>NC_138374.1:101561351-101618857 GCF_054177405.1 Leptonychotes weddellii | reverse complement strand
AGATTATTTTGAACAGTATGGGAAAACTGAAGTGATCGAGATCATGACTGACCGAGGCAGTGGCAAAAAGAGAGGTTTTGCTTTTGTAACATTTGATGACCATGACTCTGTAGACAAGATTGTCATTCAAAAATACCATACTGTGAATGGCCACAACTGTGAAGTAAGGAAAGCCCTATCTAAGCAAGAGATGGCTAGTGCTTCATCCAGCCAAAGAGGTTGAAGTGGTTCTGGAAACTTTGATGGTGGTCGTGGAGGTGGTTTTGGTGGGAATGACAACTTTGGTTGTGGAGGGAACTTCAGTGGTCGAGGTGGCTTTGGTGGCAGTCGAGGTGGTGGTGGATATGGTGGATTTCATAATGATGGAAGCAACTTTGGCGGTGGCGGAAGCTATAATGATTTTGGCAATTACAACAATCAACCCTCAAATTCTGGACCCATGAAAGGAGGAAATTTTGGAGGCAGAAGCTCTGGCCCCCATGGTGGTAGAGGCCAGTACTTTGCCAAACCACGAAACCAAGGTGGCTATGGTGGTTCCAGCAGCAGCAGTAGCTACGGCAGTGGCAGAAGGTTTTAATTACTGCCAGAAAACAAAGCTTAGCAGGAGAGGAGAGCCAGAGAAGTGATAGGGAAGCTACAGGTTACAACAGATTTGTGAACTCAGCCAAGCACAGTGGTGGCAGGCCCTAGCTGCTACAAAGAAGACATGTTTTAGACAATACTCATGTGTATGGGCAAAAAACTCAAGGACTGTATTTATGACTAATTGTATAACAAGTTATTTTAGTTTCTGTTCTGTGGAAAGTGTAAAGCATTCCAACAAAGGGTTTTAATGTAGTTTGTTTTTTTTTTTTTGCACCCATGCTGTTGATTGCTAAATGTAATAGTCTGATCATGATGCTGAATAAATGTGTCTTTTTAAAAAAAAAGAAAGTCAGCTATGTCTGCTGTTCCATGGATCAGCCTTATGAAGAAGAGGTCCTGTAGTGCCCTGTAGTATAGTTCCCCAGTGTGTTTCCCAGGACCCAGTGCTACAGGGAGTGACTTAAAGTGTGCTGCATGTGCTCTGCTGTTCTGTTCTGGCCACTTTATCCTTCAGGCCAGTTGTCTACAGAGGCTCTCTTTGCCTGTTGTGGGCAGTGTTTGGTCCCTGGCCTGAATGCGGTGAATATTAAGTAGGTGTGCTCTGGTCTGCTTGTGAAATGACACCTGTCACCACCGCCACCAGAACCGAGGCCCTGCAAAACTCCCAGTCCGGAGACATGGTGCAGACAGGGGTTTGGGCTGGTCTTCTAGGGGAGGGGCCCTGCCATGCTGGGACTGAGACAAGTCTGACTGGGAAGGACGACTCCACCAGAGCACAGGGGGCAGGACATGGTGTAAGCAAGTCAGGTAGCAAGTGTTGGCACTGTACTGGTTCCCACAGATGGCTCTGTGCTCATGCTGTGGTGTAGGGGAGGGAAATGGCACAAGCCAGTTCCCTTGTTCCTGGAGGGATCTCTCCATGAACTCTGCCTCTCTGGGATACATTAGGAGATGAGCAAATAACCTTCCCACTTTATGACCCAGGCGCTCTTCAGATCATTGTGTCTACACTATATGTCTGCAGGCTGTTTGTCCTTCCTTCTCTCCAATAGCAGCCTCAATGCCTGTGGGCTCTCCTGAGCAAGGCCACTGACCTTTAAAAGTCCAGGCTTTAAGCCCTGCTGGTTGCTAAAGTTCATGAAATTCAGCTCCTCTTGAAGCCCTTTCCAAGCCAGTTGCTTTGGGGATTCATTTTCCCCATGTGCTCCCCCGTGTGCTAGTCTGTATCTCGCCTCTCTCCACAACCACGGCTTCCTCCCCATTACAGCAGCCACATTCTGTTTCTCTCCCAAAAAGAGTCTCTGTACTTCCTATCTTCTTGGATGTGCCCTCTTCTCTGCCTTTAGTTGCGGAGTTTGTTCTGCCAGTCTTCAGGTTAGTTCTGGGGTATCTAGGATGATTTGATAGTTATCTAGTTGTATTAGCGGGAGGAGGTGTACCTACGGTCCTTGTACTCTGCCACCATCTTCCCAACATCTGCCAACACGTTTTATATCTTAAATTTACATGATATTCTATGTGAATTATATCTCAATAAATCAGAGTGGGGGAAAGATAAAACGAGGTCTGAGGTGGGCCCCAAATCCAATGACTAGTGTCTATGTAAGAAAAAGGAAAGGTAGATTTGGATATAGACATGCTGGGAAGAAGGCCATGTAAAGACAGAGGCAGAGACTGGAGTTACACTGACACAAGTCAAAGAACCCCGGGGGCCACCAGAAGCTGGGAGAGGCAAGGGAGGATTCTTCCCTACAGCCTTCAAAGAGAGCATGGCTCTGCTAACACTTGATTTTTGGACCTCTAGCCTCCAAAACTATGAGAGAATAAATTTCTGTTGTTTTAAACTACAAAGTACCAGTCTGTGGTACTTTACTATGGCAATTCTAGGAAACGAGTACAGCCTGTAACATTTTGTGACAAAAAGTAAGAAACGTCTCAAAGATTGATGGGGACATATCAAAAGGAGACAGGAGCCATCTTGAAGGAGTTCCCAGTGACCAAATAAATAATGATAGTAATGGATTGTAACCCACTGAATAAAACAGAAATCCATGAGCATATACAGTACAGATATAAATACATGAATGTTGGGAGAAGCAATCAGCCATGGGCCCTGAGCATCTCTACACATTCTCCTCCGGTAATGCCAGGCTCTAACTACTCTTTACCTGGGCCATTTCTCAGGATTGTGTGTACAGCAAGCAACCCTCAGGGATGAGGTAATGTCTTCCCACCCCTGACAAAGAGCAGGCTTACTTCCACCTGCTATAAAAGTGGTGAATCCCCAAAGCTCAGTGCTCCTTCGCTGTAGCACAACCCACTGCATATGCAGGAATCCATCTAGGCCCACCTGCATTATCCCTGTGGGACTTGGGGGATTCGAGAAACCAATGCAAATCAAATGAATCTCATGCACTTTGCCATACCATGAATAATAAAGTCCTTTGGCTCAGACCCAGGAGTCTTGTACCTCTGCCAGCATCTAAGAAACAATAACAGGCTAACTTATTAGCTTGCAAGTAGGGTACAATCCTAGATCTTTCATAGTTCTTGACAGTGAATAAATAAATAAACAGGGGAGAAGGGAAAGCCCATTTTTATAGAATGCCAAATAATAAATGTAGAAGAAATGATGGAGTTGGAAAATCATTAATGGATATTAAAACTAGTGGGTGAAATCTGATGAGGAAAAGGATATTTACATAGTCTTAAAGTATCTCCCCACAAATTACTAATTACAAAGGGAAAAATAGGAATTTTACAGTAGAGAAATCTGGTAAACACCATGTTAAGCAAGTGATCAAAGTTAACATAACCAACACTGGGACAAATAGACATCATGTATCTCCTGGTATAATGCACTGAGAAGGACACAATTCTGTTGTATTTCTCCTAAAAATGTATAATCTGAATCTAATTATGAGGAAACATCAGACAAGCCCAAACTGGGACATTCTACAAAAGAGCTGGCCTATATTCTTCAAAACTATCACAGTCAATGGGGCGCCTGAGTGGCTCAGTTGGTTAAGCCACTGCCTTTGGCTCAGGTCATGATCCTGGAGTCCCCGGATCGAGTCCCACATCGGGCTCCCTGCTCAGCAGGGAGCCTGCTTCTCCCTCTGACCCTCCCCCCTCTCATGCTCTCTCTATGTCATTCTCTCTCTCAAATAAATAAAATCTTTAAAAAAAAAACAACAAAAACCTATCACAGTCAAGAAAGAAAAAAAAAGGCTAAGTAACTGTTCCAGACTACAGGAGACTAAAGAGACAACAAATAAATACAGTGCATGATCCTGGATTGGATGATGGATCAGAATGTTTCAACTATGAAGGAGATTTTTAAAATAAATGATAAATTTGAATATGGATCATGGATTCAACAATACTGAATCAACGTTAAAATTCCTGATTTTAAGAAAAAAGAACTACTGCTCACTGTTGACTGGAATATAAATTGGTACAGCCATTATGGGAAACAGCATGGAGGTTCCTCAAAAAATTAAAAATAGGGGCGCCTGGGTGGCTCAGTCGTTAAGCGTCTGCCTTCGGCTTGGGTCATGATCCCAGGGTCCTGGGATCGAGCCCCGCATCGGGCTCCCTGCTCAGTGGGAGGCCTGCTTCTCCCTCTCCCGCACCCCCTGCTTGTGTTCCCTCTCTCGCTGTGTCTTTAAAAAAAAAAAAAAATTAAAAACAGGGGGCACCTGGGGGGCTCAGTCACTTAAGCGTGTGACTTCAGCTCAGGTCATGATCTCAGGGTCGTGGGATCCAGCCCTGCATCAGGCTCTGTGCTCAGCAGGGAGTCTGCTTCTCCCTTTCTCTCTCTGCCCCTCCCCCCACACATGGGCATACACCCGTGCACGAACTCTCTCTCTCAAATAAATACATAAAATCTTTAAAAAAAAATTAAAAATAGAACTCTCATATGATCCAGTTCTGGGTATACATCTAAAGGAAATCAGGATCTTAAAGAGGTATCTGCACTCCCATGTTCACCACAGTATTAGTCACAATAACCAATATATGGAAACTATCTATGGATGAATGGATAAAGAAGATGTGGTATAGGGGCACCTGGGTGGCTCAGTCGTTAAGCGTCTGCCTTCGGCTCAGGTCATGATCCCAGAGTCCTGGGATCGAGCCCCGCGTTGGGCTCCCTGCTCCGCGGGAAGCCTGCTTCTCCCTCTCCCACTCCCCCTACTTGTGTTCCCTCTCTCTCTGTGTCTCTCTCTGTCAAATAAATAAAATCTTTAAAAAAAAAAAAAAGATGTGGTGTGTGTGTGTATACGTATATATATATATGTACATATATATATATATATATATAAACAATAGAATATTATTCAGCCATGAGAAAGAAGCAAATCCTGCCATTTGTGACAACATAGATGAACCTGGAGGACATTATGCTAAGTGAAATAAACCAGACAAAAACAAATATTATATGATCTCACTTATATGTAGAATTTAATGAAATTAAAAAGTCAAACTCACAGCAGCAGCAAATAAAGTTGGTGATTACTAGGGGCTGGTGGGGAATGGGAGATACGGAGATGCTGGTCAAAGGGTATAAAACTGCAGTTGTGTAAGATGAATAAATCTAGAGATCTAATATACAGGCATGATAGGCGCGCCTGGCTGGCTCAGTTGGTAGAGCACATGACTCTTGATCTCCAGGTCATAAGTTTGAGCCCCACACTGGGCATGGAGCTTACTTTAAAAAAAAATAAAAAATAAAAAATAATATACAGGCATGATGACTACAATAAATAATGCTGTGTTGAATACTGAAAATACGCTAAGAGAGTAAATATCAGGTAATCTCACCACAAAAAAAAAAGATAACTATATGAGAAGAAGGTATATTAATTAATTTGACTATAGTAACCATTTTACTATATATATATCTAATTATGGTGTATACCTTAAATATATACAATTGATGTGTGTGTGTATAGAATGCCCTGCAGGAACTCTGAGCCTAAAGTGTCTTAATAAAAAAAAAGAAGAAATTTCAAAAGAACTCATGACACCAAAAAAAGTTCTAATTTTTATAATGATGGTATAATGATAGAGAAAGTCCTTGTTCTAAGAAATAATGAAGTATTTAGTGATTAAGGGACATGATGTCTGCAACTTATGTAAAATGGTTCAGAAAAAATTTGAGTGTGTGTGTAAACAGGGAGAATGTTAAAGTAAACATAAACAATTGGGGTATCTAAATAAAGACTATCCAGAAGTTCCTTGCACTATTTCTGAAACTTAAAAAAAATTATATCAAGTATATATTAGTTAATAATGTACCATTATTAATTATTAATACATTAGTTAATAATATAATATATATTTAATAATTATATATAATAAATAATAATATATTGTATATTTGAAATCTGCTAAGAGAGTAGATATCAAGGGTTCTCAGCACCAAAAGAATGGTAACCATGGCAGGTAATGAAAATGTTAATTAGTCTGATTGTGAGAATCATTTCACAATATATACATATATCAAACAGAGAAACATCATGTTGTACATCTTAAATACATACAATTTCTATTTGTCAAAAATAATAAAAATAAGTTATACCAAAATAAAAACTTACCCTCTTCCCCCTGGCAAAAACCCAAATAAGGCAAAAGAATTACCTTGATTAGATATTCAACAGCATATTCTTGAGATAAGATGAAACATAACAGAAAACACAGTCAAGGGTTTACATTTTAAGGTATTATTCATTTTATACTTCACTTTATACTCCATGGAGCTTTGATTAAAACAGTTAACTACCTTTACTTGAATTTTTTATACATATACACACCCATAAGTTTAGATGGATGCTATACATAAGTTCTATATATACACAAATGTATATGTGTGTAAATACGTGTAAATATAAAATGCTAGATGTAAAAAAGAGAGCAGACAGATTAGGAGTGGGGCTCTGAACTCCTATACAGATAAGTCCATTTCCCAGCACCATCATTTATTAGCTGGCTAATCTTGGGCAAGATATAAACCACTCTATGCCTGAATTTCCTCATTTTTAAAATGCAGACAGTAATAGTTTTTTTTTTTTTAAGATTTTATTTATTTATTTATTTGGCAGAGACACAGCGAGAGAGGGAACACAAGCAGGGGGAGTGGGAGAGGGAGAAGCAGGCTTCCTGCTGAGCAGAGAGCCCAACGCCTGATGTGGGGCTCAATCCCAGGACCCTGGGATCATGACCTGAGCCGAAGGCAGACACTTAACGACTGGGTCACCCAGGTGCCCTGACAATAATAGTTTCTAATCTAATTAAGATTCTGGTGGGGGCGCTTGGCTGGCACAGTCAGTAGGGCATGCAACTCTTGATTTTGGGGTCATGAGTTGAGCCCCACATTGGCTGTAGAGATAACTTAAAAATAAAAAAAAATCTTAAGATTCTTTTGAGGATTTCAAAGGACAACACATGTAAAGAGCTTAGCACATTCAGCAATGAGAGTTATTATTTCACTGGTTTCAGACACTAGTATCAAAATAAAATGATTCTCTAACCTAAAAGATAATAAATGAAACATCAAATGTCTTGAGATTGCAGTTACGAACTACTTCATACCAGTCAGAAAGAAAGGGAACAAAAGCTGAGTCAAAGGGGACCAGATCAGAATGTTTATTTATTTATTTTTTTTTTAAAGATTTTATTTATTTATTTGAGAGAGAGAGAATGAGAGACAGAGAGCATGAGAGGGGGGAGGGTCAGAGGGCAAAGCAGGCTCCCCGCCGAGCAGGGAGCCCGATGCGGGACTCGATCCCGGGACTCCAGGATCATGACCTGAGCTGAAGGCAGTCGCTTAACCAACTGAGCCACCCAGGCGCCCCAGAATGTTTAAATTAAACAAAATATAAAAATCCTCTTTACAACTAGATTACAGATGTCAAAACATTTTGAGAACAATGTATTAAAGAATGATCTTCGATTTTTTTTTTTTTAAGAGAAAGAGAGAGAGCAAATGCATGTGCAGGAGACGGGGTGGGGGGAAGCAGAGGGAGAGAGAATCTTAAGCAGGCTCCACGCCCAGCACGGAGCCCCACAGGGGGCTTGATCTCACGACCCTGAAAGAATGATCTTTATTTGAAAGTGCCTTTGATTCTGCTTAGTTGACTCAAATTTATGTTCAATAGGTGAAATTTACATATTTTTAAAAAGCATCTTTACTGCCTATTTAAATTTCCATAAGGAAGAACTACCTAACCACATGGACTCTGCAACCATTTTTAAGAGTTATAGTTAACAAGGGCGCCTGGGTGGCTCAGTCAGTTGAGCATCCACTCTTGGTTTTAGCTCAGGTCATGATCTCACGGGTTGGTTGTGAGATCGAGCCCCAAGTTGGGCTCCAGGCTCTGCAGGGAGTCTGCTTGAAGATCCTCTCCCTCTGCCCCTCCCCTCGCTCCTGCACATGAGCACGTTCTCTCTCTAGAATAAATAAATCTTTAAAAAAAAGAGTGCTAGTTAGCAGAATTTTATTTAGTAATTAAGGTATTGAAGGTAAGAAATAATAAATTCTGTCATTTATCAGAACTTATAAACTCAAACGCCTACATAGGCCAGGCATCAGAAACAGTCATGTAAAATCAATAGGGAAGAACTAAGACCACAGAGACTGAAAAGTACTCACCAAAACGCATTCAAACTCAAGTTTTGTTTTGTTTTTTAAACACTGTGGCATATGTGTTCAGGCTGAGTTCAGCTCAGAGGGGCACCTGTTTTCACCACTTAATTTACAAAGTCCTTAGGACCTCTATGATATACATTTGTATGCAAACTTGATGTTTCATAAAAGATACTAACAAAATGGAATATTTCTGAAAATATTCATGCACATCAAAACATCAGGAAAAGTTCCAATGACTTCAAAAAGGCAGTTATATCTTTAAAGATACCCTAAGCTGGTTATCTCTCCCTCTTTGTATTCACAATTAAGATATACTTTTGTACGTCATAATATATAATCTTTAAGGTACCTTACAACTCTGAATTTTAAGATTCCATGATTATTGAACAAAATTCCTTCAAACTGGTAGAACACGTGTACCAATGAAATAATTACTACCAAAAAATCTGAAAGTTGCTATATTCATTCATCACTGAAATGTTTGGCCTAAACATTTTTTTTTTTTTTTTAAAGATTTTATTTAGTTATTTGACAGAGAGAGAGATAGCGAGAGCAGGAACACAAGCAGGGGGAGTGGGAGAGGGAGAAGCAGGCTTCCCGCCAAGCAGGGAGCCCGATGTGGGACTCGATCCCAGGATCCCGGGATCATGACCCGAGCCGAAGGCAGACGCTTAACGACTGAGCCACCCAGGCGCCCTGGCCTAAACATTTTTAATGAAAAGTAATACTCAATTTGCATTTTCAACATGGTACTGATGCCTTTATCCCACTAAAACACCTGTCACCAATGTTTCAAAAAAATTTTTGAAATTAACTACCAACCCCCACCTTTATTAAAGTCTTTCTAGATGTTCTCCAGTAAGTATACCAGAAAAAGAGGGTACATTTAAGTGAACAATACCCAATACCTCCAAGGTCCAAAGTAATCTCTCTTTCCACTGGATTCCCTAGCACTTGCATTACTACTATATTTTCTGTATTTTATCTTCACTAATATACTTTAAATTATGTAATGGCAGAAAGCATATTTTATCCACATCAAAAAGCATTTTGTACTTGCACAGAAGTGCTCGTTAAAAAAAAAATCTAAAAGAAACCTGCCATTTCTCAAGATAATGATGATCTCACATTAAACTCTTTCAAATTCTGAAATGAACTGAGTTTTTACAAAATTGAAATTATTATTATGCTTTTAAAAATTCTCTACAATTCCAGGGCACCTGGGTGGCTTAGTCAGTTAAGCGACTCTTGGTTTCAGCCCAGGTCATGTTCTCAGGTTCATGAGATTGAGCCCCACATCAGGCTCTGTGATTAGTGTGGAGTCTGCTGGGGACTCTCTCTCTCCCTCTCCTTCTGCCCCTCCCCCCTGCTCACTTGCTCTCTCTCTCAAATAAGTAAATTTTTAAAAATCTTTTTTAAAAAATTCTCTACAGGGGCGCCTGGGTGGCTCAGTTGGTTAAGCGACTGCCTTCGGCTCAGGTCATGATCCTGGAGTCCCGGGATGGAGTCCCGCATCGGGCTCCCTGCTCAGCGGGGAGCCTGCTTCTCCCTCTGACCCTCCTCCCTCTCATGCTCTCTGTCTCTCATTCTCTCTGTCTCAAATAAATAAATAAAATCTTTAAAAAAAAAAAAAATTCTCTACAATTCAGAGAAGTTCTCAGTATCAGTAACTGGTTAATATTCAAGCAACAGTACTTTGAGGTAGATATAATATTACAATAACTCTATAATCTAAGAAAATAAAACGTTTAAGAATGTTACTTAAGGGGCACCTGGGTGGCTCAGTCACCTCAGCTTTCGGCTCAGGTCATGATCTCAGGGTCCTGGAATCCAGCCCTGTGTTCAGCTCCTGGCTCAGCAGGGAGTCTACTTCTCCCTCTCCCTCAGCCCCTCCCCACCCTCCACCCGCCCCACTTATGCTCTCTTTCTCTCTCAAATAAATAAAATCTTTAAAAAAAAAGAATGCTACTTAGCTTAGGCTTGGTTTTAAACCTTTACTTGAGAGGAAGATGATATGTTTTTGGAAAGTATTATTTTATTTTTTTTTTTTTGGAAAGTATTATTTACAATCATCAAATCTTACCTGAGGATTCCAACCTGGATCTAATTTCTTAACTACTGCGATATACTCCTGCATTGCTTGATTGGGGCTTGAATCACCAAGTGCTTTCCATGCTTCCCTACAGTAAAGAATATCCAAAATGATCTATCATTATCTATGGAAGTAACACAAATGACACATTCCTTTTTAGTAGTAAAAAACTGGCACACTCATTTTAAGGATGTGAGATATAGACAGAAGCCATAGATGAGTAGCTCTCTTTTTGCATTCACAATGGTGTCTACCAACACACACCTTATACCCCACCACCTAAGGAGCCTTTTTAGACATTTTTTTTTCCTAATCACCCTCCCCCATGAAATTTTATAACACAGATATACTGCATATCGAATGAATTTAAGAAGACCACAAACAATTGTAATATCCAAGATTTTATAACTCCCCAAAACCCAACTTTCATCCCTATTGAGAATGTATGATCTACAGACCAATAAAAGTAGTTTCCACCTTATACAGCATTTTGGTAACATGGGAATAATCATCACACAAAACAATATTCCCTGGGAAAATGTTTTGAACTTCGTATTTAAGCTGTGAGAAATACACCTTCCCCTTTTGCTGTTATCTCAGCTATAAGCTGCTGGTAGTGGATCCTGATGCAAGGACTTCAAAAAGTGAGGGGTGGTAAGGACAGAGGTAAGAATTTTAATGAGTAAGAAGGTAGGGACCACTTGCAGTATAAATATCAAGAGTAATATTTTAGTCCTGTGCCCCTTCTGAGTCATCCTTTTCTTCTTTTTCCTGTAAGCTGCCAAGACAGGCTCCTTCTTGGTCTTGCCCTGCCAATTCTTACTACTTCCACCCAGGAAGTAGATCCACTGATTCACTGTAAAACACAATTCAGTGCCACAGTTTTTTCACTACCTTCCTGCTCCCACAATGAATATAACATCTTTCTGAGGTTTTCCAAATTTATTTTTCCTGACCCTGTTGAGAGTTACCTGTATACATCCCAACACTCTACCCCTAAGTATATCAGCATATATCAAACAGGAAACTTAACATTAATATTACATAAACATAGACTACCTTCAGATTTCCCTGATTTCCCAATAATGTCCTTTATAGATTTCTTCTCCCAGACCAGGAGCCAATCAAGATTCACACATAGCACTGAGTTTTGTCTATCTTTAGCCTTTTAATTATCTTCCACGATATTGATATTTTTTAAGAGTCCAAACCAGTTGTTTTATAAAATCTCTCTCAATTTGAGTTTGTCTGATTGTTTCCTCACCTACATGGTATTCTTGCCAAAAATGAATAATCATGATTAGAATCAGGTTTTGGCAAAAGCAATATATAGGTGACATGTCCTTCACAATGTATCACATTAGGGGCACATGACATCAGTTTGTCCCCCCCCATCATCACAGATAAGATTAAGGACTTCGTAGAAGCAGTATCTCCTGTTGTCTTCCTTGTAATTAAAAAGTAAACTGAGGGTCAGATTGTGTAAATGCTCCTCAGTAGTTTTTCATCTAATGGTTTCAGCATCCATTGATGATTCTTGCCTGAATTATTATAGTGGCTGTAAAATCAAAACTTCTCAAAATTGCTAAAAACAATGAAAAACCAGGCAAGCATAAGGGAAAAAAATAATGCTGAAGTTATCAAATTTCAAAAATTAAAACAAAAAACTCACAATAAAAGTTGCATCAGGTATTCGCCACAACAGTAATAAAGTGTCAGAGAACTATTTGTTATCATCAGCAAAGAAAGCTTCTGCTAGAACATAAGAATAAAAAAATAAATTAAAAAAAAAAAAAAGAAAGCTTCTGCTAGAACGGAAATCAAAGCACTGCTTCCTTCACTGAGAATGCCCTACACAAACAAAGTCAGCAGAACTAAACATGGGCCTAATGACATAACTGATTTACATTCAAGTTCAAGCTTTGCATGACTTTACAGCTGGGTAACAAATAGTTCGCAGACACGCAAACTGTCAAGGGACCACATTTTGAGTAGCACTGCTCTAGAATGTAAAGTTAGAATCCATTTTTAGCACTCTTCTCTCTTCAACCATATTTCATTTTTTTTAAACCCTACCCTTTATACTTTTAATTCCAGGGCTGACACTTCCAAAGTTCTTCCTCCTATAACTAAGGGTCCCTATTGTATGCAATTTCTCTTTTTTTCACTTAGACAAGGTAAGAGTAAGTAAGACCTCATATGATAAGGAGGAACCTCTGAATTAGAAGTAAAAAAATCTTATAGATTCAGGAAAGAAGTGGACTCAGTATCTATTTTCCCCCCTTTCTTCCCAACCGGTTATTATAAGCACTTTACTGTGGTGTGGGTGGGGCAAGGTACAGAAGAGCGCTAGAGATAAGAAGATAAAATTGGGGCAGGGGAGAATAAAAATGGGGACTTATCCTGTTCTTCTCCCTTCCCATCTTCCTGTCCATTCAAAGATTCCTACACAGGGCAGAAGAGGTGATCCGTTAGGGGTTGTATGACAGGATAGGAAAATCTCAAGCAATAGCTCTTACCATCACTCTCTAAGAAGCTACCTGTATATAAGGAATGTATGTCTGTCGTGAACTATGTGTATACCAACATCATGGCATGAGAATCCTTTAGGAGACTTAGCTAAAAGCGGATTCTTTTAATCTCTCTCCCAATTGCCTGTTGTTAGCACAGTCTACAGCAGAGAGATTAATATAAAAATAATTCTTTAATCTGCTCACTACTTTCTAATTCCTAAACACCTAAACCATTTCGAACAACCTCATTAGATTCCAAGAATTTCTTACCATTTTTGCTTTCCTTCAAAATCAAAGAAGCTTGGTTTAGGAGTATTACAATTTCCAACTTTGACCTAATTGAAGGGAGGGAAAAAAATAAAGAACTTACTTTTCAAAGAAATGCCAGAGAAACTTTTTATTTTCAAATTTATTATGTATACTCAGTAACTATAGCTTAGAAAATATTTGCATCTATATAGAACAAAATTTAACATTCTTTGTAAAAGCAAGCAAAAAAACAAATTTTAAAATACAGGCTGCTTTGGCTTACTGCATAAAACCACTGTTGTCTAATACTGTGATACATAAAAAAATATGAGTGACAAACACTTGCATTCCTAAACTAGTAGACAAATTATATATACAAGGCAAATTATAAATATAGATTATGTGATCCTTATTACCATTTATCATATAGAATTTTTAAATGTGCAATAAACAAGCTGTGAAGTACAGTTTATCAGAATTCACAATATTGTTTATTTATGCTGATTCTCATTACACTATCGGCATTTTATCTCTCCCAAATTCCAGGATAAAGAATACCATTTGTAAAGTATCCTATTATGAAACTAATTGATACAAATATGGATGCTGACAGCCTTGCAAAAAACTTTCAAGGGTTTTCCAGCAACAATATAAATTCTATCTACTCCACAATAAGCTCGTCTTGTTTGTGACCAATACTTATTTGTAATCCTCAAATAACATTTGTAGTGAAAATATACGTTATTTCCTTTGTGAATAAACATAAAAATTCACACAAGTGCAGAATTCACTATACAGCCCTTATTCCCACTGCCAAAAGTAATCTCCTTCTGATGAACTCACAGCATGAACTCACAGCATTTACTCCACATACTTCTGACAGCAGCACTTTCCACTTTTACCTGGTGTTAGAAAGTTTTGGGTAAAGTCTCATCTTTCTATCAGAACACAGTCTCTAGGAAACCATTCTTAACTCACTCACTGCACCTTATATGGTGCCTACCTATGGTAGTAAAAAATGTTTGTTGAATGGAATGAATATGTCAGGCATGTGTTCAACCAAATACCTATTTTTTCCTAATACCACAATCCAACCCCCATCTACTTCTCAGAGACCTTCTCGTCATCTACTATTACTTTTATACACTTGAATTTTACTAAAATCAAACTGATGGTCTACTCATTAACTGGACTGATCTACTCACTGCTTTAAGGATTTTTATTCTGAGTTTCGCTCCTGTTACTGCCCTCCCCTAAAATGCCTTCTCCTCTTCCGTCAGCTTTTCACACCTTTCAGTCCCACTCAAGATTCAGATTATAAGAACCCTTTCAGTCTACAATAATCTTATCCATCTCTGAATTCATAACAAGTATCATCTCCATCATCTGCTTAGCAATTAATCACATGGCCCTCTGATGAATATTAAAATGTCCACTTACACAGGAGCAGCCCTATTATAAGGGGACAGAAGGAAGAAACAGTGAGAGAGCATTTCTTGATCACCACAAACCAAAAGCTTCATATATGTAATGGCAAATGAGCCATACAACAATCCTGTTAGGTTTGCCACTACAAATTCATTTTATAAATGAGTACAGAGACTCTGGGGAGGGATGCAGAGTTCACACATTAGCAAATCCTAAATTAGTAGTCAGGATGTGAATTTAGGACTATTTGACTCCAAAGTCCAATATTCCTTTTCTATAGCACTCTGTTTTACATGCCACATCAAATCTAGGCATCTCCAAATCACTTCAACTACTGGATTGTTAGAAACATGAGAGAAACTATGACACATCATAAAAACAGCGGTCATTACTATTTTTGTTTTTTATCCAGACACCAGCCAGTGGTAGAAACAAATACCAATATCTATCTATTCTCCATTTCTCCCACAGTAGTAGAAGTCTCAGCCAGACACACGTGTGGTCATCCAGCTAAATATTACATACACCGTGCAACTTCGGTCCAGGTAGAGAGGACTGGATGTGTGAGAAAGTGATATAAACATCTTCCTTGAAAAGAAAGGAGGGCTTGTCCTTCCCTTTCCCTGAGCCCTGGCTAGAACATGCATGTAAGTGATGGTGAGCCATCTCTGGCCATGGAAAGAGGATCTGAGAGGAGCAGTTCTCAAAATTTTTGGTCTCATGATCCCTTTACACTCTTAAAAAATGAGGACCCCAAGAAGCTTTGCTTATGTGAGTTATATCTATCAATATTTACCATATTAAAAATTAAAAGATTATAAAAATGTGTATTAACTAATTTAAAAATAATAAACTCATTAAGTTAACATATTTAAATAACAAAATTTTATGAAAAATAACTGTATATTCTAAAGCACAAAAAACTTAGTGAGGGGGCGCCTGGGTGGCTCAGTCGTTAAGCGTCTGCCTTCGGCTCAGGTCATGATCCCGGGGTCCTGGGATCGAGTCCCGCATCGGGCTCCCTGCTCTGCGGGAAGCCTGCTTCTCCCTCTTCCACTCCCCCTGCTTGTGTTCCTGCTCTCGCTATGTCTCTGTCAAATAAATAAAATCTTAAAAAAAAAAAAAACTTAGTGAGAAAAGTGTCACTGTTGTACATTTTGCACATCTCTTTAATGTCTGCCTTAATAGAAGGCAGTTGTATTCTCATATCTACTTATCTATTCAATATACTGCAATATGTTGCTTGGGTTGAAGTATATGAAGAAAAAGCTCACACAGATACACTGTTGCAAAAGAAAGAAGTATTTTAGTAGCCTTTTCAGATAATTGTGGATATTTTTTTCTTTGATACCACACCAAAACTCAACAAGTGGCAGTTTCTTCAAGATTGGATGCAATGTGGATTCTGATGGCGTATCAATGAATTTTTCCTTCTGCTACATTAAAATCCATTGGTCTGACTTGCACTTTGAATGGATCTTTTACTCACACATAATTTGTAACATTCCATGCAATATTTGGAAAATATGGTTCACTAAGTTATGCATTCCTTCCAAATGTTGACACATTATACAAAAGCAGAAGTTACAATCATTAGAATCACCATTAATCTCATCAAAAAAGTTCTTAAGTATCAGGAAGCTGTCAAGTTCATGTGACAGATACAGATTTTCCAAACCTCTAATTTTCATTTGAAGGCTCAAATGTGACCACTGGCAACAAACACTGTCAGCTGTTTTCCTTAAAGTGACAGGCTCACTTCATTCACTTTGAAGAAACCATCTGCCAAATACTCAAATCTGAATAAGCAGAGTTAATCTGTGAGTTGTTTTATTAAGGAAAAATGATGTTTCATGAAAAATGTGGATAGCTCAGCTTGCAACTCAAAAACTACACAAGTGCTTTTCCTCGAAATGGCCAACATAATTCAGTGTGCAGAACTGCCTTGCATGTACTCCCCATTTCATCACACACAATATTAAAAAGGGAACACAAGCAGAGGGAGTGGGAGAGGGAGAAGCAGGCTTCCCAGGACCCTGGGATCATGACCTGAGCCGAAGGCAAACACTTAACGACTGAGCCACCCAGGCGCCCCTATCAAAGACATTTTTAAGTGAAATTGGCCTTTTTTTTTTTTTTTTTTTTACTCTGAGTACATGGTGGTAAAATATATGACTACGAGTACAATTTGCTGTCACTGCCTTGATTCATGCCGATGCGTCAGCAGTTTTATCAAAGAGAAAAAAGGCAAATAATGTCTTAGTATTATTAGGAAAATAGTTTTGTATCTTATAGATCTACTGAGAAAGTCTCAGGGATTCTCAGGGGTCTCTAGACCGTAATTTGAGAACTGCTGCCTTGGGGGAATGGCTGAACTACAGAACAGAAAAAGACTAATCCCCCAGATGATCTCGTGAAGCAGAATCACCGTACCAGCCCTAGGTCACCTACCTCCAGACCATTATGTGTGATGAAAATAAAAGCTCAGCAGCTGACCCTATAGTCTAACTGACACATAAACTTTTGCATTCCCAAATTCAAACAATAGTTCTGGATCAGAAAAGACTGGGTAAATAAAACTACGGGATTTTAGGACATGATGAGCAACAGTTTCCAAATCATTGAATAATGAATCATTAGCTATAGAGCAGAGTTATAAAATGTGCCATTTTAACAAAACACCTAAACTCTGTTCTGATATATGTATGACAAAACAATGTTTTAACAAAGGGGGCTAATGGCAAATGCCAGTGAATCATGTGTGGCCAGGTTAAAGTAGGAGAACACGCTGGGTATCCTCACTGTGCTGGTGCTGAAGGCTCTGGTGAAATGAAGCTCATGGGTTTGAAATTTTCATTGTCCTAGAGTTTTCACAGGTGTCAATTAGTTATCTTTTCCTGGGAAAGTGTAGGCTACTGCAGAGGACCAAAAAACTGTTCATTGGTGTGATCTTTTTGAAACCTCACTAAAAGATGATTTTGGAGGCACAGGCTTATCTGAGATTAAAAGAGCTACGATGTTAGGTAAGTTTAGGGTTCTGAAAAGAAAGTTCACAGCTCAGCTTATTTCTGTTATCTTCCTGGGGACAACTTTATTTCATTCGGCCTCCAAAATGCAGTGCTATTCTGAATACAAAATGTAATTGTTTCATGAGAAATTCTGGTCCATGCATCAATTATATTGGAATTTCAACTTTATTATGCTATCAAAGATGCTATTTTTTTTAAATTTTATTTATTTGACAGAAAGAGAGAGAGAGAGAGAACACACAAGCAGGGGGGAGCTCTGGCAGAGGGAGAAGGAGAAGCAGGCTCCCTGCAGAGCAGGGAGCCGGATGCAGGGCTTGATCCCAGGACCCTGGGACCACGACCTGAGCCAAAGGCAGACACTTAACGACTGAGCCACCCAGGTGCCCTATTTTATTTTTAACAGAATTCTGAAATAGTGTTAAAAACAGCATCTTTGGGGGCACCTGGGTGGCTCAGTTGGCTAAGCATCTGCCTTCGGATCAGGTCATGGTCCCAGGGTTCTGGGATTGAGGCCCGCATCGGGCTCCTTGCTCTGCAGAGAGCCTGCTTCTCCCTCTCCCACTCCCCCTGCTTGTGTTCCCTCTCTCGCTGTGTCTCTGTCAAATAAATAAATAAAATCTTTAAAAAAAATAATAATAAAATAAAATATTTAGGAGGGCCTGGGTGTCTCAGTCAGCTAAGTATCTGACTCGATTTCAGCTCAGGTTATAATCTCGGGGTCATGAGATAGAGCCCCGCCTCAGGCTCCACACTGGGCATAGAGCCTGCTTAGGATTCTCTCTCCCTCTCAAAAAAAAAAAAAAAATAGAAGAAATTGATGAAAATTGTTCCAATGTCATATCTAAGTAAGCATAATCTTATTCTCTAATAACAAAGAATTTTATTTCCAGATACAGAATATTTCTAAACACCTTAACATCAAGTTCTTGAAAGGGTGAGGGACACACCTCTTCCAGAAGATCTGGATGAAGTGAGGATGCATGAGACAGAATGGTTACCAGTTGACAGGTGACTACAGTTCACTGATAACTCAGAAATCAGATATTAATAATGATGACACTAAAACCAGTAAATAAAGTTATGTCCTAGAAAGAAAAAGAATGTTCTCTAGGGAATTTGGAGAAAAGCAGTCTTATGCTGCCCAGAGAATTACTAGTCAGACATGTTAAAGGTCCTAGCACAATGTTCAATAAACTCTTCTTGTTTAATAATTGAAAGTCTGATTTTAATGTTATTGGGACAGGATAAATAACCAAAGAGAAAAAAGATATCCAGAACTTCTGCAAGAAAGCAAATTCCAAGGCCAATTCAGGGGCAATTTTCATTCAACACTGTAATTTATACCATATGTATCCATAGCTACGTCTCTCAAGTCACTTTAACCCGTATTCGTAACTGAAATTCATCAGTCTTCAAAAGAAGATTCATCTCTATTCAGTATATTCAGTTGAAGAATACAGAGGGACCCTACAACTATTTTTTTTTCTTAAAAGAATACAGGAGGAAATAGATACCAAGAAGCAAAAGAAAGGTTAAAATTTTTTAGTAAAATAAAATGGGCTATTCCCCAGAACGTCATTGCTTCCAGTGTTCCAAAGAGCTGGAGCTTTCCTAAAATGTTATTTAACTTTTGTTAGCAATTTTTCCCGTGTTTAAATCTAGACTCCTCAAGTAACTTTCTAAGTCTCTTGAAGGCAAATACCATGATGCTTTTTCTTCTACGCACTCCCTGCAGGCATAACACCCAAGTGTTTTGCATATAAAAGATGTTATACAAGTATTGGTTGATTATGATAAAGCAATTATTTCTCCTTCTGGTACCTCTGACTCTTTGAATGATAAATCAAACATGTCTTATAGGACATTACGAATTTTATTTCCAGGTAAAGTTCAGAGCCTTAGAGTCAGGAGCTACAATCTAGTTCTAGTTCTGACTGATCTGTCTGTATGACCCTAGGCAAGTTATCTACTCTCCTTGGGCTTCCCTTTCCTTTCCAGCAAAAGAAGGGGATTATTTCACCTGGTGTTTACTAGCTCTAAAATGTTTATATCTAAAAATCAGAAGCCCATTCAGCCAAAACATAAGTCTAATATATTTAGGAATACAATATACAATACAATACAAAATACAATATTTAGGAATACAAATACAATAACAAAAGTATAATACTTTATTTTGTATTGCATCACCCTTTTATTACAATCATATAATTTTCTTGGAGCTCACAATTTTTTTTTAACATTACTTCCATGTGACCATAGTACTTCCATAATTACCTCCATATGACCCTTCAGCAAGAGTGAATGATAAATCTTATTTTATCATCCTCATTTTGTAAAGGTTCTGAAGCTGGTAAAAGCATTAAGTGCAAGGTCACTGTGCAAGTCAGAGAAGACATGGACAACTGTCATTCGGTGTCCAGCCAAATATCACTCCCAGGAGAGCACACAGGCCCTCTCCATATTCAGAAGGATGCTAATCCTTAGTGGATGATTATACATACACACACGCAAACTTCATTACACCTAGCCATCAACCAAGCACGTTTACTATTAGATTTTGGAGGACAGAGAAGGCCTCTTGTCGCTCTCCCGCATCCACCCCTTCCCCAGGACTTTACCTGCTTGTACCTGGCATACAGGTACAAGAGCTGCTCCCTGCTGGCCACTTGAACCAGGCCTTGGAGGTGCGCTGCAGCCTTCTCAAAGAGCTCGGTCAGGCTCCCGGACGCCTCGGTCTCGGGGCTCTGGAGGGATTCCACATCACCGGAGTCGTCCCCCGAGCTCAGCTCTCCGCCGCTGTCGCCCGTGGTGGCCCCCGCGGGCAGGAATGGCGAGGCCATGTGTCCTCGCTCGGTCCGTCCCTCTGTGTCCGCTCAGTGCTCCTCGGAGCCGGTGTAACGCTGGCTCGGGGGCCTGGCCCACCAGCCTCGGTCCTGAGCCCGACCTCGAGTCGGACCCAAGCTCACTCACTCCGCGCTGCCTCACGTAACTCTGCCTCCCTCCCACTTCTCTCCCGGGTGTGCAGGGCGGGCTCCGCTACTCCTCGGCGGCTCGCCCCGGCCGACCCGGTCTCCTCCGCCTGCCTCTGGCTAACAGAGCGCCCGGGCTCGACCCGGGTCCCCCCACCGGCGAGGGGGTCTCGGGGAGGCGCACCTTAGAGTTCCGGAAAGGAGGCCGGCTGGCGGCACGGGCGGGCGGGACGGGACGGGGAGGGGGCGGCGTGCACGCGGGGCGGGGCGGGGGCGGTGTGTACGCGCGACGGGGCGGGGCGGGGCGGCGTGCGCGCCTGAGCACGCGTCCGTGCACGCGCGCGGGGCGAGGTGCGGCGGCGGGCTCTGCCCTGGGCGGGCAAGCGTGGGCGGCCGTACGCGGGGCGCCCTCCCCTAAGGGAAGTCGTGGGGCCGCGCTAGGGAGATGCTGCTCGGAGAAACTGTCCTCACTCGTTAGGATGTCCATTCATCGTTTCGCTGAAATTATTAGTCCCGAAGTCTGGAAATTGTTCTCGGAATAGGCCTTCGGGGCGGGGAAGGAAGCCGTCTATTTGGTAGTGTAGCGATAGGAGTGGAGTCGCGGGAAACACCGAGCTGAGGATGAAGGTTCCGCCTGAGCCCCCTACGCGGATGCTGTGTCCCGAGCGCCCCCAGACTGGCCTCGGATCCCTGCACGTGCATCTGCTGCTTGAGAGCTTGGCTTTAACTTGAATAATGGGTGAAAATTTGGGAGGTGGGGCCTTCACCGCCCAAGCGTGTGATTGGTGGAACCGCTCGTCTCCCTGTCTCGCTTTGCTCGCCTGTGGAACCCCGCCTCCACGTGTCAGGGCTGTGCGGGGACGCCCCGGTGCCCCCCGCCGGTAGCACGAGTCTCCCCTGACAGGGCCTTTGCCATTGTGTTTTGAAGACACTAAAGTGAAACCAAAAAGTATGATACAGTTCTGCCCTAAAGGAACTTACTCAAAACTACACAGAAACTGTAACATGATTGTTACAATTAATTTTCACTTAGCGGTTATTATGTCCGAAGTGTTGTAAAACAAAAACACAAACACTATGTTCATTTAGTACTCGAAACAATGTAATAAGCACCATCAGATTGGTACGAAAAAAGTGTTCTAAGAGCGGTTACTGACCGTGTGGGGTTAGACCTCATACAGGTGGACAGGGTAGAACGGTAGGTAGACAGGGGAGAGAAGAAAGGCGAGAAGTGTGAAAACTTGGGTCAAGATTCAACATTCCTTGAGATTCTAGAATGTTCTGGGGTTCTGGGATCGAGCCCCGCGTTGGGCTCCCTGCTCAGCGTGCTCAGCAGGGAGCCTGCTTCCCCACCACCGCCACCACCCTGCTTGTGCTTTCTCTATCTCCCTTTCTCTCTCAAATAAGTAAACAAAATCTTTTTTAAAAATTATACTTTTCCAGGGGCGCCTGGGTGGCTCAGTCGCTAAGCGTCTGCCTCCGACTCAGATCATGATTCCAGGGTCCTGGGATCGAGCCCCCACATCGGGCTCCCTGCTCCGTGGGAAGCCTGCTTCTCCCTCTCCCTCTCCCCCTGCTTGTGTTCCTTCTCTCCCTGTGTCTCTCTCTAATAAATAAATAAAATCTTAAAAAAAAATTATACTTTTCTGTATGTACACTATATGTGGATGAAAAAAAAAAACATGAAAAAAACAAGAAGAGCCCCTGACATTCTGAAGCTGGCCTGGCACTCACAGCTAAGCCATATTATTGTCCTATTAGATAGAAATAATCTCGTGAAATCCTAACCTCGGACAGGTCATTGTAAAAGCATGATAAAATAAGGCAAAGCACTTCATGAATTTGTCTAAACACAGACCAAAACAAGATCACTCTGTCCCACAAAATACCAAACACCCTTTTTCTTGGCCAAAATGAATGGTTACTTCTTCTTTACAAATTACAGCTTTATTCTCATATTAGTCTTCTCTCCCTGTAGATAAGATTTATTGAGATGCCCAATCATGGAATTGCCCAGGCTTTCTGACAGCATCCAATTGAGAAGAGATCCCTGCTACCTTAGACTCTCCCTCAAGCACCAACCAAAGCCCAAATCCTGTAACAGGTTCTTTCTGAACGCCTTCTTACGAGGCAGCCCATAGTTCCCTGTGGTATGTATTTTTCCTTGCCGCAACAAGAAATAAATACAACTGGGTTTACTACAGCTGACTTCCTGGAGTTCTCCAGCTGAAGGGCGTTGATACTTGAGAAGGTTTGATTTCTTGAAGATTCTATTAAAACTCCAAACCCATCAGGATCTGGCGACTTTCAGGGAATAAATCTTTTACAATTGGTGTTTCCGTTCAAACATTTCTTGGGAACTGTAGGGAACTGAATATGTTTTTCTGAATCTCAAGAAAAAATCAGCAAGACAGAAAATATTATAATTAGAATGAAAGTATAACAATCAGTGTTAAAGATTAACAACGAATATGGAGAGGTTACCGATTCAAAGGGATCCACTGACAAGTCAAAAGCAATACCAGGAATGTTAACACCTGGAGTCCAAAAGTGAGCCAGGGAAGGAGCAGTCGGGAGAAAAGTTGTCAAGAGCTAATCAGTCTTGCTGGCTGGTAGTTGCCTTGGTGTACATGTGTTCATGGCCCCACCTGCTGCTAATGGTGAATCATTCTTGCAAATAAAATAAATAGTAATAAGATTATATGCATAGTACACTTTACACAAATTCTACGAGTGATGTTCTGAGAAATAAGTTTTGGAAGCAGTGTAAGTCCTTAAACTGGCAATTTAAGTGATTCTAAGTAGTACTGCTAACTTTGCTAAGAGATCTGAAGGTTATGAGAATACTACCCAACAATGTTTGCTGGTATTTTCTAGTGTTTATATTCTAGTGTTACAGTCCTTTGTAAGTACTTTAACAAAAAGAAGTGCAAAGAGAAGATTGTAATATACTGCAACATGACATCCTGAACTGACCTAAACCCTGAATTAATGAAAGTCATACCTGTTTCAATGGCAAAACTAAAGTCAGGACAAGCAAAGAAAATATTTTTGTTAATAAAGTAACTGGATTTAGCACAATTCAGGTTTTGTGAAATATTGGCCTTTTATTACATTACCATCAAAATATTCATTAATTCATCAAAAATATTAAGTCCTAATGTGTTTCAGACACAGTGTTAAACCCTATGGATAAACAAGATTATCATTCCTCTTACGCTACTCCAGCCTCATGGACCACCTTGCGACTCTTCTTCAAACCAGGCATAATCCAGCATCCTCCTATTTTAGTGCCTTCGTGCTTACTAGTCCCTCTCTCTGGAACACTCTATCCCCAGATTTATATGCGGTTTGCCCTCACCTCTTTCAGGTCTTTGCTCAATCGTTGCATTAGCCAAATTTTCCTTGGCCGCCTTATCACAAATTGCAACTCCAACCTCCCAACACTCTCTTTAGCGCATATTGCTAACTAACAATATATTTTACTCATTTGTTCTACCATTTCATTTTTTTTAAGATTTTATTTATTTATTTATTTATTTGACAGAGACACAGCGAGAGAGGGAACACAAGCAGGGGGAGTGGGAGAGGGAGAAGCAGGCTCTCCGCAGAGCAGGGAGCCCGATGCGGGGCTCGAGCCCAGGACCCTGGAATCATGACCTGAGCTGAAGGCAGACGCTTAACGACTGAGCCACCCAGGCGCCCCTGTTCTATCATTTCTATGTAAGTGCCAGGAAGGCAGGGATTTTTGTCTGTTTTTATCACTGCTGTATTCCCCAGAACTGGCACATAGCGAAATCTTTATTGAATAGATAAGTGAGTGAATGTATAAAAGACCTAGTCATTGTTCTTTAAGGGTTTAGGATAGTAAATGAATAAGGGCAATAATACATTTCAAGTGATGTGGAAAGGGCATGCCAGACAGAAGAAGTAGCATGAGTAAAGGCACAGAGGTATAAAAATAACAAGAAATATTGCTTGTTTTCACTTGATCATAACAAAGGTTCAATAAACAAACAGCAGAAGTATAATTAGCTGTTTTTCTCTCACCAACACAAGCTAAAAATTGGAACATATGTTAACTTACTCCTGAGAGCAATACCTTGCTTAACAAAGACTGCACTAATTTGCAAATATTTAAAAGAATAGAGTTCTTATAGGTCAGTGGCTTATTTGTATGTCACTAATCAAATTGGTGGTATTTACTTAGAACATAATCTTCTAGGCAACCTATGGCCTTTAATCCAACTCTTTAAGCACATTAGTGAGATGCTGGCACGTGGGCAGATAAGCAGGTAGAGAGACATTAGACTATATTATCTAATTTGTATAATCTTGAAGTTCATTGGACTACCTTCAAATACAATAACTAGCAGAATTATACTAAACACACACAAAGGGGCACCTGGGTGGCTCAGTCGTTAAGCGTCTGCCTTCAGCTCAGGTCATGATCCCAGAGTCCTGGGATGGAGCCCCGCTCAGTGGGGAGTCTGCTTCTCCCTTTCCCACTCCCCCTGCTTGTGTTCCCTCTCTTGCTGTGTCTCTCTCTGTCAAATAAATAAATAAAATCTTTAAAAATAAATAAACACACACACAAAAAAAGAAGGACTCACAACAGGGAAATCAGAGCCCTGACTTTGGAGTCTTCATGAAATCTGTATAATGAATAAAATTTAATGAAAAAGAAAAACACATCCTCAAGTTCTTAGGAAGTTAGATATTTCCTACTAAAAATTAAGAAAAGAATGTGATTAATTTTGAGACACCTCCCACCCCGGCCTTAGTAGAGGCTCTTTGGTAATAATGGATGGGCTTAACTCTATATAAGTAACAGATTTCTGGGGGATGTATTTGTGGGTTTAGAAACTGACTCAATGGTAGAATCTTGTGTAATGCTGCTTATTGTTACATGGATTCAAATACAAGGGCAAATCACATGCCATAAAGCAAAATAGGATTAAATAATAAAAGCCTAGTATACTCTTAGTTATCAGTCCTGAAGAGTTTCCGCTGTGTTTGATAAAATGAACCACAGACCAGTACAGAAAATCAGTGGACTCAAGTAAGTGGGTAAGTGATGGCTCGCTTCTGCCCCACATTTGAAACATTTTGGTTGTTGTTGTTAATTTATTAGCGAGTACATTAATGGTGTTGCATATTATATATTAGTAAATGTGAAGAAGTTTTAAAATTTCATATTGTTATTTTGACTTGCTGAAAATTAATCAACAATGAATTGTTAAATGCTGACTTATTAACCTTTTAGGTAATATAATACAATAAAAAGTCCGCAGACCAGGGAGTCTGCTATCATTCTTTTATTTATTTATTTATTTAGTTAGTTAGTTAGTTAGTTTAAGATTTTATTTATTTATTTGACACACAGAGAGAGAGACAGCAAGAGAGGGAACACAAGCAGGGGGAGTGGGAGAGGGAGAAGCAGGCTTCCCGCAGAGCAGGGAGCCTGATGTGAGGCTAGATCCCAGGACCCTGGGATCATGGCCTGAGCCAAAGGCAGATGTTTAATGACTGAGCCATGAAGGTGCCCCTGTCTGCCATCATTCTTGCCATCAAATAATTTAAATTTCAGTTGGAGAAACAAGATTAGGACTGGTGAGAAAAATTAGAAAGTTAAGGGGCGCCTGGGTGGCTCAGTTGGTTAAGCGACTGCCTTCGGCTCAGGTCATGATCCTGGAGTCCCAGGATTGAGTCCCGCATCGGGCTCCCTGCTTGGCAGGGAACCTGCTTCTCCCTCTGACCCTCCCCCCTCTCCTGCTCTCTCTCTCTCATTCTCTCTCTCAAATAAATAAATAAAATCTTTAAAAAAAAAATTAGAAAGTTAAATAACACAGTAAAATTAAGTACTAAATCTTGTGGTACACACTGAAGTGAAATAATGATAGGATTTTTTAGTTAGATTTCCTCCGCATAGAAGTTCTCAGTTGAGCTCTGTTATTTTTCAGAAGAAGCCTTTTAAACATTGAATGACTTTCATGAGACCTCATATATTCAGGTGGGTGTCCAAGTGGATCTAACACACAGGTCTCCTAATACATATGTGTGTATGTGCATGTGTATGTATTATCTATTTATTTTTATTAAAGTATAGTTGACACACAATGCTGTAGTCTGGGGCTTTTCTATCTACTAAAACACACAGTGCTCAGTATTCATTAAATGAAAAGGGAGCTATTAGTCAATTGGCAGAAACTAATTTGCACTATTTGTGGGCACATTAAAAGTAAAATCTTTATGGAAAGGATCACTGAACTTGAAACCAAGAAACTGAAAATTTTCTTATCCACCTCTGCAATCTTTTTCTGGGTACAGTTACTGGTTTGAAGAATAAAGTGTCCAGAAAATAAAAACACAACTAACACACTGTGCCTTCATAAAATGTAACTTCTTTATATGAAAAATGAGGCCTGGGGGCCCTGGGTGGCACGGTGGGTTAAGTCTCTGACTCTTGGTTTCAGGTTGGGTCCTGATCTCAGGGTCATGGGATGGAGCCCAAGTCGAGTTCCATGCTCACTGCAAAATCTGCTTAAGTTTCTCTCTCCCTCTGCTCCTCCCCCCCATTCCCGCACCGTGATCTCTCTCTAAAATAAATAAGTATATAAGAAAGAAAGAGAGAGAGAGAAAGAAAGAGAGAGAGGAAGGAAGGAAGGAAGGAAAAGAAAGAAAGAAAGAAAGAAAGAAAGAAAGAAAGAAAGAAAGAAAGAAAGAAAGAAAGAAAGAAAGGTGAGGCCTGTGGGGAAAGAGAGAGAGAGAGAGAAAGAGAGAGAAAGAAAGAAAGAAGAAAGAAAGAAAGAGAAAGAAAGAAAGAAAGAAAGAAAGAAAGAAAGAAAGAAAGAAAGAAAGAAAGAAAGAAAGAAAGAAAAGAAAGAAAGAAAGAAAAAGAAAGATGAGGCCCGTGGGTTTGAACCACTTAAAACAACAGCCTCTGGGTGGTGTAAGATTCCAGGTGGTGGTCATCTTGCAGGGCACCGGTGGAGTGGAGATGTAATATACATATTGACCACATGATGGCAATATAGAGCCAGGTTTGTTTTCTGCCAGTGTGACAAATTCGCTGGATTATCTTTGTCCTTTGGGTCTTCGTACTTTGGAAAGACATGGACCTTGCCCAAGGAATGAAACAATTGTTTATGTAATTATATCTTTATTTTAAACAGAAGCCAAATCCTAATTTTGTTTCTTCTTTAGACTTAGAACTCAAGAACTGAGAGTAGAGAAGAAAACAGGCTTTGTTAAGATGTGCTTGATTAAAAAAAAAAAAAATGTTGTAACAAGTGCACTTGCTATTCTGAATGTCACAATAAGAAATAAAGGTTTTACAGTGTAGAGCAAGATAAACTTAGCTCTGAATCTACGTCATTACCCCCTCTTGATTGTCATTAGTTGTTGGTTTTGCTTTTGTTGGATTTTCTTTTCTTGAAAAAAAGTTCTTGCACCTCACCCTGTTCTTCCAAATATTTAGGGGAGCTTTAAGTTTAAAATCGACATTCTAGGGGTGCCTGGGTGGTTCAGTTGGTTAAGCATGGGACTCTTGATTTCAGCTCAGGTCATGATCTCAGGGACTTGAGATTGAGCCCCAGGTTGGGCTCTGCACTGCCTATAGAGCCTGCTTAAGATTCTCACTCTCCCTGGGGCGCCTGGGTGGCTCAGTCGTTAAGGTCTGCATTCAGCTTGGGTCATGATTCCAGGGTCCTGGGATCAAGCCCCGCATCGGGCTGACTGCTCAGCGGGAAGCCTGCTTCTCCCTCTCCCACTCCCCCTGCTTGTGTTCCCTCTCTCACTGTATCTCTCTGTGTCAGATAAATAAATTTTTTAAAAAGATTCTCACTCTCCCTTTCTCTCTGCCCCCTCCCTTGTGCTCTCTCTCTCTCTTGCTCAAAAAATTTAAAAAATAAAAAAGAGACACCAAACTCCTTTAAAAAAAATTGACATTCTAAAATACACAATAAAAGATAAATATTTAGTATGTATATCTTGACATATATTTATTAAAGTTTAAAAGACTTAGGAAGTGAAAATGTACCAAAATTATAATTTTCATATGCCACATTTTCTTTAAGTTTGCATTCATCAAAATATCCCATTGTTGGGGAGCCTGGGTGGCTCAGTCATTAAGCGTCTGCCTTTGACTCAGGTCATGGTCTCAGGGTCCTGGGATTGAGCCCCGCATCAGGCTCCCTGCTCCATGGGAAGCCTGCTTCTCCCTCTCCCACTCCCCCCGCTTGTGTTCCCTCTCTTGTTGTGTCTCTCTGTCAAATAAATAAATAAAATCTTAAAAAAATATATCCCATTGTTGTTGATCTTAATGTCCACAGCTGAGCATCATCTTGGAAGAAACCATGACTGTGATGAATTTGGGGGCATTTAGGCTTGCAAGAGTTGATCAGACATTAGTAATCAAAAACCAGGAATGGTTTTCATCATCAAGAAAATCTGGTCAGGCAGGCACAATCACATTAAACAGTTTTGTTTATATTACCTTAAAAATAGAAAATAACATTCAAGTAGGGTGTTTTTTGTTTTTACAATTTTTTTATTTATTTGTGGCGGGGGAAGGGACTGAGGGAGAGGGAGAGAGAATCTCAAGCAAACTCTGCGCTCCAACTCAGCATTGATCCCACGACCCTGAGGTCATGGCCTGAGCCAGAGTTGAGAGTCAGACGCTTAACTGACTGAGCCACCCAGATGCTCCATGATTGTAATTTTTAACTTCTAGTTCTTGAAATGCCAAATGACCGTGTATAACTTTAGGCCATTATTTTGACTGTAGAATTAAACCTCTCCTCCTGATCCCCTAAATGAGTCAAGCAAATAGTAACATTTATTTATTAGAATGCATCCGTGTTGCTCAGAAATAATAGCACTGTAAACCTAACAGAGATTCCGGGGCGCCTGGGTGGCTCAGTTGGTTAAGCGACTGCCTTCAGCTCAGGTCATGATCCCAGGGTCCTGGGATGGAGTCCCGCATCGGGCTCCCTGCTCTGCAGGGAGCCTGCTTCTCCCTCTCCCACTCCCCCTGCTTGTGTTCCCTCTCTCGCTGTGTCTCTCTCTGTCAAATAAATAAATAAAAATCTTTAAAAAAAAAAAAAAAACCTAACAGAGATTCCATAACACACTTGTGTATGCACATACATGTCACTGGCTATTATAATTGGTCTGAATATTGATGTTCCTGCTTCTGATTTTGTTTCATGATGGCAAGCGTTTTTTAAATCAATTGTTTATTATTAACATTTTCAAATGTACAGAAAAATTGAAAGAATAGTAAATAATCACCCAACTTTCTATCCCCTGGATTCAACAATTGTTAAAAGTTTTCCATATTTGCTTTATCTATCTATTTATCTATCTATAATTTTTTGATGAACCATTTGAAAATAAGTTACAGACATCATGGTACTTCAAAACCTAAGTACTATAGTATGTATCTTCTAAAAATAAGAAAATTGTATTATAAAACCATAATGCCATTATCATAGTTAAGAAAATGAACAAATATCAACTATCATGTAGACCTTTGTATTCAAAATTTCCTAGTTTGTCCCAAAAAGGCTTTAAATACACATATACTCAAATTACTTAAAACTAAAATACATGGGGCACCTGGCTGGCTCAGTCAGTTAAGTGTCTGCCTTCAGCCAGGTCACGATCTCAGGGTCCTGGGATTGAATCCTGCATCGGGCTCCTTGCTCAGTGGGGAGTCTGCTTCTCCCTCTTCCTCTGCCCTCCCCCCTCCCTCCTTCATGCTCTCTCTCTCTCTCAAATAAATAAATAAAACCTTTTTAAAAAAATACCTGGATAGGGCACCTGGGTGGCTCAGATGGTTAAGCGTCTGCCTTCGGCTCAGGTCATGATCCCAGGGTCCTGGGATCGAGTCCCACATCGGGCTCCCTGCTCCTTGGGAGCCTGCTTCTCCCTCTGCCTCTCTCTCTCTGTCTCTCATGAATAAATAAATAAAATCTTAAAAAAAAAATACCTGGATATATATGTATTATGCGTGTATTAGCATATGAAAGCCAGAGCACAGGTCTAAAAGGCTTGGTCAAAAAAATCAGAGCACTTTACAGTGAAGGTGAACAATCAGCAAGAATTTATTGACAATTGATCACATGCTAATTACCATTTCTGATTCTCTGAGTTTATGGGTATAAAGAAGCATCAAAGGCATTGAGCCTACATTTGTGCTTAGTATAACCAAAAGCATAACATACCGGCAGAAGGTTCCTGCAATTTCTCTTTAATTGACATGTTTTTGCAAATGATTCAAAGAACCTCAATTTCATATAAAATATCAAGAAGGTAAAAATGAACTTTATTTGTGATATTTTATCCTAAATATGTAATTTGTTCTTTTCTAACTTCTAAACAGTAAAATAGCTTTCATGTAATAGTCATCTTACATAGACCATAATTTTTGTCAAGGGCATGTTATCAATCATAAGTAAAGATAATATTTGAATTATTTTGGTTACATTAAGTTGTCATGCTCTTTTGCTTTTAATAGTAAGGTCTGTTTCATTTTGTCTTTCTGTGCATGATACAGGGTGAGTTGTTTATGAAGAGACATAAGACAGAGAAAGAAGGGATGAGAGAGAGAAGTCTTGAGTTGCACACAGCCCCAAACAGTGACTGGGGGACAAGACAGGTGCACACAAAAGAGGGGTGAAGCATTATATAATCAAGCACTAAATGATATACTGAGGACTGTTACTGCTACAGGAATTTAGAAAAGAGGAAGGTCAGTAAAGACATCAGGAGGTTCCAGAGATTCCTGGAGATGGGATTTGAGCCTTAAGGGATGGTCAGATTTGAATAGGAAAAAGGGAACGAGAAGGGCTTTGCAAGTGAGTGAAACCATGTGAGAAAAGCCATCATAGCACACGTGCAAAAGAGTGGTCTGGGGTAAAGGAAATTGATTGGGAAGCAGGGAGGGAAAAAGAGAGTGAGGGGTGAAGTGATAAAGCCATGGTAAAGCAAACCTCACAGTTCCCTAGGATAAAGAAATAGTCTGTTCTTCCATTTGCACCCCACTTTGCCTCAGAAGTAATTTTAGGTAGCTATGACAATCATTATAGAAGTGTAAGAGTGGAATTCTGAATTGAAAATGGGTGATTAGATTGGCCTAATGAAGGGAGTTAAGAATAGAGAGAAATGGATGAATTTGACATTAAGTCAATGGCTACAATCCATCTATTAACGTGGCATTCTGTTGACCACGGTTTTCCATCTTTTTCCTTCCTTTTCCCTTTGTTCATCATAATATTCTTGGGACTTCACTGCTGACTATTGACTAGGATAAAATCATATTAACCTAAAATATGTTGAAGTATTTCATAGTTATCCAAAACCTCTATTACAACTGAGTAATTAAAATAAATGTATTTTTGTAGCTTCCTACTAAAGCCTTTACAATCTATCTGGAGCCCAATCTTGGCCTCCCTGACAGATCTACCCTGGCAGGTGCACACCCAAAAGAATTCCCCTTAGGGGGCACCATTCACCCATCAGAGAACTCTGCCCCATTAACACTAAAGGTGTTGGCTAGTCGGTTAGTAGGATTAGACATGAAGAATTTACTGCTGATATCAATCAGAACAGGATAGGTTATATGGCAGTAACAAAACCCCCTAAGCTTCAATGACTTAATCCCATAAATCTGTGATTCTGCCCACACTCTGTTTCTCTGCTCAGGAGAGTCATCAGAGATCCACCCTGACAGAACCCACCTTGACACCTGCCTCCTCAATCGCTAAAGCGGCAATAAAGGAGAATGTAACAGACTGTACACTGGTTCTGAACATTTCACTCATGAGTGACAAGTCACCTCTACACCCATTTCACCAGCCAAAGTAAGTTACATGGTCATAACCTAACTTCAAAGGGGGCAGAGAAGTACAATCCTACTATGTTCTTAGAAAGAGATGAATGCCAGACTATTCAGGAACATCCCAAATGACGTTCACTATCGTACTTTTTTTTTTTTCTCCTTTCCTCTTCCCTCCTTTTTGGGAAAACATATTATTTAATGAAAAACTCTTGCCAGGGTAGGGTCACTTGCTGAATGATAAGAGATGTGCTGCTCATGCACATTATACCTTTGAAAGTTCATTCTATGTAGTATTTTACAGTATTAGAGTGTAATTTCTGCAAATATTGCCCAATTCAGAGACCATCTGTAGTTTATGGAAAATATTAACTGTAGTGAACATAATTGCACTGAATCACATGTCTGCAGTATCTTCCTTTTTTCCATGGAAACCAGGAGACATTTTGCAATTTATCAACAAGTGTGCCGCCAGGTTAGAATGGAAGGCTTGCTTCCAACTCATTGTGCTTGTCAGGGCATGGCCCAATTATCCCTAATGCAGAGAAGGAATAGCTGTGTATTTCCCACTGTGCCTCTTAAACTTCAGTAGCTGGCTGAGTATTGGGCAATGTGTTCTACCGTCACCTTCCGGGAGGGTCAGTTGAAGGTTTTCTGTTTTCAACGTGGGAATGACAAGCATGCCTTAGCAGTTTGGTGGAATTAGTTATCTGATATCTCATAGTATGTTAAGGGCATTCGCCTTGGCATAGAAAGAGCTTTGCACATGCTTGCTACCTATCTTGGCTATGTTTACTTATTTTCTGCTTTTTAAGTGATTTCCTGTTTTGGTTTGGCTAGCCCCTACTCCAATATGACTGGTGTCCTTGTAAAATGGCCACGTGGACACAGAGACACACAAATAGAATATGGTGTGACAATGAAGGAAGGCAGAGAACTGGAGAGATGGGACAACTAGCCAAGGAATGCCGAATACTGCCTGCAAATCAGCGCAAGCTGGAAGAGGCAAGGAAGATCCTCCCCTACAGCTTTCAGAGAGAGCAGGGCCCTACTAACTTGACTCTGGACTTGTAGCCTCCAGAACTGAGGCAATACATTTCTATTGTTTTAAGTCACCATGTTCCTTTGAAACATGGCTACATGTTGATGAAAAAGGTCATAGGTGAAGACTACGGAGATCATGCTTTGAGTTGTTTTTCCGGAAGAGCAGAAGTTAGGTTTGTCTTGGTGGCCACTGAATCTCCATTGCCTGGGATGGTTCCTGGCACATGGTGCCGAATAAATACTACTGGATTAATAAATGAAGGAAGGACCAGTGGATAGAGAAGACAGTATTGACCTACCTGCATGGTAGTTCTCTATGATTCTTTTGACCAAAGGCAAAAATTGTAAGGTGCTGGACTGGAATGAGAGATAGAGAGAACTTCTCCGTGTTAAACTAAGCTAACAAGTCCCTAGTTTTGCTCTTCAATTATTTTAGTTGCTGGATTGTTTTCATCTCCCATTACTCCCTAATCATAGTCAACTTCTCAGCCAAACTTAACCACTGACTTTTCTCCGAATGGTCCTGCTCCTTGTTGAATTATGTCCCCCCCAAAAGATATGTCGAGGTCCTAGCCCCCAGTATCTCAGAATGTGACCTGATTTGGAATTAGGGTTGTGGCAGATGTCACTGGTTAAGATGAGGTCAGACTGCAGTAGGGCTAGCCCCTACTCCAATATGACTGGTGTCCTTGTAAGATGGCCACGTGGACACAGAGACACACAAATAGAATATGGTGTGACAATGAAGGAAGGCAGAGAACTGGAGAGATGGGACAGCGAGCCAAGGCATGCCGAATACTGCCTGCAAACCAGCGCAAGCTGGAAGAGGCAAGGAAGATCCTCCCCCACAGCTTTCAGAGAGAGCAGGGCCCTACTAACTTGACTCTGGACTTGTAGCCTCCAGAACTGAGACAATACATTTCTGTTGTTTTAAGTCACCAGTTTGTGGTGTTTTGTTACTGCAGTCCCTAGGAAATGAATATACCCCCCATGCCCATTTGCTCTGTTTCTTCTATCCGGTCTTCACCCACATGGTCCATCTCGAGACCTTCCTCAGTATCTCTTGGGTAAAATCTCAAAATTATCTGCAAAATATTAGATTGACTGGCTCCCCTCACCTCCTGGAGCACCCATGTCTATTGTGGAGTAGACGGTTAGGAACAAGCAGAATATTCTGGAGACTGCTCTGAAAGTATCAAGGTGAGGACAAGTAAAATGTGTGAAATAAATGAGTAAATTCAGGAGAAAGCATATTGGTCTTTGAGACCTGGGAGGAAAACAGGGGGGGAGGCCAGTAATACAAAAAGCTTGTACACACAACTGGGCCACCTGGGTGGCTCAGTCGTTAAGCGTCTGTCTTCGGCTCAGGTCATGGTCCCAGGGTCCTGGGATCGAGCCCCACATCGGGCTCCCTGCTCCGTGGGAAGCCTGCTTCTCCCTCTCCCACTCCCCCTGCTTGTGTTCCCTCTCTCGCTGTGTCTCTCTCTGTCAAATAAATAAAATCTTAAAAATAAATAAAGAGATAGGAAATGATGAACAGCAGCAGTTCAGCTCTTACTCTCGACAGGGCTGCTTACAGTCAAGAAGACGTCATGGGCAAGGTGCGGGGGCTCAAGGGTACTGCGAGGAGTAGAGCCGAAGATTAGCAGGAACCCGGCTCCTGCCTGAATAGAAGAGGGAGCGCCGCTCGTGGCCCAAAGCGGGGTGTGTGTGTGTGTGTGTGTGTAAGGGCCCTGCCCTAGATCTAGAGGGCGGCCGGAGGTGAGGGTTGTGCCCTCCGGAGGCTGGTGCATTGTCTGAGGGCCTCCAGGCATTTTTCACCGGTGGTTCTGGAGCAGCCCCTCAGGGAGCTTGTCACTGCAGCCAGGGACACAACAGGACAGCAGTGATGAACCATCCCAGAATTCCGTCCCCCTTTGGAGCCGAATCATTTCTGTGCTATTACTCGTTTGCATCCTGTCTATCCCTGAGGCCAGTGACCTGGGGGAAACCTTCCTATCACACAGAGGAGAAGAATGAGTGCCTGGAGTCACAACTCACACTCAGAGATGTTGGCCTTGTAAACACAGGGGGCACAGATTGATTAGAATGTGCTAGAGCTACTCCAGGTGAGTCAGCTTGACCTAACTTAATCAGTAAGTGATAAACAGCTGCTGGGCAGAGGGCCCAAGAAAGCCTTCCTATCAACTCTTGGCTCTGGTTTGGTTAGCTCAATAGCCAGAGGTATTTCCCGATTTCTTCTAGTGACAGTTATGCATATGTTAGTGTAACCTGGATGTCACTAGGTCCGCTTCCCTTCGGAGGCCGCTCCTGCCTTTGATGCTCGGTGTGGAATGACTGGGCTCCTTCAAGCACCCAGCACCTCTGGCTCGGAAATCGAGCTTCCTGCTCGCTCCTTGCCGCTTGCTCTCCACCTTCCCACTGGACGTAGCCACAGCAGACGTGACCTGTCTCCTTTCTGCTGCCAAACACCACTAACACAAAGCAGTTGCACATAACAGAGTTTTCTGAAGATGCCGTGGCTAATGAGGGCAGACAGAGCCATTAGAGCCTGGGGCAGGAAATCATTTCAAATGTCAATTAGACATCATTGTTCCTAGGATTACCTCGACCATTCCCTCCACGAGGAATTTCTCTCCGTGTCCCTCCTTGGCATGCTCGGGGTGTCCCAAAGCCAGAGTTGCTTAAAAAGAGATCAGAAATACCCCATCCTTCTGTTCCCTCCCTTATGTAGATGGAACTACCATTTATTAAATACCAGGGACTTCTCTGACTGCTTATATTATCTCATTTAATCCTCTCGACAACGCTGTGGTAGACACACCTATTTTACAGATGAAGAAACTGAGACTCAGAACGGTAACTTGGCCAGGGACACAACCTGGCTGAGATTTGAACACAGCCCCATCTACTCCAAGCCCGTGCTCTTCCCTGCTGCATCTGCTACCCCCGGCACAGCCCGATCGTTCACATATCCTTAGGTCATCAGAATTCAAATCTGTTACTCACCCCTCAACTCAGCAAAGCTTTCTGTGGAGTCAGGTAAAAATGTCCCTAACATTTGCTTCCATGCCATGGAATCCTTTCCCCCAGGAGCTTTCTCTCAAACACAATGCTCCCTCTCCTGAGATAATTTTCATATCCACTCTGATCTCCTTGCCACTGAGCTCTTCCTCCTCCCTGGCTCTCCTAGATAACTTTCTGCTGTCTCAACTCCCCTCCTCCCGATTTCTCTGCGCTGTCTGCTCTTCTCCAGAAAAGCCTCATTGAACACCAGGAACAAGGATCCATTTGCCCCACTTCCTTCTTGAAACATGTGAACCCGGCCCCACGGAAAAGGCAACACGAGGATGTTTAACTCCTACACAGAATCTCTCAGCTGTTTTCCCCCGTGGCCGTGGGAGAGAAGGAGGCACTGTCCTTAACCTGAAGCTCTATCTTCTTCCTCTTATCTCCTGGGCCTTCTTGGAGCTGAGCTTGGCCCTCCATTAAGCTAGGACACTCAGCTCCCCCCCGAATCTTCAGAATTCTTAGTGATATCCTTGCCCCTGGTTGGGATAACAGCCACAGGGAAGAGAGAGAGCGCACATCTTCCAATGGAGTGTTCATGTCAACACTGTGCCCCCCCGCCCCCGCCCCAACCTTGCTCTGAAAGACCGTAACAACATGAAGCCACAGTCCAGCAGAGACCTTTAACCAGGGAGTGGTGAGAAACAACAGCTCTGGTGCCCAAACTCAGATACAGTCCTTCTCCACGCACCGAGACTAGGATTCATGAACCAACCAAAAGACTACTCTGAGTACCTATTTGGCATGAGGCATGCTCTCAGGGAAGTTTGTCTTCAAGAAAAGAAAGGAAAGGAAGTAAACGTACACCTCCCTGATGGAATTTAAAGCCTATTTCCAGAGAGAGGAACTAAAAGAGAACCATCCACATGAGAGAGGGGATGCTGTGGATGAGCCGTGCAGACAGCGAGGGCTACGAGAGCTCAGAGGAGGCCGACGGCACTGACCTACCTGGGCATGGCAGACAAGTGGCCAGGCCACAGATGAGCCTCGCGGGCCCGGAGCCTCCCTCAGACAGGCCGGGAGGGGCGAGGGCACTGGGAGAAGGACGTGAGCAAAGGTGCGGGGGCTGGAATGTGCATGATGTGTTCAAGGGACAATGAGTCATCCCCTCAGCTTTCTTTACAGCTGCCACATAATAGTGGGCACATAACAGGTTATTATTTCGTTTTCTTTCCTTAAAAACTGCAAAAAGAAAGCGAGACCCAAATTCTCAATTTAGAAAATATGCCTGTGATGTCAGAGCCCAGCGACACTGAGGAGGTGAGATTTCCTGAGCCCCGTATGAACTTGAACCCTGACAAAATTCTCACCCTTGTTTGCTGGAAACTCCATTTATTTAATGCTGTTGTGCAGGAGAGGAGTCTGTCCTTTGGAAATCCTGAAAATAACCTGGTCAAGCCTTACCTCGGTTACTCAGCACTGTGTCAGCTGTCACGCTGACTCTGTTACAATTGATCACCAACTTTTCTGCTGTTTTAAAACCCTTTAAAGGTATTCGGAGCCAGGAAATGTCTCTGAGGAAACTAATCCTGGTAACATTACCTACACCATGTCTTTGTGATGTTACATCAGCAGTTGTTGTGGGGGTGGGGGTTGTTTTAAGGTGCATTTCCTGAGGATTAGAATGCTCTTTCAGATGAGTGCCCTCCTGCATTTTGGAATTTCCGGGTATGTATTAAAGGTGGTGGGGCAATTCCACCCCTAAGACAGAAGCAGGAAGATGTTTTGCTTTTCTGGTATTTTCTATTGAAGATGTTTTTGTTTTTCCAGTGTTTTCTATTGAGGAATATCAGGTGCCTCTAACTTAAAACTTATGGAAACTTCTCCTTTATGTATCATCCTTTAAAAATAATCTGCAACCCACCTGCCTTTCCGAAATGGTTACTATACATTTCCAGGGTATTTAGAAGGGAAATTAATTGTCACTTCATGATTTTAGCAAAACAAATGTTACCAGAGGGCTGAAGGAACAACCACTTGAGACATTGTGTTCTCTTAGTCATAGGCACATACTAGGAAAAATTCAACTAAGCCTCACCCGGGGCTATTAAAATAGCCCTTTTCCCAGCTCAGAATCACATTTCAAAGGGTGCCTAGGTGCAAAGCTAAGCCAAGTATAACCTAGCCAAGATAGTGCCAAGAGTAATACGTTGTTTTCCATTTTGTTTTAAACAACGGAAGGCAGCACAGAGTTGGGAACACCCAGAGAACCAGCAGTGAGCCACCCTGAGCAGCAGGGAGCTGGGTGACCTTGAACAAGTCACCTAACCTGTCTGGGAATCTGCATTCAGAAAATGAGGAGGACTGCACATTGTGCCTTAACACGTATTGACCAAAATGAGAAAATATGAGCAAAAGCATTTTGTAAATGGCAGGGGTTTTCTACAACACTTAAAGGCATCAAAGAGGTGGCTATTTGGGGAAAATGAGATATGTGCCAAGCTTCTTTTCAAAAAATGATTTAATATCTTCCATCTTACGTGATTTAAATTTAGCAATTACAGGTTCATTAATTAAGACCCTAAGAAAATGCTGTTATACTCTCACTGTGTCTTCTAAATGAACCATTTCTTTTTTCACTGTCATTTGCAATTTTCTTCCATTACCTGGAAGATAATGGGGTGAGATTTTTCTAAGTGTCTTCTGTCCGGAGACAAAAGGCTTTTTCCGCTATTCTCAAGTACACCAGTTGAACAGTGACTTATCTGACAATATAATACATTTTTTCAAATAAAGTAAGGAAATGGAGGGTGTTCCAGCAAGTCATATGGAGGGAGGTGTTGAGGGGAAAGTGTAAAAGAAGGAGGAGAAAAGAATATTGAGGAGAGCCGACCAGGAGAAGTATCAGGCAACCATGCAGGAGATCTTTAGCATTGAGATTCGATAAACGAGATGGCTCCTGAGTGAAGGGAGCACTTTAGCAAGTCCCCATCTGCCTGTCAAGGTGTCTGGGCTTCAGCTGGCCCTTCCTGTCTTCCCCACTGCTCTGTTTTCTGAAAGCTGATCAGCAAGAACATGGCAGAGCACTTTTCTAAGAGGACCATGATCTGTCTTTCAAGAAAAGAGAGAGCCCCTCCAGGCTAAGTCATACACCAGTCTCCCAATAACCGGTTTTGCTGCCTGAAGCCTGATCACTGTCCCCACTTAGATCTTATCCCCAAAGAGCTTGACTGCTCCCTCATTTTCATTTGAGGCAAAATTATCAGGGGAAGTGATCCTAATACGCTGGCAAAGGTGACCCCACCCTTACAAAAGGGCGCATCATTTCTCAGCTATTTTTCAATATTACTTAATGTGGTGTCTGTCCAATCAGATGGGGGCCCGCAAATGTGGGGCAACGGTCAGCTTGAAGCCAGTGGCTCGGGCGTGAAAGGATTCACCCGAGGCAGAACAAAGGAGAGAGAAGTTTACTGAACCCACCGCAAGGGAGCTGCGGGCGGGACAGCCGATGAGAAGCTATCCGCAGCCAGGCAGGGGGTGGAGACTGTTTGTAAAGAAGGTGAGGGGTACCTGGGTCAGTCAGCTGGGCGTCTGCCTTCAGCTCAGGTCATGATCCCTGGGTCCTGGTCCTGGGATTGAGCCCTGCATCGGGCTCCCTACTCAGTGGGGAGCCAGCTTCTCCCTCTCCCTCTACCCGCCCCCCCATGCTCTCTCTCTCAAATAAATAAATAAACTCTTAAAAAAAAATAAAGAGGGAAGATAAGGAGGTATGGCAACATATGGAATTTCCCTTTTTTGGTAACTGTGCCTGGTCATAAGTATTGTTTAGTTAGGGGCTATGGATATTTTGGGGTGGGTCACCTGATGGGCCTGTCTGAGTTCAGCCAGAAGGTTGGGGCCACTTTGGGCCCTTCTGCCTTGATCGAGTTTCCATTGCTCAAGCCTGTTGTCTAAACACGGCCTCTACACTGAACAGTTGCCTTTATCCACCTGCAGGAAATGCAAGTTCAAGCAGCCCTGCCCATGGCCTATGGGAGCCCTCGGTGCCTCCTCACATAGAGATGGGGGCTCATTTGCTGCCCTCCTGAGGGGCCTGGGTACTGTAACCCCAGGATTTCCCTCCCCACCCTGTTTTGTGAAGGAAATGCTACGTGGCAAAGTAGAACCAGGAGGAGAGTGTTTTACCCAAGTGCCACCTTCTCTACCCATCACACTCTCTCGTGTCCAGCCACTGGGGTCTACTGTCCGCCACCCGTCCCCAGTCCTGGTTCTTTGTCACTGCTAGTGACCACAGTGATAGCTGAGACAGATTCTGTTAGGAAGTGGAGAAGGAAGTTTTTATGTGACTGGGATTTTTTTTTTTTTAAAGATTTTTATTTTATTTATTTGACAGAGAGAGACAGCAAGAGAAGGAACACAAGCAGGGGGAGTGGGAGAGGGAGAAGCAGGCTTCCTGCTGAGCAGGGAGCCCGATGCGGGGCTCGATCCCAGGACCCTGAGATCATGACCTGAGCCGAAGGCAGATGCTTCACCACCTGAGCCACCCGGGTACCCCGTGACTGGGATTTTGTCTAACAATGGGATATGAGTGAGATTATGACCTGTTCCTGCATCTCGCCTCGTGTCAGTGGGTCCCTGTATTTGATGAGCCAGCCTCCCATAAAGCTTGAAGGGGAGGAAGGAGTTCATTGATGATGTTTATTGAAAGTTTCAAAGGTTGCTTTCTATAAATATAACCTGGGCACCACTGACTGCCTCTTCTAAAATTAGTTTCTTAAGCTAACTAATTCCTCTGCTTCCCAGGTCATCTGACCAAGACCACAATGGAAGTAACATGGGAAAATATTACTGAGAATAAAGCTTTTATGGTCAGATAAAATAAAAATATTAGTTCACTGATGTATTTAAAGGATTTAAACCTTTACACAGGCAATGTCTTTGACATTCCAATTCCTCAACTTGACCAGGCATTTTAATATCATGTCTCAAATATCAAAGATGAAAAATATTATTACTATAGTTACTATTTACTGAGTGCTTAGTCTGTGTCCAGCAGTGTGTTAAGAAATTTACGTGTATGGTTGCATTTAATCCTCACAACTACCTTCTGAGATGGAAATTATTATTATTCCCAGTTTACAGATGAAGAAACTGAGGCTGAATGAGACAATAGGAGGCCACCCAGCTAGTAGGTGGAGGGGCCAACATCTGAATCCTGGCAATGTGGTTTCAAAGCCTACACTCTTTATATCTACACATACATTCTTACTTTCTCCTTTGCAAGAACTGGGAAGGCCCTTCCAATTCATTATTTGGTGAAATTGGGTTTGCTGGGTAGAGAAGGGCATATTGGTCTTGTTAAATGGAAGGTTGTGGAATTTGATATGAATTTGGGATGTTGCTCTCAGGGCTACTAAAGACATCTCTGACTGCCCAAGCTCAGCAGCTAGTGACAGAGCTGGGGATTCAGCCTAAGAGCTGGCCCCAGAGTTTGCACACTTCTGTCAGCCACTGCAGGATGCCTCTCAGGGTGTCTGTCTTAGTCCCCATTTCTTGAGAGCATCAGGAGGGAAGAGGAGATGTTTTCTACTGTGATTCAGTCTGGTCCCCTGGTTTCTCCAGCACCAACCGGCAAGTATCCTTCTTAGGCAGGAGGCTTGCCCAGAGCCCCCCGTGAATCCCACAGCATTTCCAAGTGTTCAGGATGCTTATGCACCCACTTTTCCACTCCTCCAACTCCTTCTAATTCCAATCTTCTTCCCCTCAGAAATGTCACTTTACTGTTATAAATCCAGTCCAAGAAGCTCAGAAATTCATTGTACTATCTGGTGAGGCAGGGAAATTTGTTCTTGAGGATAAGGGGCAAGGTAAGAAAATACTGATGTTTAAAATCAGAAGCTAAAAAAAATCACACAGATTTCCAAAGGAGGAAGTACTAATGGTTTTCTGAATGCACAAATAATAGCTTGTGAGAAGCTCTTAAAGAGCTTTCCTGCTAACTCAAAAGGCCCAAGGTTGGTTTTTTTTTTTAAGTTTTCTTAATGGAATCTAAACACTTCATTGTGTTCACCAGAGCAGTGAATTGAATGTAAAGTGGCAGAAGACCCTAAAAGGGAGGCCAGTGACTTGGAGCACAATTTGCATGAAATACATTATTTTTCTTCCTTTTTTTTTTTTTTTATGGTATTTAAATGCTCCTATGAGAGATGAGGCTGACTTCTAGGACTGTTTCCTTTTTTACCACAGGTCACGCTGGAAGGGTCTGCCCCTCCCGCCGCCTCCCCAGCCTCACGCCCAAGTTGCCACGTGGGGGCTCTGTAAGGCCTCCTTCACTTCCCATGGCCATTGCCACCCCCTTCTCTCCACAGGGTTGACCCTGTTTCTGGGGCCTCTTCTAACATAATGATCATTACCAACCCCAGCAGTTTCTTAAAAAGAAACAAAGGACCACATTCTTAATATATTGAAAAATAACACAGTATGTAGTTTTTCAAGGAGCATTTATTTAGGAGGACTATCCTGCAAAAGAATCTACTCAGATATGCAGGGCAGATATTATCTGTTCCTTTAGAACCAGCGCCTTGGCTTGCAGAGGTGGAGTCCATCTTAAAGCTTGAGTGGTTCTGAAGCTGCAGGTTCTCTGATTCCTTGGCCAAGGCTCTTTCCTGCAATCCTTCTGACCTAAGATCCAGCCTTATTTTGAAGGAAGATCATCTTTTTTTCTTTAAGCTTTATTTATTTATTTATTTAAAGATTTTATTTATTTATTTGACAGAGAGACACAGCAAGAGAGGGAACACAAGCAGGGGGAGTGGGCGAGGGAGAAGCAGGCCTCCCGCTGAGCAGGGAGCCCGATGCGGGGCTCGATCCCAGGACTCTGGGATCACAACCCGAGCCAAAGGCAGACGCTTAAGGACTGAGCCACCCAGGTGCCCCGGAAATCATCTTTTAATGAAGACATCAAAACAATAATAATAAGAATAATACAATAGAAAAAGATAATCATATAATTACATTTCTTTTCCAGTATTTACTTGTAAGATGATTTCAATCTCAAGGAAGAAAAAAAGGAAATCGCAATCCCTTTTCAAAGTTGAATATAAATTCATTTAAACACAGAGTAGACAGCTTGCCCAGCTCCTTTCCCCACCCTTCCATCCACATGAGGCAATTTAATTAATGGGCAAACAGCCCGATGGTGGATTTTTCTGATAGAGTAGCATGAACGATCCAACCTTGCACAGTTCGTTGGCACACCACTCTGGCTGCATGACAGAAGCAGAAGAGAGTCGTATGGTTTCCTGGAAAGTAATTGTTTGGCAGGGCTCTAGCCTCGCGGATCCGCATAGAAAAAGTGCTCAGGTGGCCCGCTCTGGCGCCAGGGCCAGGGTGGATGGCAGAGGGTGGGCGTTGACTGTGTGGGTGATGGTGTGAGGTCCTGAGGGGCTGGGGGAGGGGAGGACACAGCAAGGGAATAGAGAGAAACCCAGAGAACCAAGCGGTGAATCATTCTTGCTTCTCTGCTCCTCTAATCCCTTCCTTTAGCCATCCAACGTATACTCAATATCTATTGCTTGCTCAGCACTGAGCAAAGAGCTTTGGGTAAGTGAACCCAGGAGACCAACTTTTAAAGGGTATATTAAAAAAAAAAAAAGTCCATGCCTTTGATAATCTTTCTGTTCAGATGTGGAAATAGCTTTTCAAGAAGTTATGTAACAAGTATATTGAGTTTCTACTCTGTGCAGTGGGGCTGTCTGACAGGCCTCAAGTCTCCAAGTTGGAATACTGATACGTTACCGTGTCAAGAACCAGCTTTTAGAGCCCGTTTCATTGACATGGTCAATGTTATACAGACGTGCAGAAGAAGATTGCTTTTACAATTACCCCCAGATTGTGGTCATGTTAAAAATTTGAATCAACTAGAAAACATTTCAAAGAATTTGCCGGAAGCCTTTCCAGGATTTTTTTTTTTTTAAAGGAGTGGGCAGAAGGGGCAAACGCCCATCTCAGACTTCAGGCCAATCAGGCATGGCCCTGTTCCCAGAACCAGCACGTGTTCGGAGAGGCCCTCCCACTACCTGCATTTCCATGTCTCTACAAATACGGGCCTCAAACATAGCATGGTGTGACCTGCTTAACAGAAATGATCTCAGCACTGTGGCTGTGGATTCCTTGTCCCTTCCATTCTCGGGAAAAGGCGGCAGGAATCCCTTCGTGCACATGTTAAAAGGTCTTAGGATCTCCCTTCTAGGAAAATGTCTTTTGGAGACCGAAGGCTTGTGCCTGGGATCTCACACTCCGTGCGCACCAGAAGTAGAACATCAGCCTGTTGCAGACAGGAGCTGGTCAGGCGCTCAGCCGGTGTTCAGCCTGTCCCCTGTTCCTCCCGGTCCGCTGAGCCAGGACCTTGGGGCGCTGTACTAGCACATGCTGCACCGTTTCTATCATCTTTCCACAAATGAATTCTGCCACGTGATGCCGATCTGGCTCTACCTGCCAGCATGTAATGACGATAGCAGGAGACTGAAGAAGCGGGAGCTGCAGCTAAAGGAAGGCAAGCCTCCCCAGACTGCCTCAGTTGCCTGCATGGCAACACCAGCATGGTCGGCCACAGCCTTACGTGCAAACCGGCACCCACATGTCCCTTCGGCTTGTCACAAAAGCCTCCAAAAAGGCTCTCTGCCAAAGAAATGTCTGCACAGAGCAAAACACACCTTGGTTTCACGCTGTCCCTAGCTTTGATTTGGGGCAGGACTTGGTTTTCGTATTTGCAAACCCAAAGAGGAAGACCCATGATTTCTAAGGTCCTTTCCAGCTTTAACTTTCTATGTAAAAGCCAAAGGAAAAAAAAAATACCAGGCATGAGTCATTAAGATTCACTGCCCTGTAGCTGAACCAAGAGAATCTGTATTAATATTTATTTAAAAATATTTTTTTGTAGAATTTAATTTTTGTCTAAAAGTTTATAAAATTTATTTAAATTAACAGTTTAATTAACAATTAGTACAGGGCAGCATGACAATTAGTGTTTGGTATACACACAAGAACCCTGAACTCTGAGTTAAAGGACCTGAGTTCCAAGCCATCAAAGAGACACGTGCTCTACCCAAGTGGGAAAATCATGATTTGGGAGCTGATTTCAAATTCAAGCTCCATCACTTGCTCCATCACTTGTGAAACTTTGTGCAAGTTACTTAAACTTTCAGAGTCTGTCACTTCATCAGTAAATGGGAATAAACAGTATATCACCGGATTGTAGTTTAAGATTCAGGGACATAAAGCTTAAGATTTTTTTTTTTAATATTTTATTTTTAAGTACTCTCTACACCCAATGTGGAGCTCAAACTCACAACCCCAAGATCAAGAGTTGCATGTTCTACCAACTAAGCCAGCCAGGCGCCCTCAGAAAGCTTAAGATTTATTAAGCTCTTAAGATTTATTAAGCTTAAGATTTATTAAACTAATAGGAATATTAAGTATTGAATCATTCATGCAGCAAATATTTCTTGAGCACCTATTATGTGCCAGGTATTATTCTAAGTGTTGGGGATACAGCAGTGAACAAATTAAAAGGTAACTCCCTTGAGGAGCTGATATTCTAGTGGGTGAGACAGAATAAATAAAATAAATGAATAAATTATACAGAATGTGAATTGATGAGCATGACAGAAAAACCAGAGCGGAGCAGTGGCGGGGGGGGAATCAAGAGTGACAGGGGTGAGGTCGTAGGTGGCAGTAGAAAGTAGAGTAGAAACTCAGTAAATATTAGTTTATGTAAATGGTTCTCCTAAGATCTCTTAGGGAAGGGAAACTAACATATTTTGTGTTCCAGCTTTGTGCCAGAAACTTCCATGACTTCATCATGTAATCCTGATAATGTGGCTTCTGTTGTTTGAATTTTAGCCTAAATTCACTTTCCCCAGATGTAAAATGGACATAATACCTTTTCTACCCAATCCAAAAAATTCTTATGGAGCTTAAAATAATTTAATGTGGGGTGCCTGGGTAGCTCAGTCGTTGAGCGTCTGCCTTCGGCTCAGGTCATGGTCCCAGGGTCCTGGGATCGAGCCCCGCGTCGGGCTTCCTGCTCCGCGGGGAGCCTGCTTCTCCATCTCCCACTCCCCCTGCTTGTGTTCTCTCTCTCACTGTGTCTCTCTCTGTCAAATAAATAAATAAATCTTAAAAAAAAATTTAATGTGAAAGAGATTTGCAAATTGATGATATTTATATAAATGGGAATATCCTAACTATTGCTTTATTAAACACTCTTTACAATAATGTTCAATCACCCAACCTGCATTTATTCAGATCCTACCATTTAGTCATTGATTCAGAACATGGTCTCTGTTCTCAGTGGTTTTATAACCAGGGATACCAAAATAACACCCCAGAAACTAATGAGAATAGTCAGAAACAGCTGAGTTACCACTGCAGGTGGAAGTAGTTAAAAGAGAATGATGTGACTTATAAGATACATAAATTTAAGGTGAAGAGATTGAGAAAAGAAGGGACATTTTACATAAAGGAAATAGCATGAAAATAGGAAGCCTATGAAGAAATTAGGATTCTCGTCCTTGTAATTTATAGGAATATTAAGTATTGAATCATTCATGCAGTAAAATTTCTTGAGCACCTATTATGTGCCAGGCATTATTCTAAGTGTTGGGGATATAGCAGTGAACAAATTAAAAGGTAACTCCCTTGAGGAGCTGATATTCTAGTGGGTGAGACAGAATAAATAAAATAAATGAATAAATTATACAGAATGTGAATTGATGAGCATGACAGAAAAACCAGAACGGAGCAGTGGGGGGGGGCCGGGGATCAAGAGTGACAGGGTTGAGGTCGTAGGTGGCAGTAGAAAGTAGAGTGATCAGACTAGGGTTCATGGAGAAGGTAATGCTTGAGCACAGGCTTGAAGGAGGTGGAGTTAAGTCAAGGAGATACACAGGGAAAGAGCTTCAGGCAGAAGGAGCAATGGTTCTCAGTGTGGTCCCCACTCAGGTCACAAACATTAACATTATCTGGGAACTTACTAAAAACACACGTTTTCAGGCCCCATTGGAAACTCTGGTGCAGCCCAGCAATCCATCCTCCAGGGGACTCTGATGTTCCCTAAAATTTGAGAGTCACTGAGTTATAGAATTAAGGTCTAGTGGGCTTGTGCCAAGCTTGTGCAAGGCCAGCATGGCTAGAGCGAAGTGAGAAAGAGGGAGAGAGAAATAAATAGTAGGTGACGTCTGGAGAGAGAACAGCACGGTGAGGTGGGGGTCAGAACGGGAGAGATCCTGGGGCACCTGGGTGGCTCAGTCGGTTAAGCGTCTGCCTTCGGCTCAGGTCATGGTCCCAGGGTCCTGGGATCGAGCCCCTCATCGGGCTCCCTGCTCAGCGGGGAGCCTGCTTCTCCTTTTCCCTCTGCCCCTCCCTCCCCCACTCCTGCTCTTTCTCTCTCTCAAATAAATGAATAAATAAAATCTTTAAAAAAAAAAAAAGAACAGGAGAGAGCTTGTGAAGTCTTGTTAGCCGTTGTAAGGACTTGGGTTTTCACTCTGAGTGAAATGTGGAGACATTTCAGGACTATGACTAGCCGTGACACAGTCTGTTTTGAAAGTATCATTCTGACTCCTGTTGAGAATACATTGTAGAGGGGCGAATGTGGAAGAATGTTTCTCAGGAATGCAGGCAAAAGATAACAAATGGTGGATTAAGATGGTAGTAGTAAAGATGGGGAGAAGAAGGGGAGTCTGAATATATTCTGAAGGTATAGTCAAGGGATTTTCTGACAGAGTGGCTATAGAAAATGAGAAAGAGAGAAAGATATTGAAGATGTTCCTGGCCTGAGCCACTGGAAAGTTGAGTTGCCATCAATGAGATGGAGGAAGGTGCAGGGGAAGCTGGTGTGTGATGAGAGGTAGGGAGGTGGGGTGGAATAGGAAATTCAGTTTGGGACATGTCTGAGCTGTCCATTTAACCTCCAAAAGGAGATGTTGAATGAGTAGTTGGATATATGAGCCTGCATTGAATTGAATCAACTTGTCATCATGCTGAGTTATGTGGAGAACCAATTTCCACCAACACCATGAAGAACTGATTCTGCTCATTTCAAATCCAGACTGATGTCAGAGTTCTTAGTCTTTTTACTACTTATTTCTTTATAGTCCACATATCCCAAAGAGAGATTTCTTTTCTCAACCAGCTGAAAGCTCTGTGACTCAGTTCCAGAGACTTCCACCACAGGTCCTGGTTTTGGGAGAAATGGAGGCAGTGGGGTTCTTAGCTCTCTGGACTTTTGGTGAAAATCAATGGAATGTCCTCATGCTAGATTTTCTTTTTATCTGAAGTCTGACCTATGTGGTAATTTAGAGAGGTTCTCCCCCCAAGGGAAAAAAATATATGGTAGCATTAGCTCAGGGTACATGACAAGAAGCTCCAATCATAGACTAGGAGAAAGTGTATGTTATAAAGGAGCCAAACACCTCACTATAATTAACTGTTTTATCAGCTGCTTTGAAAACATATCATTGAGAATTTCCAAAAGAAAAAGACTTGGGTTTCCCAGCTGAGACTGTTTGGAACCTGGTCGCCGGGGTTTCCATAAACTAAACTATCATTAAACATTTTCACCACTGAAGGGGGTCATTAGGTGTGCAAGCCCGTTTGATTTAAATTCCTATTTATTTTGGTTGTGGATCTCTATATAGATTTGTGTCCCTAAGGCAGAAAATAAGATAATGACATTTATGGGTCTTAAACATGTATTTTCTCAAAGGTTCACATGGATAGAGTGACTAGGGCTGCAATACACGGTGGAAATTACACCCAAATATTTTGCCAAAATGACTCCTTGCTTCATTTTCCAGTTCATAAAACTGACCAGGGACTGCCCAAGAGAAGCAGTTCTTCCCTTTTATTTATCCACCTGCCACAAAGCAATATTCAGCTCTATGTGGACGCTTACGGCAAGAGGTGGTGGGCTGGGAAAGGGCCAGGATTGCCTGCCCACGAGGCTGTCCTATGGGGAAAACACGAGGTTCAGAGAGCAGTGCTTTGAATGGCAGACATAGGCCTATTGTTGGCGTCAGGTCCTCTGGCCTGCCACCGAGGACCCGATGGAAGAGAATTCTACTCAGAGGAATTATCCTGTGTTGATGGGTGCCACCCTGGTTTTAGGCCTTAACATCTGCCAGCTTCATTCTCAAACAGACCCTGGGGTTCTCATCTAAGCAGGGACCTACTTGGACTGCCTCATGTCTACTTTGGTTTCATGGACTAGATTCTAGTGTCTAGCACCAAACTTGGCCTGCCCCTGACTTCATCTTCACAGTGTCCCTTGTGACTCCCTGACCCTGACACACCTAAAGCCCAGAGGTTTCTCTCTGCTGAGGCCCTCCCATGGTGTTTCTACCCGGAGTCCTTAGGAGCAGCTCTACCTGCACCTTATCCTCATTTTTTCAAAGTCAGACTCTGGAGTTCCTTAAGTGTAGAAAGCAGTATTTAACAACACAGGGCCCTCCAAGTTTTGCAATATGGCCCGTGGTCCCATTTCAGGAATAAGAATGAAAATTGTTCCAGACAATGAATACTAATCCCACTTACTCACAGGAGCATTGGGAAAGCCTCCAGGCCAAGTAATTCCAGTCGGCCTTCTGCCACCATTACTGGCGATGAGTCACTGAGGCTGCCGCCAGGGATGGGGCATTTGGTGACCGTGCGCTATGACTTAAGACACAGGATGGGGATGGGAGAGAGGAAGAAATAGACCCACCCAGGACAAGGGATTAAAGGGTCACGGGTACTCTACTCCCCTCCTAAGACCTCCTAAGATGTTTGTGGCCACAGAAACATTCCTTTGACATGATTTTATATTTGGAGGCAGAGAAGAACACTCGGCTTCTTCAGAGTATTCTGTGCCCACCTACGCTCCCTCACCTGACACACTCACGAGCTCCTCCCTCACCTGACACACTCACGAGCTCCTCCCTCACCTGACACACTCACGAGCTCCGGGAGGCGCTGAGATAAGCTTCCCCCCACCAAACAAGGCAGCGCTCTCTTCCTGTGTCACGAGCACCTCAAAATCGCCTAACGGGGGTATCTTTTTAAAATGAGATCACTACATGTAAAGCACTTTGAACAATGGCTGACACAGAGTGGGCATTGAATATGTGCTCGCTCTAATTACTATTTTTGTCTCTGGTCTGCAGATGCATCCTGTGCCATTTGCCTCTCCAGATGCCAGTATCTTAACGCCCTCCACCCCAAGGCCCCCGCCACGCATATGCGCATGGCCATGTCTCATCTTCCTGAAAACAAAGAAACCAAACAACAATAGCAACAAGAAATAACCCTAAGCATTATAATTAGATAGACCAAGGTGTGCTATTTCGGTGGCTTTTTAAAAATAAGCTCAAAACAAAACTACTCAGGGACGTGGAAATTAATTTTAAATGCTGAAATGATAAGCAAATGTAATATGGAGACCTTGTTTAGGTCCTGATTCAAATAAACCAGTTGTAAAAAGACACTTTGGAGACAATGAGGGAACCTTAATTACAGACTGGGTATGCATGATACCGAAGTAGTGTTGTTAATTTTGGTAGGTGTGATAATGGCATTGTGGTTATGGTGGTTTTTTTTTTTAAGTCAATATTCTGAGAGATCCAGAGGTGAAATAATATGATGTCTGGTATTTGCTTTAAAGTACTTTAACAAATAGGGGCACCTGGCTGGCTCAGTCAGCGGAGCATGTGACTCTTGATCTTGGGGTGGTGAGTTTGAGCCCCATGTTGGGTGTAGAGATTAATTAAAAATAAATAAATTAGGGGTGCCTGGGTGGCTCAGTCGTTAAGCGTCTGCCTTCGGCTCAGGTCATGATCCCAGGGTCTTGGGATCGAGCCCCGCATCGGGCTCCCTGCTCTGCGGGAAGCCTGCTTCTCCCTCTCCCACTCCCCCTGCTTGTGTTCCCTCTCTTGCTGTGTCTCTCTCTGTCAAATAAATAAATAAAATCTTTAAAAATAAATAAATAAATAAAAATTAATTACTTAATTACTTAAAAAGTACTTCAGCAAATAACCACCGATCAAACAGCTGATCGTAATGGCTGCAATGCGGGATGGTTGAAACCTGGACCAGAGGGGAAAGTCCTGGAAGCGGGGTGGGGGGGGTTGGGGGGTCAGAGGTTTAGGTGAGCTTGATTCTGGGCCCCGGGAGCCTTGGGAGAGAGAAGCATAGTAAGGTGAGACCTGCACCATGGCGAGGACTGGGAAAGAGGAGAGAGTTCCAACAGAGTGACTGCAGGGCACCACCTCTGTTTGTGTGGTGGCTTCCAGGCCCTTTTGCTCCCAGCCCCTCCTTGGAACAAGACAGCCTATTTCCAACACAACTAGATTAGAGTGGTCCCTGGTTATTCTTCCTACTAGACACAGAAAACTTGTAAGGAGTGAAAAAAAAAAAAAAGAAAAGAAATTACTACTTCCCCCAGCACCCACATGCCCCCAAATGTCAAGAATCTCTTAACAATCTTGCAGCAACAGTCATGGTGTGATTCTGGGAGGCTGGGAAAGGACTGTCTCTGTTTCTCTTTTCCTAAAATTCTAATTTAAAGGGGCAAGGTCTTTCATATTTAGAGCCGGGTTTGCAGCATGCACATTCTTTGGTTATGACTACAGCTCATTAACCCTACTGCAAAAGGACCAAGAGCACATCTTTCCCTCCCTTGCTGGTGAAAACCTGCAGACCGCAGCAGCCCTGGTCACTGGGAGAAGGAAGACAAACTTCAACTGCAGGCTTTACAATGTTGCTGAGCACCGTTTACCTAAATCCCCTGGACAAACGGAAGTGGATGGAGAGTGAGCGGCCCTGGCCCACTCTCAGAAAACACTCCAATGAGGCTAAAGGAGACTGTGCAAGAGAATCTAGGCTTCCATTCATGACTCAGGCGTCAGTGATGTCCCTTCTCTCCCAGGCTCCGTTCAGAAAAAATGTCAGATGCCGAGCGTATCCACAGCCACCAAGGACACTCCTTGCATGCCACCCCGGCCTGATCCCTTTTCTTTTCAAGTCTCGGTTCTTGAATTTCTGAAATGGAGAGACAGGGAGAGAGGGAGAGGATACCATACTTCCCTATTTGCTTCTTCCCATTCTGAGGTTCGATAAGAATTAAAGACGTAGCGCCTGCACCTGGCCCCCTGGAGAAAGTTTTGTGCTTGAGGGAATGCCACCATTTTGTTCAGAGGTCTTTTCCATTAAATCGCCTGATTTGGAGAAGTATAGAGGAATTTAGTGTCCTTTCTATTTTAGTTCATTATATTATTTTCTGACTCAACTACATTTTTAAAGAAAAGCTGGGTTGTATTCCCACCGGCAGTTTAATAATGTTTCAAGTGGGTCGTAGTAAAATCGTGTTAATCTTTTACCTGGAGCAAGGAGAGATAGATCATCTCTTTGTCAATCTTCCACTCCCTGCCAAAAGTAGGAATCTTGGAAAAACACTGGTCCTGTGTAAGCCACGAGAGAATATGGAAAAAAAAAAAAAAAAGAACTTTGCCCAGAAATGGCAGTTCTCTTTTTGTCTTTATAACATAGTCCTTTATTTCTTTGGGGACTTATGCCTCCCTACCCCATCAAGTCCTAGTGAGGCTGTCCATCACAGTGCCCCATCCCTCTTCCAGCTTCACTGGAGAATATGCCCAACCAAGTTGACCAGTCCAGGTATATCATCATTCCAACCACTGTCATTAATTTAGAGGTAGGCAAATAACCCAAGTGGGCCAAACAGGCAACAGAGCTGGTCTACTCTTCACTGATGTCCTTGCTAGTTTGGATCGCTGGTACAGTGGATCCCTGGCTCTGAGGTCAGTTCATACTCTCAGGACCCAGCCAGAGTAGCTACAACCCGAGGGCCTTCCTCCCTGGGTCATATGCTAATTAAAGCATAGTCAAGTTTCCAAGGCAATGGAAGCTCCTGTGGTGTGTCAAAACCAGGTTTCAGACAATATTTTTGGAGCTGCTGAGGTAAGGATGAACCAATTCGCCTAAGGACACCGTGTCCCAAAAGGGAAACTCACCAAAACGAAGGAGGATTTAGGGCTGATGTTCTGGGCTCTGTGCCAAGACCTAAAGATCCTTAAAGCAAGGTAGCATCTTGATGGGCTTTGGCAGGTCCCCAAAAGACCCAATTTACCCTTTTCCCCAAGGTAATGGATGCCTGCACACATCTCTTGGCTAATCAGGCAGGACCCAGGCAAGAAAGACAAAAGATGCCTCAAGGTGATCTGAGGTCACCTCTAGACAGAGGATAGGCTGTCATCACTTTTTAAAGTACCTACCTTCAGTTCCACAGTGTTAATCCCTACCATTTACACCCGCATGCTTCAGAGAAGAATAGTTTCTCCAGAAACAACCTAGTCCAGCAGTAGTTGGCATGAAAAATACTCTAGGCTTTTCTCGAGGGCAGACCAAGAAATAGGAATCCCAGATGGGTTAAGAATCGAGTGCCTTTCAAATTGACTGAGTGGTGGTGAGGGAGTGACAAGGGGGAAGAGTGCCATTTTATTTTCACTGGAAGACATGGTCTACTGTGCTGACGTGAGGCCACTTTGACATTTTACCAGTTATATGTGGAGTCTTGTGTCGAGCTTATTTGGCACCACATTTCTACTTTATTTTTGAAAGTACTCTTTAGAAATTGGCACCTAAGGCGGCCGTCTGTCTGGCCTGACCCTCAATCCAGTTCTGAATCTGTGTGATTCCTTCTCTGCACCCTCTATGCTTCCCCGACCTTCTTTAAAGAGGTCGTGCTAGCTCCCACCGAGGGGTAGTGGAATGTATTAGTAACAGAACTCTGCAGAGAAGGGCTCATCTGTGGTTGTGACTCTTAGTTGCGATTTGTTCATGGCCTGCCTCCCCTCTGACCTGTCTCCTGAGGCCTCACTACAATAGGCCCTGCCAGTGGTTATATTGCCTCACTTAGACCTTTCTGGATTTTTTTTTGAGAGAGAGAGAATGAGAGAGAGAGAGAGCATGAGGGGGGGAGGGTCAAAGGGAGAAGCAGACTCCTCGCTGAGCAAGGAGCCTGATGCGGGACTCGATCCCGGGACTCCAGGATCATGACCTGAGCCGAAGGCGTCGCTTAACCAACTGAGCCACCCAAGGCGCCCCCTTTCTGGATTTTTAATCTTGCAATGCTAATGAAAGCTTTATCCAATTTATGAGATCCTACTAATAAAAATGTTGGCATGCATGGCCCTTATCCTCTTGGCCAGTGATGAAATTGTGATTCTAGTTGGGACTGATTTTGACTCAAGTGTTCCTTAGCCAGAGGTGAACTGTTTCTTTATATCTATCCCGGTGGCCGTCTGAATTTTAGAAGTTCAAATATTCTCCTGTCAAAGAAAATATCCCAGGTGTAAAGTGTGTAAGGAGACAGAGAATGGTGTCCAAGTCAGATTACTTAGTGTTTTTTTAAGATTTTATTTTTATTTATTTGAGAGAGAGAGAGAAAGAGAAAGAGAGAGAGAGAGAACACAAGCAGGGGACAGGGCGGAGGGCAGAGGGAGAAGCAAACACCCCTCTGATCAGGAAGCCTGACTTGGGGGCTCAATCCCAGGACTCTGGGATTGTGACCCGGGTCTAAGGCAGCCACTTAACCGACTGAGCACCCAGGCACCCCAAGATTATTTTTATTTATTTACAGCAGGTAAAGCAGATTAGGATTAAAAAGAAATAGAGCCCTATTCATTTAAGATATGCAGATTGAAATGGCCAGCCATTTGCACTATGCACGGGCAACCCCATTCGGTGGGATAGAGTGACCAACTGTCTTGGTTTGCCCACGGCTGTCCCGGTTTTAGCACTGAAATTCCCACATCCCAGGAAACCTCTCCATCCCAGGCAGACTGGAACATCTGGTCATCCTAAAGTGGGTCAAGTCATAGACCACAGGCCATGGCCAAAAGAAATATGCTGTCCAGGTATTTTTGTGGTTGATGCATATACTTGTCTCAATATCTTTGTGTCTTAGTAAAAGAAGAGTTAAAATCCTCAACCTCCGACTCAGGATTGTTAAAAGAAATTGCCTCAATTCATCGCTAGGCAATTTGCAAATGTGAGATGCTATGAAATTATAAATAATAGCTTGGAAGTGATTTTCATGCAGCTAGTAGACCTTACCTGGCTGACGCCAAGGTCTTGCTGAGTAACTATTAGAGCTTTCCTTATGGGGAAAAATCTAGCCCATTGTGAGTAATTTTACATTTCTTTCATTCCTGCTAATGCTAGCCCGCCTCTCAGGACAATACAGAACGACCTTGGCTCCGATTTTGTTTAACCCAGCTGGATGCAGCCAAATTATGGGCTTCTTTTTGGGTGGAGCGTATTTTTGTGGGCTGTGGGAGACCTGTAATTTTTTTTTTTTAATGCAAAACCATTTATAGCTTTGGGTGATGTAAAATCCACGGGGTGCCTACAACAGTGTCATGCAACCGAAGGGCTTCCCGCAGGATCCATCTGGGACACAGTGGAGCCAGGGCCTCACCCAAGTCTCTGCCTACCCACTCTCCACATTTCCTGCACCGGCCCTCCCTCAGGCAGGGCAGCAGGCTGCAGAGCCTTTTCCTTCTTTCTCGGCTTGTGGTTCAGAGGTTTCAATTACCAGACAGGTTTTCTTTTTATCGAGAGAGCTATTGTTTGATGCTGTGCATTCATCCACCCATAAGTACCTCAAATCGTCTGACTTGCTAGCTTCAGAACCATGGCAACAGCGTCGTTTGGTTCAAGAGTCCTAGATGAGAAGGCAAACCTCATTTTTAGGTGAAGCTCTGCCCTAGCCTGGCTGAGATATCACAGGCAAATTGCCCAACCTCTGGGACTTCCGTTTCCTCGTCTGTTCAATAAGAGGGTTGGATTCAATTAGCGGTAGAGCTCTGCTAGCCTCAGAAGTTCTCTGATTCAATGCACGAGGGCTAAGTGGTGGGGAATATAGGAAAGAGAGGGAAAAGATAAAGAGATGCAGAGCAAAGGAAGCAGTGAAGTGGAAGCCAGTGTCCTGTAGAGAAAAGGTGGCCAGGGCCAGAGCCTCATGAGAAGGGCTGACCAACCACCCTGATAACACAAACACCTGGGGGCACCTGGTGGCTCAGTCAGTTAAGGATCCACCTTGGACTCAGGTCATGATCCCAAGGTCCTGGGATCAAGTCCTGCATCCAGCTCCTTGCTCACCAGGGAGCCTGCTTCTCCCTCTGCCTGCCGCTTCCCCAGCTTGTGCTCTCTGACAAATAAATAAAGAAAATCTTAAAACAAAACAAAACAAATAGCTGCCATTCCGTTCGAAGGAGTTCGCTGGACTATGATGGGATTTCACTTCTCCCCCATCATCACCCTCACTTCCAGTCAAAGTGATACTCAACAGCCTTCCACGGGGGGTGATACAGAGGAAAGATTACCATGAAGTCATGAACGGAACGTAAAAGGGGAACATTAAAAAGTTGGTTCAAAAAAAGCAACCCAGAAATCTATTAAACCAAACTCCATTTACAAATAACTCATTTTCTCAACACAATGAAACAACCGCACTTGTACAGATCTCAGTGGGAAACCCTGAATTAGCGAACAGCCCTACACATGCAAGTTCATGGAAGTTATGACACGCGGCGTGGCTTCGTGCGGAGGAGACAAGGAAGCAGAAATCATCCCTGTCACTTAGACTGGCCTCCACTTCGGGCTTTACAGCCCTGGGTCCATTGTTCCTCATTTTAGGGCTCCAAGAATTCTACTGATCTGATTACCTCTGTGATTATCAAGGATCTTATTAATGGAAGCAGGCTCCAGAGGAGTATCGTTTACCACCAGAATTCTTTAGTTCCTGATGTTATTTTATTGGTAGCCCTCAATTACTGCTACTGCATTTACCCAAATTCTTGGGTACTTGAATTTGGGTACCCAAATTCTTGCTACTTCTTGGGTATAGGCCACAAAGGAAAATAAGAATATATTATCTATCCTAGATTCTTTCATTCTGGGGTCCCCAGAATCCCGAGGGATATGAACAACAGTAACAAAAATCTGAGAGCTACTTTTGCCATTTTTTTTTTAAA
>NC_138374.1:101522600-101560851 GCF_054177405.1 Leptonychotes weddellii | reverse complement strand
AATGAAAAAATCAATAAAATGGTTCACATATGAACTAAAATTTCTACTTGCCAACAATAATATTACACATTACAATTCATACTCTGTTTCACTATTTTCAATTTTCAGTATTAAAAAACACTCCCTAAGGTCACATAGAATAATTGAATTGGAGTAACTCAAGTTCTTTTTCTTTGACTTGCACAATCACTATTCAAATCCACTTTTCATTTTTTAATTTTTTTTAAGATTTTATTTATTTATTTATTTGACAGAGAGACATAGCGAGAGAGGGAACACAAGCAGGGGGAGTGGGAGAGGGAGAAGCAGGCTTCCTGGCAAGCAGGGAGCCCGATGTGGGGCTCGTTCCCAGGACCCTGGGATCATGCCCTGAACTGAAGGCAGACGCTTAATGACTGAGCCACCCAGGTGCCCCAAAATGCACTTTTTAAAGGCAGGAACATGTAGTTCCACAGGGTTAAAAATGTGAATTTCAGCAGAATGAGCTCCTGGTGCCCAACCAGTACAATGTTTTAAATTCTCTACAGACAATGCACCTCTTTATTGTCTGCACCTGGGGTAAGCTGCTTCCACCACCCTACCATATGTTTTAACAGTCTGGGCACAATGTTACATAGTTGCTCATGTCTACCTAGTAGTGGCTTGGGGACCATGCTCTTCTCATTACTCTGGCCCCACCCAGGCCTTAGTCTTACCTTTCCTCTGTGTCTAGCATCCCTGACTTAGTTCACAATAACTCTAGGTTGGATCAGAAAATTGAGCTTTGACAATTCTGCAAGATACATGATTTTTTGGCCTTTCAGAAAAGACCTCTATTTGGGGCACCTGGGTGGCTCAGTCGGTGAAGTGTCTGCCTTTGGCTCAGGTCATGATCTCAGGTCCTGGGAGCCTGCTTCTCCCTCTCCTTCTGCCCCTCCCCCCTGCTCCTGCTCTCTCTCTCTCAAATAAATAAATAAAATCTTTTTTTTTTTTAAAGATTTTATTTATTTATTTGACAGAGAGAGACACAGCTAGAGAGGGAACACAAGCAGGGGGAGTGGGAGAGGGAGAAGCAGGCTTCCCGCCGAGCAGGGAGCCTGATGCGGGGCTCGATCCCAGCACCCTGGGATCATGACCTGAGCCGAAGGCAGACGCTTAACGACTGAGACACCCAGGCGCCCCAATAAATAAAATCTTTAAAAAAAAAAGAAAGGACCTCTTTTTAATAAAGCTATTTTTTACTTCCCTGTTTTTTTTCAGATGGGCCAGGTAAAATAGAAAAAAAATTTTTTTTAGTTTTATTAAGATATAATTGGCATATAGCATTGTATAAGTTTAAGGTATACAGCACAATAACTTGACACACAGATATTGTGAAATCATTACCACAATAAGTTTTAGCTAACATCCATTACCTCATATAGTTACAAAATTTTTTTTCCCCTTGTGATGAGAACTTTTAGGATCTACTCTCTCAGCAAGTTTCAAATATACCATATAGCATGTTAACAATAGTCATCGTGGTGTACATTACATCCCTAGTTCTTACTTACCTTATAACTGGAAGTTTGTACCTTTTGACCACCTTCATCCAATTCCCTTAGCCCTTACCTCTGACCCTCTGGTAACCACAAATCTGATCTCTTTTTCTATGAGTTTTGTTTTGTTTTGTTTTTTTTAGATTCCACATATGAGTGAAATCATACAGTAGTCGTCATTCTCTGATTTATTTCACTTAGCAAATGCCTCAAGCTTCATCCTCGTTATCAAAAATGGCAGGATTTCCCTCTTTCCTTCTTAAATGGCTGACTAGTATTAGTATTAGTATTTTATGACTGAATAGTATTCCATTGTATAGATAAAGAAGTTTGCTTCTTTTAAGACATTACTGAAAGCTTCAAGAAAGCCACCATATCCACAATCCCACTTGATAGCTTTTTCTAAACTTCTCGTCTTCATAGGCATATTGTCTGAATCCCATTAAGACAATGGGGAATAATTTAACCAGTGCTTCTTTAATTTAACCAAATGCTACCTTCTGAAAGGGTTGCCACCTTCCCCTGGAGAAAGAGGGAAAACTAACAAATTCAGTTCAGTCATTCCACATTTTAAGAGTTGCTATTTTAAATTCTTTGAGATTATTTATGAACTGGAAAAGACACCAAATGGAAAAGAGGTTAACTCAGAGGAGTTTGGGTCACATCTGAGACATGGAATAGACTATGATATGGACAAAGACAGATATACAGGCAGAATAGCTGGCTATTCAGAATGGCTCTTTCAGGAAGTCTAATAATTTAGCCCCTCTTCAAGCCAATACTCTTTAGATATTTGTTCAGTATTTCTTCCCTGGGACAAAAATATTTTTAAAATTCCATTTGAGATTACTGTCTAGTTTGGTGAGAATATGACCAAATTACATTTTCACCAGTTATATAAAAATTCTCCCGTGAAGATCTGCATTAATTTACACCATTTAGCCAATGTATTCCATTGATTTTTTTTTACTGCTTACTTATTAATTGGTGCCCTGGGCATCTACTCAGCTGGCATACTTCTTAATCCAGATTTTGATCAGGATAAAAGAATAAGTAATTAGAAGCTCAGGGTGGGAGAGTATCATAAAGCCTGGTAGACTATGGGCTATTGCCTTATTTTCTGTTTCTGTTGTTTTTCATTGCTTTTTGTCATTAACTATGTTTTTTAACTAAAAAACTCCTTTTTTGGCTATAATCTTTAAGTATCAAAATAGCCAGTTATATGACCACTGAATAATGACCCCCAAAATTCATGTTCACCTGGAACCTCAGAATGTGATCTTATTTGGAAATAGTGTCTTTGCAGATGTAATTACAGGGATCATACTAGGCTCAAATGGGCCCCTAAATCCAATTAAAATGACCTTAAAAGAGACGGAGACATGGGAAAGAAGGTCATGTTAAGATAGAAGCAGAGATCGGAGTTATGAGCCCCAAGCCAAAAGACGCATGGAGCCAACGGGAGCCACCAGAACCTGGAAGAGATGAGGAAAGATCCTCCCCTAGAGCCTTCAGAGGGACATTAGCCCTACCAACACCTTAATTTCTTTTTTTTTTTTTAAAGATTTTATTTATTTATTTGAGACAGAGAGAATGAGAGAGAGAAAGAGCACATGAGAGGGAGGAGGGTCAGAGGGAGAAGCAGGCTCCCTGCCGAGCAGGGAGCCCGATGCGGGACTCGATCCCGGGACTCCAGGATCATGACCTGAGCCGAAAGCAGTCGCTTAACCAACTGAGCCACCCAGGCGCCCATACCAACACCTTAATTTCTGACTTCTGGTCTCCAGAACTATGAGAGAATACATTTCTATTGTTTGAAGACGCCACATTTGTGATAATTTATTATGGCAAGTGTAGGAAACTAACACAGCCTTCTAACCTGATGTTAATCCCTGAGAACCCCCAAACTCACTGTAGTCCACCAGGCTACCAGGGGTGTATAGAGGACAGGAAATATGACGGTTTGGGCCCAAGTCCACCCCATAGTGAGCCCAACAGTTCCATGGACCCATTATGTGGTTATTACCCAAGTTCCTGAGTGTATAATAGGAATAGGCGTGCTAGACAACTGACACAATCAGTACATTTCCTTCAGGACCCACGGAGTGATGGCTGTTACAGCAGGAACAGCTAAGTAAAGCCTCCTGGAGCTTCCTGTCCTAATAAGAATAGTAAACGAAAACCAATATTGCATCCTCAGGGGAATTGTCAACTCTAGTGACACCATCACAGACTCGAAAGATCCCAAGGCAGTGATTCCTTTCACACTGTCATTTAACACACCTTTTTGGACTGTGAGGAAGGTAGGTAAACTTTGGAGAATGATTCTAGATTATCATTAATCAGTCAGGCACTTTTTGAAATAGTTTTGCCAATTTGGTATATACATTGGAGCAAATCATCTCAGACCCTGACTCTTAATCTACAGCTATTGATCCAGTGAATGCTTTTTTCTCTATATCAATTTACAAGACCCACTAGCAGCCATTTGCTTTCAACTGGCAAGGGTTTGCCTCAGGGCTACATCAACTTTCTTGCTTTCCGCCATAATCTAGGCTAAAGATATCTTAGGTCATCTTAACATTCCACATAAATTATGATGCTCCATTAATTGATGGCATGCTAATTGGACCTGAGGAGCAGAAAGTAGCAAGCACCATGGATACCTTACTTACACACATGCATGCCACAGAGTAGGAAATAAACCTCAAGGAAATGCAGGGGCTTTTTTTGGTCTTAGAAGCAATATCACCAATTTTGACATGCTACTACAACCCATCTACTGAATAACCCCAAAGCTGCCAATTTTGAATAGTACCCAAAGCAAGAGAAGGTTCTACAGCAATTTTTGGCTATATGACCCAACAGATCCAGCCATATTCAAAGTATCAGTGGCAAAGAGGGATGCTTATTTCTGGCAAGTTCTAATAGGAGAATCACAATGCACACCCCCGGTGTTTGGGGACAAAGCTATGCTCTCTCCTTCAGATAATAATTCTTTTTTTTTCTTAAAGAAACAGGGCTACAGGGCCCTGACAGAGGCATTTGGGACATCAAGTGACAATACAGATTGAACTGCTCATCATGAACCAGGTGATATCTGGTCCAGCAACTTACAAGTTGAGAGTATGCTCACCAACAATTGATCATCAAGTAAAAATAATATATAAGACATAGGACTCAAGAAGATTCTAAAGACACAAGTAATTTGCATAAGCAGTGCCTTAGACTCCCACAGCACCTATTCCTGTGCCCCCTCTCCCTCAATATATACCTATGATGTAAGCAAGAGTTCATTATGATCAGCTGCCTGAGGAGGAAAAACTCAGATCAGGTTATAAGTGGTTCCACATGGTATTAACCAGCAGCGGGCTGCAGCATAATAACCCAAATCAGAAGCATGTTAAGACAGTAGTGAAGGGAAATCCTTCCAATGGGCAAAATGAAAGAAGTACATTTGATTATCCACTCTGTCAGGACTAAAAATAGGCACTGATTAATGGACAGTGGATGGATGGTCAGGGAATTGGAAAGGACAGGAAGGGAAGATTGGTGACAGAAGAACTGGAAATGGTATAAAGATGGATGTCTTGAAGTGGGCACACAGTAAAGATGTCTGTTTTGCTTGTAAATGCACACTACGTAGAAGGCTATCAAAAACTCAAGATGATAAGTTGACCTATTCTGTGGATCTCAGCCAGACACTCCAGTGCTTAATGAATTCATATCCAAAGTAGTCATGGCAAGAGGGATAGAAGCAACTCATGGGATCAACAATATAGACTTCCTCCCACTGAGGTTGATATGGCTACTGCCACTGTTGAGAGCCTAACCTGTCAACAGTGAAAACCTACACAGAGTTCCTGGGCAGGGGGCGGGGGCTCCCACCAGCTACCTGGACCCACCAGCCACCTGGACCTTCCAGCCACCTGGCCCATCTGGTAGCAGATTAATTACATTGGACCTTTTCCATTATGGAGGAAGCAGGAAAAGAATAGTCAAAGTCAGTGAAATCAAGAGTAAAATGTAAATTCCTGCATCTTGCATCCCCTGCCAAAAAGAAGGAAGCGTGACTTTTGGTTCTGCCCCTTGGGGTTCTGGAGGCTAGTTTCCAAAAAGAAAAGTTGTGATACTCAGACCCAAGTCATTGTAAGGTTTCTCCCAACTGCCATGAAGGATTATAGAAAGCATACCTCTCTCCAGTTCTATGGGTTATTATTCAGATTTAAATTTCATAAATGGAATGAACATAACTGCCCTCAAAAGTGTTTCAGGGGCGCCTGGGTGGCTCAGTCAGTTAAGCGTCCAACTCCTGATTTCGGTTCAGGTCAAGACTCAGGGTTTTGAGATCGAGCCCTGCATCAGGTGTGGAGCCTGCTTAAGATTCTCCCTCTCCCTCTGCCCCTCCCCCATCCTTCTCTAAAAAAAAAGAAAGAAAGAAAGAAGGAAAAGTGTTTCAGTGCACCCATTTTGAGAATGTCTTAGATGATATTCTTGGTAAGATCGAGATTAGATCATCTTGAGTTTGACACTTATGATAAAAAGTTCTCAAAATGTGCTGCTTCTTTTTTTTTAAGATTCTATTTTCTTAAGTAATTTCTACACCCAACATGGGACTCAAACTCACAACCCCGAGATAAAGAGTTGAGTGCTCTTCCGACTGAGGCAACCAGGCACCCCTCAAAATGTGCTTCTTGCTTTAATAAAATCTGGCATTTGTGATAACAAGATGATTTTGTTAGATTGCCCTCTACTGCTTCCTTCCACATGTAGATGAGAACTTACAAGAACATGTTCTGGTTGCTCCTGTTACTATAAGGAACCCTGTGTCTGGCCGCACCTACAAAGATAAGACGGGGTATAAAAAGGTGTGGAAGTTGCTAGGTTGCCCTGGAGAGGATTCTATCAAAGCAATCCATAAATGTGTCAAGCCAAACAAAAGAGATGTAATGAATGGCTGAGACCATGGCCATCCCGGGAAAGCTAAATGGTAATAAGAATAGCTAACATTTACCGAATTCTTACTACGTGCCAGGCACTTTTCTAAGCACTTTCCATGCTTTGAACTTCATAGTAACCATCTCAGAAAGTTCATTATTATTTTACAGATGAGAAATGTGAGGGTTGAGCAAGTTGCCAAGAATTAGTAAGTGGCAGGGGCGCCTGGGTGGCTCAGTTGGTTAAGCGACTGCCTTCGGCTCAGGTCATGATCCTGGAGTCCCGGGATCGAGTCCCGCATCAGGCTCTCTGCTCGGCAGGGAGTCTGCTTCTCCCTCTGACCCTCCTCCCTCTCATGCTCTCTGTCTCTCATTCTCTCTCTCAAATAAATAAATAAAAAATCTTTAAAAAAAAAAAAAAAGAATTAGTAAGTGGCAGACTTGGAATCACAGTGCTGTTTTGTCTCTTTAAGAGGTGAACTGAAGGAGCAAAACACAATAATATAAGGGCAGCCAAGCTAGACGTAAAAGAGATCAAAAGAATGGGATGGGGTAGAGAGATGAAGCAGGTGACTCAGGAAATGGAGTTCACAAGCACTAGACATGTAAGAGCTATGGGTATCTTACCAGGTCAGGAGCAGTTCCTGGGAAACACTGTGCCAGGCAGGAGCTAAGGTAGAATCTAAAGTCGTAGGTCATAGAACCTATTTTAGACAAGTCCAGTGTGCACATGGAGCAGTGTGACATTACCATATTGCTCATGTGAGAAGATATTCCTCCTAAGATGTCTTAATAACAAAAGACACTCTAGAAGTTACATTTAGAGATACTTGGCATTTTGAGCTACATCTTAGAATCCCTAAAAAATAAAGAAATGTTTCTTCTCTAGTCCAACGACTACTGAACTGTTTTATGTTATAGTTCTACATGGTCGATATACATCAGAAATGACTTTGTATAACCTATGCCTTTGCTGGCTAAGTTAACACAGAGAACATTCCTGTTGCTAAGTGTTCAGTAGCATTTACTTACTTTACAAGAAGTTGTCAGGGGTGCCTGGGTGGCATAGTCAGTTAGGTGTCCAACTCTTGGTTTTGGCTCAGGTGATCTCAGGGTCGTGAGATCGAGCCCCAAGTCAGGCTCCATGCTAGGTGTGGAGTCCGCTTAGTTTTCTCCCTTCCTCTCCCTCTGTCCCACCCCGCCCTGCACGCACGCTCTCTCTCTCTCTCTCTTAAATAAATAAATAAATCTTTAAATAAAAAAAGTTGTAAGTTTGCCCTTCAACAAGTTAGGTTAGTATACAGCCTTACACAGAAGTCAAGCTCTTTTTAAAAAGTGTATAAATTAAAGTTTTTGGTAAATTAAATTATGTCTTAAATATCTGCTTAATCCAACTGATTCTTTAGGAATATCAAAGAACACTATGTTTAATTTTTTTTTTTTTTTTTTTTTTTTAAAGATTTTTTTATTTATTTGAGAGAGAGAGAATGAGAGACAGAGAGCATGAGAGGGAGGAGGGTCAGAGGGAGAAGCAGACTCCCCGCTGAGCAGGGAGCCCGACGCGGGACTCGATCCCGGGACTCCAGGATCATGACCTGAGCCGAAGGCAGTCGCCCAACCAACTGAGCCACCCAGGCGCCCTGTTTAATTTTTTTTTTAAAGATTTTATTTATTTATTTGAGAGAGAGAGAGAGAAACAGCATGAGAGGGTAGAGGATCAGAGGGAGAAGCAGGCTTCCCGCCGAGCCGGGAGCCCGACGCGGGACTCGATCCCGGGACTCCGGGATCATGACCTGAGCCGAAGGCAGTCGCTCAACCAACTGAGCCACCCAGGGGCCCTATGTTTAATTTTTTTAAAAAAGATTTTATTTATTCATTCATAAGAGACACAGAGAGAGAGGCAGAGGGAGAAGCAGGCTCCCCACTGAGCAGGGAGCCCGATGCGGGACTCAATCCCAGGACCCTGGGATCATGACCTGAGCCGAAGGCAGACGCCTAACCATCTGAGCCACCCAGGCACACACTGTGCTTACTTCATATTACAAGTCATCTTAGGGTAGGGAAACATCTGTATTAGCCTTTCTATTTTCAGTTCCACCATTGGGTTTGAGTCACCACGTTCCAGCCCCAATGAATTAGAGATATGGGGGAAAGGCACAGAAAGGTTATCAGGAAGCCGGGTTATCTCGTCTGTCTTCTCTGCACTCCCCTGGCACCCCTTCAGTGGTTGCTCTTGCCTGAGCATTCTCCTCTTTACTTTTTTTTTTTTTTACCTTTTACCTTTCACATCTGCCTTTTTTACCGCCTCCCCCCCCATGCTATTGGAATGGAAGCGCAGAAGGCATTTGGCTGAAGGTTATTTGGAAAGGCCAAATCTAAACCACAGTAGTGACCAGGTGCTTAGTGGCAGCCAAGCTACGTGTATGGCAAGAAGTGGGGCCAAGCAGGGGAATCTCCATGAGCACAGAGGATGAGCTGTGCACAGGGGACAAGGCATTAGCCGTCAGGACAATCCAGCTGGGCTAACAGACGCATTGTGGAGGTGGGTGGAGTACACAGCAGGGATTTGGGGAACATGAGATCCATGGATATCCAGACGTGCAGATGCTCTCAGCATTGGGGCGCCTGGCAGCCTGGAGCAGGCGCTTTGCCTGGGCCATATGAAATAATTGGGTACTCAGCCAGGACTGGGGTTTGCCTGGGAGGACTTTCCCTGTCATTGTCTATCCTGATCTGTGAGAAACTGTAAGTGCCCATAACAACTCCGTGAGAGGGTAATACCACATCAAGTTGGTTCAGCAAGTCAAAGATCAGCAACTGAGTAGCAACCGAATAATTAAAATGATTTTTTAAGTTAGGGTTCTTTTTTTCCCTTTGGCCATCTTAGCCTGTTCAGGTGTCCGCAGGGAGACCAGCCATCCACGTTAGCCACCGTGGCAAGGCTGTCTGAGCAGTCTACAGTTCAGGGGTTGTGGAGGTTGGCTAGCAAGGACTCATCAGAATCCTTCTTTTCAGGAGGCAGCTATAAGGAGGCTGATGCATGCACCTGGAAAGCAACCCAGACATTTTGGGCAATATTTGGGGAGAGGTAGAGGAAATGGAGAAAAGACAAAGCTGGTTGCTATTCCAGGTGAGAAGAAATGACTGTATGTGGTTGGCCCAGGCCGGTGAGGTCTGCGACATGGAGTGGTATGTCTGTGCTGTGAATGCTGTCACCCAGACAGAATATTGCTCTCGCCATTAGACAACAGGTAGGGAATAGGTTATTTGAGGGGCTCAGGTGTAATCTCCTGAGGGGTCCCATGAGACCAAAGATGAAAGAAGGTGTATCTCTTATGCATTTTCCCCCCTCTGTTTTTAGAGGGAGAGAAGTGGGGGAGGGGCAGAGGGAGCAGGAGAGAGAGAATCTTACACAGGCTCCACACTCATCATGGGGCTCCACACAGGGCTCGATCCCACGACCCTGAGATCCCACCATTAGAGCCGAAATTGAGTCGGATGTTTAACCGACTGAGCCACCCAGGCACCCCTACGTCTTCCAGCTTTAAGAATGCTGTAACTCGGGGATCTATAAAGCCTTAAGTCAAGCAGGCAGACAGGTGGAGGGAGGGGCAAATCTGACAAACCCGAGAGGCGAGTTTGGTGATCAAAGCCAGGAGGCAAAACTGAGGCCAACGGCCGGGCCCTGAACATGAGGCTGTGGCGCTCTGGGAGTCCGTGCTAGTCTTATTGATGGGGATGGGGTGCCCATGTAGGGAGGCAGGCTGACAAGTATCTGAATCAGGGCCATGGCCTGGGGCTGGTCCTGTGGAGCTGCCTGAAGAGTGACGTCAGCTCAGGCCACTATAGTTAGAGGGACGCAGACAGAGGAACAGAACAGAACAAACAGCAGTCCGTTCAGTGCTGTTTTCATCTGGTTAAAGACTAATTTCCTAGTTCCAAAGGTGGAACTGAGAACATGTTCTTTTTCCTCTGACAAGCGGTTTTTAACGGCAGATAAAGACACCAACTAAAGGTAAATACAAAAGTGGCTTACTGCTACCTCTCAGCCTCCAGATCTGGTGGGCAAGTATGACGAGCCCCCCAGCGCAGGGGAGAGTGTGGTTTGTGGCTCTTGCCCCTCCTAGCAAGGTGTGGAGCATGCTGGCGGCAGAGGGGATTTGCCATCCCAGCCTCCTGCAGGCCCCCAGACAGCCTGAGTCCCCCTCCCCCAGTCAGAGGAGGGCAACAGAGAGACAGCAAGGTACACGACTTTCCCAGGAGCAGCATGGAGAGGGTTCATGCTGTATTACCCAGGCCACCAGAAAGAAAACCAGAGACCATCTCCTTCATGGAACTAACCAGGTACAATCCTCGTGTTACTCAGTATGGCCAGACATTCTCAGCCTGGGTCACCATGCATGGGATGACCACATAATTTATCATTCAAACTGGACACCTTTAAGAGTGAAAGGGGGCCTATTACTTCTGCTGGCGAAACAGGTAAACTTGGACATCTCCAGCTCATCAAGGCCTATACCTACTCAACACATACACAGTGACCCAGTCCTTTCAATTTTACTATTAAAAGCTAGTCATGCTCTTGAAGTCAAAGTGGGATTAGAGTCTCAAGTGGGATTGCCAGGGGTGCCTGGGTGGCTCAGTCCATTAAGCGACTGACTTCAACTTAGGTCATGATCCTGGAGTCCTGGGATGGAGCCCTGAGTCGGGCTCCCTGCTCAGCAGGAGTCTGCGTCTCCCTCTGACCCTCCCCCTTCTCGTGCTCTCTCTCTCACTCTCAAATAAATGAATAAAATATATTTTTTTAAGATTTTATTTATTCATTTGACAGAGATAGATACAGCGAGAGAGGGAACACAAGCAGGGGGAGTGGGAGAGGGAGAAGCAGGTCTCCCGCAGAGTGAGGAGCCTGATGCAGGGCTTGATCCCAGGACCCTGGGATCATGACCTGAGCCAAAGGCAGATGCTTAACGACTGAGCCACCCAGGTGCCCCAATGAATAAAACCTTTAAAAAAAAAAATAAACTGGGATTGCCAGGTAAAAATACAAGTTACCCTGTTAAGTTTAATAAGTTTTTTTTATTATAAATAGGCCCCCAAATATTGCATGGTACATACGTATACTAAAATCATTCATTGTTTATTTGAAATTAAATTGGGTGTTCTGTGTTTTTATTTGCTACTGGCAACCCCAGTCTAAAGTTAAACCACTGTATTATATGCTAATTCCACCATACTGCTTACATTCAAGGCCATCCTCTGGTTGCCAAAAGAAGAAAGTAGAGGATACCATCCCAATTAATCAATCACCTGAACTAATACAATCAGCTTCCTTCAATTTCCCTGGACCAGGAACAGTCTGGGACTCGGTTGAGTTCCCTGCGGTAAGCTGGGCCAGCAGGTGAGGGTGCTCAGCTGGGGGACAAGAAGCTGAGGGGATAAGCACATTTGCCCTGCTTTCTGTTCACTTTTGCTTAATCTAGGCTCACATACGTTAGAATCACTTCGGGAGCTTTAAAAACCCAGTAATGTTAGGGCCCAACTTCCGACCACTTCCCCATCTCTAGGGGTAGGGTCCATCTTCCATGGACTGCAAAAGCCCCCCAGGTGATTTCAATGTTCTAATGAGAACCATTGCCCTATGTCCTCACTCTGAAGCCCGTGGCCTCCTGTTATGGTTATTTGATTTCCCTCCTTTGAATACTGTCTTGGTAGTATTGGGTAATTTGGAGGCCAGAAGACATGACTAGAAGCCATGTTCCATGTCAGAATGGTGGCACAGGTGGGATTGACCAGAAGGGTTTCTTGTCCTTGCGGTACCTTGTCTTGGGCTGACTCCTGGCGCTGTCCAGGCCTCCCACCTGCTCCTGCCTCTCTTCAGCTTTGGCCTCCCCTGTCTCATTCTTCTCTGCTCACAACACATCAATCCCCAGTTTGCAGCTGGTCTCCCCTTCTCCGGCCCATCCAATGGCTGGCCTCTTTGGCTTGGACCAAGGACCCCCTCTGGAGAATGGTCCCTGCAGGCCATGATGATTGACTGCTGTTCAGGGCTCCACCCCTCCCTGGTTTCCGCCTCCGGTGGGGGGGGGGGAGCAACCCTCAGATTTACGGCATAGAGAAAATCTGGACTGTGCAGTCCAGAACAGGGATTGGTGGACCCTGCGAAGGTAGTGTGTCAAAGTGCCAATTTCCTTCTGACAGGCTGGCCAGGTAAGCGGTGGTTTGCTTTCCAAATGATAGCAGAGGGGCACCTGGGTGCCTTAGTCAGTTAAGCATCTGCCTTCAGCTCAGGTCATGATCCCAGGGTCCTGGGATCGAGCCCTGCATCGGGCTCCCTGCTCAGCGGGGAGCCTGCTTCTCCCTCTCCCTCTGCCTGCCGCTCTGCCTACTTGTGTGCACTCTCTCTCTCTGCCAAATAAATAAATAAATAAATAAATAAATAAATAAATAAATAAATAAATAAAATCTTAAAAAAAAAAATGATAGCAGGAAAAGCCTGGCAATGCATTCTGCCTAAGCATCCTTGAAAATTGACTCTCCTGCTCTCTTTGAAATTTGACCCAATGAAGTCAAATGAGCTTGGGGCAGTGACAAGCCCAGAGCCCTGAGCAGGATACAGCAGGAGCTTTGGATTATTTATTGAGTACCTACTGTGTGCCAAATACTCTGCTATACGCTGAGTGTATGCTGGTAAATAAAATAGTTATAGTCCCTGGAGCCTATGACTCTTACCATCTAGTTACAAATACTTGAAAATCTGAAGAGCATGGAGGAAAACTAGGATGGAAATAGTGGAGCGGAAAGACGGAGACACACACACACAGTGCTTTTTCAGTGCAGCCCCTCACACAGGGGACAACCACGCCGCCCTGACCTTCTTGGAGGTTCGAGGCCACACACTCAAATTCCTTAATCAAACCATAGGCTAGGGCGAAGGGAGCTATTTCTTAGACCCAACTGTTTACACAGCCACTACAAATTTGTTGAGAAAGAATCCCCACCATTCACAGCTGTCTGCTCAACAGATGCTCAAGAGCCTTTCAGTCAAGAGGAGGGAGGGGGTTTGAATGTCTGCAGCTCCTGGAACTTGACGCACTCCCGTCTTCGTCTGTGCCCAGAAGGTCCTACTCTCCCCAGCTCCCTTCTGAGGAACAATAATGATTTTAGAGGCATAATAAGGAGGGTTTGCATTGAATTATTAAACAATAGGCATCGAAGACGTGTTTTCTTTGACCTCCTTACCCCTGGCTTCTACCAGGCAGTGTTCTCTGGTACCGAGGCGCAGGTATCTGTAACACAGAAGCAGATTATATTTTCTTTTTGACAATATTTTCCACACTTATTTAGAACACTTGCACTTTAAAACCCCTTTTGATAAATTTTAAAACATCACATGCTCTTCTTTCATTTTCTGAAATTCAACATAAATCTCAAGGGGAACAAAAGCACTGGAACAAAGCACTGCTTTGTTTCCAAACCAAGCCCCCTCCAGATTTGGGTGGGCAGCACGTGGGAGTCTGAACTCCCTCCTCCCTCCAGTTCCGAAGACTCATTGTTCTAAATGGTAATATAACATTTTCCATCTTCATTTGAGGGTAACGTCCCATTACCCTGTTCAGCTGTACATTTTCTCTGTGAAATAAAATAGATGTCGCCGATAAAATAATGAGACAGGCTTTCAACAAGTCAGTAGGAATGTATACACCCCAATGGGCATTGTGCTTTTGAAATAGCCACCTTGGAGGTCAACATGTTTCTAGAGCTAATGCCATTGCTCCAAAGAACTGTGCTGTGCTCATTTGGGTATGGCACAGGGCAAAAAGCAGGAGCTTTGGAGGCAGGTGACTTGGCAGCAAATCAAGTTCTGCCACTTTTGAACTGTGATCTTGATTGAGTTGCTTAACCTCTCTTAGAGTCTCAGTTTCCTCATTGGTATGATGAGAAAAAGGGTGCAAAAAATGTATATAGTTCAATAAGTAGTTATTAACATCGTCATTATCACTAATGACATGTTCTTTTGAATTGCATTAAAAGATCCTCTCACAGTGATTTTCTGGAAAATCCAAGTCTTTAAAGTCAATTTAGAAGAATAAAAACGAGTAATAAATGGCTGGAAATTCTAGTTTTGGTGGGAAAAACATATTTGCTATTATAGTCAGGAGCCTAAAATTTTATGTTGTTCTTTAAGTGGCTTTGAAGTCAACTCCAAAAGATGTTTCCAAAATGTTTGGCAAGACCACACACTCTCCTCAGAATTGTGCGCAGGCTCCCTGGGTGGCCATTTTGAAGCGGATACAACTCCTTTGAACGTCCGAGTAAGTTGCATGGTGTTAAAGAAATTCTCTTCACTTTATAGTCACACCACATAGCTAGACCCTATAAAAAAGCCTTAATTATTGAAGATCTGCCTTGTCATTTCCTCTCTGTCCTGACATACACCTTCCTTTTTTTAAACTGTGGTGTGTAGTAACCAGAGTCCGCCCCCCCACCTTTTTAAATGTTCTCCCTTTAATTTCTGAAGCTTTGTGACTGAAAAGAAAAATTAGACCCAAGCTCTTGCTATCAAAGCTACTGTCACTCCACAGTTTCAGGAGGCTTTCAGGTTTCCATTTTCCTTGTCTCACCCCAGATGCCTGGCATACGGGATAGCAGAAAAAACAAAATCTGTTGCATTTTTGGAATGTTATTAATGCATAAGCAGCCCAGGGATTGAGACAACTAAAATAGTCTCTCTCTCTCTCTCTCTCTCTCTCTCACACACACACACACACACACACGCATGCATGCATGCATGCACTTTTCTTTCTTTCTTTTTTTTTTTAAAATCCAGAAAGCAAAGAGCAAAATTGTGCCTGAAGAACTTTGGAAGAATCATCCAAATGCATTCTAATCCACTAATTTCCCTCTGATTGCCACCCACCACCACCCAACCTCTATTTCCTGATAGGAAAGCCTCTTTAGGTGTTAGACAATGATATTACACAATAGAACTATAAATCCGATGTTTGTGTGGAATGGAAATGGCCCTGCTGAACACCACCCTTCCTCCCATTAACAACATCAGAAAGCGAGTTAGTGAGGGGCAAAATCATCTATTAGTGTCTCTGAGTGGATTTTAAAATTGTTTTCCCTAGGGCCTTCTGGGGTTTTTTAAATAGTAAGGTGTTCATCCAACTGAAAAAAAAAAAATTATGTCTGTAAGCAATTTAAGATTCAGCATGTCTGGCAATTCACATTTTCTTTTAAAGGATGAGAAAATGCAGCACTAAATGTGAATATGTATGCTGTGTAGGGGAACTTCTGAACCCTTCACTGTCATCTTGAAGCTTTTAGGATGGAAGCTCTTGAGGGTGTTAGATTGTAAAAATCATTCTCTCATTTCTGGAACTTGAGGACATCTCTCTGAGCATAACAAATGCAAGATCACAAATAAAGGTGCTTTGACCCCAATGGGAGATGTATCTTTGACATATACAATTCCACTTCTCTTGCCTCTTTTCACTAGATGGTCCTATCTACCCATTCCCTTCTCTAGGGCTGATGGGATTCGTCCTCTGGAGTCAGTGTGGTTGACAACAACAGGGCTGTGTAGATGTAGCTGGCATGGTCAGGAGATTTGTTACAGGGGAACTGAGCAAATAAGTCAGCATACTGAGGATAATGGGAGCCAGGTCTCTCACTCTTGGATAGCTCTGTATCTGAGTTACAAATATAGAAAGAAGGCTAGAGTAAACTCTGTGGTGCTGGACTGGAATTGAAGGTATCTGTGTGAACTCCTGGTTTTTAATGTAAATAGACAATTAGATTTATGTGTATTTATGTGTGTGTATGTGTAGATATATACTTACATAGACATACATATATATAGACATACATCCCCACCTATCAATCTATTCTATTCTATTCTATTCTATTTTTTTGTCTGTTTGTGTAATTTCCTCTCTCTCTCTGCACAGTGTCTGGAAGGAAAACATCCAAGTAGTGGGGCGCCTGGGTGGCTCAGTTGGTTAAGCATCTGCCTTCAGCTCAGGTCATGGTCCTGGGGTCCTGGGATCGAGCCCCGTATCAGGCTCCCTTCTCGGCAGAGAATCTGCTTCTCCCTCTCCCTCTGCCGCTCCCCCTGCCTGTGTTCTCTCTCTCTCTGTCAAATAAATAAATAAACTCTTAAAAAAAAAAAAACCATTCAAGTAGCAATGAGCATACCTGGCACCCATGTCTTAGCTTCTAAATATCATTAGAAGATATCAGATCTGTTAAAAGGAACCAGTGTGGGGTGCCTGGGTGGCTCAGTCGTTAAGCATCTGCCTTTGGCTCAGGTCATGATCCCAGGGTCCTGGGATGGAGCCCCGCATTGGGCTCCCTGCTCAGTGGGAAGCCTGCTTCTCCCTCTCCCATTCCCCCTGTTTGTATTCCCTCTCTCTCTGTGTCTCTCTCTGTCAAATAAATAAATAAAATCTTAAGAAAAAAAAAAGGGAACCAGTGTATCTTCAAGAAATGACAGATTCCAGGGCATGGTGGGCTAAAAAATAGCCCACCAAGTACTATCAATGCACATCCTAATCCCTGAAACCTGTAAATGTTATCTTATTTGGAAAAAGGATTTTGCAGATATGATTGAGTTTCTCCTCAAAATGAGATTATCCCCGTATTATCCGGATGGGCCCTAAATGCCAATACAAGTGTACTTATGAGAGAGAGGCAGAAAAAGATTTCAGGCAAAAGAGGAGGAAACGATGTCACCAAAGAGGCAGAGACTAGAGTGATGTGGCCAACAGTCAAGGCATCCTGGCAGCCACTGGAAGTTATGGAGACAAGGGATGGATTCTTTCCTAGAGCCTCCGAGGGACCATGGCCCTGCTGATATTTAGATTTTAGCCCAGTGATCCTGATTTCAGACTTTCAGCTTCCAAACTTGTGAGAGAAAAAATTTCTGTTCTTTTAAGCCCTAATTTGTTATAGATAATTTGTTACAGCAGTCACAGGAACTAATATGGGGGCTAGGACAGTGAATGTATGAGATGAACCCAGAACACCTTGTGCCGGAAAGCAAGGTAATGCTCAGGAATGGTGAGGACCCAGTTTGAAGGGTCTCCCATTGGCCAACTTGAGGACAATTATGAATCAAAATAAATAAAAATTGAGAATAAAAATAAATATCAAGACAAATATATTAATCTATTATAAATAAGATAGGAGTCCGTGAGTCTAAAATTATGTAAATAAATGTGAAAGAAAACTCTAACTCACAGTGCAATGCCAACTAATCAATATAGAAAGAATGATGGAATTAGGAAATCGTTTGGCAACCCTCATAATAAAAATGGATTTAGGCAAGAGGCATCAGTGGATACTAAAACAAGTGGATGAAAAAAACTAAAATAAAACTAGTGAATGAAAATTTGATGAGAAAGAGAACATTTACATCATCTCACAGGATCTTCCAATAAAATATTTATTAATCCCTTATTAATAAATACAAAATGTGGGGCGCCTGGGTGGCCCAGTCAGTGAGTGTCTGCCTTCAGTTCAGGTCATGATCCCAGTGTTGTGGGATCGAGCCCCACGTCAGGCTCTCTGCTCAGCAGGGAGCTTGCTTCTCCCTCTGCCTCTCCCCCTGTTTGTGCTCTCTCACTCTCTCTCTCTGTCAAATAAATAAATAAAATCTTTAGAAAAATAAAAAATAGGGGCGCCTGGGTGGCTCAGTCATTAAGCGTCTGCCTTCGGCTCAGGTCATGATCCCAGGGTCCTGGGATTGAGCCCCCATCAGGCTCCCTGCTCCATGGGGAGCCTACTTCTCCCTCTCCCACTCCCCCTGCTTGTGTTCCCTCTCTTGCTGTGTCTCTCTCTGTCAAATAAATAAATAAAATCTTTAAAAAAAAAGAAAAATAAAAAATAAAAAAATAAGTACAAAATGCTTATTTTTTGAGAAAACTTTCTAAAATGAAGTATAACTAACATGCACTGTTATATTAGTTTCAGGTGTACAATACAGTGATTCAATAATTCTATACATTACTCAGTGCTCATCATGGTAAGTATACTCTTAATCCCCTTCACCTCTTTCACCCATCCCCCCATCCACCTCCCCTCTGGCAACCACCAGTTTGTTCTCTGTATTTAAGAGTCTGTTTTAGTACAAAATACTTATTAATTAACTTTACTATAGAGAAATTTGGCAAAAACTAGCTTAACAAAGTGACCAAATTTAACTGTGCCAGTAATGGGGTAAACAGACCTCATGTACTCCTAATACACTGAAAAGAACAAAGCATTACTCTGTGGTAGCCCTGCCAAGAGTGCATGACCTAAAGTTAATCAGGAGAAAATATCAGACAAAATCAAATTGAGGAATATTCTACAAAATGACTGGCTGTACTCTCTGCAAATGTCAACAACATGTAGGACAAGGAAAGGCTGAGGAATTCGTCCAAGCTAAAGGAGACCAAAGAGATCTGACAAAGAAATGCAATGCATAATCCTGGATTAGATTCGAGACCCATAAAGGATATCATTGGGACAGATGGTAAAATTCTAAAGTTGTTTGTGGATTAGATGGTAACATTGTATCAGTGTTTGCACGGTAGTTGTCCTTGTTTTTAGGAAAGGCCTAACAAAGTATTAAGGGATAATGGAGCATTAGGTCTGCAACTTCCTCTCAAATTGTTCAGAAAAAAACAGTCTATAACAGGCAGAGAGAATGAAAGACACGTGTGGGAAATGTTAGCAATTGAGGAATCTGGGTGAAGGGCCTGTGGGAATTCTTTGCGGTGTTCTTACAACATTTTTGTAAGTTTGAAATGATTTCTAGAGAAAAGAAAGGTCATTATTCTTTCATGGTACCTTATCACTCGATTCAAAGAGTCCTCACGGAATGCTTACCGCATTTTTCAGGAAAGTGAAAGGGCACTGGCCGGAAAGCAGAAGACCTGGTTCTGCCGCTGTCTGGGTCACCTTGCGCGGGTAACAAGCCCTCTGCCCCTCCGTGTCCTCCGCGTTTTCGTTCTCTGCCTTTCTCTGACTAAGGCATTGCTCTCACCACAGGGTTCAGGTCAGCTTTAAAGGGGACCACCGAGGACACAGTCGGAAATCATCACTGTGGAATGGGGAGCAGCTGCTAATGGACACCTCACCCCATTTCTTTCTGTGGCAGAGAAACGTCCTCAAATTAAATGGTGGCGATGGCTGACTAACCCTGTGGAAACAGTACAAAAACACCCAACTGTACACTTTAAATGACTGAATTATGTGGCATGTAAATTATATCTCAATAAAGCTGTTAAAGTGGCTGCTGCTGCTTTCCTCGTGCCACCTGGTTGGAGCAGGACACCTGTGACAAGGGTGCTGCGTGAGTAGAAAGGACGCATGCGCATAGGACAGACGGGCGCTGCATGAGTAGAGAAGACGCATGCGCATATGACAGAAGGGTGCTGCCTGAGTAGAGAAGACGCATGCGCATCCCGGAGGCGGGGGAGGGAAAAGAAGAAACGGTGACGGGGTGAAGGGCGTTTCAGAACGGATGGAGGAAAGGGTGTGAGGGGTGCCTCAAGCTCCTGCCTCCCAGGCCCTGGGGTTGTCCTCCGCTCCTCTCACTCCATACACAGTCCCCGGGTGACTGGATCCATATCCGTATCTTCAACTCTCTCCCCGGGGTTGGTGACTCCTTGTGCGATTTAGGATTAGATTTTGCGGCAACTGAAAGAAAAGTAAAATCCTGCTAGTTGATACACTTGAACGAAAGAGAAGTTCTGGAGTTTTTTCCTTCTCACATAAAAGTCTGACTAAATAGCCCAGAGCTGTTATGAGGCTCCATGATGTCAGGGACCCAGGCTCTGGGGTTCCATTTGCACAGGCTGGGCACCGTGCAACTCCAGAAAGTGTTATTCACATATACAGCATGAATGATCTCTCGTGGAGTAGCACAAAGTGATGGCCCCAGCCCAGGATCCCTCTCTCTTGTTGTTCTCCTTTAAGTGGTCTCAACCTTTTTGTCCAGGGTGGCGACATTTTTTTTCTAAGCAGGAAAATGAAGCAAGGGACAGGGGCAAAAGGAGGACACAGGGTATATATATGGGCTGAATCTGAAGTAAGGTTTTCAAGAACTTCTCACATGACATTTCACTTACATTTCATCGTCAAGATCTTAGTCCTATGACCATACTCAGTTGCAAAAGAAGTTAGGAAATGTAGCTTTTATTCTAGCTGTCCACCTACTCAGCTAAAAAGAGGGGGGAGGGAATTCTAGTACCAAAGAATAAGAGGCAATAAATATTGGAGAATAACTAGTAGTCTTGGTCATTCTTTCCAATTCGTATTTATAATCCAGATCCATATATTCAACTGTCTCCTGGACATCTCTACTGAGATGAATCACAGACAATAAGACTGAACATATCCCACACGAAAGGCATCATGTTTACCCACTCAACTCCCATCTATAACCTGCATCTTCTCCTGTGTTCTCCATCCCAATGGAAGGCAATGTCATCTACCTACCTGGTTGGAAATCATCTTAGAGTGTTTCATTTCCTTTACTGCCTACCCTCTACTCTCACCCTGCAAGCTCTACCTCCTAAATGGCTCTTGTATGCCCCTCCTCCCCCTCCTCATTCCATTACTTTAGCTCAGACTCTCATTTTTCTCTAGTCCAGATTACTATAGGGATCTCAAATGGAACCCACTGCCTCCAGGCTGTGTCTCTACAATTCTTTCCCCACGTTATACCCAGTGTGCTCTTTCTAAACATAAACCTAGTTTTGATTCACCTCTCCATAAAATTTTGCAGTGGTTGACCGTATTTTTGGTGGCAAAGTTCACTCTCTTTAAGCATGACGCCCACGGCTCTTCATGATCTGGACTCGGCCTGCTTCTCTCACCCCATCGGCTGCCTCCCGCCACCCCACCCCCTTTGCCCCAGTTGTACTGAACTATCTGTAGTTCCCTAAACTTTCAGGAGTTTCATGCCACTCAGCTTTTGCACATGCTACCCACTCTGTGTGGAATGACCTTCTCATTTTTGTCTGTGTAACTCCTACTTCTTCAAAACTCAGCTCCAGCACTGCCGCCCCAGGAGGTGTTCCTACATTCCCCAATCTGATTTAGACATTCTTCTTCTTGCTTCCACAGTGCATCATCCGTCATGATCTCAATACTTGTTTATTTGTGTATCTTGCCCACAAGACTAAAATCCCTTCAAGGGATGAGATCTTGTCTTTTTTGCCTTTATGTCCCTAGTGCCTGGCACATAGATAGTTGTTGAGTGAATAAATACACCAGGCTCAATCTTACACATGTTTATATATAGTATTCTATTCCCATAAACCCACATGAGCTATATCTGTTTTACAAATAGGGAAACTGAGGCTCAGGAGAATTGTATGACCTGTCAAAGGCCACAGTATGAGTTAGAAGTGCAGATGGAAATAAAATCCACCGTTGTGCCTCCCTGTTTGCTCCTATTTAGACAAATAGCATTTGTGACTGTTATGAATTGAAATATGCACCCACTTTGGTGTTGGTTAACCTATATCCTGAGTCCACCATCAGAAACATGTACTCCTTCTCTTTCCTCACATTCCCTAGTCCCTAAGCACAGTTCTAGGGTACTTACAAAACATAGTCTAGGTACTTTGTTTCTTTTGTCTTCTCCTGGGGAAATGCCTTTATAAAGCTTTGAGCTCTAGCAATGGAGTCTATGTTTCTTTACTCATTCCCTCCTTCGATGAATATTTATTAAACGCCAACTCTGTGTTGATGCTAGCCTCATTCACACGAACATACAGAAACAAAGACGTTTCAGCTATTATCAGAATCTTTTCATCTCTTTGTTGGGAGTCTCCGAGATTCAGCCTTATCTAAGGATACAGTTACAAATGAAGAACAAGCAGCAGAGCTGTACTCTATGTTCAAGGTTACATGTCATTATTGTTCCTCCTTAACCAAGGCTTGTACAATCCTTGTATTGGAAACAGGTTTCTGGCACAATAAACAATGTGCTCCCTTATCTCAGAAGCATTAAGGCGGTTCAGCGAGTTGTTTACCACACAGGTATTCCTTATTCAGCAGTTTCAGACAATAATGATACCTTAAAATTCCCTAATGCTTTACCCTTCCTAAAGGTAATAAGAAATCGAAACTGTGTGCCACTTAAATGAATTCATTTGTGTGGAGAACAAAGCCATTTTTACATACTCCTGCAATGTCCATTTGACTAGAAGCCAGAAAATTTCACAAGCAGCAAAAATCCATCTCCTGAAATTGATTCAGGTTTTGTCTGATGGGGGGTGGGGTTAAAGAGACAGGCACGTGCTTCCAATTGCAGTTGGAAGCAGTCCCAATTCAAGAGCAGTTCTTTAAAGTTGTTCCTGTAGATTCACCTTAAAATATCTTAATGGAGCAGTAACTTTTCCTAGGAACAAAGAAAATCGAAAGGAAAGCTGGGAGTTTTTATTTATTAACTTAACAAATATTGAGCACCCGCCACACGAGGACCAGCAGAAACACGAAAATTCCTCACACAAGAGTTCTGCCTTCAAGAGAGTACAGTACGGTAGGCGAGTTAACAGGCATGCATGCACACATGCACACACGCACGCACAGTGCACTCATGTGTGCACGCACACATGCATGTGCAAACTGTATTAGCCTCACTATTCAAACTCTTTTTTGGAACTTTTGCTACCCAAATTAAAAAACTGAATAGATTCAGATACATTTTATTTTATTTTTTATTTTTATTTTTTAAAGATTTTATTTATTTATTTGACAGAGATTCAGGAGAGAGGGAACAGAAGCAGGGGGAGTGGGAGAGGGAGAAGTAGGCTTCCTGCTGAGCAGGGAGCTGGATGCGGGGCTGGATCCCAGAACCCTGGGCTCATGACCTGAGCCAAAGGTAGATGCTTAATGACTGATCCACCCAGGCATCCCTCAGATATGTTTTTAAATACACTCATCCCCATCCAAACTTTTACTACTCACTTACCCACACTGCAGAGCCTCAGGTAGTTGGTATCTGAACCCAGCATCCAAACTGCCGGTCTCCAGACTCAGGAGCCTTATCGAGGTGGCTGGCGGAAGACTTAGTACTGTGTAAACAAGAAAAGGACTCTAAGAATGGCCCTGAATGCCATGAAGCTTGGAGGAGTGTGAGATACCTTCCAACGGGGGCAAGATTTTATGGAGAACATATTTTAACCAAGCCTTGTGGAATGGGTAGGACTGTTTCTTTCCAACCTCAGTGCCATCTAGCAATCCTGTGTTTGCCCTATATGGCCCCCAATGCCCCTAGCAGTTCTTCCAAACCTTTTACCACTCTTTTCAAGTCCTCTACCTCTACTCCTCCACTCATTCAACTCTCAGCAAAGGACCTCACTTCTTACTTCATGCAGTAAGAAAGACAGAGACAGAGAAAGAGAAAGAGAATGAGTAAGCTCTCTGGTCTCTTCTTATATGGTCATTAACTTCATCATAAGGACCCTACCTTCATGAGCTCATCTACACTTAATTACCTCTCAAAGGCCCCACCTCTAAATACTATATCATTGGGGTGCCTGGGTGGCTCAGTCGTTAAACATCTGCCTTCAGCTCAGGTCATGATCCCAGGGTCCTGGGATCGAGCCCCACATCGGGCTCCCTGCTCTGCGGGAGGCCTGCTTCTCCCTCTCCCACTCCCCCTGCTTGTGTTCCCTCTCTCGCTGTGTCTCTCTCTGTCAAATAAATAAACAAAATCTTTAAAAAATAAATAAATAAATAAATAAATAAATAAATAAATACTATATCATTGATGAGAGTTTAGGGCTTGGGGGGGGTGGCATTCAAATGTTCAAACCATGACAATAGTCTAGCTTTGTATTTCCTGCATTGTTTGCCTCTGCTTAGCCTTTTTCTCAAGCGGGCTCAAAAGAGGGGCTGACAGCTATGAGTGACTTTATTTTCCTGACCACATTTCCCTCTCCCCAGTAAAAACCACCCACCCTTTCTACATTTCATCCACTCCTATTTCATTCCCATCTGTCTCAAAGGAAGGAATCCCCTAGCAGAATGACTTTTTCATTTGTCTTGTGAATTCCATCCCCTCCCAAATATGTGAGTCCATGATAACCATCTTCCATGGTGTTTTTCTGTCTGCCCTGCATTCCTTCCTTCTCTAACTCCCCTTCCCCTTCCATGTGCTTTAGGCTGTCAGTAATGGGACTCTGGCTTTCCCTAGCACAAGGTGGGCCCATGACCCAAATAAGGCCATTTGGAGTCTATTTCAAGGATGGATAGGGGCGCTGGAGGCTATTTAGTTGCATTCTTTTCTCTGGGATTGCCAGTTATAAGACCAGCGTAAGCCTGGCCATGTTACATAGAGTGAGCCTGCCCAGGAAAAAGGCTGAGGAGAGGCAAAAGATGCCAAGAAATACAGAGCTTGAGTACTGTTATGGACTGAATGTTTGTGTCCCCACCCCCCAAATTCATGTGATAAAGCCCTAACCCCTGTGTGATGATAGTAATTGGAGGTGTGACCTTAGGGAGGTAATTAAGTTTAGACGAGCTCATGAAGGGAAGGTCTTCGTGATGGAATTAATGCCTTCTAAGAAGAGACCAGAGAGCCTGCTCTCTGTCCCTGACATGTAAGGTTATAGCAAGAAGGGACCATCTGCAAGCCAGGAAGAGAGTTCTCACCAGAACATGACCAGGCTGGTATCCTGATCTCAGATTTCTCAGCCTCCAGAACAGTGAGAAATAAGTGTCTGTTGTTTAAGCCACCCAGATTATGGTATTTTGTTATAGCAGCCTGAGCTAAGATAAGTATGGCAACATTGTTTTTAAATTTTTGGAATTTTTAGTTATGAGAGCCAAATCTTTTCTTTTTGCTTAAGGTTGCTTGAATTGGGTTGCTGTTGTTTGCCATTAAGAATTCTGATTAGTCTTCTTACTCCATCCATCAGCTCACTCCCCGCTCTAGTAACTTTGGTCTCTCCCCTCAAAACTAACCCCTTCCCTCAATCTATACACATGCTCCAGATTCCACTTGTCTAGAAAAACTCTTTTTTGATTCTATAGCCAATTCCTCCTGTCCCTGCTTCTCTTCATAGCCACAGGTCAGTGTTGGTAGGTGACAAGGTTTTCACTAGTCTGTGGCAAAGCAAACAAAAACAGTAGTAATAAGAATAATTCAGTGAGGTTTTGTGTTCAGTTAGGTTTATGGAGGTACAATTTAAAAGAATTATTTATTTATTTATTTGAGAGAGAGAGAGAGAGAACACAGAATGCGAGCAGGGGAAGGGGCAGAGGCAGAGGGAGAAGCAGACTCTCCGCTGAGCAGGGAGCCTGACTCAGGGCTCAATCCCAGGACTCTGGGATCATGACCTGAGCTGAAACCAAGAGTCACCACTTAACCAACTGAGCCACCCAGGCGCCCCTTGAGGTACAATTTAATACAGCAAAATTTACCCTTTTCATATACACAGTTCTATGAATATTGAGTAATATAAACAGTTGTGAAGCTACCATGATAGTCAAAGTATAATATTTATTTATCAACCCCAAAACTTTCCCCTAGGACCTGACAAAGACTGATCTAACTTCTATCCCTATAATTTTCTTTTCCAGAATGTTATATAAATGGAATCATACATATTTAGCCTTTTGTGTCTGCCTTCTTTCACTTGGTATAATTATTTTGAGATTCATTCATGTTATTGTGTGTTTCATTAGTTCATCCTTTTAATAGCTAAGTGGTATTCCATTTTATGGTGGTACCATAATTTGTTTACCCGCTTCTCAGTTGATGGACACAGATTGTTTTCCATTTTTGATAATTATGAATAAGCTGCTGTAAACATTTGTATACAGGTCTTTGTGAGAACATGTGTTTTTATTTCTCTTGGGTAAGTATCTAGGAGTAGGATTGCTGGGTCATATGATAAATGTATGTTTAACTTTATGAAAAACTGCCACACTGTTTTCCAAAATGGCTGCACCATTTTGCATTCTTACCAGCAAAGCATGAGAGTTCAAGTTACTCAACATTCTTGTCAGTACCTGGTATTATTAGGGTTTGTTTTTTGGTTTGTCTGTTTGCTTGCTCTTGCCATTCTAATGGGTGTATAGTGATATTTCATTATGGTTTTACTTCACATTTCCCTGATAATGATGTTGAGTATCTTCATGAGCTTATTTGCCATCTCTCTCTCTTTTTTTAATTAAGAGAGCTTTGTCCATATTCAAAATTGAGTTGTTTGTGCTCTTATTGCTTTGGGAGAGTTTCTGGAAACAAGTCCTTTTAGATATGTTTTTGACAAATATTTTCTCCTAATCTGTGCCTGTCTTTTAGTGGCATTTAAAAAGCAGAGTTTCAAATTTTGATGAAGTCTAATCCACCGATTTTTTCTTTTACGGTTCATGCTTTTTGTGTCCTAAGAAATCTTTGTCTAACTAGGGGTTTTGTTTCTTAATTTAACTAAACTTACTTAATTCAAAGCATTTTTAATTCTGAATCTATGCTTCTTTCTTTGTTGGAATTAAATTATCTTTTAAAAAATAATAAAATGCTAAGAAGAATAGAAGAGAGAGAGTGTGTGTGTGTGTGTGTGAGAGAGAGAGAGAGAGAGAGAGAGAAAGAGAGAGTATGCACACGTGCTTGCCCAGAAAAATAGAGTTGATTGATGATTCTATGTTAGTGTCATAGGTCAGGTTCCCCAGGAAAGTCAAAAATTTGCATATGAAGACTGTCTCCTTGACCAAACTCTAGTCAGTCTCCTGAGGCTTCTTCTCCACTAGGCTTTGACCTTGGGCTCCAGTGTCTGTCCTTGTCAAGACTGCATCCCCCAGTTTTAGCAAAAATCCTAAGCCAATTTACAGAGGATCCCCCACCCTGGATATCTGATCACCCTCTATACCCAAGGAAATCCTTCATCCCCTAGCATCCCCCAGGAGATACTGATCACCCTGGGCTGCCACCAGGAAGAATCTTGTCAAGACATTTTCATCAGAATCCTCCCTCACTCCTGATGTTTCCTCTTAGTAATTTTCCATCCACCTGACCCCCCAACCCTGCTCCTTTGCTATAAATCCCCACTACTTGTCCTTGTTGAATTTGTAATGGAGCCCAGCTCTATACTGAGACCTTTTTTCTTCTATTGCAGTAGTTCCTGAATGAAATGTTTTTGGTGCTTTGCCTACTGTCCAGATGTGGTTTTTCTTTGACAGATGCAGGAATTTTATTGGGGCGTGCTACCAGGAACAATCCCACTATGAGAGGGCGTGAAACAGGATTGGCAGGGAGAGATGTTGAATTATGATGTCCCGCTGATCCCGCGGCGGGGGTGGGGTGGGGGGGTGGGGTGGGGCGCTGTTCCGGAGTAGCCATGGCCTTTACAGAATTGCCCTGAATAGAGAGAAGGGTCTGGACCTTGTGTTTCTCAACCCTTCCTCCCTATCTGATGAGATAAAGTGTGAAACTAATATAAAACATGGTATAGGAGTGAGAAAGAGTAAGTGTCAGAATTGTAGTAAGTCTTGGGTGAGCCGGAGGCAACCCCTCTATAAGGAGAAATAAAACAAAACTAATTAGTCACTTGTGAAACCCTTTCCCTGGTTCGGTGACCTCTGCAACCCAGCAGCCACGTATCCCGGCAACGGTCCCTGGGCTTTATCCCGGGTTTGCATCATCCCCTCCCCCCACCCCCTGGGGGGTAAAAGCATCTTTGTTACCTGTTCCATTGTTTCTGGCCCTCCTGAAAAAAGGAGCAACTGTTCTTTCTGACTCCAAATCATTGCCCTTTGCAGCTAGCAGATCTGCGGAGGCGAGAGATCTCCGTGCCCAGTAGTGAATCCTAGGGGGCGTGGACAAGGCTTTATAGGAGAAGTGTAATAAAGGATTCATCTTGAGAGTATATGAGCAATGATGGTTTGCTGGTTGTACTCTGCATGCTTGGACATCACCCATGCATCATGATGCCCTCCTGCGATTGCTGTCAATCTAAGCCGAAAAGGCAGAGAGAAGCTCAAAGTCTCCCGCCATCCAGCGCTACACAAACACACCTGAGGATCCAGTGGAGGGAGAGGGGTTCTTCCTTCCCCAGGGTGGTCCTCCTGGCCCCTTTTAGTCCTCTCAGCAAAAAGTGCTCCTGGGAGTTGGAACTGTCAGGAGAGATGACGTCGTCTATCTGCTATCATATTTTTAATCTGAATTTCCTCTTGAAATGAGAGGAAACTAGCCTAGGATCATTCGACTAGCTTGTGGCAAAGCCAGAATTAGAGTCAGATGTCCTGTCTCTCAAGTCAAATGAGCCAGAAACCCTGAGCTATCCTTGATTCTCTGTCTTCCCCACCTCCTACATCCACGTAGTCATTAAGTTATTTTGACTTAAAAACAGCTCTCAGGCTTGTTCCCTTCTCCCCAGTTTTCAGTATTTCTTCTTTTGCTTAGGTCCCATCTACTCTCCTGGGCAGTTACAGTAGCTTTGTAACTGATCTCTCTGCCTTGCTTTCTTCCATTAACAGCACATTCTGCACATGGCAGCCGGAGTTACAGTTTACAAGCATAAATTTGGCAACTCATTCCCCTGCAGAAACATTTGCACTGCTCCCATTCCTTTTCATGATCACGGTACAAACTCCTTAGCCATACATGCAAATGTCATCCTTGGCATTGACAACATCATAACAAACTGGACTGCGAGGCAAATTAACAGTGGCTTTAGCCATAGGATATTCCTAAAATAGGCAGTCTTACAATTGGTTTGGTGACTCTGTGATGTTGTTGGAGACCCCAAAACTTTCTGTCCTTTCTCTTCTATCCTCACTGGGTGGCTTTCTTCCTCAGGGTCACAAGATGGCTATCACAACTCTAGGTATCACACCCTCATATGACAACATCTAAATCGCAAAGGAAGGGATGGAGGAGAAAAGGAACTCTGGGTACACAATTCTTTTTTTTTTTTTTAATCAAAGATGAAACCCTTTCCTCAATGTCGTCTCTCCACCAGACTTCTTCTATTTTTCTAGCCAGACCAAGTGCCATGCCCAGCCCCAGACCAAGCATTTTCATCAAAGGTAAAGAGGATTGTCTAGATTGGCTTAGGCCAATTGTGATTTATGTCCTGACCCTGGACACTTTACCAGCTGAACAAAATCAACATTCTGTTCATAAGAAGGAGAAATGGCTCGTGAGATGGCAACCTACAGTGAGTGTGTACCCCAATCTACAAGGCCCTTATGAGCTACCCTCTACCTACCCCTGTATGTTTTCTGGCACTCTCCTTTATAGCGACCTTTTACTCCAGCCATATGGAACCCATCACACTTTCCAGAATGGTCCTCTTCCCCCTGCCTGAAATAACCCTTTTCCCTGGATAATCTTATGAATATTCATTCTTCTTGGAAAACTCAACTGAAATGTTACTGGCTTTGTAAAAATCTTTCCTGATCCTCCAAAGCAGGATCAGTCACCCTTGACCTTTCCTGGTCCAGATGGTGCCTGGTACATTGTAGTTGCTCAATAAATATTTGTTGAGAATCCACATCTTTCAAGTGTGCTGTTATTTTGAGCTGTTAGGTTATTATCACTGCATACATTTCAATTAATATCATTACTTTCATCATAGAGCCATGTGATGGTTAATTTTATGTATCAGCTTGGTCAGGACAGATATTTGGTTAAACATTATTTCTGGATGAGATTAGCCTTTGCAAGAGTAAGCTGAGTAAAGTGGCTTGCCCTCTCCAGTGTAGGTGGGCTTTATCCAATCTGTTGAGCACTTGACTAGAACAAAAATGCAGAGGAAAGAATTCACCCTGGGCCTGACCAGGTGACCTGAGGCACTGGCTTTCTCCTGCTCTTGGACCGAGACTTACATAATCAACTCCCCGGGTTCAAAGGCCTTCAGGTTTGGACTGGAACTACCCACCAGTTTTCCTGAGTCTCCAGTTTACAGACAGCAGATGGTGGGACTTCTCAGCCTCCAGAATCATGGGAGCCGATTCCTTATTTTTTTATCTGTCTGTCTATCTATCTATCTATCTATCTATCTATCTATCTATCTATCCTGTGTCTCTGCAGAACCCCAGCTAATAGAAGACAGTTAAATTCTGTAGTATAGGAAAATGTTTCTAAATGGTAGGATCAAGTTGCTGAAAGGGAATGTGATTTTGAGGGAGCTAAAATATCCTAACTTGATGCTTAGTCTCCTATTATTCATAACATGAGACTATTATTCATCATATTCTATTTAATGGTGTCTATGAGAAAGAATTCTCTTTCACTCTTGTGTATCTTGCATAGCTCCTTTTGCATCAGAGAAATTATCTTATGCATGTCATGCAGAGATAGGGACACTTAGAAATGCTCATTTGTATTGGGGCTAATACCAGCTGGGAGAGGGTGTGTGCGTGTGCAGAAAAATTACTGAAATGCACCGTAAGATAAAGGGTGAAAGGATGAGTGAAAATGAAGTAGAAAGTGATAAAATTTTAGAGTGCAAGTTAGCCGGGAGTGTGGGAAACAAATTCACAATAACATCAGGTGACACAGGTAGTCAGCCTTAAGTACCATGAATGTACACGAACCTTATTCCCTTTGTAATTGTCTCTCCATTCTTGTAAGCAGTCTGTTTCCTTAAGTCACCAGGCTCAGGAAGTGACGCTCCCCCTTCCCGGGAGCGCTGTGCTCTGCCCTGCAGGATGGTGGCTTAGGGCCGGTCCAGCAAAGCAGGTGCGGCAAATCTCTGGCGTTCTGCTGCCGACAGGTATCGGCTGGCGAACAAAGAGAAGCCGGCAATGTCCATGGAGTCACCGAACGAGACTTTGAGAAGGAAACGACTCCTATCAACAGAATGAGACTAAGGAGGAAAACAAGGGCTCTGACTTAAAGACTAGAAGCAAAGAGGAAAAGAAGGAAGATGGAAAGAAGGATAAAAAGAGGGGAAGGAAGGAAGAAAGGGGGGGAGGGAGGGAGCTGAAGCCCTGAAGGTTAAATAGGACATCTGAAGTTGGTTGGACTGTTGCTTCCAGGAATTTCTGCCTAATTTCTTTGAACTATGACTCAGGTCCTTACCCAGGGGCATGTCTGTCCTTGTTCTGACAGAACTTTAAACTGTTTACCCTGGACTCAGCCCAGGTGGCTTCTCCATTCTCCGTATCTAGTTATCTCCTTTGCAGGCAAGAATCATGGATGCCCCGCCTTGTGCCCCCCTGACAGGGGCAGAGTTCTGATTCTCCTGTCACTGTGGTTGTTCCTCAGCTCCTGCCCCAACTGGGCTGCTTCCCCTGTCTTTTAGCCACCACCGTCCTGGTCCTTGGTTCCCTTGGAACATCTGCAGCTGAGGGCTAGGATGGGGGGAAGAGGAGGAGGGGGTTACATGCAGTGCTTGCTGTTTAACAAGGGTGTGTCTGGCCACTTTAGCCAAATATCCTTCTTTAGATTCAGAAAAAGTACATGCCTGCTAAAATAGATTGGACCTTCTTGGAGGCGGTTACCAAGGAGAGCCAGAGCACCTGCCCTGGAGGAAGACGTTTGGATGCTCAGTCCCGCAGGCTCCTCTGGGCGCAGCTCTGTTCCTCTTGCTCCCCCCCGGGCACCCCGTGGCCTCCACTATCTCTATGGGCTCCTAAAATCTGCCCCGGGCAATGGAACTAATGAGCTCATTCACACAGCCGCTATGGCTAAATAAGAAACTTCTCCCTAAAGGTCTTAAAACAAAGGGATTAATGACTCTTTTTGATATCTCGAGCTCTCAGTACCAAGGAAAGAGAGATGTTTTAGAGGATAGGAAAGCCTTCTTGATACCTCTATCATACCTCATGGGAATTAGCCTCTCATTAAGACTGGCTCTTTACTATGCCCTGCAAAATGTGCTTGATATTCAAAGTAAATATGAAGTCTCCTCTTTTCTTTTTTTTTTTTTTTTAAAGATTTTATTTATTTATTTGACACAGAGAGAGAGCACAAGCAGGAGGAGAGAGACAGAGGGAGAGGGAGAAGCAGGCTCCCCGCTGAGCAGGGAGCCTGATGCGGGACTCGATCCCAGGACCCTGGGATCATGACCTGAGCCGAAGGCAGACATTTAACTGACTGAGCCACCCAGGTGCCCTGAAGTCTCCTCTTTTCGAACCAAACTTCATATGAAGCACAATCAAGCTAACCTTTACCGAGCACTTGCCATGACCAGGTATTTTGCTAAGCACTTTACAATATGCATTTCCCCTTCTATCTGAAAGTTCACTTTACGCCACTTCACTTTTGCAAAAGACCCACATCAGTACCTCTTTTTTGATAACAGAAAGAAATTCGGGGCGCCTGGGTGGCTCAGTCAGTTAAGCATCCGCCTTCTGCTCAGGTCATGGTTCCAGGGTCCTGGGGTGGAGTCCCACATCGGGCTTCCTGCTCAGCGGGGAGTCTGCTCCCTCTCCTTTTGTCCCTCTCCCTGCTTGTGTGCTCTCTCTCTCTGTCAAAAAAGTAAATAAAGTCTTTTTAAAAAAGAAAGAAATTCAAAGAGAATTTTTGCTTTTACAAAATGGTAATTTCTTCTTTGCTTTAGGTCATTTCAGCTTACAAAAATTTTCATAGGAATGCTCTACTTTCAGATAGTGGGAGAAGCCTGTACATTATTTTATTCTCAAGTTTAGGTAGTATCATGTAAGATCCTCTTGATTTACCTGAACCAATCAGGTATAAGTGCAAAGGGCATTTACAGGCTCATGAGACAGGTACAGGGCTGACTTCAGACAGGACTGGAATCTAACAATGTTATCTGAACCTTGTCTCCCTCCATCTCCTGAATTGGCTCCACCTTCCTTTGCTTGTTGTCTTTGTTCTCAGGTTGTACATGGGGGCAGGTAACTGGAGCTGCTCCAGCCAGACGGTCTTCCAGTGTCTATTCTCCGTGGGAAATCGAGAGCTTCCTCCTGAATGCTCAGGTGCACTCTAATTAGAAGGGGTCACATGCTCATCCCTGAACTGGTCTCATGGCCAGGGGGCCTCACAGAGTCTCTCCTGGATCACGTTCTGCATTCCTGGAGTGAGGTGGTGGAGCCCCCAACCAGGCCAGAGGGATACAGAGTAGGAGAGCAGAATCCCCAAATGGATATTGGGAAAATAGATACTCAGTAGGCACCAAGAAACTTTCAAAACCCTTGTGAGTGTTAGTATTCCAGTTTAATAGATGAGGAAACTGAGGATTGGGAGGGTTTAAGTAACTTGTCCAAGGTCACTGCTAAGCACCTGGCAGAGCAGAGGCTTGAATCCTGTTGTATTTACTAAGCCATACTTGCTGTTCCATTTATTCAGAGGAAATGTTTGCTCTTTAAATAAATAAAAACAAGACTGTATAACTAGAGTAAAAGAATTAATGTCAAATTTTCCATAATGAAAATCATCCCTAACTTGCCCTGCAAATGTATCCTAGAGGACAGCCTAGAAGTCCCCTAAGGAGGCATAACTCTCTTTCCAATATGCCATTGGCCAAGTTCTGCTGCCGAGGGAAAGGCAGGGAGTATGGCTATTTATTAAATAGACTTGCTTCTGACACCATCATCAGAACAATTTGAACCAAGAACTCTGCTGGCTTTAAGAAAATCACCACGTTAAGTGAATTCTTGAAATAATTTTTACTTTCCTAGACACTTCAGATGGGCCCAACTACCTCCTGAAAGGATTTTGAAATAGTCATCCAGGAGATATAGTCATTATTGATTTTGTTCTGAACTCTTAACCACAAGTGGCTACAACATCAGTTATTAACGGCTTTATCGTATTGACACAGGGCCATGAGCTAACCAAGATAGAGGAAACCATGTGTACACTCCAGGACGGAACACTCGATTTAGAGTTAGCAGAGTCCTGGATCCAGCACCAATTAACTCTATAACCTCAGACAAATCACCTAAACTTGCTGGTGCTCACTTTCTTCATCTGTAAAATCTTTAAAATGATAACACTTCCTTTATAGGTTTTTATGAAATCTGGATGACATAATGTATTTTAAAATTCTGAAATATCTGCAAACCTGTAAGCGTTTCATAAATGTGATGTATTATAATCCTTCTGGTCCAAGGATCTGAAAACTCTGTGGCTTCCGATTCATATTAACAGCCAAAGAGGCAGACAAGTCCCAGTCAAGTTAGAAATAGAGGCTGCAACTTTAGCAGCTGATTCTGGACTAAGTAATGGGCTGCTTAACAACAGAAGTTATTGGCTTGCTGCAAAACAAAACAAAACAAAGCAAAACCAAAAACACAAATGTGTTTCATTAGATTGAAATGCAAAAGGACTGTGAGAGAAGCCTGGCACTAAGTTCTGAGGCAAAATTGGCCCAAACCTCGGCACGATCCAACTTTCTCAGCACATGTTACTTCTACAGATTTTACTCTCCTCCAAAAGTTTCCATGTGATGCTCAGAATCCCACGCTTATCACACCACATATCATCAAATCCCCTTAGCAGGGAACAGGGCTCAGGAGAAAGACCCACAGGTCAGAAACCTAAAGAATAATTTCACCAAGACCAAATTAGAACAGAGCCACAAGCTACAAGGACAGAGCCTTTCAGATGTCAAGGTCTAGTGTAAGTAAAAATGGTCACTGTTTGGGCAAGTTGGTGGCCAGACCTGCAGTGGGGCAGAGGATAAACTCCATTAGCACTAGGAAGTCATCTTCTTTCCAAAGCCTTCCCTGGTATTCCCTGCCTCACTTCAGCAAGGCATCAAGCACTTAACTCCTGTGTTCATCTTTAGGAAGATGATTTTTTTTTAAAGATTTTATTTATTTATTTGACAGAGACACAGCGAAAGAGGGAACACAAGCAGGGGGAGTGGGAGAGGGAGAAGCAGGCTTCCCACTGAGCAGGGAGCCCGATGCGGGGCTCGATCCCAGGATCCTGGGATCATGACCTGAGCTGAAGGCAGACGCTTAACGACTGAGCCACCCAGGTGCCCCTAGGAATATGATTGAAGACTCTGCTTCTTAGCCTTTCCTGATTTTGCTCACTAAACATTGACTGAGCACCACCCATTGTTTGTATGCTGGCAGTTTTGTTCATAGGATTGGAAACAGAGTGCCTACTGGTTACCTGGTCACAAGCACTGGACATACCAACTGGACAGCCCAATCTCTGGCTGAAAGAAATGTTCAACTGAGGCTTTTTTAGGTTGCAGGGGTGGTACCTGAGCTGAAGGGTGGATCAGAGCCAGACCTTCAGACAAGAGTGAGGGTGAGGGATATTCTAGGCCAAAAGAACAACATGAGCTAAGAAGAGACACAGGACACCATGATGCATTTAGAATCTTTATGTCCAGGGGCACCTGACTGGCTCAGTTGGTAGAGCATGTGACTCTCGATCTCAGGGTTGTGAGTTCAAGCCCCATGTTGGGCGCAGACCCTACTTAAAAGAAATTTTAATTAATTAAAAATAAATAAATAAATAGAACCTTCATGTCTATATGGCTGGACTACAGGCTGTGTGTGGCTGAGAGGAGGCGGGAGAGGAGGCTAGAGAGATAGGCAGGGGCCAGATCATGAAAAGCCTTATAATACCATGAGGACAATGCAAAGACTTTGAAGGGTTTTAAGCACAGAAGTGAAATGATTAGATGTGCATTTAAATAAACAGCAAGCCATATGTGTTCCAAGTAAAATTTGGAAAATCAGAAAAGCACCAAAAACCTATAAAAGATTTATTGAATATACTGGACACACTATAGCTCTAGGAAGAAACAACTTTTTATTCTTTCTCCTGCTGCTCTAGAAAACTCATTCTAGAATGAAATCCTTAGTTTTTCTGATCCCGTTCAATCACAAGAACGCTCTCAATGGAGTACTGTAGAGATCATGCCAAGTCCAGCGCTACACCTGCGGTCTTGTGTCCACATGGAAACCTCTCTCATCCCTCTAGACGGGCCCCCTTCAGTCTTGGAAGCTGAAGTGCAGGAGGAATGCATGCAAGGAAGATTTCTCTTCCTTTTCTACCCACCAAGCTGCTCTTTCCTGAGGCCCTTGAGGAAGGATTAGGTGCAAGCTGTGCCCACTTACGTGACGGACACCACTGTCACCCAGCATGGCATTTGTACCTTGGAGATCCTTCTACTAGGGACTGCTGGCTATAGTGTCCTTAGGCCAGGTCTCTTCACTTCAGGTGGTTCTCTTGGGTGGCATCCCTCACACCGTTCACTGGTGGCCCACGAATGAGTCCCCTCCACCCCATGGCCCACCCATCAATGGAAGTGCAGCATCCTGCCAATGAGCCTTGTTTCTTCATTCTGCTGCAAGGTAGACCCCTCCAACCAGATTTTCACCTTTAGGCTTCTTGTGGTAAAAGTCAGTCACCAGTGCCTGTGTCCCTCAAATTCTAGAAGACACAGGTCAAGATCTCCAAATAATTCCTGTGAAGCCCTCTCACTTCGTTTAAGGCGAAAGCAAATTTCCCATGGCAGAGTGGAGATGGATAGATTGTGGAACACAGCAGTCAGACCACTCTCTACAAAGAAACCCTTGCTCTGGCCTCTTAAACCTCCTAAAGAATGTCTCTCACCTCTCTTCCATAGCTCGAAGGTGGGCAGTGGGCTGATCCTGGCAGGGCCATTTCACAATATCTTTGCATGCCCTGCATAGCAAGGGGGCTCCGCACTTCCTTTTAGAATGTGCCAACGTAGGACCTACCCTAGCATTCTTAACCTTTGCAGGCTTGAGATAATACCGGAAGTAACTTTCTGCACAAAATAAAAATCACCCGTAATCCCACTAGCTTTTTCCTCCTTTGGAAGTGTAGAGAAGTCTCCTTCCCTCCTCTTGTCTTTAACAATTTGGTGTGTATCTTTTTTTTTTTAAGATTTTATTTATTTTAGAGAGAGAGGGTGCATGTGTGAGCAAGCACGGGCAAGGGAAGTAGAAGAGGGGGGAGAGGGAGAGAGAGAAGCTGAAGCAGACTCGGCACTCAGCGCAGAGCCCGTTGCGGGGCTCAATCTCATGACCCTGAGATCATGACCTTAGCTGAAATCAAGGGTCAGGCACTTAACCCTCTGAGCCACCCAGGCGGTCCTGGTGTGTATCTTTCTAAGTTACCTTTTATGTTTATACAAATCTAGAAGATAGATGGATAGATAGGTAGATAGATAGACAGGTGATTTAAAAACATAGCTACAAAATGTTTGACATTGCTCTCATCTAGAGGTGGAATTTCTGTTCCCTTCCCTTGAGTCGAGAGACAGCTGTGACTGCTTGGACCAATGGAATACAGTGGAAATGCAGCTATGTGACTTCTGACGCTAGGTCATGAAGGGCCAGGAGGCCTCCACCTCGGGCCCCGGAGACACTAGCACTTGAAACACTGAGCCACCATGAAAGGAATCTGATTCCCCCGAGGCTGTGCTACGGAATCTACACACGGGTTCTCTGGTCGGGAGGCCCAGCTGGCTCCGTCGTTGAGCATTGCAGCCCAGGTGCCAGACATGCAAAGAAAGAAGGAACTGGAGGGTGTTATGCTGAGCGAAATCAGTCAATCAGAGAAAGACATGTATCATACGACCTCACTGATAGGAGGAATTCTTAATCTCAGCAAACAAACTGAGGGTTGCTGGAGTGGGAGGTGGGGTGGGAGGGATGGGGTGGCTGGGTGATGGACATTGGGGAGGGTATGTGCTATGGTGAGCACTATGAATTGTGCAAGACTGTTGAATCTCAGATCTGTACCTCTGAAACAAATAATACATTATATGTTAAAAAAAAAAAAGATAGCAGAAAGGGAAGAATGAAGGGGGGGAATCGGAGGGGGAGATGAACCATGAGAGACTATGGACTCTGAGAAACAAATTGAGGGTTCTA
>NC_138374.1:101483986-101522100 GCF_054177405.1 Leptonychotes weddellii | reverse complement strand
ATGTATGGTGATTAACATAACATAATAAAAAAAAGAGAGAGAGAAAAAAAGAAAGAAGCATCTTAGGAGTAGATCTTCCAACTCCAGCTGTTCCAGTCTTAGCCACACAAGTCATTGCTGCTCTAGATCTCACCGGGCGGAGAAAAACCAATGCTGCTGCGGTCTGCCTGAATTCCTGACCCACAGAATCCACGAGCATAATAAAATGGTGGTTGTTCTAGAACATCACGTTTTGGGATGGCTGGTTACCTAGTGACAGGCAACAGGAACAGACAGAGATAGTCCTGTTACCTGGTATATTCATGTTCTCATGGTAAGGATGGAATAGAGAGGGGCAAGATTAGGGGCAGGAAGACAAGGCTTTTGCAGTAGTCCACAGGAGAAATAAGGGCTAAAGTAAGGAGGGGCAGAGCCCAACTGAGACATAGTCAGGCTCAACACTTCTGCCCCACTGGCCAGTGTCAAGAGCATAAAGCATAGGAGACAGGAGCAGAAGGTGTACGGCAGGGACCCTCGTACGTATTATGAATGCACGTCTCCTTTGGCGGATCTCAGCTTTTTCCTGTGTGTGCAGAGTCGGCTTTCTTACCCCAGGCTGTGATTACATGGTTTAGTTCCACAAACGGGAGGCCCTGACTGTTAGGCTGTAGATTACATTAATCAATGCATTTTGTTTTATCTTACATGCTTACTTAAAAGCCTCTTCTACTTAGAAAGAAAATATATGCAAAGTAATGTACAAATCAGCAGAGCCTTGCCATCTTTTTAAGCTGAGTCCTTGGACCCCGTCAGTGAACAAAGAGGCCCCTGGCTGAGCTGGGTCAGTCTACAGCAATCAGTCTCTGTGGGATCACCCTCCCTGCAACCGGACAGGGAGGTGGCTGGGAAGGACGCTGCGTCCAGAACAACAGAAAGATAAAGAAAAATTGTTCACAGACATCTCGCTAACATGTTTCAAGATATACCAGGCCCAGACTGTCGAACAATATGTGCAGTAAGGTATAGTTGACGTTCTAAAAAAGATATGCATGTGTGAATATGTAGAAACAAAAGACCAGAAGCCTATGAGCCGAAAATGGTAAAGTTGTTATATTTGGGACATGGACTGACTTGTTTTTTAAAAAAGATTTTTATTTTATTTGTTTTGAGAGAGAAGGGGGAGGTGGAGGGAGAGGGACTGAGAGAATCTTAAGCAGGTTTCCTGCGGAGCGCAGAAGTGCGACACAAGGCTCCATCCCATGACCCTGAGATCCTGACGGAGCCAACCTCAAGAGTTGGACTCCTAACTGACTGAGCCACCCAGGTGCTCAGGAATTAGTTGTTTTTATTGGTTTATTTGTCGGGTCCTTTCTGCTTTTTTATGTGTTCCAAGTTTCCTGCATCCATATTACTTCTGAAAATTAAAATAAAAAATGTTATGTTAGACATCATTGGGCCTTCACAATTTCATCCACCCTGCCCATACTTCTCCGTACTAGTATTTCCGGCAGGTTCCACCTTAGATCAACCTACTATTCTTCATCTTACTAGGTGGGGAGATCACGAATACAATAAGGAACCATTATCTGCACAACCTTTAGGGACCTTCTTATTCTCCCTTCCAGAATTCTTTTCTCCAAGTGCTCAGGACAGCATCTGGGTCCCCCCTAATCCTTTCTACAGTGCCCAGGTCTGTGGTCTTTATTAACTGATGTCTGTGCTCCCAAACCACTTATCTCTCTCTCTAGCACCTGCTGTATTCTCCCATTCCCCACCCTCCACCAAGGACCCATCTCCCAGGTAGATCTCAGTGAGATGTTAGTAACAGTCAATACATATTAAACTAATTCACATTTCCATAGCTAATGGCTTCATAGTCACGGGGTTTTAAAAGAGGTTGTCCAGTTAGTGTTACCGCATCTCTAATTGGCGATACTAAAGTTTCAGTTAAATGCAGATTTTCACGCTTCCACTAAACCCGCATGCGAGCAGGTCACAACCTCTTTTAGCCAAGCAGGAAGGTTTCCTGTATCCAGGCGCCATTGTCATTACCAACAGAGAGCAGGAACTAATTCATTCATGTTGATGGATGCCGAGATGGTGCCCAGACTCATCTACAGTTGGAACTACAGGGCTAGAGTGCAAGAAACTAATTTCCTCCTGGCCTGAAGGGCTCCTGGTCAGCCCTGGTTACAGGGAAAATGACACGAGTCATGTGTCTCCTGAGCCAGCTCATCTGGAGTGTTGTGCACAGTGAAGCCCCTCAATGTCAGTCGGTGTATAGAGTGCATGCTGTCTCACCCCATTAGTTCCAAGGTTTGAACTCTGATATCCCAAGAAAAAAGGTTAGGGAAACTGCCAAATGCAGCAGTTACAAAAAGCACTTCAAACCGATACCCACTGGAGGAAAAAATGCAGACAAGCTTCTGAACTCTAGCCAGTGAGCTGATTCAAAACAAAGCTCTCCCTGCTCAAGAGAATTCCTTCCCTGAGCAGCTTTTTAGTGGTTTGAAGGGTTTTCTGTGGCTTCTTTCTGTGGAGGAGAGGTGGGGATCTTGTTTTGTTTTGTTTTTGTGTTAAGGTTTCATTTATTAAACCAATATTTGTTACTACTTACTATGTGCCAAGTATTGGGCCCCGCACTGATGATTCCATTATGAATATGGCTCAGTTCGCGCTCTCAAAGAGGAGACAGTCTAGTTAGGGAGTGGCAGTGGGGATTGGTGCAAATGATGAAACAAACGGAAATAAAATAAATGAAGTCCTCTAGGTGGGTATCCGAGAACGGAGATGAGGAAGTGCTTAGTTCTGCCAGGAGAGAGGCCCAGGTGGGAATGGGGGTTGGAGGGTGGGAGGCAGGCTGAGAGGCAGGGAGGAGCCTGGAGGAAAGTCTAGGATAATTGGTCAACCAGGGGGATAAGAGAGGTCCAAGAGAGGACAGAGCGCTGAAAGAATTAGAACCTGTTCATCTACGAAAGACAGTTCCAACCGGAGATTTTTATAGCAGTGTATTTATCCTTTCTTTCTTTCTTTTTTTTTAAAGATTTTATTTATTTATTTGACACAGAGAGACACAGCAAGAGAGGGGACACAAGCAAGGAGAGTTGGAGAAGGAGAAGCAGGCTTCCCGCTGAGCAGGACCCTGGGATCATGACCTGAGCCGAAGGCAGCTGCTTAACCAACTGAGCCACCCAGGCGCCCCTTTTCCTTTGTTTCTTGTTTAACTTTAAAATTAAAACTAAGTGGAAACATTCTGTAACCTTTGCAAGTTGAAAGGGTACAATCTGATCTGTTCATTTCACACAGTTAAGCTCCTTCAATTCTTCCTTTCTCTGCTGTGAGCCTTTTGGATTCACACTCGTCCTAGAAGATAGATCAGAGAAATAAAAATAGAAAGAAAAAAAAGAAAGAAAAAGTGAAAGTCCATCCTTTTTAAGTAGTTGGTTTATATTTTATAATCTATTCCCAAAGACATTCAGAGGAAGCAACTAATGTTTCTGTGTAACTGATTCAGTTAAAATGATTGAGAAAAAGTTGGAAACGAAAAGCTACATTTTGACTTTATTTCCTCAATTACCTGATAATTGGGAGATAACTACAGAATATGCCACATCCACTCCGAAGTATATTTACACGAAAAATGCCAGAGGTCTGGCTCCCTATTCTTTCTCTCTAAATAAAGGGTTTCCAGATGCTCTAGATACACCTAAAATATATGCTCTTGTATGGCAAACTGACTAAATATGTTTTCCTTTTAAACTAAGTTTTTTAATTATAAGCAATATATGCTTATGGGTTAAAAGTACTGAAAGGAAGAATACTCTCGCCAGAAGTAATCCTAGTCAATAGCTTTGGGAGTGTATGTATTACAACGACAGGATTATTTGTAGATAATGGTATCTCCAGAATTTCTATGTTAGAGAGGCTTAGGACGGGGCCATCTAGTTGGATGCAAAGGCTGGGAGAGAAGCTGCGGTTGCAGAGTCAGCAATTAGCATTTGGGTTGACGTTGATTTGCCATGGTTTGTGGGGTGGAAGCCGGAGGAGGTGATGGGAGAACCTAAAGCCTCCTCTGAGCTAGCCATCGCAAGCTGCACATGTACATATTCCCACAACTGCTTTTTTATTTAAAAATATGTCTTGGAAGTGCCCGGGTGGCTCAGTACGTTGGGCGTCCAACTCTTGATTTTAGCTCAGGGCATGATCTCAGGGTGGTGAGCTTGAGCCCCATGTTGGCTTCTGTGCTGGGTGTGGAGCCTGTGTGAGATTCTCTCTCTCTCTCCCTCTGCCCCTCCCCCTGCTCGCATGCTCTCTCTTTCTCTAAAAAATAAATAAATAAAAATATGCCTTGAACATTTCACCATGTCATCAACGCAAACAGATCTACCACCTTCTCGTACAATAGTTAATAGGACTGCATTGTATCTAACTAGACTATTGATAAACATTTAGACTTTTTAAACCTTTTAATAAGCATTCTCTTGTGCTTATGTGTATGTATGTGTGTGTATATTTGTATATATGTATATAAAAATCTTCTGCTCATAGCATGAGAACTTCTATAGAATAGATTCATAGAAAGGAACTTCCTAGGGTGAAAGATACGTACACTTAAAATTTTGACAGAAAACTATCATCATCTAATATATAGTTAATATACAGTTCAATAAACAGTTGTTACATGGCCCTACTACCATTGTGATGGCAGAATACTTATATGATTAATAGAGTGACCATATAATCTAGTGTCCAAGACAGAACACTTTTGAAAGAGGAGGTGGATGCTGTTAATTATTATACTAGGACCACAGGAATTAACCAGGACAATCATGGGGAAACTAAGATATTTGGCCACCCTAATAATTATTAACATAAACATTATTAGAATCGTCTTGCTGACAATTTAAGAAACCTCTAAAAATAACTTAAGAAATTTCAATTATCCTTTTCTCCTTCCCAAATTTATATTCTCACTCACACAGCATTACACTGAGCCAGCATACAAATCTTCCAGCAACCTACTTGTCGGATCTTGTCTTAATGACAGCAAACTAAAAATTTAGGAAAAAGAGGAAGAATTTACTTCTAAATATGTGGCACTATTAAACTTTTCATTTGAAAAAAGAAGATGCCCAAACTGGGAATCATTGTTGGATATCGAAATATCTCGTGGAATAAGGAAATAATATGGAAAGAAGAAAACAATGTTTTGAAAAACAGTAATAACACATTATGACAATACACTTGCTTCCTGTAAATCTAGCCTCAGCATTGCCTGATAAGCTCAGAAAATATGGAAAAGCAGGGAAAAGAACATAGTTATATTCGGTTTTCTAAGGCCTATGACGTGGGTCTCAGCAGGCTAAATTTCAGGTAATCTCTGAACTAATGTTGATTTTTACGGCTCACCCTGAGAATATATATTCTCTTTGATGTCCGGTAAAAAGCCAGTGGGGCTCGGCCTACTTTTTCGGTTCTTTATGGACAGTCCATGCCCTGGGGTACTAGACACGTGGCCTTCTGAGAGTGGAGTCTATTGCATGTATCATTTCCCCTTTCCAAGACAGCTGGGAGAAAAACTTATCTTGCTCCCAGGCAGGATCAATCTATGGTGGAAATCTGTGTGAGTTCAAGAGAGGACTTGTTCCAGATGGAGGAGGAGAGCCCATCACATGCCTCGTATGTGTGTTCCTGTCCCTCCAGCCCCACCCTTGGTTCTTCATTAAGGATTACATTGCTTTTTCGGCCTGTTATCCAGGCTCAGGAAGAAAGCCCATGATGGGTTAATGAATCGCCCAGCATACTGAATCATCTGTCTTGTGTTTCTCACTAAATGAGAGGCTTTAACAGATCAGTGCTGAGGTGTTGAGAAGAATGCTTCTAGCTAATGGCAAGCTGTTGAAAATCCCTGAGAGCCTACAACCCGCCACCTGAAGCCAACCTGACCAGAGGGTATTTTCCAAAACGTTCCTTGTTTCACCTTTTGTCCGTTGGTTGCTAATTCAAAAAGTGGATGTAATGGCCCCTTTTTTTTTATTAAAAAGCTGAGGTATTACAATAACATAATGCTTATTAAGAGCAACTGTGAACCTACTTTGATTTTTTTTTTTTCCAGTATACAGCACTATTCCCACCTTCTCACATAGACTTTGTTTGGATTAAGGCCTGCGTTGGCAAAACATTTGAAATTCATTTTGTTTCTGTGAAACCGATGTTTGCCTTTGTCAAAAGCTATCTGAAAGCTGAGATCAATCTATAGATACTGACAAAGATAGCTGAGATGTTTGTTTGTGAAAAACAAACAAAAATTGCCAAACAGTATGTACAGCAGATCTCATTTATGTAAAAATATGTATAAATATAATATGTGTTAGTATATGGATAGAGGAAATTTAAAAGACCAAAATGTGCACCACATTATTAATAGCTGTTACATCTAGGGGTGGGATTGCCAGGGCTTTTACTTCCTAAGACATCTGGATGATTTGCTTTTTATACAATAAGCATCTGTTACTTTTCCAACCCGCAAGAGGAAGGAGATGCAAAAATAAAGTTACTAAGAAGGATTTGAACTGATTTCTTAGTCTTACAATCAAATGGGCTGAGCTAACCAAAAGCAAACATAAGGAGCTTCATGGGGAATAAACGAATGGTCTATGATGTAGAAGGCCGCACTATTATATATTAATAAGTATTACAGGTACACTTCTCAGGGCAGAGGAAAAGGACAAGTGCCAGAGAGAATTTTCTACAGGTATTACTCATTAAAAATAAACTTGTTGGAAAAATAAAGTCATTTTTTAATCTGCTTAGAGAACTTTTTCAAACTCAGAATTATTTTAGAAAAGTATCATTTTGGTTATATAATCTCAACTCTCAGTTTAGGAAAATATTCCGCTAGATTATGTCAGATGTTAGGTAGAAGTGCCTGTTGGCAAATTATTGATACGTCATTCAATTATATCAGCTCTAACCTACTATTTTGAGTCACCCAGGGTGGTGTAGGGGAAATTACATAGGTTTTAGAGATTCAACCTGGATTCAACTCTCCCCTCTTGCACTATACTTGCAATTTGATCTTGACTAAGTTACTTAACCTCACAGAGCCTCAGCTTTCTAAATTAAGTACATTTTGTAACAACACTGCATAGGGTGGTTATAGGTTTAAAAAATTACCTGTAAAATGCATTTTATAACCTGTAAAATCCTCCAGCATACAGTAGGTACTGAATATTGAGTGAATGAATGACAGAATATTATTCTAGAGTTTGTGAACTGTCCATACTGAAATGAAAGAAAGAGGGGCAGAGGGAGAGAGGGGAAAGGGAGGGAGAGAGGGAGAGAGAGAGACTCATTTTAGTCTCTTCAGGTGTGGAATTTTTAAACAATGAAAGTGACCGTTATGATTTAGAAAAAGAAAAAAGTAGCAATTGTTGAACGAAGGCCCTAGATTTAGAATAATGCTGCCAAATTCTGAAATTGCCACACACACATTACATACAGCACCTGTCATCCTTCGATGCTATCTCAAATATCACTGCCTTTGGGAGGCTTTCCTAATTTCCAGGCAAAGGTAGGAACTCCCTCCCAATGAAGGCCAGGCACAAAAAGATCAGCTGTGCCAATGAGATGCCCTTTCAGGGGAATTAAAACCAATAGAATCAAAAGAATTTGCCAGTTGGAGAGAGGAGCGCCCTTACAAGTGTGAGTTCCCTTCGTGTTGGTTTCCAAAGTGACAGCTCCATCACCTGAGTCTACTCTCGGGCCCACAGTTGGGAAAGAGGTAAAGTCAAGCGTATGTTCAAGGATGTTTTAACTTAGTAATCCTCCACAGGTAGTTTGGGAGTATGGGAGCACCTCAGAAAGAAGTCTAAAATCCTTGTACTTTTAGAAAGAACTTGATCTGACAGCTTGTGGTTAGCTGGCCCGCCACTACTTGTTCTTCCCTAATCCTTCAGCCCTTGCCTTGGCCACATGACGCTCCCGCCCAGCGATGTAGACACAAGTAACATTTCAGGGAATTCAGAGCCAAACACTTCAGAGGTGACTCTGATGTCTGGGACAGAGAAAGGAGCCAGAGTTCTAAATTTGACGTTAACAGCCAAACTGTTGACTTAAAATCCACTTGAGTAGGGGAAGATGCCTGATGATTGTGAGTGTGGTTAGAAGAGTCTCAAACAAAGCTGGTAGATAGCCATGCTGGGCAGTAGGCAGTGGAGGAAGGGGAGAGGAGCTCATGAAGAAGTATTCAGGGAAGAGACCAATGCCAAGATCATCCATCCTCTTTTTTTTTTTTTTTAACGATTTTATTTATTTGACACAGAGAGACACAGCGAGAGAGGGAACACAAGCAGGGGGAGTGGAAGAGGGAGAAGTAGGCTCTCCAATTAGCAGGGAGCCCAACGGGGGGCGCGATCCCAGGACTCTGGGATCATGACCTGAGCCGAAGGCAGACGCTTAACAACTGAGCCATCTAGGTGCCCCATCGGTCATCTTTTCCGAAGAGGTTTTGGTGGGAAGGTGCAGACAGAATTCAGACTACAGTGAATTTTAAAATGAAGCTGGATGAGGGAAGTACAGCAGGGATTACTGACAATCCTTCTAAGGAGAATGGCACAGAAGGAAAAGTGTCCAGACAGGCTTGGCATCATTAATTGCTCCCTCCCCACCCATGGGCAAGGCTACAGGCATCCTGTCAATTGAGGCTAGACTCTAGGTATCCACACTCTGAGAAATCTTCCTGCTCTGGTTCCCATCCAGTTTCCTGAAACTTTTGGCTCTATCTTCCTATCCCCAGCTATAGATCCTTTAACTCCCATCTGTTTCCCCCCTCTCTGCCCAGTATGTTTTGGATTGATATGGTGTTGACCGTCTCTTTTGTTCTCACTCTATATCACCTGCGGCACTGCCTTCATTCCCCTTTGTGCTCCCCATCTTAGGGCTCTACTTCAGCAGCTTCTCAACTGGACACCCAGACCCCAATTCTGGCCTCCCTGAGCCCAGTTTGAACAGAACTGGTTCAGAAGGAGAGAGATAGGCACACAGGATGGAGGAGGATAAAGTCAAGGAAGGAAGTGTCAGTTGGCTTCCCTCTCAGAGGGACTGATTAAAGGGAAAGAATCAGTAGAAAAGTTTCCTGAGTGAGTGGGAAAGAGTTAAGGGCACAGGCAGAGGCCTTGACCAGAGGAGGGGACACCTCAGCCTCTGAGATAAGACAGAAGGAGATAACAATGAAGATGGGCACAGTGGAATTTGTAGGAGGTGAGGATTCTGCTGGGAGTGAGGGCTGTGGAAGTCAGGCAAGAGATTTGAGCTTCTGAAGGTTTGGATGGTCAGTCAGGGGAAAGGGAGAGTGAACTAAGCAAGAAATAGCATTCTGAGTAACCCTGTCAGACCAGTAGAAGCTGGAGACCCAGGACTTGTAAGTCATTTTCTCCAGAACTGCTTTAGCCCATGAAGACCATCTCTTGTGAGCCAGGCTGGTCATAAATCCTGGTGATTAAGGCCAGCAGACCCGTCTTGGTTTAGCCCGAGGGTCAGATGCATTGTTCCCAGGACATTGGAGGAATCAGAATAGAAGAAACTTAATGTCCCTTCAACTCATCTCTTAGCTCTATGAAAGGAAGTGAATGCCCTGTGGGCCACATACATTGATTTGCCAGGAGACTAGTAGACCATATGGAGAAATTCCGTTTTCCATGATCAAAGCCAGTGTCTCACTTGCTGCACCCTGGCGCTGCCCTGATTGAGCCCTGATGTCGACCCAGCCTGTTTGCCAGGTTTCCTGCTACAACTGGAAATTCTCATGACCCTTGCTGCCCATTTTCCAGTAGAGGCTGAGCATGTGGCTTTCCTGGTCTCTTTGCCACACAGGACAGGGGAGTGTCCTGGGTAGAAACTACGAAAGCTGCTGAGGCAGGTCAAGCTTTGTGTATGAAGTTTGATCTAGATGGAGGGTGCCACTTGGGCCATTCACGAACAGTGCTGCGACCTTGCCGACTACTTTGCAGCAGGACTCTGGATCCTGGCCCATGACCTGCCTGGGATGTCATTTCCAACAGCCTGGCTGGACCCTCCATGATGAACTGTCTGAGAATGTTCAGGGGTTAAAAACACAGCTGCTGTTGTTCTCTGGAATGAACCACTCTGCACAACAGTGCTGTGCCCAGGGAACCCAACCTCCACCATCAGGAAATGCTGTGTTCCCTCAGCTGGTGAGGAAGACAGCCAGGATTGAAGGGATTTTCCCTCCTTTCCTTGCCAGTCCATCTACCTTCCTGAGAACGTTCTGGCACCCCTGCGGTTTTGGGGAGCCAAAGCTCCCTTGTAGCTCAGGCCCTTATAATCACAGTCCTAGGATTCCAAATGCAAAGGATAAAAAAATAAGTGCCAAGTACCCACACATTCTAAAACAAAGTGCTGGACCACCTTTGCAGAAACTGCTGGTCTAGCCGTCACCCATCCCTACCCTATAAAGGAGTGAAGGCGAAGAAGCTGGTGGGGGATTGACTCGGAGACAGTGGGTGGTGTGCTGTGCATCCCACCTCATCCACAAGGAATGGGGAGTAGGGCTTTCCTTCTTACATCAGGCCAAACGCAAAAGCTTCAGGGAAAACTTAGCGAGTTTGACATATCCTCAGGGTTAGCTCACTAATTTGTGGGACCCACGGCAAAATGCAAATGTGGGGCCCCTTGTTCAAAAAGGGGGAAATGGAATTAAAAGTACTAATTGTTTTTAAGTGGGGCTGTACTATTGCTCTAAGAAACAATTTCTCTTGAAGGCCGTAAGGTCTGCTTGGGCAAAACTCAAGGCCTGGGTCCTTTAGGAATTAAGAGATGAAAAACCATATGCTTTTCATGAATCGCTTACTGTGTGCCGTGTCATTTTGTTTCACCTTCATGACAATCCTGTCATCTATACAGTTGTCCAAGGTCACCCAGATAGTCAGGGGCAGAGATGGGATGCGGACCCAGGGTTTAGAGGCTCCAAAGTCTGGGTTCTTTCCATTGTACTTAAATGTCTCCCATGGAAGATAGGAAAGGGTAGACTGCAGGCATTTTCTGAGCATCTACTCTTGGTTGCATGGTGCCTGGTGGAATTGGTCCAGCTCTTTGAGGATGAGCTTCTGCTTCTGGATGACTTTTTTCCAGGCCCTCCACATATGCACATGATCTCCACTATTCGCTGCAGCCGTCTGGCCACACGCAGAGTTGTTGGAATGTTGGTGGAGAAAGGAAAAAAATGTGTCCCATCCTCTTATACATTCATTTGTTCATTTGTGACAGTAACTTACCCTTCTTCCTTTGCACCCCTGAGTTCCTGGCACAATTGCACCTCTTCTTCTTCCTTTTAGCCTTCTCTTTGTCTAGGGCCAGAAAATTTAATGAAAAGACAACTGAGAGGTTATGTACATGATGAAAGGAAAATAAATTATTTCAGAGTAGCAGGCTTTCTGAAATGAGATTTCAATGTATTAAACAAACCAACCAACCAAAGATGACCTGTCTGGCCAATTATATTGTTTGTCCAAGAATTATTTTATTACTTGATTCAGCCATAGGTCCCTGTAACTAACTGCTATCAAATTAAAAAAAAAAGGAGTCATAATTAAGCAGAAGCCGGGCAATGAGGTTGATGATCTTTTCCCCTAAGGCTGGGATCTTGGATTACGTATAAATTCATGACTGTATTTGATGCCTTGTCGAAAACATGGTCTGAAAGCCTGGAGCTGCAAGTAACCTTGGCAACGAAGCAAGAAGGGAGAATGGCCTAGTGTGGGATCCAAAGATTCCAGAGCTGAAAGTTTCATGGTGGCCATTTAGTCCAGTCCCTTTGTCTGATGTATGAGAAGACTGAGGTTCAGAGATGCTAGATGAACTTTCTAAAGACACCCACAAAATTAAGGCGGGGTTGGGCCAGGAACCTTTGTCTTCCTGACTATAAGTTCAGGGCTTTCCCTATACACACTGTTATTTTGCCCCTGGTTTATTTCTGGAGGTTTTTTTTGTTTACTTGCCTATTTATGTTTAAGTGTTTTTGGGGGCGCCTGGATGGCTCAGTTGGTTGGGCTTCCACTCAGGTCATGATCTCAGGGTTGTGGAATCAAGTCCCACGTTGGACTCCATGCTCAATGTGGAGTCTGCTTGTCCCTCTCCCCCTCCTTCCCCCTCCCCCTCTCGCTCTCTCTCTCTCAAATAAATAAATAAAATCTTTTTTTTAAAAAAAAAAAAAGGTTATACAAGCAGAAATGAGAATGGCTATTTTCTCCACACTTTTGCCAATTCTGGAAATTCTTAAGCTTTTTGAGTTTTCAGTTTTAATTTTGTGTATTTCATAGATAAGAATTGCATATTGTTGCTCTAATATGCATTTTCCTAATTACAACTGAGGCTAAATATCCTTTAATATGTTTATTGGCCTCTTACACTTCCCCTACTGTGAAATGCCTGTTTATATCCAAGGCACACTATTCTATTGATTTGTAGACTCTCTTTCCATATGGTTACTATCCTTTTGTTATATATTTTGAAAATATTTTCTCTTAGTCTGGTTCTTGCGTTTTAATTTCATTAGTGATGTCTTTTGTCATAATGAAGTTCTTAATTTTTATAAAGCCTAATATATCAATACTATCCTCTGGAAACTCTCCATAGACAATTGAAAGATCAACCTGGAAATGACACAGATTACTTGTACTCACAACTCATTGGGCAACTGGTCGCATGGCCCCACCTAACCACAGAGGGACCAGAAATATAAGCCCACCCCAGAAGGTGAAGAACTGGAAATATTCGGTGAGCAGCTTGAATAACTGCCACAATGGTCTAAATCAGAAAGAGACCAATAGAAGCAAGGGAAGAACAATAGAGCGGTAAAGAAGGGTTAGCATGTCTCCAGGTATTAGCCGGGAAAACTGTAATCAAGTGATAGAAAATTAATTCCAGTTGAGTTAGGAAGATGAGGCTTCATATGAAGTAAGCCTGGCATATGATTCCAAGATGGACACATTTTCTCAAGAAGCTGGGAAGATAGAGCTCTTAGCATTCAAAGAGTGAGCATGGGAATATTGTGTTTGCTTATTAGCCATCGACTTAATCCTGATGTGAAGGGCTTGTATAGATCATCCAAATATTAAGTCACCAAGCCAGAGGATATTTTTGAACGCATCTGAGGAGTGGCAGAGCTGTCTGTTCTTGAATAAATGCCTGCCCAACCCCCATCCCCTGTAAGCTCTCTTAGTATGTGTGCATGCACTTCTGTGAGAGAAAAATCAATACCTTCTTGGACAGATGGAAATTGAGCTATGTCAAGGCATACATGCATTGTCTGATAGCATCTTTCTGCCAGGAATCTAATATATTGATCAAATCTCCCTAGCAGAGCATCCATATAATATACAATGGAAACGAGAGGCTAATGGAAGGAATGTTGGCGATACATTTTTTGGAAATGTCTCCTTTCACCAAAAAATCAAAGCTTGAGATCTTCATGCAGGGCACTGCCTCTCCTGATGAGTGCCCTAATCTTGCAATTTCTGGCAGGGGTCCCAAACAATGGGCTCTCCTATCTGCTCCCGTGGTTCACCTGCTCCTTACTGAGGGTGAGAAATGATTTTCACAGTTGGAACACTCCTGTCAAACACAGGGTTCTGCCTCCTCCTCTCTTTTGCCTCTACCCTTTCCTCCCCCATCTTTGAGCCAAAGCAACATTCCCTTTTTTTCTCCAGTAACAGCGGCAAATGTGTGGGTGGCCATTTGGCTGAGGCTCTATATAGCTGCAGAAGGTGTACCTTTGCATTGTGTACATGCTGTTTTGATTGTTAATAATGTCTGTTATTACTGTTGCTGTTCTTGTTAAAAGGTCGGGGTGAGGAGGGGAAGGAGATGGACGGGCTCTCTGCCTGACTCTTGCAGACATGCTCATTCCTAGCTCAGGATGACGACACACAAGCGCAGGGGTTATTGGCTGACCCTCTGTTCATCGCTGATGAACCTGCCTTCAGCTGCGAAAGAGGAAGGGACATACAGAAGCGGAGAGGAGGATGTGCCTGTATTTTTAAATAAACTGCCTTGTGATACAGAAGGCCTATGAAACATTACAGATATTGAACCCCAGATACATGGAAAATTACTCACATGGTTTCATGTTTTTTTCCCCTAATGACTCTAGTAATCCAAAGGGAAATTATTCCGGTTAAATGACTCATCTAAAGCACGTTTTTCAACAGTATCTTGGGCAAGGAAGAATCTATTCAGAGATAACAGTTTATTATTTAACATTTCGACAGGTCCACAGAAGTACAAGTCAGTTGAGTCCAAATAAAGAAATGTGCTATTTTTAACAACTTCTACATGTTCTTGGCAGAACCTAAGCTACACTTTGTTAGAGGAAAGAATGGGTTTATGATCTTTTTCCTTCAGGTTTTCAATTAAAATGTGATAAAAACAATACTAAAAGAAAAGCAAAGAAATCGCCTTAAAAATTTTTATGAAGATACGATGAAAGGATTATCAAGGACAAAAGAAAGAAAGAAGAATGCAGAAACAAACTGTGCCCTGGAACTAGAAATAGATGCTCCTGAAATAGAGAAATTGTACTGTTTCTATTATTTCATTCCTATTAGCGGATTGATTGTTAGAGGAGATTTCGTACATTCTAATATGCTTATATAAAAGGTATCTCATCCTTTATAGATTAAAAATACCATCCTATTGGAACTCTATCATTCAAATGTGCAACAAATCTAATACGGATTTTTATATTTTCACAATGTTTTCAAACATTTCATATATGTTACTTTATTTAAGAAGCACGCATTGTTGGGACACCCAGGGTCCTGGGATCAGGCCCAGCCTCAGGCTTCCTGCTCAGCTGGGAGTCTGCTTCTCCCTCTGCCTCTGCCCCTCGCAGCCCTCTCCCCGATTCGTGCTCTCTCTCAAATAAATAAATAAAATCTTAAAAAAAAGATCTTAAAAAGAAAGTATGCATTGTTGTCAGATATGTAGGGCATGCATTATTGTCCCTGTTTTATCGATGAGGCAATGAAGACCAAGGTCATACAGCAAAATAATTATAAAGTTGGAACACATTTCTTCAACATCAAATCTGTTACAACATACTGCCTCCTTAGACCAAAAACTTGCCATATTTTTGGACATGCACACCTTCCTTTTCTTTCTTTTTCCTGGGACTGAGTTTGAGCCCATAGAAGTCCTTGAACAGTTTTGTTAATGTGTAACATTTTAATATTTCTTCTGAGGGAGTGATAAACTAGGATTTTGTTCCCTTTACAGTGAAAATGGAAATTATGTTGCACTCTGAAGGCCCAAAGAGGGAGAATTGGCCCAATTTGTCACCTATTACCTTCCCTTGGAGTGACTTATACTGACGCGGTTAACTGCAGTAACAATGGAGAAATTAACATAGGTATGTCATGATAATTGGATATAGACATTCATAAATCCAAAATAAGAGTTTGAGCAATCATAGCATGATCTGATTTCCATCTCTTTTTTTTTTTTTTTTAAGATTTTTTTTATTTATTTGACAGAGAGAGACACAGCGAGATAGGGAACACAAGCAGGGGGAGTGGGAGAGAGAGTAGCAGGCCTCCCGCGAAGCAGGAAGCCCGATGTGGGGCTCGAGCCCAGGACCCTGGGACCATGACCTGAGCCGAAGGCAGACGCTTAACGACTGAGCCACCCAGGCGCCCCCTGATTTCCATCTCTTATGTTTCTATGCAGGTTAGCTCTTTACTGTCATGTGTTTAGTGTTTAAGTCTGGTTTTATCAACATGTTAATAAACTGAATGTAGGACTTCTCATTTCTTTTGTAACCCTACAGCTAAAATCTTTCATCTTTAAAACCCTTTTGAAGCCTTCTTCACTTAAAAATATTTCATGCTCCAAGGGCACCTCGGTGGCTCAGTCGGTCGAATGACTGGCTTTTGATTTTGGCTCAGGTCATGATCTCGGCGTCGTGGGATCGAGCCCCACGTCTGGCTCCATGCTCAGCATGGATTCTGCTTGTCCCTCTCCCTCTGCAACTGCCCCTGCTCTCTCCCCCCTCCTCTCTCTCTCTCTCAAATAGATAAATAAATAAATAAAATCTTTAAAAAATACATTTCATGCTCCATTTTTGCTGAATACTGCATATTTATTTCCTGCTTCCCATGCTGAATTTATGATATTCTGCAAATAATCGTGCTAATTCATTCCTTCATTAATTCCTTCATTTACACATCTATATAGCTAATACAGCTAATATGTATTGTACTCCCATATTTACCACAGTATGTTGTAATTATCTGTTTCTCCTAGAGTTGAACTGTCTGAGGGCAAAGACTCTGTGTTTGTAATCTTTTCATTTCGGGAGGTACCTGGTACATAGTAGGTGTACAATAGGTATTCCGATGAAGAGCATCTATTAAAATGCCACCTACTTGGCAGATGATGACTAAACGCTATCTTGAGGTGAAGACAACGCTGATTTCTTTTGTTTTATTTGAATCCTTTTTCCTACAAATGAAAGGCTTGAAATATTTGAAAGAATAAGACCGTCTGGGCGCCTGGGTGGCTCAGATGTTAAGCGTCTGCCTTCGGCTCAGGTCATGATCCCAGGGTCCTGGGATCGAGCCCCGCATCGGGCTCCCTGCTCGGCGGGAAGCCTGCTTCTCCCTCTCCCACCCCCCCTGCTTGTGTTCCCTCTCTCGCTGTGGCTCGCTGTGGCTCTCTCTGTCAAATAAATAAATAAAAATCTTTAAAAAAAAAAAAAAGAATAAGACCGTCTTTTGAGTGGAGTTTAAAATTGCATTACCATGCAATTTAGATAAAACAAACAACCTATTTTGGGGGTGGCTGGATACTGAATACCCCTGAAACTATTAAGTATTTTATCAATATGCATAATTTTTTCAGTAGGTTGATATATGCATGTTATAATCGCAAGAAACCTTAGGTGGGGATCAAAACATACTATATTTTAAATCCTGGTAGAACAAATAGGAAATAATAAAAATAAATATTTATTTCTTTGTTCATTTGAAATTCTGCCTCTGGTTAAACCAAGCAGCCTTTTCAGAATCATTGGAACTGTAATAACAGGCCACCAAATGCTTTTTGCTTGTTCAATTTTTCATTTGCAAAGGTAATCCATGCCTTAAAACCTAGAAACCTTTGAAATATGCATCAGGCAGGAGGCTAGTGTGGAGATTGCCTTGAGGTCAGGGCTTTCAGTTGGTTGCTGAGTCTGAGGTTTTTGCTGAAGGCCATGAAATATCCCTTCATTAACTGGTTCTCGCCGGCAAATATAATTAAGAGCGAGCCATACACCAGAATGTTGTAAAAGGATAGATATCTCCTGTGGTGTGAAAATAGAGACAAGGACGCTTATCCTATGAGTGTCCTAAGAGTACTGTACAATCACTACCCTGTAGTTGGTGGGGATTTGATTGAACAGAATGGTTTGGAATAAAGCAGCTTTGTAATGCTGGTGGTTTCTGACAGTGCAATCTTTTGGGATCCTGGCATGCGCAGAACACGCAGGCTTGATGCCACATGTTGGCAGTTCCTCTGGTTTACCCAAGCCCTTCCCTGAAGACTCTCCTGTCAGGCCAGTGAGGTGCGTGTTTGTACAGGTGGTGGATCAGTTGTTTTCCCGGGAAGTCATCCCCTTCTCCTTCCTTTTCCCGTCGAGGGTCACTCAAGGGTGACAAGAAGTTTACCTCTCCTTGAAGGCTAAGCCTGCTGTGGCTGCCAAAACACAGCCTGCCAGAGACGGTGATTTGAACCTGGCTTGCTTGCTGGCTGCTGTCTCTAGACTCACTGGCACCACTCGGTTTGGGGAAGGAAAAAATATACCTGGTAACAGTCAAGTCCAGAATTGTAATGAAGTTAGGGTGACCAGATGTACCCTTTTAAAGGGATTAACCCAGTGTTCCAGGAAGCCTTGTGAGGATAATAAATTATTTACTTTGTCCAAAGGAGATAGGAATAGGAAATCTTCAATTGTGCTCATAGAGATCGGAATTTTAGTCAGACCCTTTCCCAGCAGGGAGGAGGCAGCTATTTGCATTACACAGAACACAGCCACAGTCGATCTTTTCTTTCACCTGGGTCGTTAGCGCATGCTGCTGATGGTGTGTGCCAAGGTCTCCTGAGCATACCAATTACACTTTGCTGATGTCAGCTATAAGAAAGTTGGATGATGTGGTTAAAAGAACCCAAAACTATTTTGGGCTGGGAAGGAGGGATTTTGAAAGGCTATTCTCTGCCTTTGCAAGATTATATACTGCCGATAACCCCTTTCATCATGCATTTCTCTCCCCTGCTTTACTCAACAGACTTGAACCATTTGCCAAAACCTCTCTTCACACCTTTGATACTCGTCAAACCAGACACTTTGCAATTTCCTGGACACAATACCAAATACTTGTCAAGTACATGCTATGTGACAGGTACCGTGTTATGTCTTCTATCTACACAGAAGCCCTTCAAGGTGGGTAGTCATTGTCTATTCTTTTATCCGTCAAGAAATACCTAATGAGTATCTACTATATGGCAGGCATATGCTAAGCAATAAAAATATGGCTGTGAACGAAGCAGTCTTCATAGCACTAAGAGTCCAGCAAAGGAGATAGATGTCAAGTAATGGAAAGTGAGGCAAGGCGAGGAAGACATGGGGACACAGAGCAAGGAGGGCTGATGCTGAGGCGGGGATGCTTATCCTGAAGCATGAATTAAGACGGTGAGGGTGAATGCTGCAGCTGAGGAAAGAGTCTGAAGGAGTGAGAACAAGGTCTGAGAATGGCGAGTAGAACAGTGTGTGGACGACACAGCCGATATTTCTGGTTCAAATCCTGGCTTACCACTGACTTTACCTGTGACTTTGGGCAAGTCACCTTCTGTACCTCTATTTGCTTATATCTGGACGGCGATAGTAACAATACTAAGTTGGTGGGTTTGTTGTCCTGACAAATGAGTTATTATGTACTCATAACATAGTAAGCGTTATAAAAGTGTTAGTTATTTTAATAAGGAAGTGAAGGTATTCTGACTTACTCTCTAGCCTAGAGCAGAGGTTGTAAGAAATACAGAGAAAGAAAAGAGGTGAGATTAGAAAAACCAGAAGAGCTCGGATTAAGAGGGGCTGGGAGGGCAGGGGTAGGTCCTGTGAGCATGTGAAGGACTTTCTTGATCTGTAGAACAGTAGGAAGTTGTTCAAGGGATTTAAGCAGGACAGTGACACAATCGGCTGGTCTGAGCCAAGGTGGTGGTGTGGAGATAAACCAAAGTGACTGGATTGGCAAGATATCTAGGAAGTAGTTTTTTTTTTTTTTTTTTTAGGAGGTAGAATTAATAACACTTGGTTATGGATTGAAAGTGTGAATCAGAGAGAGGGAAGAATGAAAAATGACTACCTGGACTAGAAAGAAGCCAGGTTACCCCTTATATTTAACTAGCAGGGAGAAGTCCAGGGTAGCTGTGGACGTACACAGACGGGCTGGTAGGTTTGGTGGAGAGAATTGAGAAGAAATGGAGGGTGGTAGAGGTTTGAGGAAGCATGGTTTGAAATACAGTTTGCAGAGAATGGGAGAGAGCATTCACTAGGGAAGCCAAGGCTGGGTAGGGGACTCAGGTGAGCTTGGTGATATTTGATTTGCAGTGGCACCTGACTGCCTTGGTGGGAGGTTTCCTCAGTGGCTCTCGGCAGCTCTGGGATGCAGAGATGTGAGCAGCTGAGAGCTCCGGGATCAGGATAGTCGGACGACAGTAATAATGATCTGATCCAACATTTATGAAGGTTCGCCAGGTGCCCAGGGCTGTGATAAGAGCTTTTCATACATTATCTCATTCGATTTGATGCAGGCAGGTCTTAAAGTTGCAGGAAAGATACCAGATAGCAGCACATGAACTGACTAAATTCGAGTCCGCAAATAAAAGCTTAGCTGTTTGGCATGTTAGTCATATGATTTTGTTACATAGAAATAGTGTTTCTCAGGCCTCACAAACTTACGGGAAAAATGAGGGTCCAAACAACAGCAATGAAACAATGTCTCTTTGGATCTGTTTTATTTACTCCAAAAACACTCCCTTCCCCAAATTCTATTTAGTTTCCTAGGGCTGCTGTAACAAAATTCCGCAAACTGAGTGGCTTCAGACAACAGAAATTTATTGTCTCACATTCCTAGAGGCTAGATGTCCAAAATCAAGGTGTTGAGAGGGCCGGGGTGCTCTGAAACCTGTAGGAGAGAATCCTCCCTTGCTTCTTCCTGGTTCCTGGCAGTGGAGGGCCACCAGCCCTTGGCGTTCCTTGGCCTGCCGTCTCTACTTCTGTCTTCACGTGGCCTTCTCCTGGTGTGTCTCTGTCTTCACATAGCATTTTCCTTTTCTCCCACAGACACCAGGTGTTGGACCATATCTTAATTTGATTGCATCTGCAATGATCCGTTTCCTATATGGTCGTATTCCGAGGTACGGGGGTTGGTAATCCAACATATATTTCTGGGGGACACAATTCAATGGGTAACAAATTCCTTCCAGTAATTCTGGCAGTGCCTCGGAGCACCATGAGCTAGCACTCCCTTGTTTCCACACACTTTCCTCCTCTCCTGTTTTAGTTTGATAACCGTGGTGCTTCTCACAGTGCACCAAGGTCAACATACTGCTGCAAATGCTTCCAGACCTTCCAAGAAGCACCAGAGGGACAATGGTCACTGAAGGTGCCAGCTCTCCGTGATGCCGCTGCAGCCTGGTGTCCCCTTCTCTGCGTCCACCAAGTCCTCACACGGCCCACATGTGACCTGACCCCATGCGTACACGCCACCACACACGTGGTTCGTAGACTACCCTACCGTACGCTTTGTTTTTGTCCACTCTTCTGTAGGTCCTGCTCCCTAAGCTCAGCTGGGCTGAGATAATCAGTGACAGATGCTTATTCACCCCTGTCACTGACAGTGATCTTGAACCAGAATCCTTGAACCAAATTTAGGAGCCTTGCCTCTCTTTTCCTCTGCTCTGATGGCTGTTATGATGTTCCTCGGAACAAACAAAACCTCTGTTAGACCCAAACATGCTTAGAAATATCAACAGGAATCCTAGGGTGAATGCAGCTTAGCTCTCAAGCCATGATTACAGCTTCCTATGATAGATATTTAAATTAATTTTATACAAAAATTTATCTGCAGTATGATGCTTATCATCAAGAACAGTTAGGTTGGGGGGCGCCTGGATGGCTCAGTCAGTTGAGCGTCTGGCTCTTGGTTTCAGCTCAGGTGGTGACCTCAGGGTTGTGAGATCCAGCCCTGTGTCAGGCTCTGGGCTCAGCAGAGAGTCTGCTTGAGATTCTCTCTCCTTCTCGTTCTGCCCCTCATGCTTGTGTTCTGTCTCTCTTTCAAATAAATAAATAAATCTTTAAAAAATATATATCATCTTTTGCCGTGTTAGAAAGGGCTTTCTCCATGCACTTCCCATTTCGTTTCTGTTCTCCTCCTCTTTCTGAGCATACTGAATCCAGTGAGGTTTTTAAGTCTACAGCCTCTTCTAACCAGTCATAGCCCCTTACTGCAGATAACACAGTCATACCCAGGAACATTCAGCTAGAGTATACCTTGATTTCTTTTTCTTGTTAAGAGGCTCTATCATTAAAGTAATTATAAATGTTTGTACCTAATCCTCACTAGGATAGTTTTCACTTTCACCACAGTAGGAAAAGGGTTGACTGTAATCATACCTGAGTATCTTTGATGTGTCTGGCTCCAGGTGTGATACCTTTCTTCCAGTCAAAATATCAATCTAAAGTTAGTTAATTAATCAACAAGTATTTGTTGAGGACTTCTTATGTGCCCTGCATTAATGGAAAGCAGACACAAGGAAATTACCTTTTTGGTCATTATTATTTTATCGTCTTTAAATCATCCATTCAGGAAGTAGTACTGAGCACCTACTATGTGTCAGGTACTGTGCCAGGCACTAGGGGATACAGCAGAAGCAAAGCAGACATAATCTCTATCTTCTTAGAATACACCACCAGGGGCGCCTGGGTGGCTCAGTAGTTAAGCGTCTGCCTTCGGCTCAGGTCATGATCCCAGGGTCCTGGGATCGAGCCCCGCATCGGGCTCCCTGCTCCACGGGAAGCCTGCTTCTCCCTCTCCCACTCCCCCTGCTTGTGTTCCCTCTCTCACTGTGTCTCTCTCTGTCAAATAAATAAAATCTTAAAAAAAAAAAAGAATACACCACCAGTCGGGGGACCTGGATCTTAACAATCTCACAAACAAATACATATTCACAAATTTTAATAAGATCTGTGAAAGAAATGTACAGGGTGCTATGTATAAGAGGGAGAGCCTGTGTTAGATGGGGCATGGATGGTCAATGATATTTAAGCTGAGTTTCAAAGGATGGGTGAGAACGGAGAAGTAGAATAGCTTGTGCAGAAGAATAGTGCATGGAAAGGCTCTGAGGTAGGTCCCTCAAAGAAACTGCAAAAAAGACCAGTGAAGCTGGAGCACGGGGAATTAGGAGGAAGGTGAGACCAGATGAAGAAGAGGAAGGGCGAGGACAGATGCTGCATGGCCCTGGTAAGGATTCTGGATTCTACCATATGTGCCAGGGAAGGCATTGAACGATTTCAAGCAAGAGAAAGGCTTGATAGGACTTAGGTTTTAAAAGATTGCTCTGACTGTCGTGTGGACAGTGGAGTGGGGCCAGAAAGGGGAAACCAGCTGGGAAGCTATTTTTACAGTTCAGTTGAGAGAATATGGCGACTGGTGCTTTGGAGACAGGAGGAAGTGAACAGATTCAAGAGATAATTTGGAGGGCGCCTGGGTGGCTCAGTCGTTAAGCGTCTGCCTTCGGCTCAGGTCATGATCCCAGGGTCCTGGGATCGAGCCCCGCATCAGGCTCTCTGCTCTGCCGGGAGCCTGCTTCTCCCTCTCCCACTCCCCCTGCTTGTGTTCCCTTTCTCTCTGTCAAATAAATAAATAAAATCTTTAAAAAAAAAAAAAAAGATAATTTGGAGATAGAGTCAACAAGTTTCCTTCTAGGGCAATATGGAAAGAAAGTATCAACTGATATAGATAACTGAATTATTTAGGTTCTAATCCAAATAATCTGGACACCTGGAGTCACTACTGAGTTTGTCCCAGGGCATTTTAGGGGATTTACCATTGAGCAAGACCCAAACCTCCAATTCAAGTGCAGAGAAAAAAATTGACTTTCGTTTTAGAGCATGCTTTGCCTGGGACTGTGTGGTCCATCTCAGGATTTCAGGAAGTGAACAAATGAACTTTTTTTTTTCTTTTTTAAGGCTGTCATCAGAAACCAGCTTTCAGAGATATACAGAGAGCAGGAGCAGGAAATGATGAATGTTTTTCTTAATTAAGTAGACAGTCTCCTGCTTACCAAAGTCTCCTCCCCCATTCTTTGCTTTTTCTGTGACATTCACCAGCAAGAGCCCGTGGGAATTATCTTTGAAATACACCTGCCCAATACACCCAATCTGCATTCCTCACACCCTCCCAGTCACACGGGCATACTCCATTTTCTACCGACACACCCTTCTCCTTATCTCCCCAGATCTAATTGGTTCCTCTCATAGCCCTCTTTCCCCCTCCTTCTACCCAGATGCTGGCTCTCAGAAGACAGCTGGAAAGACATGAGGTGGCATGTACTGTAACCGGGTGGGACAGACATGCTGGGCTTCCCTAACTGGTTTTTCTTAATATCAATCTGTCACACAAAAAGAGGAACTCCTTCCCTCAGAGTCAAGACAAAACATCTCTTTGTTATAATGGCCGAGTCAGAGGTTTCTGGTAGCTTGTGGAGGTGTCTTATGAAGAGGGGGATCTTGCCTTAGAGACCTGTAGCCTGATGTCAGGAGCACTAAGCACGTACAAGAGAGGGATCTATTTCTGCTCCAACCTCTTCCTTTCTCTAACCTCTCAAGTGTTAACTTAAAAGGCAAAAGTGGGGCGCCTGGGTGACTCAGTTGGTTGAGCGTCTGCCTTTGGCTTGGGTTGTGATCCCAGAGTCCTGGGATGGAGACCCGTGTCAGGCTCCTTGCTCAGGCAGTAGTCTGCTTGTCCCTCTCCCTCTGCCCTGCTCATGCTCTCTCTCTCTCAGTATCCCTCTCTCTTTCTCTCTCTTAAAAAAAAAATAAAGGGAAAAAAGAAAAAAGTAATATGCCCAAATGTTGATAGTAAGTTTCTCTTGGGTGATGAGATGGGGGTGGGTATCTATTTTTCTGCTTCCTTACACTTTTCTGTGCTTTCTAAATTCCCTACAATTAATGTGTATTAATTTGATCATTAAGAAAAAAACTAAAATTAAAATCGAACCTCCTTAAGGTTGGGAATTTTTTGATTGGATGTACTTGCAATTGAACAGAATATCAAAAGGCTCTTACATAACCCCATAGGACTTTAGTCACATTTGATAACAGAACCCCCATTCCCTGAATGCTTCAGACTTCTCAATTTTCTGGATAGTCTGTATTACCCCTTGCTTATGAGTCTCTCACTCCGGCTTAAGTATCCAGTCATCCCAAGTGTTCGGGAAAGAGCTTAGATTCTAACAACATGTTTTAATAACAAGAATGGATCCGCATGGATCTAAAAACTGTCATGCTTTTTACTCCTGGGGATGCAAAAAAGCATATATTAAAGAACCTATTTATATTACTATGTGGAATCTACTCTGTTAAGTGCTGTTAAGAGTGAATAGGATAGGGATGGTTCCTGTCCCTAAGGAGCTAGCTGCAATTTGGGAAAGGTTATTTCTCCAACTTTAAAGATGTAAGTGTTGGCAGAAAACAGCGATTCTCCTTCTTTGATCAAGATATCTGTGAGACTTAAAAAAGACAAATCCATGTCAAAGTGAGCTAGATAATGGCCTATAGCAATTTTTATAGCCTGAAAAATAAGCAAAAACTCTTTTGAGTAATGAAAACAGAGCCTCTGTTTAACCATAACCATTTTGATTCAGTAACAAAATAAACATATTTATACTTTTTCATTCTTTGCAGAGCTTTTTGTTTTGCATTTTGGTCAGGGCTTAAGTACAGATAACAGAAAACCACTATAGCAATTTTAAGCAGGAAGGACTGAAAACAGGGAACGAGGTGCTTACAAAACATCGGAAGGGCTGGAGGAGTGGGCTGCTGTCTGAGACAGCATGAGGAAGCCCTGGCTGCATGGGGATGTTCATCCCTCCAACACCACCTTCATTTCTTGTAACCCAGGGTCTAATTTATAAAGCGCACCACCTCCAGTTCAGTAAAATGAAATACTAGAGAAAAAGGAAAGGATAAGCAAAGGAAATTTGTTTCTATTTGCATAACAAAGCAAGGAAGAAAATAGGGTAGCTAGTACAGACCTTATTTCTGCATTTGGTCCCGAAGGCCCATAGTTGGGATTTATAACTTTCTTCCACTCCCATTTCCTGGTTTTGTTTTGTTTTTACCTTCAGCTAATCATGCTACTTGAACTGATGGGGTAATTTGAATTTTCATTTGAAGGGGCCTGAACCTTTGGTGATCTTGCCTGTATTGGGCTGGGTCATCTTCAGTTAACTTTTTACTACTGGACAGAGGAGCGCAAGGGAGTGCCCTGGAGGTTCCCCTTGGTTTTAGGTCTACTCCTACCCATCCATTTCATTTGTAGTGGAAATTCTGTTTTGCCTTGAAAATTAGAACTGATCATTCCAATAATACAAGAACCCTCTTTTACTTGTTGATTTAGCATCACAAAGAGCCCAGATTGCCCAATGGCTTCTCAACTTCTCCTTTAATGGAACCATTGTTGAGTCTTCAGATGGAAGCGATCTTTCTATGGATTTTAAGCCTTCTAACCCAGCAGAGAGCCCAGCATTACAGGAAGCTTATACAAAAACTTTGTGATAGCATTCTTATATATAATGAGAGATGATACTACCATTCCACTCTTTGGTTTCTAGACCCATGTCATCTGACAGGGAGAAGAAGCATCATTGGTTAGAGCATTATCTCATTCTATAGCACAGCCATCCAACTACTTAGAGTAGTGTCTCTTAGCTGATGCCATAACTGAGTCTTCAGTAGATTGTAATACTGTCCTGTAAGGGCATATACTTATAGATGATGGGATACATGGTGAGACCAGTGAAATCCATAGATGTCTTCCCTTTCTTTCAGTTCTTTGGTAGGAACAATATTAAATGGGGCATTGTAATGGTAAATACAGATGTTCACAGATGGTATTGCTGGCAAAAAAGGCAAATTCATATCTAGAATAATTACCCATTCCAGTGAGGATAAGTTACTTCCACTCTCCCTAGCTCCCATGATGGAAAGAGATCAATGTAAATGACCTGCCACCAGGTATCTGACTATTCTACCCCCACCCCAATTAGGGTATTGTATTAGGAACTCAACATTGGTCTCTGCTGGCAGGTTAAAAAATCAGCAGTTGGCAGATCAGCCTTGGTGTGGGGAAGACAATATTTTTGAACTCTTGTAGATCTCCTATTTCTGCTACTACCACTATTTGATCCATGAGCCCAATGACCAAGCCCCAGGGTGGTTGGGAAGAGGTTGACTGACATTCATAAAAATCATTATGTATGTCTGATTATCAAGTACATCTTGACAACAACTGTAGGCACATTCTTAATCTCTATGATGCATTCAGATTTCTTGGCTATAAGAAAAAGCTGACTCTTGTTAACTTAAGCAGAAATAGATTTTATTGTATGTCTTTGGGTTGCTTACAGTATAATGTGAAGGCTGGTGAATAAATCTAAGAAAAAGGCAGAAGAAAAGCTTACAGCCAAGAACAGAGCAGAGGTTATGCCAGAGACAAATCAGGTTACACACTGCCTTTGACAGTCCAACTTTGGACATTCTCTGCCATTTTCACTGCTGGATTGTGCTTCAGCCTCTGAGAATATGCTTTTCCTATTGCCACATCTTTGAGGACTTCCAAGTGAAACAAAATTCCAGGCAGGAGCATCATACTGGTCAATTCTGGGCCCTCATGCTTCCTGCCAAGGAGCTGGCATAGGGATTATCTGTCCACTTTAGGCCTACTAGGAGCTGGGGTCTCACCTCCCATCAAGACCTAAGTGATGGGGGGGATCTTGCCATCTAGAAAGATAGCCTCCAAACCCAGCAAACATCTACCATACCCCCCAAGCTTCAGTTTTCTCACCTGTACAGTAGAAATATCCTTTTTTTTTTTTTTTAAGGTTCCATTTATTTATTTGACACAGAGAGAGAGAGAAAGAGACAGAGATCGAACAAGCAGGAGGAGCAGCAGAGGGAGAGGGAGAAGCAGGCTCACCACTGAGCAGAGAGCCCGATGCGGGGCTTGATTCTAGGACCCTGGGATCATGACCTGAGCCGAAGGCAGACACTTAACCAACTGAACCACCCAGGTGCCCCAGAAATATCTTTTTTTTTATTGTTATCCTTTGCTATGATATTTTAACCTAATATACGTTTTTATTCTTTTCCATTGCTATGAGAATTAAATTAAATAATGCTTGTGAAATATAATAAATCTTTGTTGTTATTATTTTGTTTCCATTAGTATCTCAATGTCTTTATCTCCTTGTCCTGAAGCAATTTCTGCATTTCCTAACCTTGGATCAATCCACCAATCCTTTCCTTCAACTCCTGCTCCTAGCCTGCTGAGTACTGCTGGAAAAATGGATAAAACCTTCCCAGTTGATTGTATCACAAGTATATAGTTTCCAAACTCAAGGGGCCCTCAGTGCTTATTGCATACCTCTTGCAATACCTCTTGCATACCAACTCTGCTCCCATTTTCCCAAGCAAATGGATGAACTTGTCTCCTTTAGAGAAGGAAGGGGGATTCCTCAAATTCCTTCCCTTCCATCTACAAACTTATGTGTGCCTGTCCCAATCATGACTACCACCCCCAACCCCAAGTCTCAAATGATATCAAGTCTCTCCTCCCTTTAAGGGCTAATTTTTGGTCTGCATTCTTCCTTCTCTAGGCCCTTGCCTGACCTTGTGTCCCCTGGATTTTCTGGATCACCTCACCCGCTGGTTTCTTCCTGAAGGCTTGCAATATCAAATGCTGCAGAGACAGCTTTCCACGCTCAGTGGACATTACTGGTTCTGGGATTATCTAAACAGAACACTTATTGTTTTTGTAGATTTGATAAATGTACTTGTAATAATTGAAAGCAACATTGAAAAATACAAGGAATAAAAATCCCTTGAAATCTCTAGCCCGGAGGTAACCATTCTGAATGTCCTTCTTGATCCTGTCTCACTATTCAAACATAGGTGTATTTTATGTCTAGTTTTACATAGAAAAAATTTATGTCCCCTTTCTTCCCTGTATAATCAATTTTTCTTTCTACACTGAATCATTTCCATCAGAATATATACATACTGTTATTTCTCTGATCTTAAAAAAAAAAACCCTCTATTATCACATTCCAATTTAACCATTACCTCATTACTCCATTCCCCTTTACAGAAATATTTCCTGAATAAAATTATCATTTCTCACCATATTGGCTTCCTCTCATCCCTATCTCTTCCTCTTGGTCTTCTTTGTGGATTCTTCCTCATCTTCCAAACCTTTAAGCACTGGAGTACCCCTGGGATCTATCTTCACGCTTCTTCTCTTTTCTATCTACACTCACTTCCTGGATCCCATGGATTCTCATGGCTTAAATATCATCTTTATTCTGTTGACTCACAAATTTATATCTCCATCCAGTGCCTCTCTGATGACCTCCAAACTCTAAATTGCCAATTGGACATTTCCACCTGCATGTCTGACAGGCATCTTCAACGTAACACACTCAAATTGAACTCTTGAGTTTCACTCTGCACCTCAAACTTGCTCCTTCTGTAACATTCCCCAATCCTATTCTTCTGATTACTCAGGCAAAAGACATCGGAGTCATCCTTGACGCCTCTCTTTTGCTCACATCCCACATCTAATCCCCCAGTAAAGCCTATTGACTCTATCTTCAAATAGAAGCTAATTTCCAATTTTTCTGGTCCAAACCACCATCATTTCTCCCTTGGATTATTCCAATACTGTCTTTACTAGTGTTCCCATGTTGTGAGTTGGCTTGTGTTCCACCCCCCAAAAAAGATATGTTAAAATTCTAGCCCCTATTACATGTGAAGGTGATTTTATTTGGAAATCGGGTCTTTGCAGATGTGATCAAGTTATGATGAGGTCATACTCGATTAGGGTGAGCCCTAATCCAGTAAGACTGTTGTCCTTATAAGAAGAGAAAACAGACACAGGGGAGGGAGAACAGCCCTGCAAAGTTTCAGAGACATACAGGATGAACATCATTTAATGATGGAGGCAGAGATTGGGGTCATGTAGCTGTAAGCCAAGGAATGCCAAGGATTGCCAGCCACAATAGAAGTCAAGAGAAAGGCATGGAACAGATCCCCTGCTGAAGACTTTGAGAGAACATAAACCTGCTGAAACCTTGATTTTGGACTTCTAGCCTCCAAAACTATGAGAGAATACATTTCTGTTCTGTAAGCCACCCAGTTTGTGGTTATTTGTTATAACAGTGCTAGGAAATTAGTTCACCTTGCTTTTTCTTTTTCTCCTTTGAAGACTACTTTCCATACCGCAAATATAAATAAGTAAATAAATAAATAAATACATTTAAAAAACGTTAAATAAATAAATAAATAAATATGATTTAACTGATTGATAATGTCACTCAAAAACCTTCATTTCCTCAAAAAGTTAAATACAGAATTACCTTATGACCTAGCAATTCCACTGCTAGATACATGAGAATTTAAGGCTGGAACTCAATTTAAGGCTGGAACTCAATCAGATACTTGTACACCAATGTTTATAGCAGCATTATTCACAATAGTCAAAAGGTGGAAATAACCCAAATGTCCATCAACAGATGAATGGATAAACAAAATGTAGTATATTTTGTTTACCACTAGCGAATGGCATAAATGATTATTTTCACCACTAACAAATGGTATATTTATCTCTAACAAATGGTAACAATGTAAAATTATTCAGACTTAAAAAGGAAATGCTGACACATACTACAACATGGATAAACTTGAGAAGATTATGCTAAGTGAAATACTTAGCATATTTCTAAGTATGCTACTTAGCATAGAAGGACAAATATTATATGATTCCACATATATGAGGTACCTAGAATAGACAAATTCATAAAGACGAGAAGTAGAATAGAGGTTATCAGGGACTGGGGGGAGGGAGGAATGGGAAGTTATTATTTAATGGGTACAGAATTTCTATTTGGGATTATGAAAAAATTCTGGAAATACATAGTGATAATAGTACAACATTGTGAATGTACTTAATGCCACTGAATTGTACCCTTAAAATACGATTAATATAAAAAATTTTATGTTCCATATATTTTACTACAATTGTTAGAAATGCATAGAAAAAAAAGTGGTTATTACTGCATGTGAAGGAAAAAGAAAATTCCAAAAAACTGAAGAACATAAAATCTCTAAAGTTTCATTTCACTCAGATTCCAAGTCTTTACCTTGGCCTACAAGGCCCTAAGCAATCGATTTGACTCCCAACTACCTGTCTGATCTGCTCTTGCTCCCTAAAACATTCCTTCACCATACTGGCATCCTTCCTGTTTCTCCAACACACTCAGCCTATTTTAGTCTCAGGGCCTTTGCACTTGCTGATTCCTCTGCATTGAAACTTACTCCCTGACCTGACTTCCATCTTCAACCCATATCTACATAGTTTTCTCCTTCCCTTCCTTCAGATCTCTGATTAAAAATTATCTTATTAGTAAGGCCCTTCCTGACTACCCTATGTAAAATCATACAACAATCTTTCTACCTCTTACTAGGTTTTATTTTTCTCCATAAATTTGTCCTCATCCAACCTATTGCATACTGGTTGATGTGTTTGTTGTCTGTATCTTCCCATTTGACAGCAAACTCCATTAGGTCAAGGACTTTGTTTTATTCACTGCTCTATCTAGAACAGTGTCTAGAACAATGCCTGGCAAGTAGTAACTGCTCAATAAATATTTGTGGAATGAATGAATGAATGCTTATTTTTAATTTTTTAAAAATATTTTATTTATTTATTTGACAGAGAGACCATGAGCAGGGAGGGGGCAAAGGGAAAGAGACAAGCAGGCTCCCTGATGAGCAGGGAGTTGGCCATAGGTCTTGATCCCAGGACCCTGAGATCATGACCTGCGCCAAAGTCAGACGTTTAACCAACTGAGCCACCCAGGCGCCCCTGAGTCTATACTTTAAACGCTCTTTTGTAACTTGTAAAATACCTTCCTTGCTCCTTAAAAAAATACTTGAGGTGTATTTAATAAAAATCGTGTCCAAATAAAGGTATTCCTAGAAATTACTGAATTGAGGGTTCCTGGGTGGCTCAGTCGTTGGGCTTCTGCCTTTGGCCGGTCATGGTCCTGGGGTCCTGGGATCAAGCCCCACATTGGGCTCCCTGCTCAGCGGGAAATCTGCTTCTCCCTCTCCCACTCCCCCTGCTTGCGTTCCCTCTCTTGCTGTGTCTGTCTCTGTCAAATAAATATATAAAATCTAAAAAAAAAAAAAAAATTACTGAGTTGAATCGTTTGAAACTTCATTTGTAAATTCTTTTTTTTTTTTTTAAGATTTTATTTATTTATTTGAGAGAAAGAGAGAGAACACATGAGAGTGGGGAGCCGAAAGCAGTCGCTTAACCACCTGAGCCACCCAGGCACCCTGTAAATTCTTTATGTTAGTTTTTTATTTGTTTTTGGGGTTTTTGTTTTTGTTTACTAAGAGGGGTATTTAGTGCGTTGGTGCTGTTGTTCTAAATATTTTTGGGTTCCAAATATTTTGGGCAGTGGAAACCTTTGGGAAATTGTGTGGACCCTTTCTCCAGAAACATATACAAAGAATGCACAAAGTTTTGCATGTGATTTTATGACGGTCATGAACCATCTGAAGTCCATCTATTGAACCCCTAGTCGGTCTCTAAGTCTATCGTATTTTAAAGCTGGAGTGGGCCCCATATAATTCAGAGTCTGGGTTGTATGGAGAACATGGCTTTTACTCCTGTGACACCCTGGCTCATTCAGCTTCAGTGAGAGGTGTAGTTCAAGATGTGATCCCTCTTCAGGTCCTTACCCTTCAGCTTGATCACCAGTCTCATTTGCTCAAGCAACAGTTTGACTTTATGTTTATCACACATAATTCTAAGTTTTAGAACAGTTACTTTGTGGTAAGTATACCTGTACCCAAACTTAGAATTAGATGTGATAAATATAAAGTGTCCAGACTCAGCACTTATGAATTTCAAGATAAATTGCTGAGTATACTATTAAGTTCTCACTCTTGGTGATTCTACAACACAGAATAAATGCAACTTGAGATGTATGAAAACCAAATGCCATTCACTGCTCAGATTTCGGCAGCCCTTCCTGTCATCAAAGCCACTTTCTCTGAGGTTTCCAGTGACTCTTTAATTGCTAAGCCCAATGGCCTAGAAGTCATTCTACTCAACTTCTCTGTAACATCTGACATTGTGGATCCCTGCTTCCCTTATGAAACTTTCATCTTTTTTTTTTTTTTTTAAAGATTTTATTTATTTATTTGACAGAGAGAGACACAGTGAGAGAGGGAACACAAGCAGGGGGAGTGGGAGAGGGAGAAGCAGGCTTCCTGCGGAGCAGGGAGCCTGATGTGGGGCTCGATCCCAGGGCCCTGGGATCATGACCTGAGCCGAACGCAGACGCTTAACGACTGAGCCACCCAGGCGCCCCTACACTGCTGTCTCTTAATTGTGTTGCTGCCCCTTCTGGCCGGACCCCAGCCTCCTTCCTTGTCTCATCTTTTTTTTTTTTTAAGATTTTGTTTGAGAGCAAGAGAAAAAGAGAGCATGAGCAGTGGGGAGGGGCAGAGGGAGAGGGAGAAGCAGATACCCGCTGAGCAGGGAGCCTGACACGGGGCTGGATCCCAGGAACCCGGGATCATGACCTGAGCTGAAGTCAGACACTTAGCTGACTGAGCCACCCAGCGCCCTTGAGCAAGATTCTTAAGTACTCTGTCTTAGTTTACTCATCTGTAAAATGAGAATAATGACAGTAGGTACATCCTGGGGTCCTTGTAAGGATTAAATACACTTGTATTTATAAAGCACTTAGAGCAGCATCTGGCACAGAATGAGTGCTATACAGGTGTTTGCTAATAAATTGGTCTCTGATTTGTCCTTCTAGTCCATCTTTCATACTGCATACAGACATTTTCAAGGGGCTGCTAATTATTGAGTGGTCAACTAGTCATTGTGCTAAGTGCTTTATAAGCAGAATCTCATTTAATTCTCATAACAACCTGCTAGGGAGGTGTTATTATCCCCTTTTGAGGGATGAGGAAACTGAGGCATTAAAAGTTAATGTACTTTGGGGTGCCTGAGTGGCTCAGTTGGTTAAGTGTCTGACTTTTGGTTTTGACTCAGGTCATGATCTCAGGGTCGTGAGATGGAGCCCCACTTTGGGCTCCACGTTCAGCACAGAGTGTGCTTGGGATTCTTTCCCTCTTCCTCTCCCTTCCCCTCTGTTCTTCCCCCTGCTCACGATCTCTCTCTCTCTCTCTCTCAAAATAAATAAAAAAATAAATAAAATCTTAAAAAAGAGCTAATGTACTTTGCCCAAGGTCACACAGTAAAAATGCCAGAGTTGGGATTTTGACTTAGGTCTGTCTATTCCCTGAGCCAGTGCTCAAAACAAGGAATCTTTACTATACTGTTTTCCCAAACCTGAGCTAGTCACTTTCTGCTTAACCGTCTTCAAAGACCCCATACTGCCCATGCTGTCATGATGTATTTCTTCACAGTCTTGTTCCAACTTAACTTCATTTCCTGTAACTTCCCTCCGTGCAGACGGCCCTTTCCTTCCTCTCCCCCACCCCCCCAACCTCTCTCTTCTTACCTTCCTTCTTTCTTTTCTTTGTTCTTCCAACATTTATTGAATCCTTGAATGCCAGGCACCATGCTGAATTGGAGAAAACAAGAGAAACAAACACTTTGTCTTCAAGGAGCTCATAGTCTGACACATACAGTGAGGGGACTGCAGCAAGACGATGTGGGAAAGGAGGGAAGGGACTAGGAAGAGTTTCTCTGACGAGGGGACATCTAACTGCCTTAAAGGACATTCCAGTCAGACTACTTCTTGCCATTCTTTAACAATCCCGACTTCTTGCTTTTTGCCTTTGAGATCTTGGAGGTGTCTTTCTTTCTGTCAGATTGGTGTTTAAGACTGTATTTCAAAGTCATTTTCTCTGGAATGCCATCCTTTCCTTCCCAGTAAGTTGGATGTTTGTTTCCTTGTACATACCACAAATTCAGCATGTATCCCACTGTAGTCTAGCTATTGGTCTATTTGCCTGTCTCTCTGACTAGGCTGTGATGTCCTCGGGAAAAAAAAAAAAAGACAGTCTTACTTATTTTTGAACTGTCCTTCATTCCCAAAGTGGCATGATCAGCATATCATAATACTCAGTATAATTTTGTTTTTGTTTTTGTTTTGTTTTGTTTTACAGAGAGAGAGATATAACAAGAGAGGGAACACAAGCAGGGGGAGTAGGAGAGGGAGAAGCAGGCCTCCTGCTGAGCAGGGAGACCGATGCGGGGCTCCATCCCAGGACCCTGGGATCATGACCTGAGCCAAAGGCAGACACCCAACGACTGAGCCACCCAGGTGCCCCTATAATTTTGTTAAATGAAGAGTTACTTGCCTATTTACAAAAGAAAGAGTAAGGCAAGGGGCCCTTCTGATTCAGAGTAAAGCTATTCAGACTATTATTTATAGTATCTAGCACAGTGCTCTGCAGAAAGTGGGTGTTCAATAAATACTAAGTATTTGATGGTTCTGTCAGTGAAATATCTGAAGTAATGTTAGGAATAAGGAAACATTAAATCTACTTCTTCAGATAAATTAAGATTTTCATGTCTAACTGAGTGTCAGGGCTCTAGATCAGGCATGAGGAGAATTAAGAATTGTTGGCTATAGAGCTTGAATTGAGGGTTTCCTTTCTTCCTTGGGTCAGGCCATACATCCACAGTCTTGTGCACAGCTAAGACAGCAAGATATGGCTGTTGGGAGCAGGATGCATGGTCAGCAGGGCTTGCTGCCAAGAATGTAGCATTCTAGTCCATACCTGGCTAAAGGCCCATTAATCTCTTTTGCACCTGCTCCTGGTTCCATCATCCTAGGTGCACCATCCAGCCATTTTCCTCTCTGTGGTTTTGTCTCTTTACTGGGAGCATAGCCTTCTCTTTCGCCTATCTATTTCTCCAAGGAACATTTACCTCCACTAGAGGGGGAATTGTTATGGTGGGGAGAGGAGTATGGTGTTGAGGTGAGAAGAGTCCTCACTCCTATTCTTGTTCTTGTTCTTTTTCTTACTACGATCACCCTTTCACCAGTGGTTAAAACTTTTGTACAGGGAAGACTCATAGCCTATGCCTATTTTCCATCATGCCTCAACCCTCTCAAGAGGAAATGATTGCAGAACCCCTACTAGCATGAATTAAGAGGAAGGGAAAGGGGAAAAATACATGCAGAGAAAAAAAAAAGTCAACAGCAAAGACTGATACTTCAGAATACTGTCCTGGTCACAGTGGTCCCCTGGTCTCTTTGGGTCTCATCAAAATTGTGAGAATTAAAGGACAAAGAACATGTAAGTGGTTTAGAATAGTGTTTGGAATGTACACAGTGAGTGCTTAATAAATGTTAGCTGTTATTATCCAGGGCTCCTTCACTCACAGAAAGACCTGGGTTTCTGTCCCAAATCAGGTCCTCTAGGACAATCACTCCCACACTCAAAAGTAGCTCTAAATTGTGTGAGCTATTCCCTATGCTTCTCTAGGACGGTTCAGCCTGGACACCAGATGCATTTCTGGACTCCCTAGAGTTTGGGTTGTCACGGTACCCCTAGGGGGTTCTCTTTCCTCCCAATATTGGTTTCCCTCTCAACTTCACCCCGAAACCCCAGGAAGCTCAGTCACAGGTTCAGTTGGTACCTTTCCCCCAGTAATGCCCCCTGCCCGTACTGGTTTGGGTGCAGGTGGTGTTATTGACCTTTCTGGTAGCCCTGGGACTAGAAAATTACAACGAAATTCAGAAACAGCATGCAATTTTTGGCACTGACATCTTTATTTATTTATTTATTTATTTTTTAAAGATTTTATTTATTTATTTGACAGAGAAAGACACAGCGAGAGGGGGAACACAAACGGGGAGTGGGAGAGGGAGAAGCAGACTACCTGCCGAGCAGGGAGCCCCATGCGGGACTCGATCCAGGGACTCCAGGATCATGACCTGAGCCTAAGGCAGTCGCTTAACCAACTGAGCCACCCAGGCGCCCGGCACTGACATCTTTAATTAAATCCAACAAGCATTTATTGAGCACCTAAAGCATGTACAATACAGTTCCTTTAAATACGTTTGATCCTTAACTATTTAGCCTGTTTTACTCAATTTGGATTAATGTTGATCCAACCTTAAGAGTTTTATGAAGAACAAATATTAAAATGAAAAACTGCACAATTCTTTGCAAATATAAACGTCTTGTGTGAATTATTCTTGCTACAGTATTAATATTAATTGCGATAACAACACTGCCGCTTCCCAGGCAGGCGGTAGAGAGCAGCTGTAAGGCCAACGGGAGTTAAACGGAAGAGGTCAGGGGAGGTGCCTCCAGCATGTTCGGCCCAGAAGGGGCGGAGCCTCGAGGAATGTACCCAAACCCAGCCCCTTACCCCGCCCCTTTCGTCGGTGCGGCGTAGGCGGTTACCATGGGAATGACGTCTGGAGGGCGGGGTGGGGCGGGGCTATGGAGAGGAGGAGGAAGATGGCGGGAGGGCGGCTCTGAGGAGACCTCGGCGGCGGCGGAGGAGGAGAGAAGCGCAGCGCCGTGCCGCGCCGGGGCCCATGTGGGGAGGAGTCGGAGTCGCTGTTGCCGCCGCCGCCGCCGCCGCCTGTAACTGCTGGACCCGAGTGGGAGTGAGGGGGAAACGGCAGGATGAAGTTCGCCGAGCACCTCTCCGCGCACATCACTCCCGAGTGGAGGAAGCAATACATCCAGTATGAGGTACCGGCGGCCGCCGGGGTGTGGGAGGACTCCAGTCCCGACCTCCATCTCTCCAGTCCCGACCTCCACTGCCGCCTTCCGCTCCCGCTGCCTCCCCGCGCCTGGGCGGACTTTGACCCGGTGCGGCGGGGAGCCACTGCGGCATCCCCGCCCCGGCCGGCCCCCTCTGGGCCCCGCTGACCTTCCCCTCCCCCGCAGCCCCGCTGCCGCCGGGGTAACGGATATGAAGGCGGCGGGTCGGGAGGGAGGGCACCGCTCGGCCGGGGCTGGGGAATAGGGGTGGGAGGGCGAGCCGCAGGTTGGGGAGTCGGGGTAGGAGGGCAGCCCGGGGTCGCGGCGGTTCCGCGCTAATCCCCTCCTCCCCACTCACTCTAACCTTTCGTCCCCACCCTGGGCGAGCGCCCCCTCGCCAAGGTTAGGTTTTGTTTCTCTCTGCTCACCTCTCACCGAGGAATCCTTCTCTTCCGAGATAAGCCCCTTTAGTGATTTTCTTCATTCCACAGAGCCCTTCCGCTTTTCCCCACTTGCCCACTGTTGACAAAGGCTTTGTAACAGGGTTGAAACTTGATTTAAATGTATATCACATATGCAGTGGTTACTGTATGCAAACGTATTGTAATCATCTATTCTGTTTTGATAAGACGGTGACTGGTCTTCTTACTGATTGCATGAAGTATACAAAGTAATCACATCTCAGGTTTTGACTCTCTTGTTTTGGAATGGAGTACAGGGGGAAAAGGAAGAAGGGAAGAGAAGACAATAATTAAAATTTTCAGGTTTTCTCTCCTAAAATTTTTGTTAGCTAGGGAGAAAACTACCGTATTGTAAACAATGTACTTTTATAAAACATACCTGTGTATTACAGATATCTTGCGGCCCCCCCCCCCCCCCCGTTTCTGTGATAACAGCTCCTGGAGAGTATTCAATAGGTACTGATAAGGAACCTTACATTAATATAGGGAAAAGTAAAGATAATGAACCCATTTATATATTCAGAAGGCAAGATACCCGAAGAGCTTTAAGCACTGCA
>NC_138374.1:101478742-101483886 GCF_054177405.1 Leptonychotes weddellii | reverse complement strand
AGAGAAAGACTTAATCTGTAACCTCCAGGAATTCACATCTGTTTATGTGCAGGAACAAAGAATATAAAATCAATATGAACACAAATATGTTAGCTACATATTATGAATTAAAATATTTTAGTTCTCTATTTAATTTCTATTTAAGTTCAGTGATAGGATGTTTAGGCAATAGCACAAAGTTTAATTTTCATATAGCAGATGTAATAATTGCAGAAGACAGGGAAAGGGGTGTAGGTAAACAGAACCTTGAAGATTGTAAAATAAATTCACCTTGTAAAATGCAGTATTTAATTATTGCCAGAAATGAAACACCCAGAATTATTAATGCTTTCTTGTCACTTAATTTTCTTATAGTGTTTTTGGCTACATTTTGTAAGAATGAAATAAGGCACTAGCTTTTCAGCCTGTGGACTTTTTTGATTTATTGTTTCTAATAACATTTGGTCAATTTTAAAACCTTGGCTAGAGTTCAGATGATGGTTTTCATTGAAAGGAGGGTATTGGTCTTTCATCTTGTAGTAGTAATTTTCAGCACCACTGCCAGTTCTTCATAGAGGCATAGGACACAGCATGCTGAAGCAACATCTTATACTTGTTATATAGTATGGAATGCTTGATTTGGGCAAAAGTAATAGTGGCTGGTTGTATGCTGTGATTCATTTTAAGTATTATAGCACTTAACTGTCTCATAGAACTGTATTAATTTGGAATATCTGGGGCTGGAAGGGAAGCATAAGATTTAGTTTGAAAATTCAATTACCTCTTGATTTGTAATGTCAGCTTTGTGGCTGGAGTAACCACAGTAATTCTGGGACTTCTCATTCACATACTCCGTTTAGACACTAACACTAATTGGTTAGGTTGGTTACAGAGGGAGAGTGACTGCATTATCTTTCCTGGGGCAATTATAAATTATTTTTAAAAAATTCATTTATTGTGGATAATTGAAATTATATTCTGCAGAGTCCCTACTACATGACTCCTGTCCCAGATAAACTCACTGTTTGGTAGATAAAATTAAAAAAGGGGACTTTTCGGGGCGCCTGGGTGGCTCAGTCGTTAAGCGTCTGCCTTCGGCTCAGGTCATGATCCTAGGGTCCTGGGATCAAGCCCCGTATTGGGCTCCCTGCTCCACGGGAAGCCTGCTTCTCCTCCCACTCCCCCTGCTTGTGTTCCGTCTCCTGCTGTGTCTCTCTCTGTCAAATAAATAAATCTTTTAAAAAAAAGGGGGTGGTCTTTTCTTTGTGAATTGGAGCCATGAAAGACATTTATTTGTCTTACTATTTATTTGTTGTATATTGTTTCTCAAGAGCTGATGCTATTCCTTTAAAAATACTTAAAGAGGCATAGATAGGAGTTTTCAGAGTTCAGGCATTTTGGCAACTTAAAAACTTTGGGGAAAAATGACATCCTAAAAGAGATTTGCTGTTGCTAGAGAAAAGAACCTTATAATGCAGTAACATGTAATTTCTCATGTATGAAGATCATGCCCTGAAACACTGTTAGTAGAACAGACACTTGAGTTTGTTTTTCAAGCACTGGTGGTGAAATTTTGGGGTGTTACCCCTGATGTGTAGCCTAGGGTGCTTTCTGGTGCTGTGAACCACTATGAACTGTTCAGCTTCTTTGGTTTTTATGTCATTTCACTACATTAAATTTTATTTGAAATAAGCAGAGCATTAGATAGAAACTGAAAATTTTGTTTTACGTCTATAATTATTTGTATAATTGTGTATACGTGGTCACACAATAAATGCTAGTTCTTGTATATATTAGCCATGAGACCCCGGGGACAATCTTTTTGCCTTTTCAGGGCTCTTTCCTTTTCTATAAGATAAGACTATAGGGCCAGAGCTTTTCAAGTTCCATCGTGGTTCGTAGGTTTTTGGTTTAATTTTTTTTTTTTGAAGATTTTACTTATTTATTTGACAGAGGGAGACACAGCGAAAGAGGGAACACAAGCAGGGGGAATGGCAGAGGGAGAAGCAGGCTTCCTACTGAGCAGGGAGCCCGATGCAGGGCTTGATCCCAGGACCCTGGGATTATGACCTAAGCCGAAGGCAGCTGCCTAATGACTGAGCCACCCAAGCACCCCTTTTGGTTTAATTTTTAATGCTTTTGGTTTTTGGAATGTTAAAAATTATTAATATTAGTGACTCATCAATACCCTACTAGAGTTTCTAATTAAAAAATAAATTGTGGAGTTCATAAACTCAATCTTCATAGGCAGAATAATAAAGCATAAAAGAGAGCAACAATAAGAAACCATATAAAGAAAATCTGTTTGATCCATTTGTGAATAGTTTTTACAGAGAATAAACACAAATGAGCGGAGACCATCCCTGTTTCCAGTAATCTATTTGAGTATAAATCTTGGCATAGAAAATAGAACATCAATAAATCTTTATGAGAACACTTTAAAAAAAATTTAGAATCAGTAATTGCAATTTTAGAGCTCTGTAATTGATTAATCAAAATTAACAGACCAGTTTCAACCACATAGACTAGTATGACTGTGTTAATATTTTACAGAATATTAGCAAAACAAGCAAATATATTTGGTGCCTTAGGCTGCTGACTTGTGTTTTCATCCCTAGGGTCCTGTGCTGCTTTGGTTTCTCAGGAATTAGGAATGGTTTTTTTCAGTGTATACTGTAGTTTTGTAAGATACTAAAATAATGAGGTATCTAAATTTCAGGATTTTCAAGGGAATTTAAACACTATCTACCTTCTTGTTTTTTTCAGACAGGGAAACAAAGGTCCAGAGAGGTTAAATTATTTGTCCGGGATCATTTATAGATAGCTCATCTCTTGAGCATAGAGGTATAAGCGTTGGGAGTCATGCCACCCTAGCTGTGTGGCCGTGATGAAATTACTTCCTCTTTCTGGGTTTTAGGTTTTTCATTTGTAAAGTGAGAGAATTGGACTTGATGGTTTCTAAACTCACAGGGCTATATTTTCTAAGGATCCATCTAGCTTTAAATTTCTGTATGTTTTTATGGTTTAATTATGTTTGATATATGAAGAAGACAGAACTTAAATTTAGGGCTTATTATTACTTAAAATTTTTTAATTTCAATTTAATTTAGTTAACATATACTGTAGTATTAATTTCAGAAGTAGAATTCAGTGATTCATCAGTTGCATACAACACCCAGTGCTCATTACTTCAGGTGCCCTCCTTGATGCCCATCACCCAGTTATCCCATCTCCTACCTACCTCCCCTCCAGCAACCCTCAGTTTGTTCCCTATAGTTAAGAGTCTCTTGTGGTTTGCCTCCCTCTCTGTTTTCTAGGACTATTATTAATAGCATCTTTTTACATTAAGGTTCTTTCAGAAAAATTTTGAAGAGATTTTAATCTGTGAATGGAAAGCTGACCCAATGAAACTTTTATTTAACTTAAATACATAAAAAGTGATAATCCTGTATTAATTTTTTGTTGTAGGATTTGGAAAAGGAGAGATTCTGTATAAACTGTACATCCCTTTTTTTCAAGTGTAAGGAAACATTGCCATGACATTATTGTGATTTTCATTTATAGAACTATCCCATGAGAACACTTGTGTTGCAGGCTTCAACACAAAGGTATTATGTTGATTCGTTAGGGTTAACTTGTCTTGCTAGAACTTGTTTGAAATTTCCAGTTTGGCCACCCGATGGGGCACAAACCACTTTTTCTTTCAGGCATTTCTGCAAGTGAAAGTACAGTATAACATATTTAAGATAACACTTGTAAATAAGATGCCTGGCATTTACCAGTGTTTCTTAAATGAGTAAATGAATGTTGTATAAAAGAGGAACCCATTACTATTCTTTATTATATTTGTATAATGAAGTATGGTTAGGGTGAGTATCTGGAAAGATTATACTTGTCCATCTATCCCTGAAGGTTGGTTTTGGATCAGCTTTTGGGTGAAGGCCCAGATCAGAAGAACATAAGAATCTTATTTGACCCGTGGTGACCATGGAAAATTAGTCCTGGCTTCAAATCCAGTCCTAATCTGGAAAGCATTTGAGAGACTGATTGAGTTGTGCTGGCTAGGGGTTTTAAGTATATTTGTATCATAGTCCCCAAAGGAGAGTACCCCAAACTCCCATGGAATAAAAGAAGATAATATTAGAACTGTTAGTTATATTCATTTTTATGCATAAGACAAGGAAGAAATAAAATTTTACTGATATTTAATAAATGGATCAATTTGATGACCTTGTTAGGTATTGTGAGAAAAAGAGAAGGATTGCTAATAGTTTTCTTACTTGTTCACTTTCAGCAGATATCACTTCATCTAGTTTATAGGTATGTAGAATTTATGGATATTATCTAGTTTTGACTAAAGTTACTCTTATAAAATGAGTGTGACTTAGACTTAAAAAAGACTCCTGTAAAGAAACCTCAACAATAATACACTAAAGCAAGCACATGTGAACAAAAAAAAAATGGCAGAGCTGACAATTCTAGTTCTAGTTTTTGGTCAGCCAAATTACAGATAAAAACAATGACACTTTATATTTATTTATTTATTTATTTAAAGATTTTACTTATTTATTTGAGAGACAGAGAGAGCACAAGCAGGGGGAGCAGCAGAGGGAGAAGGAGAAGCAGGCTTCCTGTTGAGCAGGGAGCCCAACGTGGGGATCGAGCCCAGGACCCTGAGATCATGACCCGAACGGAAGGCAGACACCTAACTGACTGAGCCACCCAGGCGCCCCAACAATGACTCTTTAATGGATTGGACAAGAAGTTTGCCAAAAAAAATTCAAAATAATTAAGATAATTCTTTGAAATAAGATTTTACATCCACTGTCATCCACAGTGAACTTCACCCTAAGCATATATTAAGCATTAAGAGTATCCTGCCTTTGTTAGGTCTGTTTTTCAGTTTATAACCATTATAATTAAGTTTCACAATCAACTAATTCCTGAAGTTTGAACTAGACCTTTGAAATACTGTATCACAAAATGTTAAACTCAGGTTTTAAAAATAATGAAGCTTGAATTTCAGTTATGTTGTTTTCTGAAAGCATTGTTATTGATGAAGTTTCTTAGATTAAAAGTATTTTTGTACTGGGCGCCTGGGTGGCTCAGTTGGTTAAGCGACTGCCTTCGGCTCAGGTCATGATCCTGGAGTCCTGGGATCGAGT
>NC_138374.1:101466479-101478642 GCF_054177405.1 Leptonychotes weddellii | reverse complement strand
TCTGCACCGAGCGTGGAGTCTGCTTGAGATTCTCTCTCTCCCTCTGCCTCTGCTTGTGCACTCTCTCTCTTTCTTAAAATAAAATCTTAAAAAAAAAAAATTCTGTTTTATAATGTACACAGTTGTAGAGGATATTATTTATCAATAAATATACATATACTAGAAGTACATAGTAAGCTTTTGTTTTTGTATTTGATAGGGATATGATATAAAAAAAAGGTTTGGAAGACTTTGCTCAAGTTGTGCAGCTTAACCCAAGCTGGTTTGTGGTGTTGCCTGGTATTGAACTGGCCTTTGGGATTGAGAGAGTGTTGGAATTCACTAGGGTTGTCATTTGCTTTTTCACATATTCCTGTTACCTAATAAATGCTGAAAGAAGCCAAAGCTCATGAATAAATGCCTTAAATTATTTATTCATTCCAACAAATATTTATAGGGATTCTATTATTTGCTGTAGGCTGATCGATTTGTGCGGAAATTCTAGCTCTTTCATTATCTTAAAAATAGAAAAAAAATAGTATTTTTTGTTTTTTTGTTTTGTTTTTGGTTTTATATTTCAGTCAATGCAGTGTTTTCAGAGTTAAAAATGTTGTGGAAAGGGAAGATTGCAGATTAAGGACTTGAAACACTGTTATAAATTTGGATCCCTTTGTAAATGATGTGGAAGACTTTCTCCTTAGCTTTTTAAACTTATTACGTTATACACCTTTGAATCTAATTTGTTTTTATTTTTTAAAAATAATTTATTTTTGGGGGGGAGGGGCAGAGGGAGAGAATCTCAAACTGACTCCCTGCTGAGCATGGAGTTCAACACTGGGTTGGACTCGATCTCACAACCCCTGAGATCATGACCTAAGTTGAAATCAAGAGTCATACGCTTAGCCGACTGAGCTACCCAGGTGCTCCTAAATCTAATTTGTTTTTAGGAACAGATTTAGTTACCTCTTTCTTCCCATCACCATACAGGTGTGGTTTATCTATAGGGACTAATCAGAAAATTCTTAAAAAGTTGTTTATTAGAGGTCAGAGGAAAGTATAATTAACCTGATGTAAGCATAACTTAACCTGTATATTCTCTGTAACAAGAGGACAATGTGGTTTTTTTTTTTTTATTATGTTAGTCACCATACAGTACATCATTAGTTTTTGAAGAAGTGTTCCATGATTCATTGTTTGCGTATAATACCCAGTGCTCCATGCAATACGTTCCCTCCTTAATACCCATCACTGGGCCAACCCATCCCCTCACCCCCCTCCCCTTTAAAACCCTCGGTTTGTTTCTTGGAGTCCATAGTCTCTCGAGGACAACATGTTGATTAAGTAGACATAGTCTTCTCTTATTTGTTGAGGATGACCTGCAGTATTTAGAAAAACTGTAGACTAGGAATGAAGAGCTATAAGTCCTTAGACCTAGTTCTGTTACTGACTATTCATAAAGAATTAGTGAACAAGTGATTTTTTTGAAGATTGAAGGGCTGAAATATAATTATTCAGGAAAGTGGGAAGTTTTTAGATTATTGTGTGACTTATTTAGGGTAAATTGGTAAAGTTGTAATTCAGAGTAATCCATGCGCTTTTGAGGTTTTTTCTGTATCTTAGAGCAGTGGTTCTTAAACTTTTTGTCTTGGGACCACTTGAAACTCTTGACAGTTATTGAGGATTCCAGTGTCTACTGATATATGCTGTATTAGAAATTAAAACTGAGAAATGCTTAAAACACAGGAGTATGCAAGCATACCTACTAGATGCTGTTTACTTGTCAAAGAACAAGAGTGAAAAAGCAAATGAAGTTTTGTGTTATTATTAAAAAAGAGAGTTTGGATCTTTTGGGCTCCCTGAAAGGCTTTCTATTTTTTTAAGTTTAAGTAATCTCTACACCTAATGTGGGGCTCGATCTCACGACTCCAAGATCAAGAATTGCATCTTCTTTTTTTTTTTTTTTAAAGATTTTATTTATTTATTTGAGAGCGAGAGAATGAGAGAGAGCACATGAGAGGGGGGAGGGTCAGAGGGAGAAGCAGACTCCCTGCAGAGCAGGGAGCCCGATGCGGGACTCGATCCAGGGACTCCAGGATCATGACGTGAGCCGAAGGCAAGTCGCTTAACCAACTGAGCCACCCAGGCGCCCAAGAATTGCATCTTCTGACTGAGCCAGCCAGGCGCCCCTCCCTGAAAGGGTTTCTGAGAGTTGTTGCCATGGAGCATAGGAATCCTTTCAGAAAGTTCAGAGATGGCCTGAGAAAAAGTTCTCTAGTTTTAGGAGCACAAAGAGGGATAAGGGAATCTCTTGGGTGAGAATTCTCTGGTATCTCCCCTACTACAAAGAATGTTCATTTGGGAAAAGTGAAGTTGGCTTCCTTGGGATTCCCAATTCCATTCTCTTTTCTTTGAATCGAATTAGTAGATATGTGGTCAGCTTGTCATTAAGGAGAATGGAATAAACACTTATTGAGCAGTTAGGAACCTGGTGTCAGCTGTTTTCCATAGGTTAATCTCCTTTAATCTTCACAAGATAGATGATTTATTATTTTCATTTTAGAGAGATTAATCAATTTGTTCATGGCTAATTTGAAATAGAATCTGTCATAATTTGGAGCTCTTGCTTTTTTTTTTTTTTTTTAAAGATTTTATTTATTTGACAGAGAGAGATACAGCGAGAGAGGGAACACAAAGCAGGGTGAGTGGGAGAGGGAGAAGCAGGCTTCCCGCTGAGCAGGGAGCCCGATGCGGAGCTGGATCCCAGGCCCCTGGGATCATGACCTGAGCCAAAGGCAGACGCTTAAGGACTGAGCCACCCAGGCGCCCCTGGAGCTCTTGCTTTTATACAGAATTGTAAATAACAACAGTGGTGGTAGCAGGGGCAGTAACAACAACTGTGATTTTCTGAGTGCTTACAGTGTTAGGCATTGTGGTAAGTACTTTAAAAACATTTTCTCTTTAGAGCAGGCCATTTAGATAGGTTGTTAGCTCTGTTTATAGATTGGGGAAATTGAGTGTTAGGGCCATTGAGTAATTGATATGTTGATACTGCTAATTGTGGCTTCTCTTAATTCCTACATCATATTGCTTTATGAAAAATAAACCAATAAATTCATTCATTTATACATACATACAGTTACATGTGGTCTGATCTGTTCTTGAGCGCCTGCTGAAGTATTGTCTGGTCTGTTTTTAGTCCAAAGTCTCAGTCTGCATGGTTTGGAGGTAGTGGAGTGTGGTCTGGAGGTGAGAGTTAATTTATATTTTCCTCAAGATAATCTATGTAACTATTATTAGATAGGCAGTTGAGTTGGTAAATAGAGGACCAACTCCTATCTAATATCTTACCTCTTTCATAAGAAAGAGGTAAGATACTAGTGATAAGAGTAAAAAGAGGAAGATAAAAATGGGCATAGCTGTTGCTATGCCAAATTGTGGCGTTTGGCTTCTAGATGATAGATCATGGAATGTTAATTAGACCTGTAAGGAATCTCAGAGATTATTTAGCCCAATTCCTTTTTCACTTTAATGGGAAATGAGGTTTAGAGAGGTTAAGTGATTCAAGGTTACATGATGTGGTTAGTGGCTGAGTTAACACAATCCTGTTTCATTTTATTGCTTATTATTTTGCCTTATATGCTAGTAGGTTCATATGCATACAGAGTACAAACTCTGAAACCAGACTGCCTAGTTCATATTCCACCTCCACGATTTACTAGCTGAGAGACCTCAGGCAAGTCACTTAACCTCTCTTAACCAACTGAGCCACCCAGGCGCCCTGTATTTTTTTTAAATTGGGGTGAAATTCACATGTGTATTCTTAAGTATGACCAAATAGCTTGAGTGAGTTGTTTGTTTTTAATTATTTTCAATTTTCTAATGAAAATTTAATTTCTAATACTAGAATTGGTTTTAGATTTGAGAAAGACCTTTCAACCCCTCTGTTTTATAGATGAATAAATTGAGGGTAGAGAAGGCAAGATTATGTGGTCAGAGTCTTAAAACTAGCTGATAGGAGAGGCTGGAATAAGGATATTGGCTTCCTGCTCACTGCTGTACCTTGCTGAGGCTTGTCACTGCTGTGTAAATGTGTGCTGTTGTTGTTGCTTTTAAATTTTAAGAATGAATTTTCTTTGTAAGAGTCAGTATGAATTTAAATGTTCTAATGATTATTCAGATACTCTGCATTAATACACTTATCTGAATCTAATCCGTTAGATCACATTATCAACCTAAAATAATTCTTGTGTGTATCAGTTAAAAGACTGAGTAAACGAAGAGACTCACACCTTTAAAATACTACTGTTTACTCAACTGCAGAAAATTGGTCATTGCCCTGTCTAGGTAGAAACCTATCTTAGTTGAGAAGACAGGACTGAAGAATTATGGTAAAGCTTGAAGGGTTAGATAGGAATGAGCAAGGCTCAGGAAAGTTAAAAAATCATTTGGCCATTCCTCTGTAATATATCTGTGTTTGAATGTTAACTCAGGTTACATCTGTTACCTGTACATTAGGAGTAACTCTCCCTCCCCCTAAGACTTCTTTTGACATGTTACCAAGCCAAATCAGGACATAGAGAGGATCAGAATATATATTAAATCAATTCATGAAGTATTCCTGAATGACTGCTTCCATTTTTTTTTAATGATAAAGGGATAACGATAATACTACCAGCTAATGTTTATTGAGTGTTTCTGATGTGCCAGGCATTTTACATTTAATCCTTATCCTCTAAGGCAGGTTTTGTTATCCTTGTTTTAAGAAGACACTGAATCTTAGATTGCGTAAGTTGCCCAAGGTCACATAGCTAGTGAGTGGTAAAAGCTGGAATTCAAACACAGGTGTGTCTTGTTTCAGAGCCTGGATTTTTAACATGGTGTTACGCTGTCAGGATCATGCAAGAGGCTAGAGATGTAAAGATAAGTGCCTGTCTTCGAGGAGCTCATAACTTGGGTGGTGTCCTCATCATAGTATACTGTGATTGTGTTACTGAAGAATGCCAATTGATTTTGCTGTGGAGATCAAAAGTATTTATCTTGGAAATTTTCACAGAGGTGGCATTTGATTGAGTAGATTGAGAGATTGAGTAGGTACCAGAGATTGAGTAGGGTTTGATCACATGGTGAAGAGGAGAAAGGGCACTGGGGGCAATCTAGGCAGATAGAGTAATATTGAACAAAGGCATAAATAGGTGAAAATATCTAAGCATATTAATGAACTCTGGTTTAGTAGATAGGCGGGAGAACTGATGAGGTAAGATTGGAAGGGGGGACTAGGAGGGATCAAGGGGTGAAGGGATAAGTACCTTGCTCAATTTAAACATTGATCTAAATCAATTACATTGATTTAGAGACTACTGAATTTGAAATTATAATAACCCTGTGAGCCTGGGCAGGTCATTTACCCTTTCTGGGGAAGGATTTAAAATCCATCAAGGATTTTTTTTTTTTTTTTTAAAGATTTTATTTATTTATTTGAGAGAGAGAATGAGATAGAGCATGAGAGGGGGAAGGGTCAGAGGGAGAAGCAGACTCCCTGCCGAGCAGGGAGCCCGATGCGGGACTCGATCCCGGGACTCTAGGATCATGACCTGAGCCGAAGGCAGTCGCTCAACCAACTGAGCCACCCAGGCGCCCCAAAATCCATCAAGGATTTTAAAGAAGAAGTTAGTAGGGAGGGATCAGTACAAAGTGAGATGTATAATTTAGATCTTGGAGGATGCATTGGAGAGAACAAGACCAAAGACAGGAAAACCAGACAGTATGGCCAAAAATATTGAGGGTTTGAATCAATAGCTTATTTAATCAATTTTAGTGTGTATTTTTCCCATATTTTAATATTGAAATCAGAATACATCTTATAGTTAATGCTGTGTCATAGACTAATTGGCAGGCATGTTTTTCATTTTTAGAATCACAAAAAATGATGATGTATGTTACTGTTAGTGACATCTTAGATTTGATTAAATTTGATAGTAATAACATATAAAATTTACGTAATGCTTACTGTGTGTATGTCAGGTAGAGTGTATATGCCAGCATCTGGCAGTGTCTGCCATATTTAGCAACTTTTTTTTTTTTTTTTAAGTAACAGAAAGTGACCAAAGGCCATGGGATCTACCTGGGGTGTCATTAAGGGTTGAGAAAGATTCATAAGAGCCTGGTTGAAGAGTGAATGGGGAATAAGAAAAGTTCATGTTTGTCCCCACAGAGTGTGGCTAGAGCTCTAGAAATGAATTACTTTGGTACCAATTTAGAGTTTTCTTATATTATTTAGTCAGTGATTGCAGATTTAGTCCTTTTATGTAATAAACTCAAATGCAGTTGGTGATAATGAAATTGAGATATAGTCTTTCCTTTGTTTTTCAAATGTTTTCATAATAGCAGGTAACAAAGGTATTGATAATCAGGTAAGGCACCACTTCTTATCACAGAGTTCATCATATTACAATAAACCTTTCTTTTTGAGTCAAATATACTTATTTGAAATATGAGTATTGAAATATAACTATCTCAAATTATACTGCCATTAGATATTTGCTAGAGAGGGCTACAAAATGTTTTCTCTAGAATTTGTTCGCTTCGTATCATGGACTTTGAAAAGTTCAGTTATTGATAGATGGAAAAATTAGAAATTACATTGATTTAGAGACCACTGAATTTGAAATTATAATAACCCTGTGAGCCTGGGCAGGTCAGTTAGCCTTCCTGTGTTAAAATTTTCTCATCCTTAAATTGGGTACAATAATGTCTACTTTAGAGGATCATGTGAAATGAAATGAATTAATAATTGGAAAGCACTTAGGAGAGTACATATGTACAGTAAGTAATAATACTATGTGTAGTAAGTGTTGTATATGTATTAGCCATTATTACATATCTATCCCTAGTGGTTTGAAACCAACAGTTGAGCAGGGTGCTAGTTGATTTATTTATTCTTGAGACAACTTGGGGAAGGGAGTCAGTGAAACTGTAACTAGGAAGAAAACAACTTAGATACTATTCATTCAATTATTGGACAAATGGAAGCTGAAAGAATTTTACCTTTTTTTTAAAGATTTTATTTATTTATTTGACAGAGAGAACAGTGAGAGAGGGAACACAAGCAGGGTGAGTGGGAGAGGGAGAGGCAGGCCTCCCGCTGAGCAGGGAGCCCAATGTGGGGCTTGATCCCAGGACCCCAGGACCATGACCGGGCCGAAGGCAGATGCTTAATGACTGAGCCACCCAGGTGCCCCAAGAATTTTACCTTTTTAAAAAAGTCTGGTATTTCACAGAACATAAAATTTATGTTACTACGTGTTGACAATTATTGATGAAATAAAAATATTAATTTATACAGTTTTGAAAGTTTCTTTGATTTTTGAGATAGATGAAAACCTGGGAAGAAAGTTGATAACTTTTTCCTTTTTTCTTCCACACTTTTGTTGTGAAGTCTTATTAGAATTGATTGATAAACATACAATATTAGAGAAAAAAATGTTTTAGGAAAAGAAATTATCAAATTCAGTATTTTAAAACTCTCCCTTGACCTTTCTTTCATTTTAAAGACAGTATTATATAACATGGTGGGTTTTATGTAGGGAACACTTAATAAACCATTGTTTATTTACAACTTTAATTACAATGATTTAAAAATTTTAAGTGTATCAGTAATTATTAATAATAATTTAATGCATATTTTGGGAATCTGCCCTGTTAAAACAGAATATCCTATTAAAGTTAACATCTTCCTTCCAAATGATGTAATACGCAAACATACACAATATTGTAGTAGTTGGATCATTTTATTATCATTAATATTTGAAATTAAATAAAAATATCATTGGTAAAAGATAAAGTAATACTATTAAACTTTTTTTATTTTTTTATTTTTTATTTTATTTTTTTAAAAGATTTTATTTATTTGACAGAGACACAGCAAGAGAGGGAACACAAGCAGGGGGAGTGGGAGAGGGAGAAGCAGGCTTCCCACAGAGCAGGGAGCCCAATGTGGGGCTCGATCCCAGGACCTTGGGATCATGACCTGAGCCGAAGGCAGACGCTTAATGACCTGAGCCACCCAGGTGCCCCAAACCTTTTTTTTTTTTAAAGAGAGGGAGGGAGGAGGGGCAGAGTGAGAGGATGAGAATCCCAAGCAGACTACACGGCTCAATGCGAGGCTTGATCTCACAACCCTGAGATCATGACCCGAGCTGAAATCAAGAGTTGGACACTTAACCGACTGAGTCACCCAGGCGTCCCCTATTAAACATTTTTGAATGCATCACTTTCTAGTGCTTAGCACAGTGATTTATTACGTAGGTGCTTCAGTGTTTATGCATTTTATAGGTAGTGAAGGAAGGAAGAATTCACTCTAAAGGTTTAAACCTAGGGAAACTGGTAGAGAATAGCTACTTTTGGGGATGGTAAACTCATGAAATTAGATCTTAAATATGTTGATTTCGTGTGTGAAATGTTTATATGTAGAGAAGGAGCTAGAATTTGAAAAACTGTATCAACAGATTATCATAATTGAGGTAGTAATTAAAGAACTCACTAAGGGAAAGTGTGTAAGGCAGAAAAGTAGAGATGCAAATAGAGGAAATCTTGGAAAATATATTGTCACAAGAATCAAGAGTTGTAAAGATAAATGGATTACTAGCAGTGATATGCTGTGTAGACAGGTCAGTGAGAATGAGAATAAAGGATAGGCCTTGGATGTGACAAAAGGAGCTTATTGGTGGATTCTGAACATAAATTGTCTTTTGCAAACTGACTTCCAGGTTTTAAGAAGTTAAAGTCAATGATACAACATGTGTGTAATTTTCATTTCAGAAATGTGGCTACTAACAGTGAGGAAAATAAGATAGAACCTTTAGGAACAAGTAGGATAAAGCTTTAAAAGGTTCTTTGAGGATATATGAGATCTGTTCATATATGAAGGCAGTAGAGAAAGTAGCTTTAATTTTATCTAAATTTTTGGCTTTAATTGCATTTCCCTCATTTACTGACTGTGAGATGTTCACAAAGTTATTTCTCTGAACCTCAGTTTTCCTGTGTGTAAAATGGGGATACTATTTACTTTTCAGGCTTATTGTGAGAATTAGATGTAATAATATATGAAAGTGCCAGCAAGGGGTGAAAATACTCTTCAGTAAAGTATGGCTGTTAATTTCTGTCATTATTAAAAATAAGCCACTGGAGTAACTGTTATTCATTTATTTAACAGACATTTTATTTTAGGGTGTTAGAGTGCTTAATCCAATAAGACTCTCTTTCAATGTCATGAAATTTCTTGGAAAGGAAATGATGGTAGCTGGACTTTTAGAATCCGTTCCTTGAGAAACTACCTTCTGACAAAATGAATTACTGTATTTCATAGATTCTAAGATGCACACTCCCCTCTTCCACATTCCAATACCTTTGAAATAGGGATTTGTCTCGTAGATGTCATAGTTTAATTGGTAATGTTTTTCTTTCTTAATGATTCATAAAATAATGGTGTGCCTTGACAGTTGATGATGTCTTAGATTCAATGAGATATGGTAGTATTTTATTAAGTACAAATATCTTCATGCATTTTGACAAGTAGTATTTTTGTAGAAAACATTATTTAGCCTACAGAGAATATCTAGTTTATTAAGGTTTTGTGATACTGAAATTGGAGCTGTGATGTGGTCTAACACCCATCGATCAGAAACCATTTTTGGGGCCACTGGCTGGCTCAGTTGGAAGAACATGCAACTCTTCGATCTCAGGATTGTAAGTTCGAGCCCCATGTTGGGTGTAGAGATTTCTTTCAAAAAAAAAAGAAAGAAACCATTTGTATAGACATATAGGAAACACCATTGCAGAGCTTTTGGGTTCCTTTTTGTTTTTGTTCAGATAAACTGGTAAACTGTTACTTAAGAGCAAAAGTGAGAATTTTGTGTTGTGATAATTGTTATTTTTTGGCAAAATCCAACATGTTTTACCAACCTGTATAAAACTTATATGTTAAAAAGAGCTGGAGGGGCACCTGGGTGGCTCAGTTGGTTAAGCGACTGCCTTTGGCTCAGGTCATGATCCTGGAGTCCCGGGATCAAGTCCCACATCGGGCTCCCTGCTCAGCGGGGAGTCTGCTTCTCCCTCTGACCCTCCCCCTCTCATGCTCTCTGTCTCCCATTCTCTCTCTCAGATAAATAAATAAAACCTTTAAAAAAAAAAAAAGATTAAAAAAAGAGCTGGAAGCCAAAAGCATTAAGAGCTTATCTTGTGACTAGTAAATAAAAATGGTTTGAATTTTGTGTAGAAACAAAAGATAATGAAAATTGGGAAAAATAAGAAAGGACTTTGCGTTTTGATATTTCATGAAACTGGAACTGCTGTAAAAGAATTCAGTAAAAGTAACAATAGCTGAAACTTTAAAAAATTAACTGATGTGCTGATTTTGGACATTTAGGTTTAGGTTTTGTGTTACAAAGTCTGAAGTTTACCAATACGTTTTAAATTTGTACAGTGCTATAAAAATTAACGTGGGATTGCTCTCTGCCCTCAGAATTTACGCTGTTATCACAATAAATGTAAGAATGAGCCATATAGATTTAATTAGTTAGAAGAGAGTATTTGTTATCAGCTTTATTTTATCATCAGAATAGTATCCTTAGACAAGGAAGATGCTGATTTATTCTGTCAGACCTGCTCCAGCTTAGAAGTGTGGCTGCATGACTTCCCAAGGGCATTCAGTTTAAGTTAAATTACAATGTTGGTGGCTTTGACATGGGAATGCAATTTTGTTTATTATTGCTAAATATATCACTTCAAATTGTCATAATTTTCCTTTTCATAATTTTGTATACTTATAGGAAGAAGAATCTTAGCTAATTTGATCAAGAGGAGCAGTAGATGTTGGTTATTATCTAATAACATGTCCATTTTGTGACATAATGATATTTTTCAAATCTACCTTACATATTAATTATCTATTGCTATATAACGAGTTACCGCCAAACTTAGTAGCTTAAAACAATAATAAACATTTATCTCATGCTGTTTCTGTGTGTCAAGATTTGGAAGCAGCTTGACTGGGTGTTCTGGCTCAGGGTATTGTGTGCAGTTGCAGTTAAGATGTCAGCTGGGGCTGCAGTCATCTCAAGACTTGACTGGGACTGGAGGATCCAATTCTAGGATAGCTCACTCAGATGGTATGCAAATTTGTGTGTGTGTTTTTTTTTTTTTTTTCCCAGGAGGCCCTCAGTTCTTTACCACTCAGAACTCTCTATAGGGCTGCTTCTGATTTTTTTTATGACTGGCTTCTCCCAGATTAGGTGATCCAAGAGAGAACAAAATGAAAATCAGTGTCTTTTATGACGTAGCCTTGGAAGCAGTACTCTGTCATTTATGCAATAATCTATTGGTTATACAGGTCAGCTCTATTTTATTTGGGAGGGGTTGCACAAGAGCATTATTACCAAGAAGCAGGAATCTTTGGGAGTCCTCTCAGAGGCTGCTTGTTACACCTGATATAAAAATCTAATGGTTAAGAAAAGTTTTGGAAATAAAAGGAAGAATATCAGAAAATTGAGTTGTCAAAAATAGAGGTAAATCTTAGAAAATAAGGTTTCATTTGAAATCATAGGCTATGTGTCTTTTTCTCAAGCATGGATTATAGAATTTGCAATACTTGGACAAGATACCTTAGTAACCCGAGTCTCAGATCTTCAGTGGTAAAATAAGAAGCATGTTTACATTAAAGAGTTAAAGCTCTGTGTTTTAAGAGTTAATACATTAAAGAGTTAAAGCAGTGTGTTCAAAAATACTCAAAATTATATCTGATAGTAGACATTCAATAAATGTAATAACTATGATTGCTTTTATTATTGATCAGTATTTGTGGCCATCATTTCCTGAGCTCTCATGTATACTTAGCCCAATCTAATCTAAGCCCGATCATTCTTCTGAAACCATTTATTAATGGTTACAGGTAAGCTCCTGATCCTCAGATCTAATAACCTCCACTTAGTCTCTTTTTTTTTTTTTTTTTAAAGATTTTATTTATTTATATGACAGAGAGAGACAGCGAGAACAGGAACACAAGCAGGGGGAGTGGGAGAGGGAGAAGCAGGCTTCCCGCTGAGCAGGGAGCCTGATGTGGGACTCGATCCCAGGACCCTGGGATCATGACCTGAGCCGAAGGCAGACGCTTAACGACTGAGCCACCCAG
>NC_138374.1:101459767-101466379 GCF_054177405.1 Leptonychotes weddellii | reverse complement strand
CACTTAGTCTCTTTCTTTTGATCTCTAAGCAGCTTTTTATTTTTCTTTCCTTTAATTTAAGGTTACATTTTTAAAATCTTACATATGGATAGTTTAAGTTATAGGTTCTAAAGTAGAGAGTCAGAGTGTAGGCATTCTAATGTTAGCTATTTTTCTTTATAATTCAGTTGTAGCATTCGATTAGATAGGGAGATACGTAGACAGCATTCTAATTAGATAGACAGAATAGACATCTATATTCACCATCCAGCTCAAGAAACAGAAGAATTATTAGTATAATGAACCCTTGATTATTGTTTTACTTAACTCAGATGTTTTCGGTTTTCTTTTTAAATTATTTTTCCAGCTTTATTGAGATGTAATTGACGTATAACACTATATGAATGCAAGGTGTACAACATACTGATTTAATACATTGATTTATTGTAAAATGATTACTACCATAGCATCAGCTAACACTTCCGTCCCATCACGTAATTACCATTTCTTTTTTGTGGTGAGAACATTTAAGATCTGCTCTCTTCACAACTTCCAAGTATATAATACAGCATTATTAGGTATAATCACCATGCTGTACATTAGATCCTCAGAACTTGTTAATCTTATAACTGGCAGTTTGTACCCTTTAATGAATATTCCCCCCCAACCCTCACCCCAACACACAGACGTGGTGACCACCCCTCTATTCTGTTTCTCTGAGCTTGCTTTTTTAGATTCCACATATAAGTGGTATCATACAGTATTTGTTTTTCTCTGACTTATTTCACTTAGATTAATGCCCTCAACATTTATCCAAATTGTTGCAAATGGCAGGATTTCCTTCTTCCTCATAGCTGAATAATATTCCATTGTATATGTATATACCACATCTTCTTTATCCCTTCATCTGTTAACACTTAGGTTGTTTCCATGTCTTGGATATTGTTAATAAATGCTGCACTGAACATGAGGGTGCAGGTACCTCTTCTCTAAGCAGATTTTGATAGTTTTTAAAGCTCTTCTTTCTTTTTTCAGTGCTAAATTAGTTTTAGGTATGTAACATAGTGATTCCACAACTCTACACATTATGCTGTGCTCACCACATGTACATCTATGATGTGTTACCATACAGCACTATTACAATACCATTGATTAGTATCTCTTCCTTCCTGAAATGCTCCTTTAATTTTTGTGGCCTGTGTATATATATCTGATTTTTTTTCCTCATTGTCTTCTCTTCTGCTTTGTATTCCAAAAGTTTATGTCTTGGGCCCACTTTTTACTTTCTGAGAAATTGCATTTACCTAGAGCTTAGGCAATTTCAAATCATCTCTATATAGATGATTTCTAACTCTTAAACACTAGCTCTGACCTATCTTTTAAATGGTAGATCTCTATTTTCATGTGTCCATTAACTATCTCAGATACCCTGTAGATACCCAAAATGGTTTGTCATCCAAATGCCTATCTTTTTTTTTTTGCTCAAGTTTTTTCTTTTTTGTTTTTTTTCAGGTCAGTTAATAGTATCCGGAATCATCCTTCTTTTTACCTGGGCTCAAAATCTTGGAGATTTTTAGTTCCCTTGTTCATGTTTAGTTGTTTGTCTAATCTTTCTTTTTTGCTTCTTGGTTTTTGCTTCTTGGTATCCCCCTCTTTCCCGTATTTCACCTACTTTTCTTTTTCCATTGCTACTGCCTTAGACTTTCAGTATGCTTTATTTTTTTTTAAGTATTTAACATATTGTATTCTAATTTACGTATTTATGTGACTTTTCCTTGTTTGAGTCATCATCATTTCATTAGAGCCTGGCATAGTGTACAGAGTAGACATCCAACGATGTTCATTGAATGAATAAAGCTTGGTAACTTCCTTAATGATGGTATTAATAATCTAGAAATATCTATGGTGTGCCTCTTTTATACAAGTACAAGCAAGGTGGCTAAAACCCTGGCTTTACATTCATATGGGGAACAAGTGACACAGATAACTAAAACATAAGGTAGAAATATTAAGTGCTATAAATGATTTCAAATAGAGTAGTACAGGATTTCAGAGGAGGGAGTGATGATTTCTAGCTGGAGAAATCAGGACAAAGCATAAAAGAGGTTAAATTTGATGTAGAACTTGAAGAATGGTTAAGATTTGGAAATTAGATTTTAAAGATGTGGGTAGTGTGGGGGATTCTAATAGAGGCAATAGTTGTAAACAAAGGCAAAGATGGAAGAAATATTGAGGTCCCTAAAATGAGTAATTATAATAATAAATAATTCATTTTGGCTTGAAGGTCAGGTGAAAGTGAAAGCGAAAGTGATTTTCTTCAGTTTGGAAGATAAGCCTAAAAGACAGTTTGGACCATTCTGGGTACCTTAGAGACCAGCAGAGGATTATGAGCTTTAATTTGTGGCCATTGGGAAATCATTATAAGTTTTTAAGCAGGAGAATCAGACTGCTTTGGGAAGATTGATATGGCAGCAGTCTGTAAGATATTTTAGAGAGTTGAAAACCTATAGGTTGGTAAACCAGTGAAATAGTATTTGTTCACTGAAATAGTATTTGTGGGTAAAAGGATAGGAGAGAATGAATGTAAATGAGGTTGTGATAGTGGCATTGACTGAAACAGATCACTAAACTCATGGGTAGAAAGGAGAATATAAGAATGTAACTCTGCTAGGACCGGGATTTTTATTTTCCTCATGATGTAGTCCAGGTGTCTAGCACAGTGCCTGGCACATAGCAGATACCCAGTGAATATTTGTTGAATGAGTGATAACTGAGATTGTGAATCTGTGTGATTTGGGTACTGGCAATAGCATTAAAAGAAATACAGAACATGAGGAGAGCAGGCTTTGGGAAGAAATGAATTTTGGACATTCTGAGTTTGTGTTAGCAGACATGTGGCTGAGGATATAGTTTTGGGAGATATCCACATAGAAGTAGTAAAAGCCATGTTAGTGAATGTCAGAATATATTAGCGCAATAATTTATAAATGTGAATATAACATGACATGTTCCAAATTAGTTCTTCCTATTATATATGTTTTATACATTTAATAATTTCAATTATAATTTATGTTGTAACAACTTATGCTTATTGAATTGCCTTTTGCTGATATGCTGATGATGATTTGTATTGTTGACTCATCAATTGGCTCATGCATAATCCTAATATACTATAGGTTTTGGATTAAGTATGTACAAGAGTACATTAATTTTGAACTTTAATATATTAGATTATAAGAATTTGTGTAAGAGTTTTTATTGACTTTACAGATTATTTCTGTCATCAAAAATAGAGCTAGGTTAGTTTATTTCTTATTTTTTTTTTTTTAAGATTTTATTTATTTATTTGAGACAGAGAGAGACAGAGAGCACATGAGAGGGGGGAGGGTCAGAGGGAGAAGCAGGCTCCCTGCCGAGCAGGGAGCCCGATGCGGGACTCGATCCCGGGACTCCAGGATCATGACCTGAGCCGAAGGCAGTCGCTTAACCAACTGAGCCACCCAGGCGCCCCTAGGTTAGTTTATTTCTATATGGGGAAAGAAATGAGCATTAATTAGATGGTGATTCTTTGTATAGGACACATGAGAATGCTAGCTGCCCTCTTTTGAGGTTTATAATTTGATTTACAGAACTGCCCTTAACACTTCAGTATCATGAAAACATGACTGATTTCTAGATGATGAGACAAAAACCAGGTCACGTGTAATTGACTTGTACCTTATTCACAGACTACCCAGTATTTCTGGTGAAAAAATTAAAAAGGGAATGCAAAAAGAAGAAGTAGAAACTGAAAAAGAAATAATTGGAGAATGTTTCTGGGGTGCTGTAGTTAAGCTCATGATGTACATATTTTGAAAAATATATTGAAATTTTGTTATTGAGGAGTTCCATTTAGAGAAGTTTCAGATTTGGGGTGCCTGGGTGGCTCAGTTGTTAAGCGTCTGCCTTCGGCTCAGGTCATGATCTCAGGGTCCTGGGATCAAGCCCCGCATCGGGCTCCCTGCTCGGCGGGAAGCCTGCTTCTCCCTCTCCCACTCCGCGCAGCTTGTGTTCCCTATCTCGCTGTGTCTTTCTCTGTCAAATAAATAAATTAAATCTTAAAAAAAAAAATAGAAGTTTCAGATTAAAAAAAGTCTGTGATGTAAACTTTATCTAATTATTAAACACTGTTAATAGAGATTATGACTGTTTTAAAGGTTTATGACAAATATCCCTTTCCCTTCCTCTTTAAATGCCTTTTGTTTCATTGCTTATCAATCAATAATTAGATTCCAGTGTGCTGACTTTGAATGCTATTGAAGGTAATGAGAGCAACATGGGTTAGATATTTTACTGATGGAGGTGTTAATAGTTATCGTGTGATTTATATGAGGCTAATGGTGAACTGATAGGAAGTAGGAGGTTTTTTCTTTTTTTTCAAATTTTTATTTAAATTCTAGTTAACATACAGTGCAATGTTGGTTTTAGGAGTGGAATCCAGTGATTCATCACTTACATACAATACCCAGTGCTCATCATATCAAGTGCCCTCCTTAATACCCATCACTCATCTAGCCCATCCGCCACCTACCTCCATCCATCATCCCTCAGTTTGTTCTTTATCTTTAAGTCTCTAGTGTTTTGTTTCCCTGTTTTTTCTTTTTTTTCCCCTCTCCCATATGTTCATCTATTTTGTTTCTCAAATTTCACATATGAGTGCAATCCTATGGTATTTGTCATTCTCTGACTTTTTTCGCTTAGCATAATACTATCCATGTATTGTGAATGTGAACATCTATCCATGTTGCTGTGAATGGCAAGATTTCATTCTTTTTGATGGGTGAGTAATATTCCATTGTGTATATATACCACACGGAAGTAGGAATTTTTCTAGCTTCTGATCTCAGTTTGTGAAAAGGCCTGTGAAATGGCCTGTGCTTTGGAAAGGAGATTAATGATGATCTACTATGTGTTACTAAAAATTAACAACATAGGAAATTTGTAATGGTAGTATTATTAAACATATGTTAGGTTTGAGCTATACCCTATTTCATAGAATAGATATTATATAGTAGAAAGTTTAAATAATATAATTAGGAGACCTTATTATTTAAAGCATATGCAAACTGGGATTTGCATGTATTTTCTTATGAGTCTGTAGGTTTCCTATGAGAATTAAAAATATAGTATGTTCATGACAGTGATTTTTCTGAAAATATCATAGCATATTCTAGATCATCTAGATTACCTGTCTTATAAACTAGTAAATGCCAGGAGATTGCAGTAACTGTTTATGCTTGTTTGGTCATGTTGGCTCCAGGTAGTATTGTAGTACTTTATGAAGAGTTAATAAGGACTGAGGTATATCTAATGCATAAATGATGTATTCATGTCCAAATAGTAGATTGCCAAATGATGCCACAACCCACTGTACGATGTAAGTTTTGTGGTAGTTCACATTGGATTAGCTAACATTCTTTGAGTATCTTTTATGTTCTAAGTACTCTTCATGTATAATCATGAATTATAATTAATATAAGGATTTGTGTTTTAAGAGTTTTTAATTCTCATAATAGACCTGTGAGGTATGTGCGATCACTTGTGTTGTACAGATGAGGGCATTGTTATACAGAGAAGTTAATTTTCCCAAGCTTACATAGCTATTAAGTGGTAGAGTTGGTTTTCATACACATTGTCTGACTCCATAACTCCTACCCACTGTACTATGCTACCTTATAGTAGGGAGAGGTACTAGGAGAATTATATCACATCTGATAGTCATATAGGCATTCCAAATTCAGAAGAACCGATATAATGACAGCATTGTATTCATGTTGCCAGTTGAGATTTTGTTTCAGCAAACATCTTTTTTCCTGTCCTGTTAATGTTGTTGGTTGAATAGTATTGGTTTTGTGACTGTGTTTGGATTTAATTTGGAAGATTTTACTATTATATGAGTTGTTATAAGCACTAAAGGAGTTTTGTCTTAGTATATATATATTTCAATAACATAACAAAAACAATACTCAGATTACAGTAGAGATGTTGATAGAAAAGATTGCTTTGAATCCTTTGAAAATCCAAGAAGTCTGTTATGGGGTATGTGGGTGGCTTCGTCAGGTAAGTGTCTGACTCTTGATATCAGCTCAGGTCATGCTCTCAAGGTCATGAGATTGAGCCCTGCATTGGGCTCTGCACTCTAAGGGGAGCCTGCTTAGGATTCCCCCCCCAGCCATGCTCTCTCTCAAAGTAAATAAATAAATCTTTAAAAAAAACTAATCTATTGTAATGTACATGAATGTATATTGATTTTATTGTACAAATTCAGAGGTTTTTTTTTTTTTTTTTTTAAGGCAGGGAGGGGGAGAGGGAGAGAGAATCCTAAGCAGGCTCCATGCCCAGTGCAGAGCCCAACACCAGGCTGGATCTCACAACCCTGAGATCATAGAGGAGAACATAGGCAGTAACCTCTTTGACATCGGCCACAGCAACTTCTTTCAAGATACATCTCCGGGGCGCCTGGGTGGCTCAGTTGGTTAAGCGGCTGCTTTCGGCTTAGGTCATGATCCTGGAGTCCCGGGATCGAGTCCCGCATTGGGCTCCCTGCTCGGCAGGGAGTCTGCTTCTCCCTCTGACCCCCCTCCCTCTCATGCT
>NC_138374.1:101377836-101459267 GCF_054177405.1 Leptonychotes weddellii | reverse complement strand
CAACATGGATGGGACTGGAGGAGATTATGCTAAGCGAAATAAGTCAAGCAGAGAAAGTCAATTATCATATGGTTTCACTTATTTGTGGAACATAAGGAATAACATGGAGGACATTAAGAGAAGGAAGGCAAAAATGGGCGGGGGGAATTGGAGGGAGAGATGAACCATGAGAGACTATGGACCTGAGAAACAAACAGGGTTTTAGAGGGGAGGGGGGAGGGGGGATTGGTTAGCCTGGTGATGGGTATTAAGGAGGGCACGTACTGCATGGAGCACTGGGTGTTATATGAAAACAATGGATCGTGGATCACTACATCAAAAACTAATGATGTATTGTATGGTGACTAACATAACATAATAAAATTTAAAAAAAAAAAGAAATTTGTGTCAGGAACCTGAAACAAAGAGCAAATATTTTTTATTATACCACAGTTGCATTATTGTAGTGTTTCAAATTTTATATAAATAGTGAATTTTTTTAAAAGATTTTTTATTTATTTATTTGACAGAGAGAGACAAAGCAAGAGAAGGAACACAAGCAGGGGGAGTGGGAGAGGGAGAAGCAGGCTTCCCACTGAGCAGGGAGCCCGATGCTGTGCTCGATCCCAGGACACTGGGATCATGACCTGAGCTGAAGGCAGACGCTTAACGACTGAGCCACCCAGGCGCCCCTATATAAATAGTGAATCTTACTGAATGTTATGGATTTAAGCATGTGCGCTGTTAAAATTTTTAAATATACATAATTTTCGTACAAAGATTTTAAAAGAAACACATGGGTTAAAATGAACAAAAATGCATTAATTTTAATTTTCCTTGTTTCATTGGGAGTCTTTTTTACATATGTTGTCAGGCTTGGTTAGTTATAGAACTAACAGGTTGGTCACTGGTCTAAAGCAAATGGTAAATTCACTTGGGAAGAATATAATTTACTAGACTTGAATATAGAACGGCTTACCCTGGAGGTTTACTTCCTCTTTTTTCGGTTTATACTTGAGTGATTCTAAGGCGGTGGTTCTGGGTGTGGGGGTAGTGTATTGATTTTGTCCCTCACGGGACATTTGGCAGTGTCTGGAGACATTTTTGGTTGTCACAACGGTTTTGGTGGAGGAGTTGCTACTGGTCTCTTGATGAGGCTAGTGGGTCTCTTGATGCCAGGGATGATACTAAAAATCCTATTATGCACAAAACAGTCCCCCTAGCTACCCCCAAATAAAGAATTATCTGACTCCAAATGTTAGTTGTTGAGGGAGGCCGGAGGCCACTTTGGGAATCACCAATTGTTAGATGGTATTTGAAGCTTTGAAGCTATAGGACTGGATATAGCCACCTGTTTATGACCAGCTCTTCACACTGGAAACTTATCCAATTGATTGATTCTACCTATTGATAGGTATGTTGAAATGCTTTTTTCATTACTGCCCCCAAACCACTTATTGGGAGACCACACCAGCCATCCAAATTACCTAAATATTATTGGTAGTTAATTCACTGGTTTGGAAAAAACCAGTAAATCTGTAAATATGTTTATAGTCCTGAACTCTTAATGGAGGACTTTCCAGGCCCTCATTGAAGAGTATTTGTATCCAAGATAAAAAGAATTCTGGAGATTGTCTACACAGCAGTGTGAATGTACTTGACACTACTGAATTGTTAATGTGAAAATGGTTAAGATGGTGCATTTTGTTACTTTTATGTTACTACAATTAAAAAAATTTGTATCCAGTGTTTCATATTTTCTTAAGCAGTGTTCCACGTATTTCTCTAGGACCACTGTTCTCAGTTTCTGTCACTATTTTCTTTTAGTCAAGAGAGTTTATGATCTCTCAGGAGATTTTTCATTCTTTTCCAAATGCCCTTTAATTTTTAAAGTGTACATATTAGCCATTTTCTTAAAGATTGGACAATAGTGGATTGATAACGAAAGTATGGTATTTGGATTTCAGCTTATTAAAGTTAATTGAAGTATTTTACTAAATTCTCAATATAGGGAATCATGTAGTTTGGATATTGAAAAAGAAGTAATTGCTTAGGGTCAAATGCTTTTAGTGTAAAGATTACTCATGATTTCATGCATTTTTTTTTTTTTAATAGGCTTTCAAGGACATGCTGTATTCAGCTCAGGATCAGGCACCTTCTGTGGAAGGTAAGATGCATTAATCCCTAATTTAGTCACATAAAATCCCTTTTTTAGGGAAGATATTTTAAACTGCATAGTCTAAAACTAATATATCCTGCCCTATTATATAGATCTTCTATGCTTTTTAAAATATATATTATGATTACTTTATATTTCAGTCAGACTTTTTGTTTGTTAAGCTCACATTTACCCTACGATGGATCCCTTACTATGCCCTTGAATCACCTTAGCATTGTGAATCACAGATACTGGTTTAGAGTTAAAGTTCTTATCTGTATCATCTCCCCTCCCCCCAGTATATTTTTATATCCGTCTTTCCTTCCTTCCTTCCTTCCTTCCTTCCTTCCTTCCTTCCTTCCTTCCTTCCTTCCTTCCTTCAGTGAATCCTTAGTCCATAATTAGTCTGGGCAATTTAGTTTTCCTTTCTATTTATGTCATGTCTTTAGATTGGGATTAGTAGAAAAAAAAACAGTGAAGCATATTTACTGTGTGTATGTGTGTGGGTGATATAAGCATGTATATATATGCATGTGCACAGTTTGGCAGTCATAAAATCACTGGTCTAAGGACAATAGTCGTCTCTCCAATTATCTTTATTGATCTTTTCTTTTATCTCAGCTTCTGCTCATCAGCTGATTCTTTATGGGTTTAACCTTTGGTAGGTTTGGAGAGTTGTAATTTAAAGTTGTAAGAGTTCTTGTGTCATTAAATTATGGAGCTAATTCAACAGTTATTTCTTGAGGGAGTGTTTCCTCCGAGGCTGGGTAATCTTTTAAAATTTCACATTTTTTTTCAGGAGAGATGAATGTGAAAAAGTATATACCAAGAATAATCTAGATAGTGTGTACAGATTAATATATTTGTGAGATACCAAACTGGAATTCTATTAAGTCATTCTAGTGACAGGCTTTTGGAGGCTTATTTTTATGACATGTAACAGATGCTGAAGTGGGTTCATAAACGTATACGTCTATAATTAAAAATCTCATTTCTTTGCTGAATCACTGAATTCTCCTCCTGAAACAAACAAACAAAAAAAAGAATCTCATTTCTTTAATGACATAGAAATGTACATCTTTCATCTCTAACCATTCTGCATTCAAAATGTGCTTCCTTTAACATCTTGAAATCTTTACCAGGGTATTGGCACTTAGGTATTAGTTTTATAATATGTAACTGAATTTTGGATAATAATATATTTAATTTTCTAATGTTTAACTGAAAGCACTTAAGATTTATCAAAATGTTTCTTTATTCTTATTTTTTGTGTCTTAAAGAGTACCTCTCAAATATTTTAAAATAAGTTTCTTAAAATTTCATTTTAAGAAAAATGAAATTACACGGAGGTTTAACTGGTTCCGTCATCCTGTGTAACTTGCTTTATTATTGGTTCAATTAATTTTATTCTCAAGGTTGGGTTATCTTTAGTTTTTCTTTTAAGTTTTACCATCCAGTTTGTAACAAACATACTCGGACATGTTCTGGTGATCCTCATTCATCCCTTCATGCCGGCTCATGTTGCTAGTAATTTTCATACACTTTTAGCTGTTATTAGAGGAAAAACTGAATTCTGTGATAATATGCTAAAATGCTTATAGTTAAGAACTTTTTTTTTTATCACATTGCTCAGAGACATTAACTTCTTTGGACCCTGTTGTAAAGGGAGTGTTGTGGGCTGATCGTGCAGATGTATATGCTCTTTTCATAAGGGAGATATTCTGCACTTCTTTGTTCTTTCTAATCTCAGATTAAAGCCATGTAACTTTATCTTCTTAAAATGAATTATTCTCTTTTGAGGTACTTAAGAATTGAAGATATTGAAAGTGGTTTAAAGAAACACTATTCTGTGTAGTATTGAGGTTAGAAAATGTTAGTTTTAAAAAGTTTTTAAAAAGATTTTATTTATTTATTTGACAGAGAGAGACACAGTGAGAGAGGGAACACAAGCAGGGAGAGTGGGAGAGGGAGAAGCAGGCTCCCCGCTGAGCAGGGAGCCCGATGCAGGGCTCGATCCCAGGACCCTGGGATCATGACCTGAGCTGAAGGCAGATGCTTAACGACTGAGCCACCCAGGTGCCCCTAGTTATTAAAGCGACTATAATTTTGTCTCATTTGATTGTGATACTATATTAATTTACTGTCTTTCTGTGGTGTTAAGTTTGATTGATAATTATTTCTGTCATTTATTCTTACTATTTTGTTTGTATTGCTAGGCTTTTATTTAGCTGTGTAGCATAAGCAGATCTATCAGCCAAGTCTAAGATAAGGCTTTCAACTTTTAACATTTTTTAAAGGCAAAAATGTTTGGTAAGCCTCGATTATTTTTTTGAATATTGTCTTTATCTCTTTTCTTCACTCTCTTTTTTTCCTACACCTTAAGTTTTAAGTAGACTTAAAACTTTTGGTGCCAGTGAACAAGTTTTTTTTATCTTAAAACTGAAGTATATTCCTAAGTATATTCCTAAGTTGGTAGTTCTCAAATCTGCTGTATGTTTAATTCAGTTTACCTGTGTTTGTTTTGTTTTTTTGATACAAATATTGATACTTGGTTCCCATCTCAGATCCTATTTTAAATAGGATCTGGGAGTGAAGCCCAGGCATTGGTAGTGCTATACTCTCCCAGGTGATTCTAATAAATAGCCAAAGTCCAAAACCCCTGCCATAAATCTTAAATAATTTTGGATCAATATGATTAATGCTAACTTCTTTTAGACAGTAATTAGCCAGTAGGTTTATAGGCTTCTTAAGTTCATTGATAGTTTGATTATTCTATTAGAATACAGAAGTATTTGTTTATAGCATCCAGAGGACATTTATATTTTTTAAAACATTTATTGTATTGAATTGAATCTAAGTAATAGCTGTACTGAATAGTTACATATGTTGAATGGTTATAATTTAACATCATTATTAGAGTTAAAAAACATTTTTGCTGGGGTGCTTGGGTGGCTCAGTCCGTTCAGCATCAGCTTTCGGCTCAGGTCATGACCTTAGAGTCCTGGGATCGATCCCCACATCAGGCTCCCTGCTCAAGGGGGAGTCTGCTTCTCCTGCTGCCCCTCCCCCCTCTCATTCTGTCTCTCAAATAAATCTTTTAAAAAACGAAAACATTTTTGCTGACTTGTTAATTTAGATACATTGTAGTAAAATAAGCAGCTTCCTCATATTTCATACTTTGTTTAAGATGGAATGGATTTATAATTATAGTGAAAGAAAGGTGACTTGAAATGGATTCTGTAAGAGTGAAGTGATTTATTTGATAAAAGGCATAGTATTTGAAAGTGTTTGTTGATAAGAAGTTGACCACAGACACAATTTTTTATACTAGTGAGTTATTTTCTTACAACTTTGTAGGACATTTCAACATAGTGCCTTTACTCCTCATTAATAAAGTAGGCTTTTTCCTCATTTAAAAATCAACCAAATGGGCGCCTGGGTGGCTCAGTTGGTTGAGCGACTGCCTTCGGCTCAGGTCATGATCCTGGAGTCCCGGGATCGAGTCCCACATCGGGCTCCCTGCTCAGCAGGGAGTCTGCTTCTCCCTCTGACCGTCCCCCCTCTCATGTCCTCTCTCTCTCTCTCTCTCTCTCATTCTCTCTCTCAAATAAATAAATAAAATCTTTAAAAAAAAAAATCAACCAAATAATTTCAATGCATTAAGAAATTAAGACATATTCACTGAAAGCTGCTTTTTTTACTCAAATGAATAAACATTCAGATTTATGATATTTTGCTTCATTCATCTTCTGATAGTAAATTTCATGGATCATTCATATATTGATTTATGAAAAATAAAAGGTCTCTTTTTATTTAAAATAGATGTCTTACAATTGTAATTAGGAAGTGCTCATATTCCAAAATAATATACATAAGAAAGCTTTAGGACTTATTCTCAGGCATTCCTTATCAATTTATATTTAATCTCTTTTGATATAATAATATAATTATATAATTATAACAATAATATATTGCCTACTCTTCTGTATAATCTGTTTCTTTTGGTAACTATTTACATTTGGAAATATTCTATGACTTAAAAGATGACTTAAATTCCATGTTAAAGTATATACAATTTATTGAGTTTTAAATAATGGCATAAATAATTAAACATTTTAGTATTTAAATTTTTTTTCCTGCAGAAAGACTTGTAGAGCAGCATACCATGACAGTAGCATGAGAATATTAAAGTGACTAGAATTGTGGATTTTTTTTTTTAATGTAGAGATCAGGTACACACTTAGAATCCTTGGAGTCAATCTTTAGTGGAATAGTGTTTTAAGGAATTTTTGGAAAATGATGCTAAAAACCCTTAAACTCAATTGGGTTTTATAATTCCTGCTGCCAGTGAGGTATTGGGTATTTGGGACAGATTAAATGAAGCTGCCAGCTAATGGTTCCCCAGCAGTAAATCAGTGACACCTTAATAGGATTGTTTTGAGACAAAACAATTTAGTATAGATGTGAAAACAGACCTCTTAATTGCAATACCCATTTGACATAGTCAAATTTTCAATGATAGAGAACTAGTGAATATAAATTGATGAATTGATTTTTTTTTTTTTTTACTTTCATGCTTTTTTTTTTTCTTTCCCCATTTGGCATCTCAGCCACTTTATGAAATTAATCTACTTGGGTAAATATTCACACCTTTTTTGGGGGGGGAATTTCCCCCTTTGCCAGGGTACTTTTGATTTACATAGTTTATATACATATGAATTTATGCACTACTCATATAATTTATATATTATATTAATCTATTTTTTTTCTCTGAATTAATTTCAAGTAAAGCTTCAGGCTTTGACATTCTCTTTTTAAAATGTACTATCTTTTGTTTAGAAGCATTACTGTTTTCTGCTCTTTACTTGTGATGGCAAAATATGAGGATCTCACAGTCAACCTAGGTCACAGAATTAGGAGATCATTGACATTTCTAACTGAAAGGGACTTCAGAAGATCATTCTGCCTCACCCTCATTTTAGATTTGTGTGATATGAGACCACATTAATGTTGCGTGGCTCAATAAGGACATTCAGGATTACTAATGCTGTATGTGCCAACAAAAGGAGAATTCCAGAGAATAAACTAATATTGAAACATAAAAAAGACTTTTTTATATTGACTTTGCGTTTTTATCCAAATGATACATTTGAATACAAGTTTTAATTGGATATTTTTTTGAGTCTCTGTATTTTTAAAAGATTTATGAAGTGTTATTTTGAATAATACTCAACTATATGACTTTTTGGGAAAAAGCTAATTTTATCTTTCCTTTTTTTTTTTTTTTAAAGTGGAGGTTTTTTTTTTTTTTAATTTATTTGCAAGAGAGAGAATGAGAGACAGAGAGCATGAGAGGGAGGAGGGTCAGAGGGAGAAGCAGACTCCCTGCTGAGCAGGGAGCCTGATGTGGGACTTGATTCCGGGACTCCAGGATCATGACCTGAGCCGAAGGCAGTCGCTTAACCAACTGAGCCACCCAGGCGCCCTAATTTTATCTTTCAAGAACTCTGTCTCTACTCATTTTTGTTGTTGTTGTTATTCCACATGGTTCCCAGAAGTATTGGGGGAGGTTTATAGAATTAAGATATATTAGGTATTAGTAGTTATAGAGGTTAGAATAAGGGGGAAATTAAGATAGAATAGTGATATAAAGCTCCAGTAAATTTAGTATATAGATTAGATATTGTAAAGATCCTGGAACAGAAAAAGAGCGTCAGGTAAAAATTAAGGAAATCTGAGTATATTATAGACTTGAGTTTATAATAATGTTTCAGTTTTGGTTCATTGATTGTGACAAATGTACCATGCTTAATAAGATGTTAATGATAGGGGAAACTTGTGGGGGGGTATATGGGAACTCTCTGGACTATCTTTGTAACTTTTCTGTGAATCTAAAACTATTCTAAAAGAAAACATTTATTTGAAAAAATAGGTGCCATAAGGTTTTATACAATTGCTAGAAGCTAATTATAAATTTAACTCTGAGTTTTCTGGGGTTCAGGGGATAGATGAGAGCATGATTCATTTCAGAATTCACATAAGGTAAATTTATATCAGTTTCTCAGAAAAAGTTCAGTTATTGACAATGAGATTTGAGAGAAATTCTTCCTTTGGACCTTCATGAAGAGTATTTGTTTGGTGTGGTGAATAGTATCCCCAACAACAATTTTACAAAAAGCATGACAGTGGAGTTTCATGACTCCTTCTTACAGTCCAAGGGTATAATGTAAAAATGTATTACTCTGATCTACAAGGCCCTAAATAATTTGGTCCTGTGGTCATGACCTTACCTTCTACCATTTTCCCCCTTGTTTACTAGGCTCTAGTCACATTGCCTTTCTTTCTGTACCTAAATTGGGCCAAGCTTGCTCTTAGAATAAGGCTTTTTAGCTCTTGACCTGAGTAGAATCATTTGATCATTGGGGCTGTGTCCTTCAAAGGGCCTTCTGAATATCCAATCTTACATAACCACTCAGTCACTTTAAATTACATCACCCCATTTTATTTATTTCTTTGCATAGTATTTGTCACTTTCTGGTATCTTAGGTATTTATTTTTCTCATTGATTTATTAGTATTCTTGAGACCAATATAAGTCCCTTGAGACCAGAGATTTTTGTCTTTTTTTCTGTTTTATACCTCATATCTAAAATACCTTCATATTTATTGAGCACGTCAATTGAGTAGGAATAAAAATGAGTCCTTTCCCTCAATCTTCCTTGAAGCCATAGTACTATTTGTAGGAAAAAGGGAGTAGATTGACCTAGCTTGCTTCTTGTTTTTATTTTTGTTTCTTAATTTTTAACTTGATCTTGAGATTCAGAATTTTACTTGCTGGTTAGATGGCTAAGCATATTATTTGTTGTTGTTGTTTTATAATGCTAATACTGTAATTTCATAAGGAATAGTCTGAGGTGACATATGTAGCATTTCTTTAAAATCAGTAGAGAAACAGATGATATGAGATCTTCATTTAAAGGTTTTGTGTTTTTGTGGCATTGTGTTGTCTTGATGCCAAGTATAGAGTTTCATTTGACTGCTGAGAAATCATATTTTATATGCTGTTGAGTGTCTATTAAGAGTGAGCTCTTAAGTATAGAGTTTCATTTGACTGCTGAGAAATCATATTTTATATGCTGTTGAGTGCCTACTTATTTTTGTGTTTTTTTGTGTGTGTTTGATATGCTTTCTTTCAAAGATACATGAAATAGGCATAAATTTGAAAAGTCATGTGTGAATTATTAGAATTTTTAAAATATGTGTATGCAGTAGAATATATTTTTTAGATTATTTGTATTAAAATGGAAAGACCTACTGATGCTTTTTTTTCCTTTCACATTCTGCCTCTCATTATCTTATAAAGTATTCTTTTTTTAAAAGATTTTAATTATTGCAGAGAGAGAGAGAGAGTATACAGAGAGTCCCCACTGAGCAGGGAGCCTGATGTGGGGCTCGATGCCAGGATCCTGAGATCATGACCTGAGCTGAAGGCAGACGCTTAACTGACGGAGCCACCCAGGCGCCCTAAAGTATTCTTTTAATGGGGAGTATATATAGCTAATGTTAGCCTAATACAGCTCTCTAATTCAGTTGGCTTAATACAACTATCTGATTTTCTGAAGTGGAATGAATAGATACAGTTAAGGACATAAGTCGGTGACCACAACTATACTAGTCTCTGCTATTCTGCCATGTCTTTAGTTTCCCCACCCCCTCTCCAATCTTGTGAACAGGTTTTGTTGGATCATTTTTGCTTAGGTTCCCTTTGCTTATTCATCTTGGTTAGCAGATGTGTTACAATCTCCCTAAGCTCCTTAGAATTCAGCTCTTAGTGGCTTTGAAGATGAAAGTATGCATGTAAATTATTCATTCCGATTATATGCTTGAATGGACAGAGTCCACTTCCGGCATCTTCTTCTACCTCACCTTTGTCCCTGGCTTTTTATTTTTTTAACTTGCTTTTTAGTTCTAGAGGATGGAAGACTGAATTGCATTTCTAAAATTCATGAAGTAGTTTTTGCATGTATATGATTACTGTCAAATCTGTGCATTCATAATGTATTACTTTTCTCATATTTATAATCTTGTATCTCCCCTCCCCCCAGTTTTCCATTTTGTTATCTGTATCATTATCTCCTTAAAAATTATTTATGACTCTTCTGAACTGGAAATAAAACCATTTTATATTTACAATAGGGAGAACTATAATTTGCTACATTTTCAGGTGATCAGTGGCGGGACAGTGTTTTTTCTTTTCCACTTGTCTGTTAGTGTTGTTTAGTTCATTTATTATTGATTTTCAAAAATCTTTCTGCTTGTAATGGGTTAATATTACATGAGAAGACTATATACCAGGGACTAGTAGAGAGTTTAACCGAAAAAATGAAATACTAGATTCATTTGTAGTCATTGCAACCTTGTTTTGAAAGCCATTGAGAAATACAGATGGCTAGGAGTGAAAGTTGAGACAAGAGCCAAGCCAACCAGATAATTGTCATCTCTATAAGAATGATATACTTTTTAATCTTCTCATTAACTTCTTTAAGAAAGGATAAAAAGATCTGATTGATATTCAAGCCATGTAATGAAGTTTTCGTTCTTTTTCCCTTCCTTTCTTCCTTCCTTCTTCCTTCCTTCCTTCCATCCATCCATCCTTTTTATTTCTTTCTGATTTAAAAAAAAAATTGAAGTTTAGTTGAGACATACTACATTAGTTTTGGGTGTATACTGAAGTTATTTCTGAAGGGTATTATTTCATGTTTATAGTGGAATAGAATTGCATATTCATTCATATTGTAGAAATGGCCGATTCTAGATAGTATTATTACTTGCAAAAATAATCTGTGTATTCTTTAAAGGTGCCACTAATCTCAGGCTAGTTCACTAATAGGAAAGATGTACTTCTGAATAGTAAATAGTATTGCTCTTCAAGTTGATGAAATTCCTTCTTTTTCACTAAAAGAGAATTAAATGTAATTGGATGCTGATTGCTAAAACATAAGATAATGATATAAGTAGGTAGTAAAATTATGTGACAAAAATGATTATCAACTTTGAGTAGCGTACAGGTAGGAAGTTAGAAGAAAGGAAGAAATGCTTGGGACACAGGCTTATAATCCTTTCTTTGCATACCACAGAGTAAAGTGTTTTCAGTGTTTCAATTTTTCCTTCCCTTGTAAAAATCAATAACATATAAAGTTACTCTGTCAGTTATCACACAGTGCTGTTTTTTTTTTTTTTATGGTAAGTTTGAGGGACAGAAGGTCATGAAGTAGAGGGGATAATTATAAAACATTAAATCATGAAACAAAAAAACTTTGGAAATTATTGGTATATACTCGACAAGGTAGAGGAAAAGCTAACATACCAGATAAATGAACCTGATGATTTCAGATAGAGTTTCCCAAATTAGCAATTAGACATCTGGAATAATTGTTAAAAGCTTCAAGATGGCAGAGTTTAAAGTAAGGTAAGTTCTTCTTTATGCTCTTTGTTTTCTTTGGGCAGGGTCACTTTAGCTGTTTAATGAAAGAATTCCACTGAGAAAGGTAGAAAGAAACATAAAAAGTTATGATCAGTGAGTAGTTTCCAGCAGTAGATGTACATCATTGAATAAAAGAAACAAAAATTCCTGCCTTCAAAATGGAAAAGATGTTCAAAAAATTACTTAGATTCACAATAACTTCTAATTATTGAGCCAGTATAAGGAAGTAATAGGTAGTCAATATTTGAAAGAGTAGATAATTCCTTATATTAGTTTTCTGTGGCTGTTTTAACAATTTACCACAAACTTAGTGGCGTAAAATGAGAGAAATTTATTCTCTCACAGTTCTGGAGGTCAGAGTCTGAAATCAAGCTAAACTTGTGGAATGTTGGAGGGAGAATTTTCCTTTTCCAGCCTCTAGTGGTTGCCAGCTTGCTTGGCTTGTGACCACTTTACTCCAATCTCTGCCTCTTCACTTTGCCTTCTACGTTGTTTATTCTCCTCCATGTATCTAAGGACATTTGTCATTGGATTTAAGTCCACCTAATCAGGATGATTTCTTCTCAGGATCATTAATTACATTTTAAAGACCCTTTTCCCAAATAAGATAACATCACAGGTTCCAGGGATTTGACATGGATATCTTTCGGCTGGGGTGGTGATGGTGGTGCATTTTTGTCCTACCATATCCCTAAATCTAAATTGAAAAACAACAACAACAAAACGTTGTAATGTTCTTAGTTCAAATTGTGAGCCACCTCTATAGGTCCAAATGAGGCATTTGCTTTTACATTCTAATGTAACCACTTTGAAAGGAACCGTCAAATGATGTTAAAGAGAAATTCAGGTATGACATCCAGAAAGTAAAAAAACTGGCCAATAGATAGGTTTGAGTGTATAAAATAAAGGACAGTTTGGGGCACCTGGGTGGCTCAGTTGGTTAATGGTCTGACTCTTGATTTTGGCTCAGGTCATGATTGCAGGGTTATGGAATGGAGTTCCGTGTTGTGCTTCGCACTGTTCATGTAATCTGCTTGAGATTCTCTCCCTTTCCCTCTCCCTCTCTCTCTGTCCCTCTCCCCCCTTGCATGTGCTCGCGTGCTCTCTCTTTCTCAAATAAATAAATAAAATCTTTAAAAAAATTAAAAACTAAAGGACAGTTTACTGGCCTGTAACCAGAGTTACCTGCAAAATATTCCAAATCATCCCTCCTAAGAATTTCTTTTATATTTCTAGTATCTACTGTCCTTCCTGGGGGAAACAAAACAAGCAAACCTCTTCCTAGCATACAAGTTAAGTGTCCCCTCTTCCCTCCAAAATTTCTATTATAAGAATTTTCAAAGACATACAAATATAGAGAATGTATCCAGGATCCCATTTACCCATCACCCAGCTTCAGTCATTATCAATACAATGCCTAATCTTTTATTCAACCCCCCCCAATTGGTTTGAATCAGATTCCAGAAATTATATCATTTTATCTGTAAATATTTTTAAATGATAATCTCTGGCCCCATTACCAAAATACAGTTGTTATACATAAAAATATTAATAGTAATTTCTTAATATTATTAAATATCTGACAGGATTCACATTTCCCTGTTTTATAGTCTTTTAAAAAAAGATTTATTTGTTTGAATTGGGACCCAAATAAGATCCATCATTTGATAAATTGCAGATTGATTAATAAGTCCCTTAATTCTCCATTGATTTATAGCGGCACCATCTAGTACAGTAGCCACATGTAACTATTTAAATTTAAATTAATTAAAATTAAAGTGGAATATTCTGATCCTTAATCATCATGCGCTCAGTAGCCACATGAGGCACCTTATTGGACAGCACAGAATATTTCTCTTATTGAAAAAAGTTCTTTTGGTCAGAGTTGATCTATAGGTTTCCCCTCCAACTCTTTTATTTATTTTGCATTTTCTGTTTTCCTTTTAAAAATATTATTATTGTTATTTGGTGGAACAAACTGGCTAGTTTGGTTTTCTTTGTCTCCCAGAGTCTGGATTTTACTGATTACATTCATGTGGTATACCTTAATATGGTTTCTATTCTTGGTATCTCCTGTAAATTTGTAGTTAAATGTAGAGGCTTGATCTAAATCAGATTAAATGTTATGCATCTATATTTTTTTCCTAAGAACATTTTATAGGTGCTGCTGTATACTTCTATTAAGAGAGGGATATGTAATATCAGATTGTTTCTGTCTTTGTAATGTTACTAGCTATTGATGATCAGTGCCTATCCCTAGATCCACAACTTCATTGAGTTCACAAAATGGTGATATTCCAGCATTCCTGTGTTTATTAGCCAGAATTTTATACGAGAAACTTGCCTTCATAAACTCGTTATTTTTAGCTATGGATATAGAAAAGGTAGGGTAATTGCCTAAGTCTTATCCTTTATTTTCTAGTTTTCAAAATAATATTGGTTCTCTAACTTTTTTCTGAATATGAGTGAAAATTTTTTAAGTGTATTAATGAATTAATATATTTAAACATACTTGGTATATTTGGTCCAGTATAGTTTTATCCTTATTATTGATCAAATTTTCAACTTTGGCTCAGTAGGAACCTCTTCAGGTAGTTTCCTCACTTGTTTTGATATGACTCTCACAACCTTTGATAGCTTCTTTTCTATCTAATATGATAGAATTTTTCCATGCTCATCTTATGTATTTCCAGGGTGAGATCTGGGATTAGCTATTTTGCAAAGGAGGCTTAGTTCTTTTAGTGATAACCACTGAGTCTTAATTTTTTTAGAAGCCATATACTGGGCACTTCTTTCAAAGTGTCAGTGGTACTGAGTTATTCATTGTTTTAGGTTTTCTTTTTTAGTAGAAAGAAATATATATACACATATATACTCACATGCCTGCACACATGCACACACTTAAAAAATACATGTTTATATATGTAATAATATAATATATATATATTTAAAAGATAAAATACCTGTTCTTTAAAGCTTAGATTCTTAGTATACTTTGGACTTGAAAGTATTTACCCTAGCTGAACAAGTGAAATGTGATGAATTTTAAGATTGAATAATACTCTTAGGCATAACCATATGTACAGCTTTTTGGGATTAGAGTGTTGGGGGTAGGGAATCTGCCTATACTGATTAAATTTTCATTTTCTTCATTGAAGGTTGAGAGGTGAAACATAGTTTATCACCTGTGAGAGGGAGTGCCAATTTGTGGTTCTTGATGAGAAATTGATCAGTTATGCGCTTGTTACAAGAGGTGCAATCAGTGAGGTTAGAAAGGGAAATTGAATTTATATTGGTGTGTTATCATATGCAATTAATTTTGCATGTACACCTGAGGCACATGAATCTTATTTCGAGTTTGAAATATCTATACTTTGAATCAGGCATTGCAAATCTAGTGTGATTATATTTAAGAGTTTCTGTTGTTTGACAGTTGCTGTGCCGTTCCAAAATACGTTTTTATTAGGCTGTTCACAAAGGAATCTTTTGGTTGCTATAATGAGAAGATGAAATAGCTAAATTTGTGTATTTCTTTTAGAAAGAATGGAGCAGAATAAGGTTTAAATAATATTTTAAGATTTATTATTTTTATACTCTTATTTTTTCTGAATGGGATGTCTTGTCATCTTGAGAGAAGGATGGATTGTTATCTTTTTAAAAGACTGCAACAAATGGCCACCTGAGTGGCTCAGTCAGTTGGGCATCTGCCTTCGGCTCAGGTCATGATCCCAGAGTCCTGGGATTGAGCCCCGCGTTAGGCTCCCTGCTCGGTGGGGAGTCTGCTTCTCTCTCTCCCTCTGTGCCTCCCCCTGCTTGTGCTTTCTCACTCTCTCCTCTCTGTCAAATAAATAAATAAAATCTTAAAAAAAAGAGACTACAACAACTAGTCTTTCTACTTAAGGAAAAACATGATATAGTTCACTGATGACACAGTAATTAAATTAGGGTATTTACAGCAGAGAGGAATTTTTAACAATATAAGAATAACACAGTATATTGGGTAGATATTCTCAGGAGCAGTTTATCCAAAATAGCCATAAAAGAATTTTCATAAATAAAGTAGTAAGAAAATGATAAATGAAAGAGGTGAGATTTGAATTGGGTCTTAAAGCATAGTTACAGCTGTAGGAGAGGACCTTCTAGGCAGAGAGAAGCAACAGGACAAAACCAAAGAGGTGCAAGACATTCAGGGGAGATTCATTAGAGCACTTTAAATGAAGTAGAGGGTTATTACGGGTGAATAGTGATCTGTAAGAATGAGGCCAAATTTTCAAGGGGCTTAAATTTTTTTTAAAGTTGGACTTTATTTGGTAGACAAATATACTGCGCATTTGGACTATTAGTCTAATGCAGGTCAGAATTAAGAGATCATCGTGAGTTCTTTGTTCCACTTCAGCAGTATCCAAAAATAGTCCTGGTGCTGTTTTGAATGGATTTCACAATTAGAAGTCCAGAGGAATGGAGGCTTTATTTAGTTATGGTGCCATCCAATCTCTAGTTCCACAATTTTTATGTTTTTTATAGTTGTGTCCTTTTTCATGTTGGGGTCCCCCAACTGTCTGCCATTAACAATTAGGGCCACATGCTTGCTTCCTCAAGAGTATTGGGAAAAGCAGATTCATAATTTTTAATTAGCTTATGACCCAAAATATGCACAGAAGCAATCTTTTTTATGTGTGTGAAATTAACATAACATAAAATGAACGATTTTATTTTAAGATTTTCTTTATTTATTTGAGAGAGAGAGAGAAAACACAAGCCAGGGGGAAAGGGAGAGGGAGAAGCAGACTCCCCACTGAGCAGGGAGCCTGACACGGGGCTTGATCCCAGAACCCTGGGTCATGATCTGAGCTGAAGGCAGACGCTTAACTGACTGAGCCACCCATGTACCCCAAAATTAATCATTTAAAGTGTACTGAGGTTCAGTGGCATTTTTAGTACATTCAGTTTTGTGCAACCATTATCTTTATCAAGACACTGAGCATTCTTTTTTTTTCTTCCAAAGTTTGTGTTTTTCTTTTTTGTTGTTATTGTTTGTTTTAGTAATCTCTACACCCATTGTGGGGCTTGAACTCACAACCCTGAGATTGAGAGTCTCATGCTCTTCCAACTGAGCTAGCCAGGTGCCCCAGGACCCAGAGCATTCTTTTTTTTTTTTTTTTAAAGATTTTATTTATTTATTTGACACAGAGAGAGAACACAAGCAGGGGGAGCGGCAGAGGGAGAGGGAGAAGCAGGCTCCCCACTGAGCAGGGAGCCCGATGCAGGGCTTGATCCCAGGACCCTGGAATCATGACCTGAGCCGAAGGCAGCCGCTTAACCGACTGAGCCACCCAGGCATCCCGACATAGAGCATTCTTAAATGGAATGTACTTAAACAGAAAAGAAGGTTTATTATAAAGTAATTTTTGGCATGATTTTGCTTGCTAATTTCTCAATCTGTGTCACTTGTAGAATTTTTTTTTTTTTTTTAAGCTTCCTTGCATTCATATTTAAGCTTGTAATTTTGGGGAATCAAAAAAACAACTGTCAGAATGGAATTTTTTTTTTTTTAAAGATTTTATTTATTTGACAGAGAGAGACACAGCGAGAGAGGGAACACAAGCAGGGGGAGTGGGAGAGGGAGAAGTAGGCTCTCCGCCGAGCAGGGAGCCTGATGCGGGCCTCGATCCCAGGACTCTGGGATCATGACCTGAGCCGAAGGCAGATGCTTAATGACTGAGCCACCCAGGCGCCCTGGAATTTTTTTTGTTTTGATAATAGTTGAAAAAATAAGCAACAAGGTGAAAACCTGAATTGATTTTTTTTGTTGTTGTTCACTTTTGAATAGAATGAAGTAGTTTATTTAATAGAAAAGTTGTTTTTCAAATTAGAACTGTCCATGGTGGATTTGGATTCTAACTTTTTAGCATGTCTACTTAAACAACACTATCTGAAGAAGGCTGTGGAATATAAGAGGACTTCATTCTCCTCTATTTTTATTATAGGTTGTGTGTTATGGACCTAGAAGAGTGAAGGTTATGCTTCCTGATTTTAGTTTTCTTTTTCTTGTTTTTACCCCATCTCTCCAAAAAATCTACGCGATATTTATTTGTAGTAACCCAGGAGAAGCAAAGTGTTGATTGTTGTAAACATAAATTCTGGGCATTTGTGCAAAATATTTTAGAAGGATTTTAGCTTTTACTTCTTAGTAAGAGATCTTTCGGGGTTCTGATTTTGCTCCTGGTATCTTCAGTCTATATACTAATTTTTTCTCATAATCTCTTTGTTCTCTATGGAGGTGTTGATGTTGCTGAAGTAGTAACATGAAGATGGCAGTGGTATTTCCAATTGGCATTTCTTATTTAGGTCCTTAAGAACCCCTAGTGAGAAATTAGAAAAAAACAATTAGGTCAAATTAATTAGAAAAGCTAAGTAGACTATTTAAGGTCACTGTATTCAATCAGTATGATACTGTTTTTAGATTAATAAGTGAAAATGCAGTGCAATTGAACATATATTACAAATATAAATTTTGTGAATTATCAGATGGATCTAATCACTAGCTAGTAATTTTTGCCTGCTGTTCTTGTGCACTTTCACATCATCTATGATTTACAAGACTGGTTATAAAGAAGTGTACCCTGAATTTCTTGCTGTTGTTTCATTTAATAAACATTTTGTCATTACTATAGTAGCATATGCATTTGAGGTAATGAAAAAGGTTGGAAATGGTGATAGTGATTGTATAATATTGTGAGTGTATTGAATATCACTAAGTTGTACATTTAAAAATGCTTAAAATGGTAAATTTTATGTTATATAATTTTACTACAATAAAAAAGCGAAGAAAAATCTTATCAGTAAATGAATATTTCTGGAATGATTTCTTTGTAGTTACGGAATTTTTTAGTCAAGATTTTATTAAAGGGTGATTTTTTCTTTAAAAAATATTTATAAAAAAAAGGGGGGCACCTGGGTGGCTCAGTCGTTAAGCGTCTGCCTTTGGCTCAGGGTGTGATCCCAGGGTCCTGGGATCGAGCCCCACATCGGACTCCCTGCTCCGCGGGGAAGCCTACTTCTCCCTCTCTTACTCCCCCTGTTTGTGTTCCTTCTCTCCTATGTATCTCTCTGTCAAATAAATAAATAAAATCTTTAAAAAAAATTTATAAAAAAAAAATTAAAAAAAATTTTTATTACAGGGTGATTTTTAATCCTAGCATAACTGGCTTCTACTTTTAGCCCTAATTATTCAGAAGAACAGGAAAATGGAATCTAGGTATGAATTTTCTTAAATGTTTTTATAAATTTATCATTTATCATGCAATTAAAAAGTATAAACTGTTTCATAAAGATAACATTTAATTTTCAGTGTCATAAAATTAAGCATTTTGTTTTTATAAAAAAAATTTTTCCCCAAAATGAAATGAAGTCTACTTCACATTTTTAAAAGATAATCCTTGAATATCTGTAATCTAATAAGCATGTAAGTGACAAGAAAAACCATTTTCTTTTTCCTGTTTAATATATATTTTTAACAGCTTTATTGAGGTATGACTGATATTTAAGAAACTGTACATACTTAAAATATGGAATTTGATGTTATGGCATTTGTATACTGATGAAAGCATCAGTATAATTAAGATAGGGAACATAGCCATCACTCCCAAAACTTTCCTCACACTTTTTCATAATTCCTCTTTCCCACCCCGTCTAATTTTACCCCTCCGCAGTTAACTGCTGACCTTTTTTTTCACTGTTGGCATTTCCTACTGTTTTATGTAAATGTGTTTATACAGCGTCTACTCTTATTTATTGGGCTTCTTTCAATCAGCTGAATTTTTTTGAGATCCAAAGTGGTCACTCCATTTTACATTCCCACTAACAATTCCAGTTTTTCCATATTCTCTCCAGTACTTGGTATTGTCAGTCTATTTAATGTTAGCGAAATGGTATCTCATTGTGGTTTTAATTTGCATTTCTCTAATGACTGATGATAATGGAGCATTTTCTTTGTGCTTGTTTACCATTTATATATATCTTCTTTGGTGAAATGGCTTTTCAAATCTTGAGCCCATTTAAAAAATTAGATTCTTTATTTTTCTTATTCCTTAGTTTTTTTTTTTTAAAGATTTTATTTATTTATTTGAGAGAGAGAATGAGAGAGAGCACGTGAGAGGGGGGAGGGTCAGAGGGAGAAGCAGACTCTCCGCTGAGCAGGGAGCCCAATGTGGGGCTCGGTCCCGGGACTCCAGGATCATGACCTGCGCCGAAGGCAGCCGCTTAATGACTGAGCCACCTAGGTGCCCCTTTATTCCTGAGTTTTGAGAGTTTTTTTTTATATTCTGGTTACCAGACCTTTATTAGATGTAGACTTTGCAAAGATTTTCTCCCAACCTGTAGCTTTAAGTGTCTTCTCAAGAGTGAAAGTTTTAAAATTTCAGTATAGTTTCATTTATCAATTTGTTCTTTTATGATCATGCTTTTGGTCAAATCTAACAATTAATTAATTAATTAATTAATTAATGGTGCTATGGAATGAATATTTGTATTCCCCCCAAAATCATATGTTGAGCCCTCATGAATGGGATCAGCGCCCTTGTAAGAAAAGATATCAGAGGGGCACCTGGGTGGCTTAGTTGGTTAAGTGACTGCCTTCGGATTGGGTTATGATCCTGGAGTCCCAGGATCGAGTCCCGCATAGGGCTCCCTGCTCAGCTGGGGGTCTGCTTCTCCCTCTGACACTCCCACCTCTCATGCTGTCTCTCTGTCTCATTCTTTCTCTCTCTCAAATAAATAAATAAAATCTTTAAAAAAAAAAAAAAGAGCACTTGCTTCCTCTCTTTGTATTCTGCTGTGTGAACTGTGTGAAGAAGCATAAGAGGGCAGCCTTGCAAGCCAGAAAGAGGGTCTCATCAGAACCTGAACACACTGGTACACTGATTTTGGACTTCCCAGCCTCCAGAATTATGACAAATAAGTTTCTGTTGTTTAAGCCACCTAGACTGTGGTAATTTGTTGTAGCTGTCTGAACTAAGACACAGGGTCACAAAGATTTTCTTTTATGTTTTCATCTAAAGCATTATAGATTTAGGTTTTGCATTCAGGTCTGCAGTCCATTTTGAGTTAATTTTTTGTTTGCGATGTTATGTATGGAACAAAATTCACTTTTTAAGTACAGGTATTGTTTCAACACCATTTGTTGAAAAGACTATCCTTTCTTCACTGCATTATCTTTGCATATTTGTAAAAAGTCAGTTGTCTATATATGTGTGGGTTTATTCCCTGATTACTATAGCTTTAATAAGTTTGAAATCAGGTAGTGTTAGTTCTCTAGCTTTGTTCTTTTGTTTGTTTTTTGGCTATTGTAGGTCTTTTGCATTTCCATATGAATTTTAGAATAAGAGCCTACTGAGATTTTGATTGGGATTTTGTTGACTCTTCAGATCAATCTGGGGACAATTGACATCTCTATGATATCAACCCTCTTTAATTTTCCAACCTATAAATAAGATAGATCTCTTCACTTCGGTATTCTTTAATTTCTTTGAACAGTTTTTGTAGTTTTTAGTGTACAAGTTTTTCACATCTTTAGTCAGATTTATTCCTAAGTATTTAACATTTTTTGATGCTATTATAATGCTATTTGTCTTTCCATTTCAATTTCCAATTATTCACTGTTAGTATATAGAAGTAGAGTTGATTTTTGTATATTGATCTTGTGCTCTGCAACTTTGGTAAACTCACTTGTTTTGGTAGGTTTTTGTAGATTTTCTATAGATACTATCATGTCATCACCTTTTTTATTTTTAAAGATTTATTTATTCATGAGAGAGAGAGAGAGTGAGAGAGAGCAAAGGGGACAAAGGGCAGAGGGAAAGGGAGAGAAAGTCCCAAGCAGACTCTGCACTGAGCGTGGAGCCCAATGCAAGGTTTTATCTCATGACCCTGAGACCACCACCCAAGCCGAAGCCAAGAGTCGGGTGCTCAACTGACTGCGCCACCCAGGCACCCCCCTCATGTTATCTTCTAAATAATACAGTTTTACCTTTGCCTTTCCAATCTGGATGTCTTTTATTTTTCTTGCCTGATTACACTGGAGAGAATCTTTAATAGAATGTTGGATAGAAGTGGTAAGAGTGGAAATCCCTTCTGTTCTTAATTTCCTAAGAGATTTTATCCAGGGTAAGTAGTGTTGGACTTTGTTGAGTGCTTTCTTCACATTTATTGAGATGATAATGTAGTTTTTCTTTTTCTAGTTTGTTAATATGGTGAATTACATTGATTTATAAATGTTAAATCAACTGTATTTCTGGGATAAACACCATTTCTTAGTTTGGGCCACTCTACCAATATACTATAAACTGAATGGCTTATAAGCAATAGATATTTATTTCTCACAGTTCTGGAATTGGCATATTTGGTGTCTGTTGAAGGCTCACTTCTTTACTGATAGCCATCTTCTCACTATGACTACATGGTGGGAGGAATGAGGGAATCTCTGTAGGGTCTCTTTTTTAAGACCACTAATCTCATTCATGAGGGCTCAATTCTCAGAACCTAAGCAACCTCCCAAAGGCCCCATCTTTTAATACCATCACATTGGGCATAAAGATTCATATCAATTTTTGGAGGATATGCATACTCAGTATGTAGCACTCTATTTTGTCATTGCATACCTTTTTAAAATATTGCTGAAGTAGATTTGCTAAAATTTCATTAAAAGTTTTACATCTGTATTTGTCTACAGGTGTCTTTTCTGGTAATATGTTTGTCTTGTTTTGGCAACATGGTAGTGTTGGCCTCATAGAATGAGATGGGAGAAATTCTTTCCTCTTCAATTTTCTGGAAGAGTTTGCATTGAATTGGTATTGTTCTTCCTTAAGTCTTTGATAGAATTCATCAATGAAGGCATCTAGGCCTAAAGCTTTTTATGTGGAAAGGTTTAAATAGGAGTATTTAGATTATCCATTTCTTCTTGAGTAAACTTTGGTAGCTGAAGTCTTTCAAGTAATTAGTACACTTAATCTAAATTGTTGAATTTATTAACTTAAAGTTGCTCATAATATTCCTGTATTATTCTTTCACTAGCTGTAGTTATGTAACCTCATTCATTACTGATACTCATAATTCTGTCTTCATTTTGTTTCCTGATCAGTCTTGCCTAGAGGTTTATTAATTTTATTGTTCTTAAAGAGCCAGCTTTTGGTTTCTTTGATTTTTCTCTCCTTTTACTTTCTGTTTCCTATTTCATTGATTTTTTTCTTTGACCTTTATTATTTCCTCTTTTTCTGCTTACTTTGAGTTTAATTGGTCTTTTTCTAGCTTTTGGGGTGTAAGCTTTATTTTCAATGTTACCCTTTTCTGTTGATCATCCATTTTTTTTTAAAGATTTTATTCATTTTTTTTGACAGAAAGACAGAAAGAGAGGGAGAGAGCACAAAGCAGGGGGAGTGGCAGAGGAAGAGGGAGAAGCCCTGATGCAGGGCTCAATCCCAGGACCCTGGGATCATGACCTGAGCTGAAGGCAGACGTTTACTTGACTGAGCCCACCCAGGCACCCTGGTCATCCATTTTAATCAGCATTTTAATCAGTGTCTGTTGAGAATGCTGATAGTAGTATGCTATCAGAATCAACTACTTCAAAAGTTGGAAAGAATATTCTGGGGTATCAATTCAAATCAAAAGATTGTGACCTAAACATATCAAGATGCAGGCTAATTTAGAAAAATCTCAGATCTTATACTCAGTACTAAAAAATCAGTTTGGAAAGTATGGGATAAAGGAGAGCAACTTTAGTGCAGTATTGGTTAAGAGTTGTTAGGATCCACAGTGCCTGGATACCAGGTATGGTTATTTGAATGTAATGTGGCCTCAGAAAATCCAATTTGATGAAAGTCATTATTAATGTAAATATAGTGTTTAGAAAAAGGAACATAATAATTCCACTCTTCTTTACTGAATAGACTATTTCTAAAATGTCCTACTGAATTCTGAGCACCACACTAAAGGGTTTAGACAAACTATAACTCTTAGCCAGAGTAAAGAGATTTGTAGTGGATAAACCATGCCATAGTAAATCTTGGAATTATACGATGTTAGAGTGTTTATGGATTTTAGAGATTGCCTTATTTTTCAATTTAGGAAACAAAAGCCAGGAGCTGTTGGTTTACGTAGTGTTACCCAAATAATCAGTGGCAAGTGTTGAAGATTGGATTTTCGGTTTCTGAAGATAATTTCAGCATTCTTTCCACTGAACCATCTTGTCATCAAACTATGGTTCAAAAGAGGTGTGTGAGAGGACTTGAAATCATCTGTATGAGAAAAAAAATCAGTAACCAACAAGAAAATGTAACAGTGAGAATGTTTTTATCTTTTTTTTTTTTTTTAAAGATTTTATTTATTTATTTGAGAGAGAGAGAGAATGAGAGACAGAGAGCACGAGAGGGAAGAGGGCAGAGGGGGAAGCAGACCCACCGCTGAGCAGGGAGCCCAACGCGGGACTCGATCCCGGGACTCCAGGATTATGACCTGAGCCGAAGGCAGTCGCTTAACCAACTGAGCCACCCAGGCGCCCCGAGAATGTTTTTATCTTAACAAAAGATTGAGCTATCCATGTGGTTCCCAGTTCCTGGAGATAGTCAGTAAGACACTGGATAACCTCTTAGGTGGAATGTTGTAGATGGATTCATGTATCAGATAAACTTTGGGCTATATCAGCTCTAGAATTCTTTCTGAGTCTGTTTCTTCTTTTGGTGGCTGCCAGAGTCTCCATTATGAGCATTCATGCTGCTCACATTTCCCCAATACTAAGTATTACTGCCACCAGCTTGTAATTCTCAGGGGTGACTTTTAAAAGGCACTGTTTTCAATTTCAAGGCAGAAGTATCTCTTCCTGTCCACATTAGGGCCATTTTCTTCTCTTTTTTTTTTTCTTTTTCTGGGTGTCAGGCAGGATCTTTGGGAAGATTCAGTACTTCTAGTTTTATAAGAAGAAACAGGTTTTTCCTCTACTTTGTTTAGAAGATGACTTCTTTCTTCTAGAGCATTTCTTCTTCTACCCCAGTCCTATTCCCCAAGTTGGAGCCAGAATTTCATTGTTCTTTATACATAATTGTGTGCTAAAATGAGTACTTTCTAATGGTGACATGTCTAGTGGCATGTATGAGAAATATAAACTTAGACTCATAGATGTACGTAATAATAGATTTCAGAGATTATTTGGTCCATGTTTCATAAAGGGTGTTCTCTGGTATGTTGAAAGATTTATGAACACTTGTTCTATGGCCAAATAAGTTTGGGAAAAATTTAGTAAAACAAAAATAGGATTTTCTATTATTGTTTATTAGTCTTATTATTTTAAATTCTGGGGCATTTCAGGGCCTTTCCTACTTACTATTTATTTATTTATTTATTTATTTATTTTTAAGATTTTATTTATTTGAGAGAGAGAGAGAATGAGAGAGAGCACATGAGAGGGGGGAGGGTCAGAGGGAGAAGCAGGCTCCTCGCTGAGCAGAGAGCCCGATGTGGGACTCGATCCAGAGACTCCAGGATCATGACCTGAGCCGAAGGCAGTCGCTTAACCAACTGAGCCACCCAGGCACCCTCTACTTACTATTTATTAAACATTGTGAATCTCAAAGAAAAGGAGACTCAGTATTTAATGTTTCCCAAATTTATTTGACTGTGGAACCCTTTTTTCTTTTTAGGGACTAAAGTTCTGTGAAGCACTTTGGGAAAGGCTGACCTTGTCCATTCCCCTTACTTTAGAAGATGAGGTAACTGAGACCTAGAGAGGAAATTCCCCAGGGGTCACTAGTTAGTGATTGAGTAGAAATCACAGTTCTGATCAGTTTGGGGCCTCTTGCAACTAAAAAGATAATATACCTTCTACTTACATTTTATATGTTTTTCATTTAATTACTCTTTTTCCTTACCTCTTACCTACTCTTTTTCTCTTCCCAACTTTTTTGCTCTTTTGTCAGTCCTCTGTCATTTCTTCACATGGTTGAGGTATTTGAAATTGTGGTTTTATATGGCTTCTCAAATTATTTTTTCCTCTTAGAATTAAGCTTTCATTTTTGTTGGTTGAAATCTAAATATATTGTGTTTTTTAAAAGCAGACCCCATTTTGCAATTTTTAAAAAATGTCCTGAGAATTGTAGAAATCTTCAAATGGGTGAGAATAATTTTTATTTTCTTTAACTTCTGACAATAGAAACTGTGACTCTAAGGTTGCTTTCATTCTGACATCTAATGTAGGCTAACTGTGGAAGTTTTGGTTGGTTGCTAAAGTAAGTAGGAATATGAAGAATTTGGGAACATGGATTGTTTTGGGGAGTTAAAGGTTGGAGTGGAGAGTTGACCTTATTTACATGAATGTAGCCCTGTTTAAAGTTAGTGACCTTGGGAGGCTGTTTTTTCTCCTTGCCATTTGCAATGACAAAGATGAAATAAAATGTACTTTGCTTTGCTAAGATACTAATACGGATGTATGTAGAAATATTTTCAGTATGAATTATTGAAACAATTTTTATTTCTGGGTATTCTAAATTTCACTTGTTTAGTTTTTTTTTTTTTTTTTAAAGATTTTATTTATTTATTTGAGACAGAATGAGAGAGACAGCACATGACAGGGGGAAGGGTCAGAGGGAGAAGCAGGCTCCCTGCCGAGCAGGGAGCCCGATGCGGGACTCGATCCCGGGACTCCAGGATCATGACCTGAGCCGAAGGCAGTCGCTTAACCAACTGAGCCACCCAGGCGCCCTCACTTGTTTAGTTTTAACTTTATGGTGAAATATAAGTATATCTCCTTAAGAGACAGTTCCAACTTTGTAAGTGTGTAACACTGAATAGATTCAAATGCCTATTGTAGTTACTTTTTAATGTAATTAAGTCTTTGACAAATAAAAGTTGGGGTGTATTGGATGTTGCTCTGTAATAGTTGTTTCTTGGGAACTTTGTCCTGCAGGCATTGTATGACTTGGTTTGTGTCAGAATTTAAGTAACAGTAAACATGAGTTAGGTAATTCACCGAGGAGTATCAGACTCATAGGATATTTTTTGAATAGTGAGCCAATGTTTGGAAGAAAATGAGTTAAAATTAATTTAGATTCTGAGGAGTATTGCTAGTGGTATAAATAGGCTAACTGTTAAAGAGTAAAACACTTGGGGTGCCAGGGTGGCTCAGTTGATTGAGCATCCAACTCTTGGCTTTGTTTTTTGCTCTGGTTGTGATCTCAGGGTTGTGGGATCAGGCCCAAGTAGGGCTCTGTGCTCAGGGTGGAGTCTGCTTGTCCATCTCCCCCTGTTCCTCCTCTCCAATTTGTTCATGCTCTCTCTTTAAAATAAATAAATAAAAAATAAGTAAATAAGTAAAATCCTAAAAAAAAAGAGTAAAACACTTTGTTCCATTGGTCTGAATAAAAGTTCTTTATTGATAGTGTTAATTAAGTGAATTTTCAACTTTTTGCAGAATTTAACTTAGTTTGTTACTTTACAAATGAATGTCAGTTGTGCTTCTATACTTTGCTTTTTTAACTTTTTTGAACATTTTTATTTATTATTTTTTGTTTTTGTTTTTAAGTTTTTATTTTTATTTTTTAAAGATTTTATTTATTTATTTGAGAGAGAGAATGAGAGACAGAGAGCACGAGAGGGAAGAGGGTCAGAGGGAGAAGCAGATGCCCCGCTGAGCAGGGAGCCCAATGCGGGACTCGATCCCAGGACTCCAGGATCATGACCTGAGCCGAAGGCAGTTGCTTAACCAACTGAGCCACCCAGGCGCCCTTTAAGTTTTTATTTAAATTCCAGTTTAATATTCGTTTCAGGTGTACAATATTGTGATGTACAATATAGTGATTCTTATGCCTTGTTAATACGTTTCTGTTTACATAAAAGTAATTGTATTATACTTTAGCTTAGTTACCTCAACCCTTGCTTCTGTTCTACCATGTAGACTGTGAATGTAGTTAACATCTCAGGGATTATGGTAGGAATCCAGGTTATTTGTTTACTTGCATAAATGTTTCTTAGTGGTTGCAAGATTTGGGTAAATAGCACAAATTTTCTGTTACAAGCAATTTCTTAATATATGTTTTTTCAAATTAAACATCATTTTGTTATATAGCATTGATTTTAATCGTGACAGTTTTTAGTTTCTAAGACTTTTAAACTGTACCTTCTCACCTTTACATCTCTGCTGTTGGTTGCTATCATTTGTTTTTTAAATAGCCATTCCCGTTCTTCTACTTTTCTTTGGTAATTGAATTCCAGTTTTTTTTTTTTTTCAGGTTTTGAGTTGCTTTGTTCAGAAGTTGAACCCTTCCCAGCCTCAGGGGATGAATTTATTATTCCCTGGTCTAAGCCAGAGGTTCTTAAAACTTGGACCCTAGTGGGTCTTTGAGACATTTTCAGGGAGTGTGTGATATATAAACTATTTTTACCATATTTGCTAAGATGTTACTAGTTTTTTTTTTAAAAAAACTTCATTCTGACTTGGAGTTTTTCCAGAGTCCTGTATGATGTGAGATACCCAACAGACAGGAGAAGCCAGATATTAGAAAGGTTTACAAAATTATAAAGCAGGGGAGCCTGGGTGGCTCAGATGGTTGGGCATCTGCCTTAGGCTTGGGTTGTGGTCCCGGGATCCTGGGATCGAGCCCGCATCAGGCTCCCTGCTCAGCGGGGAGCCTGCTTCTCCCTCTCCCACTCCCCCTGCTTGTGTTCCCTCTCTCGCTGTGTATCTCTTTGTCAAATAAATAAAATTAGAAAAAAACCCAAAAAACAAAATTATAAAGCAGTGCCATTTGTTTAATTTTTCTTTCATTTTGGAAAACAGTTATTTTTAATTAATATGTTGTAATTTCAAGAGAATTGATAAATACATATCATAAACATTTCTCAAACTTTATTATGGTAAATAGTGATAGATATTATTCATAGAAACTAAGATTTTTGTGGGGTATTTAATAATTTTTAAGAGTGTATAAGAGGTCATGAGATAAAAGGTTTTAAAATTACTGGTCTAAGCCACTGTTTTGTTTAGCAGTGAGCATGTGACTGTTTCGTCAAAGCCTGAGGTGAGGATTTCTGTGGTATGGATGTCTTTGTAGATGTCCTTGCTTTTATAAGAATTGACACAAGAGAAGAAAAAAATCCTTTCTTGCCTAGACATTTGTTGTGTGGTGATATTCTGCCTGCAGCAGCTGCAGCCATCTTCTGGCTATGAGGGGAACAGCGGGCATGCTGAGGTTCATGCTCATGGCTGAGCAAAAAGGTGGAAAGAGTTTGAATCTTTGATGATGATGTTGATCCAAAACTAATGAACCCTGGAATTGCCTTATTTCCAGACTTCTTGTTATGTGAGATAATAAATTTCTCTCTTGTTTAAGCCATTTTTATTTAGGTCTTATGTTATTTGCAGCTAAAAACATTTTATCTGAAACAGCTTCATTTTGACATAACAAATTCATGAATATTTCTATTTATAGTGATTGTTTTTACCTGAGACATATTTCTTTGTCAGAAACTTATTTTCAGAGATAGGACTAGGGATGCTAGTCTCTGGATAAATCAATAACTTTTGTCTTTTTGATTTTTTGTTCTGTCGTTTTAGAATGCCCTTAGTCTTGAAATGTAACCAGCAAAGTCCTTCTCCCAGCTAAATGTCATGTCCTTTTCTGATTTTTAATGTCTTCTCACGAAACTTTTATATATAATTTTCTTACAGTACTGATCATATCATTATAATAATTTTTAAAAAATTTTAAGAAATTTTTAAGTAATCTCTACACCCAGCATGGCACTCAAACTCACAACTCCGAGATCAAGAGTCTCACACTCCAGCAACTGAGCCAGTGAGGTGCCCCATTATTATTTTTTAACCCAAGGCCCCATTATGAGAATTTTTTTTTTTCAGATTCTACACATAAGTGAAATCATATGGTATTTCAGGTGAAATCACATGGTATTTTTCTTTCTTAGTCTGACTTATTTCACTTAACATATACCTGGTAGGTCCATCCATGTTGTTACAAATGGCAAGATCTCCTCCTTTTTTATGGCCAAGTAATATTCGCGTGTGTGTGTGTGAACACAGGGCTTCTTTTTTTTTTTTTTTTTAATATACCGCATTTTCTTTATCATTCATCTACTGATGGACACTTGGGTTGCTTCCATATCTTGGCTATTTTAAATAATGCTTCAGTATACATAGAGTTGCATGTATCTTTTTGCATTAATGTTTTCATTTCTTTGGATAAATCATACAGTCTTCAGCAGTTGAGTTCAACAGTTGGCCAATCAACAGTTAGTTACTGAATTGAATGAGCTAGGTGCTGAACCAGTGCCTTCCTATTTCTGATCATAATAGTTATGGGGCAGAGGACTGAGAGGGGAAGAAGGAATTTTGATTTTTGCTGAAAATGTCTTGCTAAAATACATAAAGTGGTTATTTTTGTGTTGTTTTAGCTGAATTGACACCATGGACAACTCCATAGACAGAGCTAACCTTGCTGAAATTAATAGATCTAGTTCCAGCCTCTAATAGTGACCATCTAGTATGTGTAGTCCTCTAACACCTGAATGTTTGAAGTCATCATGTGAGACTGGAATATCGGTTTTTTTGTTTGTTTGTTTCAGCAACTAGAAAGAGGTGTGTAATGTGTACAACTCTATGATAGTGGTAACTCAGAATGCTATCTACCAGAGTAATCACAAACTTGTCTAATTACCATGCTATTGCTCACCAAAAGATGCTTTAAGATTATGGCAATAGGCAGTAATATATAATGTGTCTTGCAGGGCTGAGGGCTAGAAAGAATATGTGGATAGTGACCTTTTAAAAACTTTGAATGTCTGAAATATCCTTTGTTCATTCCTCTCAGTTTGGTTGGTTTGATTAGGCATCAAATTCTTTTTTGGAACTCAATTTCACCTCAGAATTTTGCTGCTAAAAAGTCAGTTGTCATTCTGTTTCCTCTTCTAGTTAATACGAATTTTCTCTTGGTTTGTCAGTCTCTCTCTGTACCTTTATCATTGTCATCACTTTTCTATCTCTGGTATTATGAAAATTAATGATAAGGTATCTCAATGAATCTTTTTCCCCCTATTTTTTTATTGGTACACAATGTTATATTAGTTTCAAGTATACAAAATAGTGATTAAAAAACTATGCTGTTGCAATACCAAAAAAAAAAGTTTGAATAAAATTGCAGAGTACTGTTGGGCAGCTGACTTGGTTGCATCTCACTGAACCAATTAGATTAATCCTTTAATAACATGACAGACCTGGAGAACTGCAAATCATTACCTGAATTTTTGAATTAGATTATTTCAGGGAAAATTCCCGAGTAATATACTCACATGTATGCCCTTAAACACGGAGAGGAAGATGTGAGTGGTTAGCCAATGGTAGACTGACATTCTAGTGGAAGATGTTAGGGAGATTTGGACAGATGTGAGTACATATAATTCATAAACATAATCAACATTATGGAAAAGAGTAAAATAGTAGTATGGAGAAAATTTGTAGACTAATAGATGAGAGAGTAGGAGGAGGGAGGCACCAAGTGAAATAAGCTGTATAATAATTTTGTCTAAAAAATAGGGATAAAGAGAATGAGCCAGTTTTGGGAAATAATGTTTGGCTTTGTGTAACATGTATATAAGTGATTAGGTTGAACTTTTGATAGTTCTTTATTTGTTGATTAAAGTTTAAAATAGTTTAGGGTGCCTGGCTGGCACAGTTGGAGCATGCGATTCTTGATCTCAGGGTCGTGAGTTCAAGCCCTTCATTGGGTATATAGCTTACTTGAAAAAAAAAAAATTAAAATAGTTTAAAGTTTAAAAATCTCATTTTTATTAATATGTTATTCTCCTCGAATAGATTGTTAGCTATTGAGTCTGGTAGCAGTTCAACTTAAACCTCATTATGTCTCCTTTGCTTTGCTTTAGGGATTTAATAAATATCAACTGATTAATTTTGTTGATGAGCAAAGCCCCTGATGAGTTTGGAAGACGTTTCATTAGAGGCTAATAATTACTCTTGGTCTCCCAAAGTTTTTGTTAAGAGCAGAATCAGACTCAGTTTAGTCTCAGAAACTCAGAATATCTTTAAAAAGAGATGTAAGACAATAAGGAGCAAAAGAAGAAATTTATAAGGAGACTTACCTGTCATTAGTTAACAAGCATGCTCCACAAGTAAGAGAAGGATGCAGTTTGCAAAGAACAGTACAATTCTAGTTTATTGTTAGAGTTACTACTATTGCTATTACTCCCATTTTTAGATCTGTTGTATACCTTCTGAATATCACACTGAATATCACACCAGTATGGAGACACTGGTGGAATGGGTAGCTGTAAGTGTTTGTTGATAGATACTCTGTCACATTGAGAAAGTTGCTTTTTCTATTCCTATTTTACTCAGATTTTATCAGCAATGATTGCTGGTGTTTGTCAAGCGCTTTTTCTGCATCTATTGAGATAATTGTATATTTTTTTCTTCTTTATTTTGTTAATGTTGTAAATTAGGTTGATTCATTTTTGAATGTTAAACCCAACCTTGTAGTACTGGGATAAATCCTACTTGGTCATGACATTAATTATTATTACTGTCATTATTTTATATATTCCTGAATTAGATTTGCTAAAATTTAGGGAAGGGTTTTTGTGTCTCTGTTCATGAGACATATTGGTAATAGTTTTCCTTTTTTGTAATATCTTTGGTTTTGGAATGTAATGTTGGTCTCATAGAATGAGTTGAAAGTTGTTTTTCCCTCTTCTATGTTGTAGAAGAATTTGTAGGATTATTTTTTTTCTTAAATGTTTGATAAAATTTACCAGCAAAATTATCTAGCTCTGTGGTTTTCTTTATGAGAAGATTTTACTTTTTTCTATTAGAAGTTCAATTTCTTGAATAGATACCATAGATATACTTCTTAAGTGAGCTTTGGTAGTTTTCTTCTTTCACGGAATTTGACCATTACCTCTAAATTGTCAGATTTTTATAAAAGGTATTCGTGATATTCCCTTATTATCTTTTTGATGTTTCCAGGATCTGTAATATAACTTCTCTTTCATTTTGGTATTGGAAATTTATATATTACCTTTTTTTCTGATCGGTATAAATAAAGGTTAATCAATTTTATTGATCTCTTCAAAGCACCACATTTTGGTTTCATTATTTTTACTTATTGTTTGCCTTGGTTTGTATTTTATTGATTTCTGCTTTTCAAAAAATTATTATTTTCTTCTTTTTCCCTCTTTGAGCTAACTTACTCCTTTTTTTTCTTAGTTTCTTAAAATGTAAACTTTTGTCTCTGTTAAAAATGTTGTTGCTTTATTTGGCTCCCAGCTGTAGTCCTTTGCACAGGCAATGTCCAGGTTCTTGGCTTCATGCCAGAGCATCAAAAAAGCCAATGTGCAAGCCTTGACAGCTATAGACGGTCAACTTACCTCTCTAAGGTTCTTCCCTCTATGGAACTGGGTCTTTTACCTCAAGTTTTTGTTCTTTCAGCACCTATTTGCTACTTTAAAACAGATTACTTAAGTATATTATCCAGTATTCTAGTTGTATAACGTGTGTGCTAGTTGGCTTCCTACTACCCCTTCTTTCTCAGAAGTGGACCTTACTTAAGTGTATTATTTTTGAGTGTTCAGTAATTTGCTCATCTTCTAGGAGTTCATATTGGTTCACAAAAGCAAGTTATGCTAAACTCACCTAATTTTCTTTTGAAGTTGGTTTTCCTAATTGAGTAGGAGAATGACATAGGCAAAAATTTCAGGAATACAGTTTTTTAACTTGCCATGCCATGTTTGTGGACAGGATGAAAAAATGTGAGATGGATGATGATATAGTTAGTGGGATTTGTGGCTGATTAGACAACTTCCAACAGAGTATAGACAGATTTGTGCCACCTGAAAAGGAAAGTTTTAGTTTAATATTTTTAGTAATTAATGAAAACAAGGCATGGTTTAAAATTGTTGTTTCATCAAGCAATTAAAAATTTGTTTCTCTCGACAGAAGATACATAAAAGATCTTGATGAGTTGAAACAATGGTTTTTTACCTGGGTGTGTCCCTCAGAACCACCTAGAAATTGTTAAAAATATGCAAATGATTGGATTCCAGTCTATACACATACTGCATCAGAATCTTCAAGGTAGAATGTTCTGGGAAACATATTTTCAAAATAGGATTCTAAAGATTGTGATGGAAACTTCCAGTTAAGAATGAGGAGTTATAATTAGTGGTGTGCTGGAGCACCTCTTCCCAGCCCTTTGTTGTTGGTAGCTTGAAGTTGACCATGATGGGAGTATTTACATTACAGATATTAGTAAAAGCTACAAGATCAGCCTGCTACCTTGCAGAACATTTATCAGCACACTGCTATTAAATATAATCGGATGGGATAAATGCGAACTTTAAATAAAAAACCTGTAGGATGGGAGAATGGTGGCATGATTATAATTAATATAAAAAATATTTAGGGATTTACCTGTTTCTTTGGTATGAGCTAGTAGTAAGATACAGCTCTCAAAAAAAGTTAATGTTCTATATTAAGTTGTATAGAACAAGAAAGGTCTTTTTATTTTTTTATTTTTTTAAACATTTTATTTATTTGACAGAGAGAGACAGCGAGAGAGGGAACACAAGCAGGGGGGAGTGGGAGAGGGAGAAGCAGGCTTCCCGCCGAGCAGGGAGCCCGATGAGGGGCTCTGTCCCAGGACCCTGGGATCCCTGAGCCAAAGGCAGACGCTTAATGACTGAGCCACCCAGCCCCACCCCCCGCCTTTTTTAAAGATTTTAAGAAAAGTCTTAATACTACTGTGTGCAGCACTAATCAGATCATCTTTTTTTGGAGTAATGTAAATGGTTATAGGTACTGTTTTTGAAAGCATATTGAATCTTTTTTTTTTTTTTTTTAAAGATTTTATTTACTTATTTGACAGAGCGAGACACAGCGAGAGAAGGAACACAAGCAGGGGGGTGGGAGAGGGAGAAGCAGGCTTCCCGCAGAGCAGGGAGCCTGATGCGGGGCTCAATCCCAGCACCCTGGGATCATGACCTGAGCTGAAGGCAGACGCTTAACGACTGAGCCACCCAGGTGCCCCAAAAGCATACTGAATTCTTCGTAGCTCTGATACTGAAGAAGAGTAAGAATTATTTTATATGACTATATAAGATAAAATTTTGATTGGTGGATATGGAGCAGCAAATTTTGCTTGTTAAAACTTTCAAATAATTAAAATTGCCCTAAAATCTCAAACAAATGAATTTGAAGATCTAATTGGCTTTACTAAAGAATTTATGAATTGGGCAGTACTCCATCTAGCAAGTAGAGAGGCTCTCCAAGGAGTTGTACAAAATGGAAGGTTTTTATAGATGTAGGGTGGGGGCAAGAAAGTTATTAGCAAAAGAAAAGGGTTGTTCCAGGAGAGACTCTTTGGTAGGGTAAAAAGCAAGGTGTCTTATCATGCAGATTACCTCATCTTTCTTTGGGGGATGGAGAGGATTCAGGTGACAAGACTCATTGGCGCTGATGGAAAGAATAATTTTCTGACCGACCTTTTAAGGCCCCATTTCTAGAGTGGTTGAAACTGCAGTTAGATTGAGTATTAAGCCCTGGTTTGGGAACTATGTCTAAATGACACTGCTTTGGGCCTGTGGTTTTCTTTTTTCTTTTGTTTTTTAAAGATTTTTTAATTTATTAAAAATCTCGCTGACAGACAGCGAGAGAGGGAACACAAGCAGCGGGAGTGGGAGAGGGAGAGGCAGGCTTCCCGCGGAGCAGGGAGCCCGATGTGGGGCTCAGTCCCAGGACCCTGGGATCATGACCTGAGCCGAAGGCAGATGCTTAATGACTGAGCCACCCAGGCGCCCCTGTGGTTTTCTTTTTTTAACAAATTAAACTAGTAGAGATATTGTGAGTTTTAGAATTGGTTGTCAGGTGGCTACTACACGGGGATATTGGAGGGATTTTTTTTTAATTTTAAGATTTATTTATTTATTTGAGAGAGAGCGACAGCACATGCGGGAGAGAGAGAAAATCCCAATCAGACTCCCTGCTGAGTGCAGAGCCAGATGCACCCTGAGATCATGCATGACCTGAGCAAATTCAAGAGACTGACACTTAACGGACTGAGCCACCCAGGTGCACCTGTAGGGAATTTTTGCATTTGGTAGGAAGCTGGACTAGATCAGTGATTTTTAACCATGGTTGTACATTAGAATCATCTGGGAACATTCAAAACAAAAACAAAAGCACCTTCAGTGTACAGACTGCATGTAAACTGACGGAATCAGAATTTTGGAACTTGGGCATCTGTATATTTTAAAGCCCTTCAGCTTATTATATTGTGTAGCCGATTGTGAGAATCACTGGATACGATAAATTATAATGTATTTTCCAGCTTAATTTTACAAACAAAATCCTGATGATTGGATGGTAACACTTTGTTTTCCTAGAACAGATTTTGAATAACCTGCATTTGTAAAATACTTAGGAAACCTGGGATATATAGGTACCAAGGAAATGCATAGACATTGATTTATTGAATCTAAGAACAGAGGTTCTAATTCTCGAAACCCGGGTTGAACATTTATATGATAATTCCATAATGATTAGCAGTAAAATAATTGAAATCCAGTATGTTTAAAATCAAAATGCATTTAAAAATTATGAAACAATAAAAAAGTTACAAATATATTCAGAGTTTTATTTCTTATGGTTGAAATGTGACTGATATTGGCAAAGTGTTAATAATTGTTGAAGCTGGACAGTGGGTACATTATTCTCTCTACTTACTGCTTTATTAATTTTGAAATTTCAGTAAATAGCTAAAAAAAAAAAAGAAACCAGCTAATGCTAGTCTTTTTTTTTTTTTTTTAAAGATTTTATTTATTTATTTGAGACAGAGAGAATGAGAGACAGAGAGCATGAGAGGGAGGAGGGTCAGAGGGAGAAGCAGACTCCCTGCCGAGCAGGGAGCCTGATGCGGGACTCGATCCCAGGACTCCAGGATCATGACCTGAGCCGAAGGCAGTCGCTTAACCAACTGAGCCACCCAGGCGCCCTAATGCTAGTCTTTTAACACATTGAAAAACAGTGTGTTGCTGGTGTGTCCTGAAAACATAATGAATTAGAATGTAGAATTTTCCCCTTTTAAAGTTGGTTCTTTATTTTATGTGGCTATAGTCTTTCTAGGAAAAACAAATTATTGGTAATTATATTGGGTGCTTAGAGCAGATCCCCTTGGAAGCTCACAAAGCTCTACCAGATTCTTTCAATGAGGATATTAGTATCTGAAGTAAGAGAGTGTAGATTATATTTGCTAATGATATGCAGAGTGAGACAGTTTCCCCTATGGCCAGAAAAACCCCTGGTGTTCAGAGCTAAGTATGCTTAATAATAGTTGGGCTAATTCCTGGTTCTTTTTCATGCATTGTTTAACTGTAGGGATCATGCCTTTAAGTAATGAATTGATGGTAATGTAGGAAATGTTGGGTTTGGAGCCCACGGTCAAGAAAGAATTCTTGAGACGTCTTCTGTGCAAAAAGGTGATTTTTTAAAGCACGGGGACATGATCTGTGGGCAGAAAGAGCTGCATTGGGGTCATGAGGAGTGGCTGATTATATACTTTCAAGTTGGGGGGGGTTAGGGATAGCATAAGTCTTTAAGGAATTTTGGAAACAAGGTTTCTAGGACCTTGAGGGGCTAGCTATTGTTAGGAGAAGATAATTTATTACTGTCTAGTAAAACCCTAGTCGCAAGACCCTTCAGATGTATCAGTGGGCCGTGTGCTTGGGGGATGATTGCTGACATGTATCTTGGTGGGTAGAAATAAAGGAAGTTTCCAAAGAAATTTTTATATGTTAAAGTAGACTCACAGGATCCTGGGGGTTTGGAATAATGTTAAGCCAAGATTGCCTTTTGCCCTTAGCAAAGTATTAACACTGAGGCAGCTGAGCTCCCAGAGGAAGGTTACTCTAGACTTGTCAATGGACCGTAAGTAGTAAGGAAATTTATTTTTTTTCTTTTGCCTTTGTTTCCCACATCAGTACATCCTTTTTTTTTAAAGATTTTATTTATTTATTTGACAGAGACAGAGATAGCGAGAGCAGGAACACAAGCAGCGGGAGTGGGAGAGGGAGAGCAGGCTTCCCGCCGAGGAGGGAACCCGATGTGGGACTCGATCCCAGGACTCTGGGATCATGACCTGAGCCGAAGGCAGACGCTTAACGACTGAGCCACCCAGGCGCCCATCAGTACATCCTTTTTACACTGGGTAGAGGTGGGGTGAGAGGAAGCTTCTTTTTCCATCCCTTCTTCCTGAGTTCCTTTCTTTCTTCTTTCCTGCTTTCCTTTCTCCTTCTCTCATATGTGCCCCACGGCCTCTCTGACTTAATCTTTCCTCTTTCACTTGTCTCTTCCCTTTCCTGATAGCTGTGTCTGTCCTTGCCTGTCTTTTTCTCCCTGACAGTTTCTTCTTATGTCTCTCATAGTTTCCCCTTTTATCTCTCCCTGTATTTCTAATGGTGTCTCACTCTTGTCTTATCCATTCTCCTGTGTCTCCCTGCATTTGTTCATCTGTTTCTTTTTGTCTCTCTTTCCCCACTTCACTATGTCCCTGTTCCTGACGGCCAGTCAGCCTGTTTCACCCCCTCTCTGCCTTTTGGTTTTTCTCTCTCTCTCTGTCCGCTTGTCTCCCTCTTCATTTTGTCTCTCCCTCTTTGTCTTTCTGTCTCTCTTGGTATGTCTCTTTCTCCCTGACCATCTGTCTCTTCCTGTCTTTGTCTTTTTCTTGTTCTCTGGGCTATGTTCTGTTAAGGCTCTTTTTGTTGCTCACTCTTGCTTTCCCATACCTTCTGTCTGTTCTCTACTCCCCTTTCTCTCCCTTGTTCATTATCTGTTATGTGTTCAGTCTCGTTACTAATGTTTTACTCAATCTTTCACAGAAACAGTCATTGCTGATATCTGAAGTACCCACACTATCTGTGTACAGAGATGCTCTGGGTGCCATAGGAATACCAATAGAATTTACATTTATATCTTTGAGAGAAATGTAATTGCTCAAACTACTAGTTCTAGGTAGTTCACAATTTCGTTACATTTCTTTTGATGTTATGTATTTGTGAAGATGGATTTTCATTAGTTTTAAGATAACATGTAAGTACTACATGAAAATCACTGAAATCAGGCATTGACCATGGTGGTGTCCAATGTGATTACAGTGTTTGAGAAGTTACATGGTGCCCAACAGGACCTAAATACTTAAGTTATTTAGATCTAACTATTTAGTAAGTGGAAGTATTAGGTATTTCTTTTAGCCTAGAGTCACCATGAAAATACTACTGGGACAAATTGTGGTGTGATTCAGGTAGATTCTGAAACTGAGTTCCCAAAGTGGATATAAACTGAGGTATATTATGTGACCCATGGTTATGTTAGAGGTGAGAAGTCTGCATTGTGTGAACAGAGGTCTTGATCCTTGGATTCCTGACAAGATTTTCATGGTGATCTGTGCTTGAATAGACAGAAAAAATAAAGTAGCAAGCACAAAGCAGTTTATTAAAGCAAAAGTACACTCTCAAGGAGGAGAGTTCCTGAAGGTAGAACTGGCCCATAGGTTGTTTTTTAATTAGATATTATTGGGTCTCTCTAGGTTGGGAGGAGCTGTGATGTACAGTGAGGTGGTGTCTAATGGAAGCTGCTTACAGTCATTTGGGAAACTCCTCCCACAGGTTGGGAGGGGGAATTTTTTACCCTACAAGGTTTGTACCAGAACTGTCTTGGCAGGCTTTCTGGGGGTGGGTTGGGGTGGGGGGAGTGCTGCGCATGTAATGCAAATGCATTATAACGAGTCTAGGGGTTACCCTGGGGCAGAGGTGGGAGAGGAGAGCTGCTTGTTCTTTACCTGTGGTTCTTGATCTGTCAGGCCCAAGGTCATGGAAGCTACAAGGTCAGGATGTTGAGCTCCTGCGCTTATAATGTAGCTTTTTAAAAAATCCTCATCCTTGCCTCCAGCTCAAGTGTCTGTCAATCCTGCTCAAGGACTTGGGACTCTGCCTCGAGGTGTTTCTTCCCTGATCATGTCTAGCTTCTACCTGACAGTTATAATGGTGAACTGGTAAAAGCATAACTTCCTTGTGCAGGAGACACTTCAAGTTAGAGGTTTGTATAATTTCTGAACATAGTTCCAGAGTAGGATAAACTCACTTCTCCTGTATGTCTCTCTTTTACTACTCACACCAAACACTTCATTTCTGACTCTTCTGGCCACCAGATATATAAGTTTTCTTCCCCCACCAGGCCATTCTCTTTGATACCATCAGTGTCCCATAATTCCATTCAATTCTGACACTCTTAATCTGGAGTTTGTGTTAAATCCCACAAGTTAGGGGCTCAGGTCCCCACTTCAGATGCCAGTCACAAGTCCCAGGTTGTCATCTGTACTTCTGACTGACTGGCTATAAATCAGGGTTTTCATGACCTGTTTCTTGGGTTCAGTAATTTGCTAGAATGGCCCATGGAACTCAGGGAAATGCTTAACTAATGTTTAATGGTTTATTATAAAAGAGTATGATAAAGGATACAGATGACCATCCAGATGGAAGATATACACAGGACAAAGTATGTGGGAAGGGCTGTAGAGCTTCCATGTCCTCTCTGGGCACATTATTCTCTCAGCAACCCAGAAGGTCCCTGAACCTTGTACCTTGGGATTTTTATGGAAGCTTCATCACACAGGTGTAATCGATCATTAACTCAATTTCTGGCCCCTCTCCTCTTCCTGGATGATAGGGGATGGGGCTGAAAGTTATGAGTTTCTAATCATGGCTTGGTCTTTTTGGTGACCAGCCCCCATCTAAGAAGCCCACTAAACATTTCCTTATTAGAACAAAAGATGCTCCTATCACCCAGGAAACTCCATGGGATTTAGGAGCTTTTTGTCAGGAACAGGGTCAAAGACTGAACAATAGAACAAAAGATCCTCCTAGTGCTCTTATTACTTAGGAGATTACAAGGGTTTTAGGAACTCAGAGCTTTGTGCCAGGAACTGGGGACACTGAAACATGTGTTTTTTGTTATTTCACAGTTCCCTAAATGTATCATCTTAAAATTTTCCTATTGACTTAGAGTAGAACTTTAATAAATCTATGATTCTAATCACTCTGGGTTCTTAGTGTACATGTTTTTGGGGTTGTGTGTGTGATTTATTACATTCTGTGCCCACAGATTTACAGCCACTTTTCCCCAGTAAATGTCCTGATATACAGACCATTAGGTGTCTCCTTGGATCGTCTCTAATCAGACCCAAATTTAGGATGCCCAGTGTCTGTGTGAATGTGGAATAAGTATGTCTTAACATCTTCTATCTTGATTATATTGTTAGGCTCTCTTTCTTCAGGTGATTCTGGCAACTTATGTACTTTCCCTTTATGGCTATCAGGCTGAGAATATCTGCGTTGTATTTATAGCTGCTTTTTTAGTTTTATACCTGAAATATTTCTATGAGGATAAAAGATTTCTAGTGGAATTCTACTCTGTCATTTTTTTTTTTTTTTAGTTTTTGCAAATTCACATCAATAATCATTTATTTGGCTTTAAGATTATGCTTTATGTATCATAATTAATTATATATTTTCCAGTTATATAATTTATGATTTTATAATGGTGGATGTTTAACATTTGCATTTTTCTAGAAACTGATAAATGTTAAATTTTTTAACACTGAAGATTACAAAATGCATTCTTGAATTATTAACTCAAATATAAATTATTGCTTTTATCACTTCAATAGAACTTTAGAACTTTTAACTTCATCTTTTGTTCTCCAGTTTTATATATGGTTGTTGCATATTTTAGTACTACATATATTACATATATTTTAAATTCTGCAAATCATTACAGGTTTGTGTTTTTACAGTTAAAGGTCATTTACTCCATATTTGCCCTTTCTGGTATTCTTCATCCTTTTCTGCATTTCCATTTGAGATCATTTTCCTTTTTCTAAAGGACTGCCTTTAGTATTTATTTTACTGCATATCTACTGGCAGAAAATTCTGCCAGGCTTGCTTTGTCAAAAATCTTCATTTCGCCATCCTTTTTCAAGGATGTTTTCACTGGGATTATAATTCCAGGTTGACAGTTTTTCTTTCAGCACATTAAAGATTCCATTCCATTGCTTTCTGGCTTCAGTATTTTCTGATGGAAAGGCAGCTGCCTGTCTTATTGTTGCTTTTTGAAGGTAATATGCCTCTTTTTCTTTGGATGCTTTTAAGTTTTTTTCCCCTCTGTTTTTGATTTCCAGCAGTTTTACTGCAATGAGCCTAGATGTGGTTTTTCTATCTGTTTATTCAGCTTGGAGTTTGCTGAACTTACTGAATCTGTGGATTTTTTTTTTTTTTTTTAAGTTTGGGAAGCTTCCTCAACCATTATCAGTTCAAATATTGTTTCACCCCATTCTTCCCATCTTCTCCTTCAGAGACTGACTACATGTACTCTAGCCCTTGTGCATCCCTCACATATCTCTGTCACTCTTCTGTATTTTCCATTCTCTCTTCTTCTTTTTTTTTTTTAAAGATTTTATTTATTTATTCATGAGAGAGAGAGAGAGGCAGAGCAAGAAGCAGGCTCCCAAGGAGCAGGGAGCCCGATGCGGGACTCGATCCCAGGACCCTGAGATCATGACCTGAGCCGAAGGCAGACGCCCAACCATCTGAGCCACCCAGGCGCCCCATTCTCTCTTCTTAACATGCCCTGATGTTACCAATTGAACTGTCTTCCAGTATGCCTCTTTTTAGATTCTGTCATGTCTACTCTGCTGTTAAATCCATCCACTGAATTCTTTCTTTTTTTTTTTTTCAAAAATTTTTAAAAGATTTTATTTATTTATTTGACAGAGAGAGAGAGGGAGAGAGACAGTGAGAGAGGCAACACAAGTAGGGGGAGTGGGAGAGGGAGAAGCAGGCTTCCTGCTGAGCATGGAGCCTGATGTGGGGCTCAATCCCAGGATGCTGGGATCATGACCTGAGCTGAAGGCAGCCGCTTAACGAACTGAGCCACCCAGGTGCCCCTACTGAATTCTTAATTTCATATATTTTTCAGTTGTATAATATCCATTTCATTTGTTTCTATATGTTTTGTTTTTCTGATGAATTTATCTTTTCATCTATTATGTCCATTTCTCCAAATATTTTCTTGAAATATTATCATAGATATTTTATTTATTTATTTATTTATTTATTTATTTTTATTTTTTTTTAAAGATTTTATTTATTTATTTGAGAGAGAGAGTGAGAGAGAGAGAGCACAAGAGGAGGGGAGCGGGAGAGGGAGAAGCAGACTCCCTGCTGAGCAGGGAGCCCGATGCGGGACTCGATCCGGGGACTTCAGGATCATGACCTGAGCCGAAGGCAGTTGCTTAACCAACTGAGCCACCCAGGTGCCCCTATCATAGATATTTTAAAGTCCTTGTCTTTTTTTTAAAATTTTTATTTTTTTAGAGAGAAAGACAACATGAGCGGGTGGGAGAGGGGTAGATGGAGAGGGAGAAAGAGAATCTTAAGTGGGTTCCACACCCAGTGTGAAGCCTGATACAAGGTTTGATTTCAGGACTCTGAGATCATGATCTGAGCCTAAATCAAGAGTTGGATGCTTAACAACTGAGCCACCCAGACACCCCTAAAGTCCTTGACTTTTAAATCCAGTATCTGAATGATCTGTGAGTCTCCTATATTGTCTGGCTTTTTTCCTCTCGGTTATCATGTTTTCTTGCCTATTTTCATTATATGTAGAATACTGTATATAAAAGAAGCTTAGAGTTTTCAGATAAATAACATCCTTGACTAGAGATGATTCCCTTTTCTATGTTAGGCTGATAGGTCAGTGGCTGAGTACTTCAGTCCACTCAGAGATTGAGCTGGGTTTGGGCTTCAGTACAGTTTTAGTAGTTTCATTAAAATTCTGGCTGCCCTTGTTCCTAAGTCCCATCTTTTAGGTGCTTTGGTTGAGAGCCTGGCAGATCTCTGTCTCCTTAGTCCTGAAATGCTACAGGAATTCAGCTCTGTTTTTTAGTGGTTCTTAGCCCACTCACTCTCTAGCCTCCTGCCCCATGTACCTTCAAAACCTGGTAAATGTCTTGAGGAGCAAGCATACTGATGAGTTGTGTACTTGAGGCAGGGCCTCTGGAAACAAAGAAGCAACTGGTGATGATTAGTTCTACTCTGAATAGTTCTCCTCTAAGTCTTTGTGGCTCCCCTAACAATCTGATGCTTCTACAAATAAGATTTTAAAATTTATCCAGCCTTTTCTAGTTGTTGTAGTGTGTTTGCTTTGCCTACTTCATTCTTCTTGAAAGTAGAAGTCTGTAAGTATTTTTTTTTTGAATTAAAAGGATGCACTTATAAGAGCCTTTTAATAAAATATCAGCTTATTTCCCATGTATAATATGATTTAGCCAAACCATTTCTCCTTACAAGGAATAATTTTTGACCTTTACTCTGATAATATCAGTCACTTTTATTCCTCCAGATGCAGAATACATTTTGAAGGAAATTTCTTTTGTTTACTGATAGCGAAGGTAACCTAGGTAGAAAAAGCAGTAGAAGTAATGTAAGACATTTTACAAAGGAGTTGTTGGACAGATACGATGAGAGAAGACAAGTAAGAGGGAGTTGAAGATGGTGGTCACTGTAAAGTAAATATTTTTGAAGACTTTTGAAGTCAAAGTACTCTAGAGGATCAAAAGTTTCCAGTAAGGCATAGTTTTTGTCCTTCAGATGTTTATATTCTAATTGGGAGATTTAAGATTAGGGTCATGTATATTTTAAATGCCGTTTGAGAAAAGGACATGCAACAAAGAAGTTTATTATTAGAGAAGATGGTAGGGAGAAACAGTATATATAACTGGTCTGACTGAAAGGTTAGAAAATTTTATTTTACTTATACTAGTACTTTTAAAATAGTTAAACCATTTTATTAATCTTTAATTCTTTCAGCAATATTTATTGAGTACCTGTACAATGCAAGGAGATAAAGTTGTAAACAGGACAGATATGGTCTCTGTGATTGTGGAGTTTATAGTCAAATGACAGAAGTATCATGCAGGTACTCCACTTTGTTTTTAATAAGTAATCTGAAGAAGTACAGGGTTCTTTGTGAGTTTATAGTGGGAAATTTGATGAGTTGGGGGTGGATAGTTTGAGAGGGTTTCCTTGAGGAACTGATCTTTGAATTGAGGGTTGTAGAGGAATTAACTGGGAAAGGGGTATAATTTTTTTTTTTAAGATTTTTATTTATTTATTTGACAGAGAGAGACACAATGGGAGAGAGAACACAAGCAGGGGGAGTGGGAGTGGGAGAGAGAGAAGCAGGCTTCCCACTGAGCAGGGAGCCCAACGCGGGGCTGGATCCCAGGACTCCGGGATTATGACTCAGGCCGAAGGCAGACGCTCAATGACTGAGCCACCCAGGCGCCCCAAAAGGGGTATAATTGAGGAGATTTTTATAATTGTAGGACTGGGCTTAGAGATATATGCCAAATGTGAGCATACCTTGGAATGCAGTCTAGTTATCGTCCACAAAAGTCTCCGCTATGAAATATAATAAAAGAATCAATTAATGTTACTCTTACATACTACAAAAATGTGTACATTTCTTATGTGGAGTATATTACACAGTTATTGCAATAGGCAGTCTTGTGAGACATATAAATTATTTTTTTAGGTGTTCAAGAAATTCTTTAATAGTTGGAAAAACAATACGAAAAATTGGCTTTAGCAGTTTACTCATTTATCAAATACATAATGCATATCACAAATTTGATATCATCTGTTACAAAAATTAAAATTTATTAGACTCTATGCAAAATGGCCTTAATATTTACAACCATCAGTTGATTAGCCATCAAAATAAGCATAGATTCCATTGGCGTTTTAAAAATTTATTTTGGTTTTAGCTCTACCTTGTAGAAACTTTTTTTAATATGTTTAGATAATTAAATTTACTTATATTTTTTGTTTTCTTTGGAATAGCAAATGAGGCAGTTAATGAACTTTTCCCATGATTTTCTACAGAAATAATGAAGTATTTGGAAATCAAGATTAACCTGTTCAGTCAGCATTCTAGTGCAAATTCTGTTTACTATTATATTAACTTTGTTTCTGCTGCTTTTGTAAATCAACTCTAGCCTATTGGAGGTTAGGGGTTCTTTTTTTTTTGTTAAATGAGGTTGGCTACATATAAACTTAATAATAGCATCGATGCTCTATGTGATTTTTAAGACGGCTTGAGGAATTGGTATTTTATGTTTTATATGTAGTCAACTAATACGCCAAAAAAAGACAAGAGAAATATACAAATAAACATAAAATTAACTGTGTACAGTAGTGACCTTATATATCATTAACAGATAGAAAATAGTGTTTAATATCATTAGCAAGTATTTGTTGTATGCCAGACATTTGCTAATACAGAATTAATTCTGCCTTCAAGGATCGGGTTATTTCTTTAGGAAGATAAGGCTATGTAATTGGGTGCTCACTTGGGCAGTCCATGTTTTTGTAGTTTTCTGCCCTGTAAGTCGTATCAACATAGGTAGACAGATTGTATTAGATCAGATTGGAAATAGCAGTTCATTTTCTTGAACTCTAATTGTATAAATTCCTTTTTATTCTGCTATATTCTTCCTTTGTGCAGAAAAATTTCAAATATTCCTCCTGGTATGTGACTATAACTGTAATTCTGATTCATCCCGCCCTGAGAATTCAAGAATGCATCTTCTAACTGCCATATTTACCTTTACCAAACATTGTGTTAAATTAGGTCTGATCATTCTGTAAGAGATACTTTTGGATGTATTTTGCTTCTTTCAACTATGTTTCAATAATATATTAATAATATTATAATAATGACTGATGAATTTGATCAGATGCCTTTTCAGTATCTATCAGTATGCTCATATGACTATTCTCTTTTAATTTGTTAGTATAATGGATTTTATTGATAAATGTATTGATATTTTATCTCTCCCCTTTACATTTTTGAAATAAACCAGGCCTGTTCATAGTATGTTAATTTTGAACATTGCTGGACTATATTTTATGTGGGTTTTTAAAAACTTACTATGTATATAAGTAGTATATGAGTTACTGAAGCTCTCCGTTTCTTCACCTGTAAAATACAAGTAATAGTAGTTACTATTTCTAGTCTTGTATGAAAATTAATTGAGGTAATATGTAAAAGTACTTAGAAGGGTGTCAGGCGCATAAGCTCTAGATAAGTTTTATTTATCATAATCATCTTTTTCCCCCCCCAAGTGAGGGGTGAATAAGATGGTGAATCCATCTGATCTTGAATGGTACTTTATAGTCATCGTTTCATTTATTTCTATAGTAATTTGACTATTCAAATTTCCTACTTATTATTGAGTCATTTTGGTGATTCATATTTTGCTGGAAAATTATTCATAATTTTAAAAAAGACTTATTCATTTATTTTAGTGTGCAGGGGGGAGGGGCAAACGGAGAGGGAGAGAGAATCTCAAGCAGACTCCATGCTGAGCTTGGAGCCCAACATTGGGGCTCAGTCTCATGACCCTGAGATCAGGACCTGAGCTGAAACCAAGAGTTGGAGGCTTAACTAACTGCACCACGCAGGTGCCCCATTTATTACCTATCTATCTTAGAGAAGGGGGGAGAGAGAGAGAGAGAGTGTATGAGTGGGCAGTGGGGGCTGGGGGGACAGAGGGAGAGAGAGAATCCTAATCTGACTTGGGGCTTGATTTTACCACCCTGAGATCATGACCTGAGCCAAAATCAAGAGTTGGATGCTTAACTGACTGAGCCACCCAGGTGCCCCAAATGATTCATAATTTTAAAGTTCACAAATATTGCCCTACTATTGCTTGGGGTATACTTTTTTTTAAATAGAGCACGTGTGAGCGGGTAGGTTGGGGAGGGGCAGAGGGAGAGGAAGAGAGAGAATCTTAAGCAGGCTCCATGCCCAGTGTGGAGCCCAATGCGGGGCTTCATCTCATGGTTCTGAGATCATGACCTGAGCAGAAATCAAGAGTGGGAGCGTAACTGACTGAGCCACCCAGGTGCCTCTAGGGTATCCATTTTAATGTCTTTTAAACTCTCCTTTATCTGTGGTTATGTATCCTTTCTTTTTTATCTTACCTATTTTGCTCTTTGTTTTCCTAATCATGCTTTTGGATTTATATAACACCCTAACACCCTTTTTTTGTTTTTTTATTGGATAAATTTTAGCTTTTATTTCTATTGTTTGGGCTTGATAGGTTTGGCCTGAATTAATTTCTTTTCCTTTTTAATTGCTTTCTAGATAACTTTGAAATTTCCTTCTTTGAAATTATAAGAGTCTGTTTTTATGTATTTGTTGAGTTATATTTAACAATTGCATTTTTATTATCTTTAAGTCTTTTTTGTCGGTTTCTTTTGTTTATCTTTTGGTCCATTAATTCCTGACCTAGAGAGCAGGAATTTTGTAGTATAGGTTCATGTGGGGAATGTTTTTCTTTCTTTTTTTTTTAAAGATTTTATTTATTTATTTGACAGAGACACAGCGAGAGAGGGAACACAAGCAGGAGGAGTGGGAGAGGGAGAAGCAGGCTTCCCGCTGAGCAGGGAGCCTGATGGGGGCTCCATCCCAGGACCCCTGGGATCATGACCTGAGCCGAAGGCAGACGCTTAACTACTGAGCCACCCAGGCGCCCCTAGGGGATGTTTTTCTTATTAATAGTGAGTCCTTTTGGTCTGCACATCTAGGTCTTTATATAATTTTTAAAAATAATATATATGATTATTTGTTTAAACTTACTTATATTGCCTCTGCTTTAGACACATACTGTTTGTATTTTAGGTTTCCTAGATATAGTCTCCAAATCTCTTACCATTTTCCTCATTTTCTGTATCATATTTTTTGCTCTGTGCTTAGAGGTATTTCTTCTGTTTCTTTGAGGCTATAAATTTGGCTTTGATTGGTGAATATCTACTGAATCATTAATCAAGAAATTAGGTTATTTAGAAATTGAAAAAATGTCTTGTTCCATTTTCAAATTTAGTTGTCTGATTATTATTCATTGTTTCATCTCTCTCCTTCAGTATTTTTTTTTTTTTTTAAGATTTTATTTATTTATTTGACAGAGAGAGAGATAGCGAGAGCAGGAACAGAAGCAGGGGGAGTGGGAGAGGGAGAAGCAGGCTTCCCGTGGAGCAGGGAGCCCGATGTGGGACTCGATCCCAGGACCGTGGGACCATGACCCGAGCCGAAGGCAGACGCTTAACGACTGAGCCACCCAGGCGCCCTCTCTCCTTCAGTATTTTATTTCACTGAGTCTTCTGATTATTTTGTGTTCTGTTGTTCTCTATTCTGATTATTCTACTTGATATTTGCTCTATTGGATCCCCTTGTCTTTGTTGGGCCTTTTGAGTTTAGGTCTGGTGGTTGGACGGTATGAATTAGTGGAAATCTTGTGGATGGTTGAAAGCCAAAGAGTTCCTACCCCCATGGATCTGAAGTGATAAAGATAGGCAAGTTGTTGTCAGTTTCCTTATGGTGTAAGTAGGGGATGTAGTTTTTCTTCCTCTTCCTAAGCTCCAGTGCTGTTCTACAATTGCTTGTCTACTAAGTATCACTTCAAGAAAAACAACTGACAGTATTTGTTACCAATAAGAAATTTGAGATTTTAAATAAAAATTAGAGTTTTTAAAAACCTTCATCTGCCACCGTAAGCTTGACAGCTCCCTATACTTAACACTTCTTTTGAGACCAGCAGTGGTAGTAACTAAATGCCGTTTTACAATGAAATGTATCAACTTTTGGAACATCTGTATGACCCAGAGAACTAATATTTTCCAAATGACCAGTGCATGATTTTACAGAGTAATGAATGGATCTTGATACATTCAAAGTATAGAATAGACAAAGGGGTTTTAATGTTAACAGTGTGAAAAAAGATACTTAATGCATTGCAACTAACCTTTCAGAAACTACCACTTGTTGAGTTTTGGTGTAGTGTCAAAAAAGAATATCCACAATTATCTGTAAAGGATATTAAGATACATTCCTTTTTCCAGCTATGTATTAGTGTGAGGCTTTATTTTCTTCAATCACAACATACTGAAACAAATTGCATGCAGAAGCAGATAGGAACATCCAATGGTCTCCTGTTAGGCCAGGCATTGCAGAGATGTGAAAAAATGAAGAACAGTGCTAATCTTCTCACTACATTTCTTTTGTTTTGGAAAGTGTAATCATTTCTCTTAAAACATGTTATTTATGTCAACACATTAATGGGTCTATTTTTCCTTGTTTTAATTGAGATATAATTGACATGTAATTTTGTATTAGTTTTAGGTATACAGTATAATGATTTGATATTTGTATATATTGTGGAATGATTACCACATTAACTTTAGTTAAAGCTATCACCATTTTAAAGTGAGTTAGTAACTAAATAATATAAATATCTGTGTTAACTTTTAGTATGGTTTATATCCATAGATACAATCCATATAAACAGCACTTTGGGGCAGACCAAATTGTTTAATAATTACTGTCTTGGGCGATGTAATGTGGTATGTTAATTGAATTTTCTAACTCCACCATATTATGCTTCCAAAATCTAATCTTGTTACTTTCCTGCTTAAAACTTTTTATTGTGTATCAGATAACACTTAATACTTGTTTACTTGGCTTGCAGATGAGTTTATCTCAGATTAACTTCCTAGCATACTTCTCAGTATTCTCTAAAGTTAAACTCAATTAGTTGCTGTTTCTTGAAAACTCAGCATTTTTTTAGTGAGTTGATTTTTGCTTATGCTGCATCTTCCTAGAAGGAATGCAACTGTCTTCTGATATCTACCAATAGGAATTTTGTCCAAGTTTATAGATTCATTTAATGTCAACTTTCCCTAAAACCTTCTATAATGCTCTTAGAAGTAATATTTTCCTAATACTCCTAGGTGTTTCTTTTTCCCTTATGGCACTGACCAAATTCTAATTTGTATTGTAGTTATCTGTGTAAATGTTTTATTTAAGATTTTTTTTTCTATTTATTCATTTGAGACAGAGAGATACAGAGAGAGAGAGAGCATGAGCAGGGGGAGGTGTAGAGGCAGAGGGAGAAGCAGGCTGTCCGCTGAGCAGGGAGCCGGATGTGGGACTCGATCCTAGGACCCTGGGATCACAACCTGAGCCGAAGGCAGAGGCTTAATCATCTGAACCACCCAGGTGCCCCTGTTTTATTTAAGATATTAAAGGAAGAATAGGTTTGTACCTCTTCTTGCCAATATATTCTGCTTGTGTACAGTATGTGCCCAACAAACATTTATTTTATGAAGACTATTACTGTATATGAATTATGCTAGTATAAAAGGGTCTTTCTCAAGTCTGATAATTTCAAGGCTTGTATGTTGTTTATTCTTTTTTTTCTTGTTTTTAACCTCTTAAATCGTGAGTTTAACATTATCTGTCTAGGTAAGTGGTTTTTCCTGTCACATAGTCTAACATGTTTTAGAGCAGTGTTTCCTAAAATGTAATACCTATCCAACAGATAGGATTATTTTAAGTAGTACACTTAATAAACATTTTCTCTTTTATTTATTTTTTATTTTTATTTTTTTTAAAGGTTTTATTTATTTGACAGAGAGAAAGACAGCCAGAGAGGTAACACAAGCAGGGGGAGTGGGAGAGGGAGAAGCAGGCTTCCCGCGGAGCAGGGAGCCCGATGTGGGGCTCAATCCCAGGACCCTGGGATCATGACCTGAGCCGAAGGCAGACGCTTAATGACTGAGCCACCCAGGCGCCCCTAAACATTTTCTCTTTTAATCTTTCTGTTATTTTGATGTGCAGTAGAAAAAAATAATACGAGCACATCATGATTTCACCAAGAGCTGTATATATATATTTTTTTACAAATGTTCCAGAAATTATTAATAGTTTCAATTTGGTTTATCCTCTTTTGACATAACGAGGCTAAAATTATGGCACAGAAATAAGCATTTTATGATTATCATATTTCCTTAGCTGAGCACATCAGGCACTTTTTTTTTTAAAGATTTTATTTATTTGACAGAGAGAGACACAGCGAGAGAGGAAACACAAGCAGGGGGAGTGGGAGAGGGAGAAGCAGGCTTCCCACTGAGCAGGGAGCCCGATGCGGGGCTCGATCCCAGGACCCTGGGACCATAACCTGAGCTGAAGGTAGACGCTTAAGGACTGAGCCACCCAGGTGCCCCCACATCAGGCACTTTAAAAGGCTAAATGTGTTGATGAAATAACACAAACAAGAAGGAAATGTTACCCTTTGTTTTCAAATGCTTGTTGATCATTATTATCCCTTTTTATAGAACAGAGAAACTGAAGGGATATTATATGTAAGAAGGAAAAAAATGGTTTATTTCTCATAGAGATTTACTCTTTTTCATATCAAGTATTTTGCTCTCTAAGACTCATTGCAGCTTTTACTAAGAATTGAATAGGACAGATTTTTTTTTTCCAGCTCAGTGACTATAACACTTTCCTCATGGTGCATAGTGTATTTGGTGACATATCAGGAATTGTTTCTTAAAGTCTTTTTTTTTTTTTTTTAAGATTTTTATTTATTTATTTGACAGAGAGAGACACAGCGAGAGAAGGAATACAAGCAGGGGGAGTGGGAGAGGGAGAAGCAGACTCCTTGCCGAGCAGGGAGCCTGATGCGGGGCTCAATCCCAGGACCCCAGGATCATGACCTGAGCTGAAGGCAGTGGCTTAACAACTGAGTCACCCAGGCACCCCCTTTAATTCTCTTCTAGTGTAATTTAGTCATCACTTTTTCCCCTTTGAGTTACACACAGTGTTCATATATGGACTAAGGGGAACAGCTTAACCTCTATCAAAAATGAATGTATTAACATAAGAAGGCTGCTTCTTAGGTTGTAGTTAATGGTAAGACTTAAAAAGTTTCCTGAGTACATTCTGGATTTTCTCACCAATACTAATGTAATGATTTTCATTTAAATTTTTAACTGTTTTAAGTAACTATTATGTGATAGATTGTGGGGGGACAAGGTTTGGGGAGGTGATGGCCATTTTGAGACATGCTCTACATATTTAATAGAGTTTTATAGTTTCCTCTAGTACTGGGGATGATCTGTTAGTTTTTAATTTCTTTACCTTTAGAAAGGCGTGTTTTTGTTAGGAACATTTTATCTTGGTAATATCAGTTACAAAGCCAGGAAAACTGAGGGCTGTCACAAAAAAAAGAGTCAGAAAACTAGGGGAAGCATTTTTTTTTTTTTTTTTTCCTTTTCAATTAAAGACTAGATGCGCTTACTGAGTAGAAAGTAACCCTGGTCAAAATAATTTGGTCTTTACGTGAGATCCTCTGTTAGGAAATCTTACTGGTGTCCTTGCTGATACTTATAAATCTTAAATTGTATTTTAATTTTTTAACTCCATGTGGTTCGTACACTTAAAATTATTTTCCCTTTGAGAGAAGTTTTTTTTTCTTTAATCAAGAAATTAAATGATTTTGATGGTTTGAATCAGAAAACACAATTGGAATTGTTCCTACATAATTTTTTGATTGTAGCAAATGGTATGTGTGTGTGTGTGAGAGAGAGAGAGAGCGAGCATGTGCGTGCAACATAATTTTCAAGATAGTGGTACTTGGATGACTATTAAAATGTTCTTACTATTTAATTTTGGATCAGGACAGAATGATGGAACCTGATGACACAGGTATTGTGGCTTAAATATTAACACTTGTTCCTACTAAATGGAATCAACCTTTTCTGGTCACAGTAGTACTTGTTTTTCTCACCTTTTATTTGAAAAATTTACTTTGCATAGGTCTTAGAAATAAAGAGCCCTTATGAGGGGGTTCAGATATAGTGTAGTTTTGCTTCCTTCCAATATGAGTAAAATATTATAAGTGCTCTAATAATAAATACTGTGTAAGAAATCATTTTCAAATACATTTTAAGTGTCAGACTGTATCATCTACTTTGTTGTACTGTATAGTGTGTTATAATAGTGAATATGGTAATGTTAATTAATGAGTGAAAAAGGCTATTAATACTCTAAAACTGTACTTAGGACAAATGTATAGTTAAGTTAAATCTCTGGGAAATTGCAAAAAAAAAAGGATTTCTTTAATTTCCTGAACATTATTGGCCATATTGTTATCAGTAATGCCAGTTTTGTAACAGATCAATCCAAGTTTCTGTGGCTTAACTTAATAAAGGTTTAACTCTCATTCACACAAAGTCCAGTGTGGTTATGCCTGATCAGGACATTCTCCTAGATATGTTCCTTCCAGAAAGTGATTTAAGGATTCAGCCTTCTTCTGTCGTGTAGTTCTGTCATTTTCAACCTGTGACCTTTAAGGTCACCACAGAAACGGAAAGAGGGTAGGATATTGTGTGGGAGATTTTAATTGCCCCGGCTTAGAAGTGGAATATATCACTCCCATCTGCATTCTGCTGGCCAGAACTCTGTTATGTGGCCCCACCTAATTGCAGAGGAACTCGAAAGTATTGTTTATTTGTGTGCCAAGCAGAAGAGGAGTTACAATTATATTGCTAAGCACTAACATTCTTTTCCACACTGATATTTAGTAAACTTGTTTATTTGTTGAAGTTGTGGTATTCAGTAAGCATTTATTACATGCTGACTTATATGGGATAGTTTTCTTTAAACGAAGGAATAAAAAAATATCAAAGAACCCCACAGATTTTTGAACATTAAAATACACAGTGAATGGCTGATAAAAGCAGTTTATGAAGGTACAAAACAGTATAGTTCAAGTGTAATGTATGTTAGCAGATAAAGAAGTATTGGAGTGAATTGAATGCTATCAGGGAAAAGTGAGTTAATACCTGGTTCAAACTGATTTTAAGTGTGGTATTAATTGAAAGAGGAGAACATAGAGCTTTTCACTTGAGAAGAATAAAATCTAATGGAAAGTTAGCAGATAGATTTGCAAGAAAAGGGAACATATAAGAAAATCTGAAAGGTAAGATTGGAGAGGTATTTTAGGGTTCTGTCTGGTGGATTAAAATGTTTGAATTTGATATTTAATAAATATTGATGTGTTTAAGCATCTTTCTAACATTTTATTTCTTAGAGATCAGTAGAGCCAAAGTGGTTTATGAAAAGATAAGTGGTTCTGACAGAAGAAAAGAGAACAGAGAGTGCTAGGAGATAGGAGAGGAGCTGTCTTTTTTTTTTTTTTAATATGCTGATGCTTATTAAATTATCTTTCAAGAAATATTAAAAGGAAAACTTAGTTATCTAAACCAGGCCTAAGCATAGTGTCTTAGAGAATAAATTTCATTAATGAGGAATGGCAAATATAATTATATAATGACATAGGATAGAATTTCTGAAGACTTTCAAGTTCCATTGTCTTAAAACAGTAGGTGATGTGACAACCTCTTTTGGAATCTTTTTTTTTTTTTTTTTAGTAGAGGTACAACATATAATACTGGAGGAAATAGATTCTGGTAATTATCATCCAGTAAGAGAAATTTGAAAACTATTAGCATAAAGTAACATTTATAAATTGATGGTTTAGAGCAATCTGAGGTATGATTTTGTGTGTAGGACATGAAAATGAGTATTATAATTTAACATTATTAGAACAGTGATTTTCACAATGTGTTCTTTGGACCAATAGCATCAGTATCACCTAGGTACTTGTTATATATATAAATTTTGGGGGACACCTGGGTGGCTCAGTCATTTGAGCGTCAGACTCTTGGTTTCTGCTCATGTCGTGATCTCAGGACCTAAGACTAGAGCCCTATGGAGCTCTGTGCTCAGCAGGGAGTCTGCTGGAGAGATTCTTTCCCTCTGCCTCTCCCCCTGCTCACGCCTGTATTCTCTTTCTCTCTCTCAAAATAAATAAATCTTAGATGTGTAAATTTTTGGACCTCACCTCAGACCTATTTAATCAAGGGATAGGCCTGGTCAGCGTCTTTTAACAAACTCTTCAAAGGATTCTAAAGTTTAAAAACCACAGACTTAGAATGTTACTGTCCCTTTTTGTACCAGCCAGTAAATTTCAGGAGTTATGTCCTTAATAGAGTGCCTTAATCAGTTATACCATCCATATCAGAATGTTTAAAAGGTAGAATTTATCAGAGAGTAAAATCAGAGCATGTGGTGGTTGGATGTCATTAGAATTTACAAGGAGATTCCTCCATTCTGTGCTGACACTAGAGAAAATCCAGGTTATAAGATTTCAGTGTTTAGATAAATTTATCTTCCCATTTTTCCTTTTTGGTACCATTTGTTGACATTTATCCAACAATTCTTAGAGTGTTGAGTTTGACAGACTGATGGTAGACTTAGGTAGTTGTTAGTAATTGGTTTGCAGTGCCACTAGGGATAGTATCAAAATAGGTCTTTGAGAGAGGTAAGGAAAGGCCTGTCTTGGGTTTGAGCAGGGACTGGAAGTGTCGTTTTGCCACTGGGTTGTAGTTTGAAAGTCATTGTCTTAATGTAGGTAAAATATGTCTTTCTAAGACACAGTATTAGAGTTTAGATTTTTATTATATACAATGAGCATTTATTTATTTATTTATTTATTTTTAAAGATTTTATTTATTTATTTGACAGAGAGAGACAGCGAGAGAGGAAACACAAGCAGGGGGAGTGGGAGAGGGAGAAGCAGGCTTCCTGCTGAGCAGGGAGCCCGATGCGGGGCTCGATCCCAGGACCCTGGGATCATGACCTGAGCTGAAGGCAGACGCTTAACTACTGAGCCACCCAGGCGCCCCTACAATGAGCATTTAAACAGAAATGTGTAAAGGAGAGAGTTAGACCTTAAATTAAAATGTTACTTTAAATTAGTTTATATATTCAGTTATACATTTTAATTTTATTTAGATCTCTCATTTTAAGAAAAGACTAAATGAAACTGAAGAAATTAGTTGACATATTGGCCTATGGTATAAAATGATCTGATGTATAATGTAACCTAGTTGAACAAAAATGTAATTTTACTTTGTTTTTAACTGGTAAGTTAATTTATGGTTATTAACCTGTGATTTGACTATTCTTTTGAAAAATCCTGCCTAAGAAAGTTAAATGCTTGACTATCAGAACAGTGGTCCCAAAATAGAGTTCAGGCTGTTTTTCAGCCTGACACTGTTGTCTCTCTTGCTTTGCTCTCCTCCTGAAATGATGTTTCCATTTTGGGGATGCAGAGAGCTATGATTATTTATAGTGTGTTTTGGACAGGTGTGTTTACACAGGTCGGTGGAATTATCAAATGTCCCCCAAGACCTCTAATGTGAATATATTTCATTTTGTCATCACTCTTCATATTAAAAGAAAAAATAATTATGTTGGGTAGATGGAGAACATTCTCTTTAATTTTATATTTTAATGCAGCATGTGTCTTCTAATATTAGGAATTTTTCCACTGTTTTGGAATGATAGAGTTACTGGTAAACCATATATAGCTTTGTCACTGAAAAATTTTAGACTTTTTTTTTTTGTTCTTCTTAAAGACCATACAAATTATAAACATCTCTCCCCTTTTTTAGTTTGTGCTTTATATTTGACAGGAGATTTTAGGGAGTCAGACCCTGTAAGTATATAAAGCATTCATAAATTATTGAAGCTTTTTATATTATATAATTCCAAAATGATAATGAAGTCATAAAGTAACTGTCAGTAATACTACGTAACAAAAACTTTACAACTTAAAAAAACTGAAGTTTAGCATATACGCATATTTTTCAGCTCTAAAACCATTCCTTTATTTTATTTTTTTTAAACCATTGCTTTATTAATTAAGTAGTTGAGAGTCAATACTCCAATTATTATACTGGGGCCATTTTGCTACAAAGGCACCAAATTCTTTCAGTCAACCTATATGTGATAGTTGTCTTCTCTAGAAGACAGATAGCTGTCTTCTCTGTCTTATATACTAGGAGTAGTAGTTAGCTTGCCTTGAGACATTTGGCTGTTTCATGATCTTACATCACATAAGGAACTGCTTTTACTTCTTTGCAGTAGGCAGGAACTACTTTCATTTTATTCCTTTTTAAGACCTCCTGCTTCTTGAGAACTTACTCCTATCTGCTTAGAGACTGGATGTTATAATATAGTCCCATTCAGAAAGATGTTAATAGTAAAATGGTCTCCTTTCTTCCTCTTACCTGTCTACAGCTCCTTCTGGAATCTTCTCTTTGTTCTATATCCATTAAGCCCTGGTCATCCAAAGCCGTCTTCAGTTTTCTATATTCTTTATTTCACTGAATTAACAACTCTTTTTAGGATCATCCTGATACTTTATCTACTAGCAGCAGTAGTTAGCTTGCCTTGAGACATTTGGCTATTTCATGATCTTACATCACATGGTTAAAACCTTTTTCTATCTGGATATTGTGTGTGTGACCATTTGTATTCATCAGTCTTTTCTGTTCTAACAGTTCCTATTTTACCCTTCCTTCTACAGACAAAGATAGTAAGAAGAGTGGATTCTCTCCTGAATACACACATAGCTTAATAAAAAACCAGAATCATGTGCCAATCCTAGAGGTGAGAGGTGGTCAAAAAAATATAAGTAAATCATGGTCCTTACAAGGAAGAAGATTCTTAATTATCTAATTCAATGAGATAAATGTTACAAGGAAAAAGAGAACCAAGAGATGTGAGAGTAAGAAGGTGACATTTGGCCTTGAGAAAGTTTGGGAAGAGATCAATGAACATCAAAGAGAGTTGACATTTTAGCAGGGTCTTGAAGCAGGGCTAACTTATCCATTAGGCACTGTAAGTACAGTACCTAGGGCACACAGTTCTCTTAGGAGCCTGCAAAAAAGTTTCAATTTCAATTTATTTTAAAATCAGAAGAAAAATGAGTATAAGAATAATGAATATGTAATAGTGACCCCAACCTGAACCTGGATTATATTTATCTTTATAGTAATGCAGTTGTAAAATGTAATTTTCAATATTTTTTAAATAGAGGTAGCAGTTTACCAAGGCGAAAGTGCCTGGGACTTGCAAAAGTTATAATGCAGCATGCCTTGAAGGGTAAGGGTTTGTGGGTGCTAGGAACTGGGATTGGCAAAATCTTGAGTAAGAAGTTTATAATTAAATCACAGATTCACTTTAAGAAACTTAAAAAAATATGGTTTCTCTTACACATGCTGCTGCTAAAGTGCCATGTTAACTAGAGAAACACTACTTAGCTAAAATAAACACCACTTGATATGCTAAACCCCAAATAAAGATGCCATTAATTAGTGAATGAAATAATCATTATGTTGAGAGGCAGTATCTACTTTAATATTTCCTCACTTGTCATCAATGTAATATCAGCTTTTCAGGAAAAAATTATAAGATGTATATTTCATTGATAACAGAAATGTTGTTAAAACATGGTGGTGTGGGAAATACATCTTTGATTCTTAGAAGCACTGTAGTTTTTTGGTTCTACAAACCCATTGCCATACAACTCACATCTTAGTATAGACTAAACCTCCATGGTGAAATAAGGATTGACTGTTTCAGACCTTGATTTTATTCAGCATTATAAACTAAAACCTGTGTAGTTATTATTTCTATTTTATAGTTGAGAGAAACAGTCAAAGAAAGGTTTGGAGAATCTTTTCCCTGGTCTGACATTTAATAAGAAAGAGGTGGGGCTAGGATTTTAAGTTGTGTAATCTTGATTCCAGAGGTTTTCTTCCTAATCAGTATACTTCCAAGTTGCTAAATTCAGTTTTGGATTAGTTGAATTTAAGGTGTTTTTGGGACAGCTAATAGATGTTCAGCATGGTGTACAAGTCTAGATTTCAGTAAGTGGTGATTTGGGGCAGAGATAAAAATTTTGATGTCTTCCTTAATGGGGCCAGAGATAAAAATTTTGATGTCTTCCTTAATAGACTTTAGTTGGAAGAACCAACCCTGAAGATTAGTATCTTGGAAACCATGATGAAAAATAGGGTGTCAAGAAGTATGAATGGTGGGCGCCTGGGTGGCTCAGTTGGTTAAGCGACTGCCTTCGGCTCAGGTCATGATCCTAGAGTCCCGGGATCGAGTCCCGCATCGGGCTCCCTGCTCGGCAGGGAGTCTGCTTCTCCCTCTGACCTTACCCCTTCTCATGTGCTCTCTCTCATTCTCTCTCTCTCAAATAAATAAATAAAATCTTTAAAAAAAAAAAAAAAGAAGTATGAATGGTCAGTATGGTGAAATGCAGTAGAGGGATCTCAGAAGATATGGATTGAGAAGGGTCTGTTTGTCTTAGCAGCAATAAGGATGTCATTGGTGATTTGCAAAAAGAAGTATTTAATCAGCACTGCCTCTCTGTATTAGAAGGGAAGTTGAAGGGGTGCCCGGGTGGCTCAGTCATTAAGCGTCTGCCTTCAGCTCAGGTCATGATCCCAGGGTCCTGGGATTGAGCCCCGCATCGGGCTCCCTGCTTGGCGGGCAGCCTGCTTCTCCCTCTCCCACTCCCCCTGCTTGTTTCTCTTTCTCGCTGTGTCTCTCTCTGTCAAATAAATAAATAAAATCTTTTTAAAAAAAAAAAGGGAAGTTGCACAAAAAGATTAACCTTAGAATGTGACCTTTATTGGAAATTTGTAACTTCTATTTATTTATTTGGTCTTTGCAGATGTAATTAGTTAAGCATCTTGAGATCCTTGTCTGTAATGAGCCAGTGAGGAATGACAGAGGTACAATTTAGTTCTCTTTACTACTCAGAAGGGAGATTTGATCTTTAATATGTTTTTAATGTGACTTCATTGAATAATGCCCGTTGAATTGCAAAATCCCACTTGAATTCAGAAATACATATTGTCAGACAGAATGTGTCTGTTCTGTATTTGATAGTCCAAGTCTATTTGAAAACTGATCAAATAGTGTCTTTTTAAATGATTTTAAACAGATTTGGGTATTACATTATGGCTCTCTCTAAACATTTAACTTGTTTAGACTTAAGAAAAATTGATTTCCAATTAACACCAGATTTCATAAGAAAGAAAATATTAGCTAAATAATTAATTCTATGAGATGATATGTATTCAAAACAAAAACAGGCAACATCTGTTAATTCAGTTGGGAGGAGAAGATTGAGCTTTGTCCTTTAAATTTTTAAATATTGTTCAGAATTTTTATTTTAAACATCTTTAGGTACATTCGTACTAATACTATGTCTCACCAGAACTTGAAGTCTTTGATTTGTATAGACATTAAATATTTTTATTGATTGATCAAAGGGTGAGAGCAGATCAGCTGACATTCTCTTAACTTGAACTCCCTCCTAATGATTTCCTTCATCTACAATATAATGATAATTAGTTACATTAATTTATATTGCCTTCACTCTTAATAACTGAGGCACTAGTTTTAAAAATTGACTTATAAGTAAGATAGTAAGGAATAAATTATGTTCAGAATAGTTTTATTGTATGTTCCATTGTATTCTAATTATATGAAATTTTGTAATTCACACTATAGGAAGGTGTTTCAGAGGATTTTGAAGGTCTTCTAATTTCATCCCCCATCCATTTCATGAATCCCTTCTACATTATTATTGAGATGGTCACACAGTCTTCTTTTCACACCTCCAGGGATAGAGAGATCATTACCTCTCAAAGTATACAATAGCCAGTCAGTCTTGTGTGACTACCATATACTAGTCATGGCAATGAACAAAATAGACACTTGCCCTGTCCACATGGAGTCTGTAACCCAGCAGTGATTTTAAATAAGTAATTAAACGTATGTAAGCATTGCGAAAAAGAAATACACAGTGCTATAAAATAATATGACAAGGGAATTTAACATAATCTGGGAGGGTCAGAGAATGTTGTGTTAAGGTATTAATGTTTTGGCTGACATTTGGAGGATGAATGAGCTAGGAAAAAGGTGGGGAAGTTTTTCAAGTTGAGGAAAGAGCATGTACCAGAATCTAGAGTTGAGCATGACGCGTTCAAGAGACCTGAAACAATTACAGTAAGAGGGCATTCTTCTCATCTCTGTAGGAAACCTAGCATGTCTCTTATATATTGAGGACTAAAGGAACCTTTTAAGGATTTGCAGGTTTGGAAGGTCAGCAGTAGCAATGGTGAAGTAGTTCCCTTAAGTGACTTTATAAGAATTGGCCATCAAGAAAATAGGGACAGGATGTGAAGAACATAAGAACACCTCTCACAAATAACCGGGGTGAGAGTGGGGGGAGTGGAGACCAAAAGGAGATATGAGATATTATGCAAGTAAGGACACAATAGGTTGTAAACATTGGAGTTAGGACTAATACACCAAGAGGCTAGTAAGACTGGAGAAAATTCGGGTTATATATTACCTGAAATGGCATTTTTTAAAACAAAGGATTTGGCAAAAATTATTTTCTTCCTTTTTGTTTCATGTCTCTCCTTGCTGGGAAATGGTCTCTTGCAATAGTGATAATATAAATTGATATGGTTATTTGATTGCTTGACATTTGATTTTTTTTTTTTAATTTATTTTCAGAAAGAGAGAGAGAGTGCATACAAGCAAGGGGAGTGGCAGGCAGAGGGAGAAGCAGGCTCCCCACTGAGCAGGGAGCCCGGTGCAGGACTCGGTCCCAGAACCTTGGGATCATGACCTGAGCCGAAGGTAGATGCTTAACCGACTGAGCCACCCAGGTGTCCCTGCTTGACATTTTAAATTTTATTTTTTAAGATAATATACAGTAAGGTTTACTTTTGGGGGGTGTACAGTTCTGTGAATTTTAACATATGTAAAATATGTGTAGTCACCACCACAATCAGGGTACGGAATAGTTCTATCACCCCAAAATCCTTTAGCTATCCCTGTGCAGTCACACTCTCCTCCTACATATAGACCCCATTTCCCATTACTATGGTTTTGTCTTTTTGAGAGTGTCTGATAAGTAGAATAATATGTATGTAACTTTTGGATACTGGCTTCTTTCATACTGTGTAAGTATGAAACTTTTTACTTGTATCAATAATCCATTCCTTTTATTACAGGTTTTTGTGTGAATGTAAGTTTTTTATTTCTCTAGATACTCAGGAGTGGGATTGCTGGGTCATTTGGTAAGTCTATGTTTAACTTTATAAGAAACTGCCAAAGTGTTTTCCAGAGTGGCTGTTTCATTTTGCATTTCCATTGGCAACATGTGAGTTCCAGTTGTTCTGTATCTTTGCCAACGCTTGACACAGTATTTTTTATTTTAGCCATTCTAATATGTGTGTAAATGGTATCTCATTGTAGTTCTGTTTTTTAGTCTTTCTTATAATTTACATAACATAAAATTACTCAAAGTGTACAATTTAGATGTTTTTAGTATATTCAGAGTAGTGTAAGCATCACCACAATCTTAAGTTTAGAACATTTTCATCACTGTGGTTTTCTTTTGCATTTCTGTAGTGGCTAATGGTGTTGAGTGTCTTTTCACTTGCCATTTCTGTTTGCTAGTTGTTTGTCCATTTTTTATTTGTGTTGTCCATATTCTTCCTATTGAGTGTTGAAAGTATTCTGGATACAGGTCCTTTGTTAATTACGTGTACTGCAAATATTTTCTCCCAGTCTGTAGCTTGCCTTTTCATTCTTTTTTTTAATTTTATTATTTTTTTTAAGATTTTACTTATTTATTTGTGCAATAGAGAGAGAGAGAATGAGCAGGGGTAGGGACAGAGGGAGAGAGAGAAGTAGACTCCCTTCTGAGCAAGGAGCCCAATGCGGGGCTCGATCCCAGGACTCTGGGTTAGGGTTAATGACCTGAGCCGAAGGCAGATGCTTAACTGACTGAGCCACCCAGATGCCCCGTCTTTTCATTCTTTTAACAATGTCCTTTACACAGCCAAGTTTTGAATTTTGATTAAGTCCCATTTTTCAGTTTTATCGTTTTGGTATCATCCCTAAGATCTCTTTGCCTAACCTCTGGTCACAAAGATTTTCTCCTTTATTCTCTTCTAAAAGTTTTACAGTTTTATATTTAGTTCTGTTATCTCATTTGAGTTAATTTTTATAGAAGGTGTGAGGTTTAGGCCAGTTCATTTTCTTACATATGGGTTGTTCACTTGTTCTAATATGATTTGCTGGGAAGACTCTTCTTTCTCGTTTGAATTGCCTTTGTACCTTTGTCAAGGATTAATTTGCCAAATTTTGGGGGGGTCTATTTCTGGACTCCATTCTTTTTCACTCTTCTCTGTTTCTGTCCATCCTTTTGCCAGTATCATAGTATGCAATCAGAAACTGATTTCTCTGACTTTCTTGTTCTTCTTCAGAAATTTAATGGTTTTTCTAGTTCTTTCACCTTTCAATATGAATTTTAGACTCAGTTTATCTATATGTACAAAAAAAATCCTCCTGGCATAATGATTGGAAGTATGTTAAATATGTGGATCAATTTAGGGAGAGTTGACTTCTTTACTGTTGAGTCGTCAGTCCATGACCTGTGGTAAGTCTCTCCATTAGGTCTTCTTTTATATATTTCATTAATGGTTTATAGTTTTCAAGGTACAGATCCTATACATATTTTTATAAATTTATACCTGATTGTTTCCTTTTGTTAAAGCTGTTGTAAATAGTGTTGGTTTTCTTTTTTTTTAAGATTGATTTATTTCTTTTAGAGAGAGTGAGAGAGAGCATGAGAGGGAGAAGGCAACGGAGAGAATCTCAGACAGATGCCCTGCTGAGCGTGGAGCCTGACATGGGGCTCAATCTCATGACCCTGAGATCATGATCCCAGTTGAAATCAAGAGTCTGACACTCAACCTACTGAGCCACTGGTGTTGGTTTTTAAATTTAATTTGCCAGTTGTTCATCGCTGGTGTATAAAAATATGATTGATTTTTTTTGTGTGTGTGTTGACCTTGTATCCTGTGACTGAAAACTCACTTATGAGTTTTAGGGGTTCTTAGTAAATTCCTTGGGATTGTCTACATATATTATCTGAGAATAGGGGCAGTTTTATGTCTTCCTTTCCAATCTGTATGCCTTTTCTTTCTTTTTCTTAAATTATTGCACTGACCAACACTTCCAGTATGATGTTGTATAGGTATGGTGAGAGTGGCCATCCTTTTTCCTTATTCTCATCCTAGTCTTCACCATTAAGTATATTGTTAGCTGATATTTTACCCCCAGAGATGCCTTTTTATCAGATTTGGAAATTTCCTTCTATTTCTAGTTTGCTAAATGGTTTTACTGTTGAAGGACATGGAATTTTATTAGATGCCTTTTCTGCATCAGATGATATGATCATGTGGTTTATATATTTTTTTTACTGTTAATAGGGTGGACTACATTGCTTGATTTTCGAACATTGCATTATTTTTACATTCCTGAGATCTGCCCCACTTAGTCATGGTGGATTATTGTTTCTATATACTGCTGGATTAAATTATCTAATAGTTTGTTGAGGATTTTAAAAATTTCTATCCAAGAAGGGTATTAGTCTAGTTATCTTTGCCTGTGCCATCTGTCTAGTTTTGGTATCAGGTTAACATCATTATCCTAAAATGAGTTGGGAAGTATTCTCTTCTGTTTTTTGGAAGAGATCTCATAGTTTGGTATTCTTCATTAAATATTTTGTAGAATTCACAATTGAAACCATTTGGGTATAGAGATTTTGTTTTTGGAAGAGAATTGTTTTTGTGATTATCCAATTTCTTTAGCAGTTATAAGACTCCTTAGGTTATCTATTTCATTTGGTGTGAATTTTGGCATTTTGTGGTTTTCCAGGAATTGGTCCATTTCATCTGAGGTGTTGAATTTATGTGCATAGAATTGTTTGTACTATTTCTCTATTACCTTTTTAATGTCTGGGGGATGTAGTTATATCCCCTATTTCATATTAAATGCTGGTCATTTGTGTCTTCTTTTTTCTCTGTTAGTTTTGCTTGACTTTTTAAAAAATCTATTTATAAAGAGGTAGCTTTTGATTTCACTGATTATTGAGTTTTTTGTTTTCAATTTGAGCGATTTCTGTTGTTTTTTCCATTATTTTGATTGCCTTGAATATATTTTGTTCATTTTTTTAGTTTCTTAATGTGAAAGTTTAGATTATTGATTTGAGACCTTTCTTCTTTTCCCATATAAACATTTTATACCATAAATTTCCCTCTAGATACTACTTTGGTATATTTCTCAAATTTGGTATGTTGTAGTTTCATTTTCATTCAGTTCAAAATATTTTTATTTCCCTTGATTCCTTTTACACCTGTGGGTTATCTAGAAGTGAGCTTGGTTTCCGTGTGTTTGGAGATTTTGTTGCTATCTTTTTATTAATTTCTAATTCTTTTATGCGTTAGAGGGACATACTTTATATAATTTCAATTCAATTTATATAATTTCTAATTCTCTGTGGATACAAACTGCTTTTCTACAATTTAATGCACTTCTAATTCTACCTAGAGTTAGAAACCCATATATTAAGGTCTTAATCTTACAAGACTGCCTTCAAATGCAGATGCCAATAGCAAGTAGTGGGTCCCCAGGGTACCCATACTTCTGTCTGACTTGGCTACAAATTAGGGTTCCCAAAACCCCCTCCTCAGGTTCAGTAATTTGGTATAACTGCTCACAAAACTCAGGAAAATACTGTATTTATTACCAGTTAATTACAAAGGGTACTATAAAGGATACAGATGAACAATGATGCCAGATGAAGAGGTACAAAGAGCAAGGTCTGGAAGCATCCCAAGCACAGGAGCTTCTGTTACCATGGAGTTGGAGTGCACTACCCTCCTGGCATATGGATGCATTCACCAACCTGAAGCTCTTGCAACCCCTTCATTTGGGATTTTTTTTGGAGGTTCCATTATCATGGTTGATTAAACCATTGACCACCCCCCAGCCTCTCCCCTCCATGGAGGTCAGAGGTAGGGAGCTCTTTCATCCGTCCTCCCATTTTACTTTTCTCTGTGGTTCAGATTGGATAATTTCTATTGATCTACCTTCAGGTGTACTGACTCCTCTGACATCTCTATTCTTTTGTTGGACCCCTTTAGTGAAGTTTTATTTCCGTTGCTGTTTTCACTTCTAAACTTTTGATTTGATTTTTCTTTTTATCCTCTGTTTGTGTGCTAGAGCTTTCTGTCTTTCCCTTCCTCTCAAGAATATTTGCCCTTATTCGATGAAGCATTTTTATAATAGTTTTTGTAACATAATTCGAACATCTGTGTTATCTTGAAGTTGGTGTCTGTTGTCTTTCTCATGCATGTTGAGATTTTCCTGGGTATTTGTATGCCAGGGAATTTTGGATTTTGTCTTAGGCATTTTGAATATTATGATATGAGATCTAAGGTCTTGCTTATATCCTGTATAGAATGTTTTTCTTTTGTGTGTGTGTGTGTGTGTGTTTTGTTTTGATTTGTTTTTGTTTTTGAATGTTTTTCTATACAGAAGACTGATTGGTTCAGGTTGACACAAGTATGAACTTCACCTTCTGTGGTTTGTGATTTTTATGTTAGTGCCTTTTTCAAAGCCTTTGTTGTGCTCCTCAGATATGTCCTGTGTGTATTGTCAACCAGTGGCAGCCTGGTATCTGTACACTTCTCAATGTCTATGGTATGAGGTTTAGGCTCAGATTTTCACATATGCAACTTGCAGGTGATGCCAGGAATTCATAAATAACTTTATGGGCTTGCTTTCCCAAGGTCTTTTCTCTGTGCGTTGTCCTTGGTACTTTCTAGTTTTTTGGAGTTCCTCTTTTTTGTTCTCTGGTCAGATAACTAAGGATTTATTTATCCCATGTTGCTGAGCAGTTCTTGTGACTTTGCCAGTGTCTGAGGCCAAGCAGTGGAAGGGCAGAGAGAGAAACGGGTCCTTCCTTCTTTCAGTGTTTTAGGTTCTGCAGGTCCCTATTGTTACCATTGTTACTGCCACCACTACCAAGGAATTTCTCGGGTGATAGGGTGCAAAAAAATGGATAAAAGAAAAGCAACATAAGTGATTAGAGTGTCTGTTCTTTGAAATCAGGACAACAAAAACAGGTATACACTCAAATATTGCAAAGAAAAACATCCTTATATGACTTTTAATTTTAAAGTTTGGTATAAATTATATCTTTGATAATCTGGTATGATAACAGCAGAGATTTAGAGTCTGTCATACCCCAGCTGGAATCACAGTGTTACCATTTACCAACCATGTGATCCTAAACAAATCACTGCTAAGTTTCAGTTCCCTTGTTTGTGAAACATTTATATAATATCCACTCAGTGGTGTACTGGAGCTGGCTTGTACCCCCCCATAAGAGCTGATTGTTAAAATTTTAGATATCTTATGAGCTGTTAAACAGCCATCATTAAAAATTAAATTACACAAACTTTAGAATTAAATTATGTTAAAAACAAAGGCAGTAGGGGCACCTGGGTGGCTCATTCGGTTGAGTGCCTGACTGTTGGTTTCGGCTCAGGTCATGATCTCAGGTTTATAAGATGGAGTCCCACAGGGGGCTCCACGCTTAGTGTGGAGTCTGCATGAGATTCTTTCCCCCTCCTTCCTTCCCCCTGCTCCTCCCCCTGCTCATGTGCTTTCTGTCACTAAAATAAATAAAATCTTAAAAAAAAAGCAAAGTATAAATGCTGAAAACTCATCACTTCCTAGCTATTTTGCTACCCTGTACATTATATATGTCTGTTATAGCTGTGTGGTGAAATACCATATAATGATATGCTATTGCCTATCTCTTCTCAGCTCTGTGTTCAGTGTGTTTACATTGGTAGCTTGAAATGTGTCATGATGGTATTCATACCACAGAAACTGGTAAATAGCACAAACCAGAGCTTGATTTATTGTTTTGTTGGATGTCTAGATTTAAGAAAGTGATGGAGAAAATATCAATAAAGCAGATTAAACTTAAAAGTTTGTTGTATCTGGGGGCACCTGGGAGGCACAGTCAGTTAAGCCTCTGACTCTTGGTTTCAGCTCAGGTTTTGATTTCGGGGTCATGGGATCGAGCTCCACCTCAGGTTCCCTGCTTAGGGTGGAGTCTGCTTGGGATTCTCTCTCCCTCTCCCCCATTCCTCCTTACATGCACACACGTGCGTGTGCACATTCTCTCTCGAAAATAAAATCTTTTTTTAAAAAAAGTTTGTTGTATCCATTGGCTGTTGTTGTTAGTAACACAAAAGTTGAGGAAATATTCTAAACTACAGGCTTACCTCATTTTATTGCACTTTACTTTATTGAGCTTCACAGATACTGCATTTTTTACAAACTGAAGGTTTGTGGCAACCCTACATTAAGCAAGTTTATTTGCATTATTTTTTCCAATGGCATTTGCTCACTTCATATCTTTGTGTCACATTTTGATAATTCTTGTGATACTTCAGATATTTTCATTATTATTTGAATTGCTTCAATTTCATGATAAAACTTTAACAGATGAGGAGTTACTTCCTATGGCTGAGCAAAGACAGGGGTTTCTTGAGACGGAATCTACTCCTGGTGGAGATGCTGTGAAGATTGTTGAAATGACAACAAAAGATTTAGAATATTACATAAACATAGTTGATAAAACAGTGGCAGAATTTGGGAGGATTGACTCCAGTTTTGAAAGATGTTCTCCTGCAGGTAAAATGCTGTCAAGTAGCATCACATGCTACAGAGAAATCATTTGTGAAAGGAAGAATCAATCAGTATGGCAGACTTCATTGTTGTCTTATTTTAAGAATTGCCAGAGCTGTTGGGCATTGGTAGTTGGGTGGCCAGTCAGGGTGGGACGGGGCAGTCTCCCGCTGCCTCCTGGCTGCAACCATAGCTGACAAGATCCACAGGAAGGCCAACCACTCAGTGCTCGTTGGGAACACCAACGGCCTCACCACGTCCATGTCCCTCACAGTGGCCGCCATCACCTCCAAACCTGGGGGTAGCAGTGGCTCCAAGAAATTAGTGATCAAGAATTTCTGAGACAGGCCTAAATTGCCTGATAACTACATTCAGGACACCTGGCAGAAGCTTCTTGAGGCAGTGAAAGCCATACTAGTATCATCTCCATCAGAACCTGGAAAAAGTACCAAGCTGTTGAAAATCTGTTCTCACAAAGTTTCCTCAACACGCTACAAACAGCTATGCCAGGTCTGTGAAGATCATGTCCAAGCACAGGTCCTTCAGTTTAGAGAAGACTCACCGGATAGTGTTTTATTTTTAAAGAAGATTAACATGTGCTGTCAAGATCATTGCAGACAAACGATCATGATCAGAAGTATTTTCCTGTTTTTGCTTCGCACTTATGTACTTCAGAATTCCATGCTTCCTTCTATCTGTAATATGGGATTGGAACTTTTTAGAAACCATATCATTAGTGATAAAAATGGTTCAGAGTAAAAATATTGATGGAATTCTGCTATTAACTGAACGAAGCAGCAAAGTTTATTGGAGTTTATTGAAAAGTCTCCTGAGTATGCTCTCTGACCTTCAGGTATATAAAGATTCATTTGAACTGAAACTTTTGGAAGAAACTAATTGTTTATATGCTGCAGAAGGCCAGAATATCTTAACCATATAAGTAGGCGTTTAGAGGAAGAGGGAGACTGAGTAATCACTTATTTAGACCACAGCACACAGAAACCACTGATTGCTTATATAGAGAAACAGTTATTAGGAGAACATTGAACAGCAATTCTGTAGAAAGGGCTTGACCACCTCCTTGATGAGAACAGAGTGCCCACCTCACTCAGCTATACCAGCTGTCAGCTGCGTGAAGCATGGCCAGCAGATTCTGCTGCAGCACTGGAGTGACCCCATCAAAACTTTTGGGACAACAGTTGTTATCAGTCCTGAAAAAGACAAAGCTATGATACAGGACCTGCTAGATTTTAAGGATCGTGTGGACCATGTGATGGAAGTGTGCTTTCAGAGACACAAGAAGTTCATCAACTTGATGAAGGAATCCTTTGAAACATTTATCAACAAGAGGCCAGATAAGCCCACAGAATTGATGGTAAAGCATGTTGATTCAAAATCAAGAGCAAGTAGTAAAGAAGCAACAGACGAAGACCTGGAGAGGATTCTCGACAAGTTTATGATAATATTCAGGTTCATTCACAGTAAAGATTTCTTTGAAGCCTTTTATAAAAAAGATTTGGCAAAACGACTCCTCATTGGAAAAAGTGCCTCAGTAGATGCTGAAAAATCTATGTTGTCAGAACTAAAGCATGAATGTGGTGCTGCTTTCACCAGCAAGCTGGAAGGCATGTTCAAGGACGTGGAGCTCTCCAAGAACATCATAGTTCATTTCAAGCAGTATATGCAGAATCAAAGTGACCCAGGCTCTGTAGATCTAACAGTGAATAGACTTATGATGGGATACTGGCCGACATACACACCTATGGAAGTGCATTTAACTCTAGAAATGGTTAAACTTCAGGAAGTGTTTAAGACATTTTATCTCAGAAAGCACAGTGGTAGAAAACTTCAGTGGCAAACTACATTGGGGAATGCTGTTTGAAAAGCAAGTTTAAGGAAGGAAAGGAGTTCCAGGTGTCCATCTTCCAGATACTGGTGTTTCTCATGTTCAGTGAAAGGCGTACTTTCAGTTTTGAAGAAATAAAAATGGCCACGAGAATAGAGGACAATGAACTGCAAAGAACATTACAGTCCCTGGCCTGTGGCAAAGCACGAATCCTGGTTAAAAGTCCCAAAAGGAGGAAGATGGGGACACATTCATGTTCAACGGGGAATTCAGATACAAGTTGTTTCAAATAGCAGCTAGATCCAGATGAAGGAAACCGTTGAAGAACAAGTCAGTAACACTGATAGTGTTTCAGGAAGGACAGTATCAGATTGACCCTGCTATTGTCAGAATAATGAAGATGAGAAAGACTCTTCATCATAATCTTCTAGTTTCTAAATTGTATAATCAGCGAAATTTCCAGTTAAGTCTAGAGATTTAAAAAAGAATTGAATTTCTTGTAGATAGACTATATGGAGAAAGATAATCACCACTACATGGCCTGATATATTGGCTAGCTGCTTTCTCTCAGCGAGACACTAGAATGTATCTTCAGAGCAACGAAGCATTTCTGTGCTATTTCCAAGACTTCTGAGATTGAGCCAGCACAAAGACTTTTTGGATTAGAAAGAAAAGAGATGGTTTCTTGGATCACCTTTCACAAAGCGTAAGGTTTTGCAAATGGCGTATGTGTCTTTCCCTCCAGTTCTCCCTCTTAACTCTTTTCGCTGTTTTGTTTTTGTTGCTTTGTGCAGAATGACTTTAAGATTGGACAAGAAGATACTGGTTAAAAGAGGTTCCTTTGTAAGATGTAGTTCTTGTGACAGAAAGCCAAAAGTTTGGTTTGGTGTCTGTGTGTGCTCATGAATGCATAGTTAAAAAGACCCTCCGTGCTGTGTTCATGGGCTGCAGAGATGACTGGTATACTCCTAAGGCAGGCTCTCTTGGTTGATGGACACTTAGTTTAGAAACAAGAGCCCTTTGTTGGTGGGCGTTAGGAGGAAACAATGTCAAAAGCTGGCTAATCAATTATGCGACGTAAATATTGGCATCTGTTTGTTTCCTTTATGTTCCATACATTTTAAACTCTGATGACTTTTTAGAGCAAGATTTCTCAGTGAGACCTCTCATGTATGCCAGGACAGCACCAGGTCAGGTGTGCTTGCTGTGGTGAACCCACGAGCATCTTTGTTCTACTTCTGCTGAGTTGTTTGTGGATTTTTTGTTTAGGAGTTTAGGGGATAGTGTGTTTGTGTTTACTCTTCTAAGATTGAGTCTAGCAGCCCCTTTTTTTTGCATCGGGGTAACTGCTGTTTGATTTTTTTCATTGCAGTATTTGTATGATTGCTCTGATAAGGTTTGGTTTGTTTTTACAGTTATGCCGTTGTTCTTTGTGCTGTAACCACTGTAAAAAGTTTTATAAGAGAATTAAAATCTTGATATTGTGAAGCAGAAGTTATTTTGTTAAAAGATTAAAAGGATTTTGTTGGCACCTGGTTTCACGTTTTGTGTATATATAGGTGCCATAACTGTAACAAAAATACTTTTATAGTAACATTTAAGAGTACTTTATATATTACATAGTAGTGTGCTTCATTTTGATTCAACACTACCAAAGGAATTTTGATCATGGGATAAATGTGTAAAGCAATATTTTATGGAATATACCAAGTTTATATAATTTGATTTTATGCTAAGTTATTAAAAAGTTTCTCCCTTTTAGAAATATGTGTGTTTAAAATATGGCATTTTATGGGTTTGCATGTGAAAATCCTCACCATTAAGTATTGTCATTATTTCTATATTTGTAAGTTTTCATTTGTGTGTTCTATAATATATGGTCTGTAAGTAGGCATTTAGAGGAAGAGGGAGACTGAGTAATCACTTATTTAGACCACAGCACACAGAAACCACTGATTGCTTATATAGAGAAACAGATTTTTACTTCTTAAATTTTATGTTCCTTGTCTCTAGAGATTGTTAATATTGTAACTTAATGTAAACTTACTCTGAATAAAATTAGTTTAATTGGCCTTAGAAAAGAATAAAAGAATTGCCTGAGCAACTACCACCCTGATCAGTCAGCAGCCATCAACACTCTGGTAAGACCTTCCACCAGCAAAAAGATACCACTTGCTGAGAGCTAATGTTTTAGCATGTAAAGTATTTTAATTAAAGTATGTACATTGTTTTTTTTTTTTTAAGGCATAATGCTGTTGCACATTTAATAGATTTCAGCATAGTGTAAACATAATTTTTATATGCACCGGGAAACCAAAACATTTGTTTGACTTGCTGTTTTGCAATATAAATTTTATTGCAGTGGTCTGGAACCGAACCCTTAGTATCTCTAAGGTGTGCATGTATTATCTAATTCAGCAAAGAGGTTGCTTATATCATTGATGAACAAGTGAGGTTATGACATATATCATTGTTGTTTCACTTTCCTTTTATTCTTTAATGTAGGTGAAAATATCAAATAACATTAAGATTGGAATTACATTTGTTTATCTGTTGCAACCTTAAGTTGGCTTCTCAGGAGTTTGGCAAAATCAGTAGAACATTCTGTGAGAATTAGTTGGCTCTAAGAAATTTACAATGAAGAGTATTGTATATCTTATTATAATTTTTAAATTGTGTCCAACAGCCTTCAAAATTTATAATAAACACACATTTCATACACACACACACACCCCCGAGGGCTGATTGTTAAACATTTATCAGCACACCACTGTGTCTAGCACAGAATAGGCATTCATTAAATGCTACTTTCTCCTCTCCTTTACTCCCCTTTGGCCTTTTCTTTTTTTTTTTTTTTTTAAAGATTTTATTTATCCGTTTGAGAGAGAGAATGAGAGACAGAGAGCACAAGAGGGAAGAGGGTTAGAGGGAGAAGCAGACCCCCCGCCGAGCAGGGAGCCCGATGCGGGACTCGATCCCAGGACTCCAGGATCATGACCTGAGCCGAAGGCAGTCGCTTAACCGACTGAGCCACCCAGGCGCCCCCCTTTGGCCTTTTCAAACAGAATCAAAATATTTTCCATACTTTGTGTAATCAGGATTGGTGAAAATAAAAATAGGACTGGCTTTAACTTCAAGGCTATTATATTCTTCAATATTATCACTTTCACTGTATTAAAACATATCTTAGTTAAAAGGACAAATGAAGATTTGAGGGAGTATGGTTTTCTTTTGAATTCTATTGTTGGGAGCTTTAGGTAAAATAGGTAAAAATACCAGTACTCAATTATATTTCAAAGAGGGACATTAGAAGCATAAAGTATAATGTTTATTGAATGTTGAAAACAACTGTGAATCATAGCACTTGTCAACATTTTCTTGAAAATGTTTTCCCAAGAGTAATTTAAGTTTTTGCTTTTATTTTGAAACTTTTTGTTCTTTTTCTCCCTCTGTCCCCCTTCCAGTTCAATAAGGAAATGATTTTATTTAAAAAAAAAAACACACAAAAAACCATTTTTTTTAAAAAAGATTTTATTTATTTATTTGACAGAGAGAGACACAGTGAGAGAGGGGAGTGGGAGAGGGAGAAGCAGGCCTCCCGTGGAGCAGGGAGCCCGATGTAGGGCTCCATCCCAGGACCCTGGGATCATGACCTGAGCTGAAGGTAGATGCTTAACGACTGAGCCACCCAGGCACCCCCCCAAAAGACATTTTAACACTGATTACAGTCACAGGCTGATTTTCTTTCACTCCAAAGATAAATTATGGATTCTTTGACAGCCTTATATTTTCTGTCATTATGATGATTTTTTTCTTCCCATTTTTAGTCTGGAATAAAACATTTCTTAACGTTCCTGTTTGACAGGTTTTTTTTTTTTTTCCCCCTTACACATTAACAGTATATTGTAGGGGTCATATAGTTAGTCTTCTCACTTCCCCTACCTTCATGTATTTTAAATAAAAGAAAAGCAGCTGTATTTCTGTAGTGCATAGCTGATTGCTTTCCAGCTCCCAAAGGAGACAAACTAATTGCTAAATATAGAGAAGATGAAACATTGAGACACCTTTCTCTGTGGATTTAATAGTTACTAATCAGGGAAAAGTAAGCCTTTACACGTTTTAATCCTATTACTTCCAGAAGAATAACATAGAGTAATAGTGTTTCCTCCTCACGTATGTTTGCAAATACAGACAGGAAGGATTGAATTATGTTGGCATCTTTGTAGAAAACGAAGTGAACACACATATGTGGGTCTCTTTCTGAGCACTCTGTTGTATTCCACAGGGTTTTATCCTTCTGCCAGTATAGCACTTGTCTTCATTACTATAGCTTCATAGTAAGTCTTGAACTCGGACAGTATAAATTTTCCAGCTTTTTTCTTCATTTTCAAAATTGTTTAGCTATTTTAGGTTTATTGCATTTCTAAATAAATTTTAAAATCTTGTCAAGTTTTGTTAAAAAAAAAACAACAAACAAAAACCCTGCTGGGATTTTGATTGGGATTGCATTGAATCTGTAGATCGGAAGCACCTGGGGGCTCAGTCGGTTGAGCGTCTGCCTTCTGCTCAGGTCATGATCCCAGGGTCCTGGAATCGAGCCCCGCATCAGGCTCCTTGCTCAGCGGGGATTCTGCTTCTGCCCGCCTCCCCCACCCCCGCCTGTGTGTCAAATAAATAAAATCTTTAAAAAAAAATCTGTAGATCATTTTGGTGAGAGTTGACATATTAACAATGTTGAACATTGTAATCCATGAACATGATGTATTTCTCCACTTAAGTCTTGTTTACTTTGTTTTTGCAACGTTTTTAGTTTTCCAAGTAGTTTTAGTTCTCCACACCTTTTTCTCTACACTTTTATGCACACATCTTGCACATATTTTGCCCAGTCTGTTCCTAAGTATTTCATATTTTTGATGTTATCATAGATAATAATTTTTTCATTTTAACAGTTTTATTCAAGAGTGAGGAAAATACAGATGATAATATTTTTAAATTTTATTTTCTAATCATTTGTTGCTAGAATGTAGAAACACATTTGAATTTGCTGGTTAAGTTCACTTATTAGTTCTAGTAGTGTGTTTATAGATTTCTGAATACATGGTACATACACATTATGCTATCTGTGAATAAAAACAGTATTAATTTTTTTCATTTCTGATCCATGTGCCTATATTTTTTATAACTGCTACCCTGCAAGCTACAAGGCATTCCTTATTCATTTATGTATTTTTTTGTCTAATCATTAGTAATTTCCTTAATTTGAGATCATAATGACCAAATTTTCTTGCTATTAGTAAATAGAGGAACTCTTTGGTATAGCTTTTCTAATAAGGCCAGTCATTCAAAACATGCCTTTCATATCAGTACCTAGGAAATAATACTTGGAATGAATGTATTAGGAAATGTAAGTTTCTAATTTTTTACAGAAAACTGAAGCTATTTCTTTGAAGCTTCTTTTAAGCTACATCTTTTATCTGCTGCTGTTTAAAAATTTAAGACAGATATTTTATATTAGTAGATTTATTTTGTGAGCCAAGTAAGATTTACTTATAAAACAGCCAAACCCACTGATAGCATTTTAAAATTTTGTGTGTTCTTCCATAATATAGTTGTCACAATGCATTACTGTTTTATACATTTCCTGGAAAATTAAATGTAGGTCACTTTCAGAAGTAGAATAATTTAAGTGAACTAATAGTTCAATTTGTAGTGGCAGATCCTCTTTCCTGTAAAAATAGAAAGAGCAGATGGCAATAATCATTGAAATAAATCTTATCAGCATGTCTATAATTTTAAATGTATAAGGGTTGCTGAGCTCATCTTTCCTATAGACTGTTGAAATTTGTTTCCATCAAGGAAGAAGGAGAAAGGAAGAGTTAATGTCTAAGGGGAATAAATGTGTCGCCCCTAAGTCTGGGGATATGAGCTTGGACCCTTATAAATATAGAAAGCAATGTAATGATAGCATCATCTGTGACACTTAGTAATGGAAAAAGAGGAAGGAGATATGTATGAGTATGAGAGAAAATAAGATTGAAGTTTCATATGAAAGTTGAATGTTTATTGTATTAATAATTAACATTTACTTGCAGACTTGAATGCTAACCTTGGCTGGCAGAAGATGCAGTGGGATGGAAAAGGAGTTTTGGTTATAAATAAGAACAGAAGAAACATGACAAAATAAAGAATAGTAGTTAGCTTAGATGACTAAATTTTTAAAAGGATTATTTATTCTTTTATAAATTATATGGCTAAATTTGTTGGTTCTTTTGGTATAGTTTCATCATAGAGGTTAAAATGATTTGGATATGAAAGTTTACCAGAAAACATTAGACAATATTGGTATGTCCCTATTCTTTATGTTTTCTGAGAGCTTTAGCCATAGAAACTTTTTTTTTTTTTTGAAGATTTTATTTATGTATTTGACAGAGAGAGACACAGCGAGAGAGGGAACACAAGCAGGGGGAGTGGGAGAGGGAGAAGCAGGCTTCCTGCTGAGCAGGGATCCCGATGTGGGGCTCGATCCCAGGACCCTGGGATCATGACCTGAGCTGAAGGCAGACACTTAATGACTGAGCCACCCAGGTGCCCCAGCCATAGAAACTTTTTACCAAAAGTCTTATATACTTGATTTTTGGCATATGAAACTTGCCTGATTTTCAACTTCTATATGTAACTATTCCTATCATAATTCTTTGGAGATTTTTAGGAATTTCCTCATTGTTCTACCATATACCTTGGTTAAACAACTTGATTGTTGTGAAGAGGTTTGATTGACTGTAATTTTAATTGAGGATTAACAGATCCTAGAGTCTACCCTCTTTCATAGACTGTACCTCTGAAATGTCTTGATTGTGCAGTAAAATTGAGCATTCTGTTATATTTTTTAAAAATACAGCAATTTCCAAATCATAGATCTTCTGGCTTGTCACTAATTCTCATCACAAACAGTATCAATGTACTTTTGAAGAATACTCAAAAAAATGAAGGTAAGGTTACTGATAATGATTTTAGATAGACACAGTGAATGGTAGAACTAAAAAATAATTCTCCAATTTGATATTAAAACATTAAGACTTAGAAGTTGATACAAGTACCATGTAATAAAGAAGTATCAGTTATCTAAAAGTTCCTTTTAATGATTTAAAAACAAAAGCCCAAGATAGTTCTGTAGAAAGAACATTATGTTAGCAGTGGAATCTGAATTTGAATCCTAACTCTGCCACTTAGTTGACTTTTGGCAAATCACTTTGAGCCTAACTTTGCTCTGTTAAAATGGTAATTGGTATTTTGACATTTCAAGATTCATGTGTGCAGGCCCTAGCACAGGACTCTAGCATAATGTAGATACTCAACAAATCATAGTTGCATCTCTTTTGGAAACAAAATAGAACAATTAGAAAGTACTTGTTAAGGTAATCATCTTTAAAGAGGTAGTGCTAAAAATATTAGAACTGTCACTTCAGTTACGTTGCTAATACATAATCTAAGAGGAAGACTAATTTTCCTCTTTTTTGGTAGTAATATCATCTTGTATTGTTATCAATATGACGTATGTCTATATTTTATAAAAAAGATTTTATTTATTTATTTATTAGAGAGAGAGAGAGCACGAGCCAGGGTGAGGGGCAGAGGGACAAGCAGACTCCCTGCTGAGCAGGGAGCCTGATGTGGGGCTTGATCCCAGAACTCCGGGATCATGACCTGAGTCAAAGGCAGACATGTAAAAGACTGAACCACCCAGGCGCCCTTGATGTATATCTATATAATCAACATACTATATTTTGGCTGAGAGAAGGAAATGTCTTCACTTCGAGTGTAGTCCTAGCACAGTGCTAAACATACATTCCTATATATGGTTAACAAATGGGTGAGTATGTATTTTAAGTTGCACTTTTGTTTCTTCAACTGTCACAACTGTTGTTCTTATAGTTCTTCTACAGTACTGTTTCCTACCCCTAAAACCTATCTGTCCTCAAACATGTCAAGCTTTTGTTAGAGCCTTTGTATTTTCTATTCTCTTTGTCCTTACATTTTTGCCAGCCTAGCTCCTTCTTGTCATTCAGGTCTCAATTCAAATGCCACCTCTTGACAGAGATGTTCTCTGACTACCCATTCTCAAGTCACTCTCCCTGCACTTGTTACAGTATCGTATTACCTGGTTTCATTTTCTTCATAGCCATTAAAGCAATCTGAGAGTATCTTAATTTATTTAATTACTTGTTTATCATTCTTACAGAATATGAGTTCCATAAGAGGAGGGGCCTGGGCCCTAGTGTGTCTTATACTATATAAATGGCCCCTTGTGGAAAAGTTAACATCATTTATTTTGACTAATAGTGTCTTTGCCTGTGTCCAATCTGTTTTATTCCTGCTAATTGACACATATATGAAAGCTCATTTCTGTTCTCTCTAGTTTTGTATATGTTTGGAATTTTCCATGGTATAATGTTTTATAAAGGAAAATATAAAATAAATCATTATATTACAGAAAAGTGCTTAATGATATGGAACCCAAGTTTGCCCTGTATTCTTCATTTTTATATTTTAAAATAACCTTGTAACAGTGGGCTCTTCTCCCTCAAAGTTTTTCATGTCTTCTTTTTTGTTTTCTTTTCCCCTCCCCTCCCTTCCCCTCTCTCCATTACTCCCTTACCCCCAATAATTTACTCCAAAAGCCCAAATGCACAATATTGGAACCTGAATGGAATGAGGAGGGCACCTGCATGGGTGGGAGTGGGTCACTGCAGCCATGGAATATTAGTTACACACAGAGGATTGATCAAATAAGTAAATATGTAAGGTAATAGGAGCTAGGTTTCCTTTAGGGAAGGAAATCACAGATATGGAGAAGGATAAAACTAGAATGAACCCTATGGTGTTGGGCTGGCATTGGAGATATTATGATGAGCTCATGGTTTTCAACATACATAGGTAGACAGTGGTGTGTGGTATGTATACGTAGGTGCCTATGAGGGACTGGGAATCAACACCACAATAACAGTAAACTGAGCATTCAGATGTTAGATCTAAATATAATTAGTCCTACTTTAACGCATGTTTTGAAAACATGAGTTTGGTCCAATACAATTACTGTATTAGGGAACAGATAGAACACAACATGAATTTTGTGTTTATTTATATGTGGTTTCACCCTTAAGAAATACTAGGTGAACTCAGGATATTATACTCAGGTGAACCACACTCTGTAGAAAGACACAAAATGCACACATGTGCACACCTCCAACATTTACCAGTTACCTTATTTTACCACTTGTGTTATGTGCCATACCCATCCACATCTGGTATAAACTTTCCCTGATTTTATATAGCTAGCCCTCTTCATATCATAGTAATTCACAAACTTCAACCCTTCAGACAACCACTTCCACAAGTATAAAGGTCCTAAAAGTTTAGGAAAGAACTAAAGATTCAGGAAAAATTGAAGAATCTAAGAAGACATGACCACTAAATGTAACAGGTAATTCTGGACTGAATCCTTTGAGTATAAAGCATACTATTGTAACTTTTGGAGAAACTTGAATGAGTTCTGAAGATTAAATGGTAGTATGTATCAGTATTAATTTTCTGGTTTTGTTGGTTACATTGTAATTATGGAGGAAATGCATTGTTTATCAAAATATACTCTAAATTATTTGAGGGTGATACCAATTTGCAACTTACTTTTAGATGTTTTAGGAAAATGAAAGATTTATATCTACTTACATGGTTTTTCTCTGATGTGTCATTTTTCCACATTGACAGTCAATTCTCTGACTGCAAATGGGTGTCCAGTAATTCAGTTAAATTCTCATAGTATGTACCTAGAATTAGCCATCAGATCCCACAAGTTTAAGGGGCAATCCCACAGGACCGACCCCTCTTTAGGTGCTAACTGCAAGTAGAGTCCCCAGGTACCCATACTTCTGCCTGACCAACTGATGGGATTTTGGGATATAAGTGAGGTTCAATGGGATGGAGTCCGGAGCCAACGACTAAGAAAGAATTCTTGAGACGTCTTTGGTGCAGAGTGGTGGTTTATTAAAGCACGGGGACAGGACCCTTGAGCAGAAAGAGCTGCTGCCCCGGGGTTGTGAGGGGTGGCAGATTATATACTATGGTGTTGGGGAAGCTAAGGAAAAGGGAGGTTTCAAAAGGATGTTAAAGAAGACTCCCAGGATACTGGAGGCCTTGCCATTGTCAAGTTAAGGTTGTTTACCCCTCTAGTAAGGTAATAGCATTAAGATAGATGGGAACTTCCTGGAAGAATGTCACACCTGTCCCACCCAGGAGTGGGGGGGTTGGGAGGAGGTTGCAGGGTGTGGGCTTATGCTTTGTCTTCAGCCAGCCTTCTTATCCCTCATCACAACTGCAGTTCTGGGGGTTCCCATGAGCCACTCCCTCTCCAGGTTCAATAATTCAGTAGAATGACT
>NC_138374.1:101354913-101377736 GCF_054177405.1 Leptonychotes weddellii | reverse complement strand
GCTAACTTTCATCACCTCATTAGCATAAACTCAGGTAAGGCCTAAGGGGGCTTGTTTTGAATAACAAAAGACATTTGGATCACACAGGAAATTCCAGCAGTTTTTTTGAGCTCCTGCTAGGAATCCGGGAAGACCATATGTATAGTTTTAATTATACCACACTACTAGCACCTTATCTGTAACTTGAGATTGTTTGGAAAGAAAAAGGTTTTATTTATTTATTTATCGCTTAGCAGGAAGCCCGACTCAGGGCTGGATCCCAGGACTGGATCCCAGGACCCAGAGATCATGACCTCAGCCAAAGGCAGCCGCTTAACTGACTGAGCCACTCAGATGCCCCAAGAAAGTTTTTTTTTAAAATAAAAGTGTTCTATCCCCCAAAATTTAAAAATGAATTTAGCAAATTCTAGGCAAAAGAGGGAATTCCTAAGTTCTTGTTCACAAATGAGCTTACTATTAAGATGTAAACATCTGGATAAATAACATGAATTTAAATAAAGGATTTGAACTTGAACGTAATATACAAAAGAGTTGTGCTAAGGAAGTAAATGAGGAACTGTACTGCTAAGCTTTTTAAGAGATTGAGTACCCCATCAGTAAAAAGATTTCTTGTGTACGGGTACCTTTACTAAACCATTTATTTATTCCTACTAATATGAATACTATGTTCATTATAAAGTATACAAAAGCAAGAATTTTAAGATAAAGATGAGAGGTGAAATTAGCAATATATTTTATTTATTTTTATTTATTTTTTTAGAGGGAGGGGGCTGGCAGAGGATGAGGGAGAAAGAATCCTATGCTGGGCATGGAGCCTGATTTGGGGGCTCAATCTCACAACCCTGAGATCATGACCGAGCTGAAATCAAGAGTCAGACACTTAATTGACTGAGCCAGTCAGGTGCCCCTTCAGTATATTTTAAAATAATTTATTTTATGTTTATTAACACTATTGTGAAATGACAGAAATAATACAATTTATTTATTTATTTTTTTTTTTTTTTTAAAGATTTTTATTTATTTGGGAGAGAGAGAATGAGAGACAGAGAGCATGAGAGGGAGGAGGGTCAGAGGGAGAAGCAGACTCCCTGCTGAGCAGGGAGCCCGATGCGGGGACTCGATCCCGGGACTCCGGGACCATGACCTGAGCCGAAGGCAGTCGCTTAACCAACTGAGCCACCCAGGCGCCCCAAAAATAATACAGTTTAGTAACAAGTTTGATGTCCTTTGTTCAGGGAAAATCCATGGATTAGAGGAGTACAGTGCCTCACAAGTAGTGGAACACTCTTAAGGAATTTTGGATAAGAGCCGACTTTATAGAGCCTTAGAAGGGGCAACTCAGAAACAGGGTGTGACTGGCTAGAGGTTGGGGATTTCCTGATAAAGCTACCAGGTCCTCTTTCCTAGGGCAAGGTAAGCTAGCCAAAACTGAGTTGGAGGATGGTGATTGGTGTATGTTAGATTTCACTGACAGGTGTTTCCCGTAAGTGGGGCCTACTTAGGTTTAGATTTTTTTTTTTTTTAAGATTTTATTTATTTATTTGACAGAGAGAGAGAGAGCGAGAGAGGGAACACAAGCAGGGGGAGTGGGAGAGGGAGAAGCAGGCTTCCTGCTGAGCAGGGACACCGATGTGGGGCTCAATCCCAGGACCCTGGGATCATGACCTGAGCCGAAGGCAGACGCTTAACCGACTGAGCCACCCAGGCGCCCCTAGGTTTAGATTGATGATATGGGCAGGGCTGCTGGTGAAGTGGCCTCCCTTTTGTGGGTCCCAGCATATTAAATAACTTTATCAGTACAAAACCATTTTTTAAAAATCAGAGCAATGTAATGGAATATGCTTAATATTTCAGTTGAGATTTAATTCACAGACCATACAGTTTGTCTATTTAAAGTGTATAGTTCAGTGCTTTTTAGTATCTTTATAGAGTTATATAGCCAGCACCACAGTCAATTTTGGAACATTTTCATTACCAACCTCCCCTCCCCTGCACCCCAGATTTCTGTACCCATTGGCAGTTACTCTTTTCTCCTCATTATCTCCCCCAGTTGTAGACAACTACTAATCTGCTTTCTGTCTCTATGGATTTACCTGTTCTGGACATTTAATACTATAAATGCAGTCATATAATACGTGGTCTTTTGTGACTAGCTTCTTTCATTTAAAATGTTTTCATAGTTCATTCATGTTGTAACATGTATCAGTTTTCATTCCTTTTAATTGCCATATAATATTCTGTTATTGAATATCCATATTTTATTTAGCTGTGTATTAACTGATGGACATTTGGGTCACTTCTACCTTTTGGTCGTTATAAATAATGCTGATATGAACATTTACATACAAGTTTTTATGTGCCCTTATGTTTACTATTCTCTTGGGTATATAGCTAGATGTGAAATTCTGGGTCACATGGTAACTCTTTGTTTAACCATCTGTACTAATTTACATTCCCATCAGCCATGCATGAGGCTTCCACTTTCTCTATCCTTGCCACTTGTTATTTTTAGATTATAGCCATCCTAGGAGTATGAAATAGTATGCCATTGCGGTTTTAATTTGCATTTCCCTTCTCCCGAACATCTTTTCATGTACTTATTAGCCATTTATATCTTTTTAAAAAAAGATTTATTTATTTTTAGGGAGAGAGAGTGTGAGCCAGCGGTGGGGGAGAGATAGAGGGGGAGGGAGAGGGAGAGAAAGAGTCTCAAGCAGACTCCCCGCTGAGCGGGAATCCTGATGAATCCTGATGCTGGGCTCGATCCCAGCACCCTGAGATCATGACCTGAGCTGAAATCAAGAGTCAGGATGCTTAACTAACTGAGCCACCCAGGCACCCCACCATTTATATCTTTTGGGGGGTAATGTCTGTGAGAACCTTTGCCAATTTTTAAATTTGATTGTCTTTTTATTATTGAGATTTACAGATCCCTTGTCAATTATAGAATCTGTAAATATTTTCTCCCATTTTGTGGTTATCTTTTCTTTTTCTTTCTTTTTTTTTTTTGATGTTGTCCTTTGCATCACAAAAGTTTTAATTTTAATAAAGTCTAATTTATCTATTTATTTCTTTTATTGTTTGTGTTTTTGGTGTCATATTTAAGAGGACTCTGCCTAATCCACGGTCACAAAGATTTTTCTGTGTTTTTCTAAGAGCAGTGTAATGTTATCTATGACATTTAGTAGTGGAACGGAACACTGGCAAAAGAAGAAGGTCCTTAATCCATTTTGAGTTAAATTTTGTATATGATATAATACAGGATTCCCACACCATTCTTTCATGTGTGGATAATCAGTTGTCCCTTCACCATTTGTTTAAAAGACTGTTCTTTTCCTCATTGAATTGTCTTGGCACCTTTGTTGAAAATCAATGAAACTAATGTGAGGGTTTATTTCTATACTGTCAGTTGTATTCCATTGCATCTATATGTGTATTGTTATTCAGTGTTCTGTATCTTTAATTATTGTAGCTTTGTAGTAAGTTTTGAAATCAGGAGTGTGAGTTCTCCAACTTTACTCTTCTTTTTCAAGATTGTTTTGGATATTCTATGTTCCTTGTATTTCTTTAAGAATTTTATTTTATTTTTTTTATTTTTATTTATTTATTTATTTATTTATTTATTTATTTATTTATTTATTTATTTGAGACAGAGAGAATGAGAGAGAGAGAGCACATGAGAGGGGGGAGGGTCAGAGAGAGAAGCAAGCTCCCTGCTGAGCAGGGAGCCCGATGCGGGACTCGATCCAGGGACTCCAGGATCATGACCTGAGCCGAAGGCAGTCGCTTAACCAACTGAGCCACCCAGGCGCCCTCTTTAAGAATTTTAGGATCAGCTTGTCTGGGGCGCCTGGGTGGCTCAGTTGGTTAAGTGACTGCCTTTGGCTCAGGTCATGATCCCAGAGTCTCAGGATCGAGTCCCATATTGGGCTCCCTGCTCAGCGGGGAGTCGGCTTCTCCCTCTGATCCTCTCTCCTCTCATGCTTTCTCACTCTCTTTCTCAAATAAATAAAATCTTAAAAAAAAAAAAAAAAGGATCAGCTTGTCTATTTTGGTAAGGAAACTGGCTGGGATTTTGATAAGGATTATTTTGAATCTGCAGATCAATTTGGGAAGTATTTCCATACAGTATTAAGTCTTCTGATCCATGAACACAGGATGTCTTCCCATTTATTTAGATAGTCTTTAATTTCTTTCAAGCAATGTTTCATAGTTTTTAAAGTTTTATACTTCTTTTGTTAAATTTATTCCTAAATATTTTATTCTTTTGGATGCTTTTGTTAGGGGAATTGATTTTTTAATTTCATTTGGAATATACCTAGTTTTTAATACGGATATTAAAAGTTCTTTTCATAAGTTGAGCTTGTTTTGATATCTTGTTTTTTTGGCCATCATATTTGAAAAAGATCTCAGAAAGAAGAGTAGATCCAGATGGAAGTAGTTGTAAGTCTATAAAATTGTTCACAAATTTTTTAGTGTGCAGACAGGAGAGTTTGTGTGTGTGTTTTTCAGGAACAATGATTAAAAAATCTCATTTCCAAATAGCCTTTTCCAAAAAGCTGTCCCCGGGCGCCTGGGTGGCTCAGTTGGTTGGGCGACTGCCTTCGGCTCAGGTCATGATCCCAGGGTCCTGGGATCGAGTCCCACATCGGGCTCCCTGCTCTGTGGGAGGCCTGCTTCTCCCTCTCCCACTCCCCCTGCTTGTGTCCCCTCTCTCTCTGTGTCTCTCTCTGTCAAATAAATAAAATCTTTTTAAAAAAACAAAAAACCCAAAAAGCTGTCTCCATTAGTGCAAACCACTTTTGAAAAGCACATGCTTTCTTACTGATTGTTGAAATGTTACCTTTACTTTAGAAGGACAGATTGAATGTTTTTTTGTTTTTAAATTTTAATATTTGCTATACTATTGACAGTCACTTGTTACAGAAAAGGTCAGCAAATACGGAACTTCTTTCTGGTTTTAAGCTCAATAGCTTTTTATTTATTTATTTTTTTAAAGATTTAATTTATTTATTTGACAGAGAGAGAGATAGTGAGAGCAGGAACACAAGCAGGGGGAGTGGGAAAGGGAGAAGCAGGCTTCCCGCGGAGCAGGGAGCCTGATGCGGGGCTGGATCCCAGGACCCTGGGATCATGACCTGAGCTGAAGGCAGACGCTTAACGACTGAGCTACCCAGGTGCCTCTAAGCTCAATAGCTTTTTAAAAGTACTTTGACAGGAGATGACCAACACACTTTTGTATTCAACAGATGATTTTTTTAAAAGATTTATTTATTTATTTGAGAGAGACTGAGCCTGCCCCCGTGCGCATGCATGAGCAGGGAGAGGGGCAGAGGGAGAGAGAGAATCTTAAGCAGATTCCCTGCTGAGCGCAGAGCCCCACGTAGGGCTCTATCTCATGACCCTGAGATCATGACCTGAGCTGAAATGAAGAGTTGGACACTTAATCGACTGAGCTACCCAGGTGCCTGTACAAATGATTTTTATTGTTAGCCTATCTTATTACAAACTACTATAAGGATTTCATTACATTTTTTTCCCACTACATTTTAAAGGTATTGCTTTATTAAAATAATGACCTCAGTGAGTTTGTATAGCACTTGGATACTTCTTACTTCAATATCTTTATTGCAATAACTTCCTTATGAATGATACAATGGAATATTTTTACAAATTCTGTTCTTCCTCTTTTGCTCACCTTAATCCTGTAATTTTTTAAATTTTAATTCTAAAGAAGTTGATTAATCTATTTATAAATGTTTTTTCATGAAACATTGCTTTTATTAAAGGTTATTTGCTGATAAGAATATATCTTCTCCAATACATTTTTCCTTAGTGTATCACTAAAAAATTACTCTTGTATTTCACCATTAAAATAAAATATGGCAATTTCATAAGCTGAGACATATTAGAAAATCTGTTTTTTTTAATTCAACGACATAGGCAACGTTGTATAATTTATTCTTTTTATTTCTTCAAGCCATCAGGGAGTTTTTTATGTGTTTTTCAGTAGTGTATAATGAAAAGCAAAAGTGTTTCTGTTGCCATATATTTTCTGTGCATTGTTTTAGCATTTTTCTTTCCATGGCAGGAGGAATCCATTTCCTCAGTGGTATGTGGCTCTTTGTAATTGTGAAGAAGTTGCAAAAGCAGCTTCTAAACATTTTTTGTTATGCTTTCTAAAATTTTATTAAATACTTTGACTATATTATGACTTTAAGTCATTGCTGACAAATTTATCAAGTTTTATCTTCATGTTTAGGTACTTAGTTGTTAAATGCCTATATATCTTGATAGCTTCATACTGTTTTTAAGAAAGATTTTATTTATTTGAGAGAGAGCACGTGAGTGGGGGGTGGGGGGGTGTGGGGAGAGGGAGAGGGAGAGAAACAAGTGGATTCTGCGCTGAGCCCAGAGCCTGACTTGGAGCTCAGTCCCACAACCCTGAGATCATGACCTAAGCCAAAATCAAGAGTGGGACGCTCAACCAGCTGAGCCATCCAGGCACCCCTAGCTTCATACTTTCATTAGCTAGAAAGTACACACCACAGTAAATACTTAAGACAAAGTTTGTTGATAATAATGGATGTAAGCCCATATTTCAGATAGCCTTATTGCTATTTTTGAATTTCATTAGTCAAATTAGTCAGGTCTGGATTAGATCATTTCTAATTTTACTTCAAAGTGTGACTGATTATGATATTATATTGGGAATGGAAGTGTTGGTTCCACTCTTTTTATGTTGTTTGCTTGTGCTTACATTATTAAGATATTCTATCCATGGCTTTGCTTTTTTTTTTTTTTTGCAGTACTTTTTTGATATCTCAATTAGTTTTTTCAGTAGACAATTTATATAGGTTGTATAAAAATGCAAAATACACAGAAGTGTGTATAGTGAAAGTAAGTCTTCCTTCCAGTCCTTTTCCTTAGCTACATGGTTCTCCCCAAAGCATCCCTACTATAAGTTTCTTACAATTTCTATTTTGTTTTACACAATATTTTACATCTTATTTTTTTCTATTTAACATATTTTGGAGATTATTCTGAAGTATACGAACAACTCCCTTGTTAAAAATGCTGCATAGTATTGCATTGTAAAACTTCCCTGTTTATTTAGTGTTACTCTTATGGGCATTTAGGTTCTTTGCAGTCTTTTGATATTACAAAAATGCCATAATGACTACTTTACATATGTTGTTTTTTATTTGTGTAAGTATGTCTGTAGGATAATTGCTAGAAATGAAAATTTCTAAATTGCCATCCATACAAGTTGTGTTTTTTAAGATTGATTTATTTGAGAGAGAATGCCTGAGGTGGGGAGGGGCAGAGGGAGAGGGAGAGAATAAGCAGACTCCCCACTGAGTGTGGAGCTCCACACAGGGTTTGATTCTAGGACCCTGAGATTATGACCTGAGCTGTAAACAAGAATCAGATGCTCAACTGACTGAGCTACCCAGGTGCTCCCATAGAAGTTGCTTTTTAAGTTCTTATCAGGGATGTATGGGTGCTGCTTTCCTTCACACCTTCATTAACACATTGTATTATCAGATTTTATTTTTGCTCAATAGACAATGTATTAAAAAAATGGGTCACTGTTTTAATTTGCTTTCTCTTATTGTAAGTGAAACTGAACTTTAATAGCTGTGCACATTTTTTTTACTCTGAATTGCCTTTTTATAACTACTACCCAGTTTTTTTCTCTTGGGTTGTTGCTTTCTAAAAGTTATCAGAGACGCTCTCCATCTATTAAAGGAGTTAGGCCTTTGTTACATGATTTGCATATACTTTTTGCCCAATTTGTGGTTGAGGTTTTGACTTGTGATGATTCTTTTGTCATTCAGAAAATGATTTTATTTATTTTTTAAAGATTTTATTTATTTATTTGAGACAGAGAGAATGAGAGAGAGAGAGAGCACATGAGAGGGGGGGAGGGTCAGAGGGAGAAGCAGGCTCCCCGCTGAGCAGGGAGCCCGATGCGGGACTCGATCTAGGGACTCCAGGATCATGACCTGAGCCGAAGGCAGTCGCTCAACCAACTGAGCCACCCAGGCGCCCCGAAAATGATTTTATTTTTAAGCAGTCAAATTTATAAAACTTTTCTCTTATGATTTGAGACCGTTAAAACTTCTTTTTTATTTCCTTCTAGCGCTTTTGTAGTTTCACTTTTTATGGTTACTCTTTGATCTATTTAGAATTTTTTTTGGTGTAAGATGTGAGAGAGAGAGATCCAACTAATATTTTCTTTCCCATATGGTAACTCACCTTTTTTGATTGAAATGCTAGCAGGAATGTTTTTAATTTGCTTTTCATTTTGTGAGAGTAATTTGACATTTTATAATATGGCCCACAAACCCACTTACTAAGCCACCTACTAACCTCAGTGTGGACTTGAATGAATGAGCCAGGGTTTTGTGTGTTTTTTGTTTTTTTTTGTCTCCTCCTCTGTGTTGTAGAATTCCCATTTTTCTCTTAGGTTACCTCACATATTGAAGGTAAACATGACCATGAAACAGACTATGGACCAAGTAAGAGTACTAACTTCTTATCTTTATTTTACATATTAGTAAAGCTTACTTTTTGTTTGAATAAAATGTACAAATGGCTAATCTAACATGCTCTTGCTCACCCCATGTGATTCCGTTTCAGTCATCCCACTCTGGAGACCACTGATCTCCACTATGACTCTTACAGGTTCCAAAGAGGGGTATTTAGCATAAATGTGCTTTTTAAAAAAATAAATGCCTTTTGAGTGACTCTTTCTTTATATTAGGAGCCATAGTGGCAATCAGGTGGCATTAACATGACACTGGTCATGTTCCTATTCTAGATTTTTATCATATGCATCTCTAAAGTGAGTTTCATATCTGGGGATATCTTAGGTATTTTGAACTCTAAAATTATATCAGTGCTATCAGAATGCTTTGTAGAGAAAGCTGTCAAGGATGACTGTATTTTAACTAGTGAAAGGACGTGCAGAAAGATTATATGCATCTAACTGGATGCCACGACATGCTCAGGATAATTGGTAAGTATATCCACTGCATTGGTGCAGTCCTTTGTCTTTCTACTGCTATATTGCTTCTGTCTAGGAATAGTGGAGAGAATTAGACCTTCTACAAGCACTTATTTGGTAAGTGGCAGAGCTAGGATTTGAACTTAGGCAGTCTATGGCCTTCAGAACCTTTTTTTTTTTTTTTTTTTTTTTTGCAGCTATAGTATAGTCCATCAAATTCGAAATGATCTTTACATTTGCATCAGCTCCAGCTAGTCTAATCGCCTCACATACACTGTGCTGATTTCAGTATTCAGTTCCAGGACCTTATGTAAACTGTTTCCCTTATTTGTTTATATCTCTTCTATTCTCTCTGACTTCCAAAGTTTTCCTAACCTTCAAAAATCCAGATCAAGTTCCATCTGATACTACTTTCATATATATGCCCCCTTTTCTGAAATTTTTAATGTATTAGTAGTATTGTGGGTTTTACCATTTCATCATTCTTGTATTCTTTATGGCATTTACTTAATAGTCATTAAGGAGATAATAAACCCTTGAAATCTAAAAGAAAGTAGAAAAAAATGAAAAAAGAAAAAAAAAAAAAAAAACCAGAAGACCCCTGAGATACATAGAGTTTAACTCATTGTGGTTATATAGCGTTACCATTAATAGAATTGAGAGTAGAACTTAAAATTTTCTGTCTGCTGGTCCATGGTCCTTTTCATTATGCCATTCTGCTTCCCAGTATTTAGTAGGTTACAATTTAATACTTGTTATCTTAATATCTAGGAAGATTGCATTTGTTGGTACTGTAGACATATCCTAATGTATGAGATCAGTAAGGCAAAAATGACTTTCCAAAGAACATAATATAGGTACATAACAGATGTTTTCTGTACAACTTGGTGATAATGGAAAGGAATGAAATTAAAATTAGGAGGAATGAGTATAACTTTGATAAATCATATTACTTTTCTGATGTACACATCATAGTATGATATCATTAAGGAGAGGAACAATGAATCTGGTGCATAATCAACATGCAGTAGGCATTTGTTGGGTATGTTTAATTGTCAAATATAATTCTAGGTAAGAGATAAACTTTAATGTTTCTGGCTCAGGTTTGAGATGTAAACTTAAAGGAAAGGGATATAATTTCAGAAAAATTTTAAAGAAACTGTCATTATACTTCTAAGTGAATTACTGTTAAGTATTTCTAGCAGTTTTTTTTTTTTAAACCTTTTTGTGAAATTGTAATTTGAAAATAAATTGTGGTAAATAAGGCTTACAGTGGCTTAAAACTAAAAAAGGGAAGAAGTGATTTCAAGGAGAAAAATCATCAATAAGTAAGTTTTCATTTTGTATCCTACATTAACATGTTTATATCTTTGCTCTTTATTTCTTATGTTGGGTTGAAAAAAATGAAGCAGTGTGGAATGAACTACAAATTTATTGTTTCATAACTCCCTTTAACAGAAGTTTTTTTCATAACCCTGTTTAATATTGGTTTTATATGTTATCAAATAAATTTTTCCCCAAAAATCATGACCAAAGAGTCATGATGCTATATATAGTTTCTGATGCTGAAGCTACAAATGCTCAAAAGGGAAAAAAAGCACAAATTTTAAAGAACTTTCTCTTGTTCCCTTTCTCTCTCCTTCCATTCCTCATTTGACCAAATTCTTGTTAGAACCTACAAATCAGGTGCGCCTGGATGACTCAGTCAATTAAGTGTCCAACTCTTAATTTCAGCCCAGGTCATGATCCCAGTTTGTAAGATCCAACCCTGCATCGGGCTGTGGACTCAGAGGGAAGTTCGCTTGAGATTCTTTCTCTCCCTCTCCCTTTACCCCTCCCCCACTCATGTTCTCTCTCTCTCTCTCTCTCTCTCTCTCTCAAATAAATAAATAAATCTTAAAAAAAAAAACCCAACAAATCAGTTTTTGGATTTAAGAGGAAGAAGGAAATGTTACTGAGTTCCAAACACATAATTTATCTTTGTTATTTTTCAAAAAGAAAGAATTTTTCTCTTTGTAATAAGCTTTGAAATACAGCATTAAAAAAATTGAATTGCTGACAGTTTTAAAGCAGTATAAGTAGAAGAGCTTTAATAATAAGAAAAAGCTCCCACCCACTCCCTTCACTCCTATTCAAATTCAATAGGAAATTGAATTTAGATATCATAGGGATGACTGGTTAGAAAATAATTGAAATCTTGTTCATTAAATGGTAATGGGAATTAATTGTAGTTTTCAAGACACAATGAACTGTTAAAAGATGGATCTATTTAGTCATTTTGATCGTGCAAGAATTGTAAAAGTATGTAAAATGGTAATTTTCAGTGCATTTCTCTTTGTTGCAGATTCCTATAGAATATTAACTAGGTAAAAGTTGCCTGTGGCTTTTCATTGTATATATTATTTAAAAAAAAAAGTATTTGGTGATGTATTAATGTAATCCTTTCCAAGTAGTCGTAGGAGATAGGGAATTAGAAAAACTGGTACGTGTCTGGCATAGTTATATTTCTCCCCTTTTTTCAGGATATATACGCATTTGGGTTATAATATATTTTTTTAAGATTTTATTTATTTATTTGAGAGAGAGAATGAGAGAGAGAGAGAGAGAGCACATGAGAGCGGGGAGGGTCAGAGGGAGAAGCAGACTCCCTGCTGAGCAGGGAGCCCGATGTGGGACTCGATCCGGGGACTCCAGGATCATGACCTGAGCCGAAGGCAGTCGCTCAACCAACTGAGCCACCCAGGCGCCCGCATTTGGGTTATAATAAACCTTGATTTGGGTTAATTCCTCACTCTTGAATGGTACTTTTACATTCATCAACTCATTGAGAACACTGTGAAACAGGTTATTGTAGCAATTAAAAGTTTGGGCCCAAGACCTGGGCTGTAATCCTAGCTCTGCCACTTACTACCCTTGTGTCCATGGACAAATTTTCTAACTTCTTTAGGCTTATTTCTCCATTTTAAAACTGGGAATAAAAATATTACCTGCTCTCTGGTTGTAAATGTTAAGAGAGGTAATCCACATAATTTATTATAGAACATAGTAAGTATTCAATAATGCTAGCTATAACCTTATTCTCTTTTAAATATTTTTAAGGCTCCTGTTTAAAACTGTAAATATTCTCATATTCTTTGACTTTCTCTTAGGAGTCAGATTTATGGGGGCACCTGCGTGGCTCAGTTGGTTAAGTGTCTGTCTTTGGCTAAGGTCATGATCCCAGGGTCCTGGGATCCACTCCTGCATTAGGCTCCGTGCTCAGTGGGGAGTCTGCTTCTCCCCCTCCTTCCTGCTCGTGCTCTCTCTCACTATCTCTATCTCTCTCAAGTAAATAAATAAAATATTTTTTTAAAACTGAGATTTATGAAGGGTGCCTGGGTGGCTCAGTGGATTAAGCATGTGCCTTTGGCTTGGGTCATGATCCCAGGGTCCTGGGATAGGCTCACCTATGGCTCCCTGCTCAGTGGGGAGCCTGCTGCTCCCTCTCCCTCTGCCCACCCTCCTCGTGTTCTCTTGCTCTGCTCTCTGTCTCAAATAAATAAATATTTTAAAAATCTTTAAAGAGATTTATGAACAAAAAATACAAGGGTAAAATTGTTCTAGCATAGTTTAAACTAGCAAAATTTTGAAAAAAATAATGTACATTCCAAATAATATGAAAACAAAATAAACTCCAGAACATTCACTTGAGAGAACACTATCCAGCTATTAAAATCATGATGTTAAAAAGATAAATATATTGCATGGAGCACTGGGTGTTATACGCAAACAATGAATCATGGACACTACATTAAAAACTAATGATGTACTGGATGGTGACTAACATAACATCATAAAAAAAAAAAAAAGAAACACACACACACAAAAGGATATATAAAAACATAGGGAAGAGTACTCTTAACATAATGTTACATAAAAATACATAAACTACACACAATAGATAATGATCCCAATTCTGTGCAGCGCATCCACATACATATTGGTTCATGGAGAAGATATGACAAAATAGTGGCTGAGATAGTCATGAATGGTAGGAGTGCTGATGAGTTTTCATAACAAAGGCTAATTACTCTTAGCCACAAGAAACTTCTTAAGAAATTTTTTATTTAAACTTAGTAGAGGTTTGGTCTAAAACTAAGTTTTGCTATGGAGTTTATTTAGTTTGAGTGCTGTGTAAACACTGGATACTGTATATTATTATGTCCTGTTCATAGCTTTCTAGGCAGATCTGCTTCATTCATAGAAGATTCATAGGTCTGCTTCTGGACTTTTTGTGCCAGAAATAAATGGTCAGAATTGATGCTTCTGTGTGAAACTCTCAAGTCCCGTAATTCTGTTAAACCTTTTTTTGGGGAATGCACCTGAATTAAGATTGAAGACAAGATTAAGATTACATTTATGCAGTTCTTTATGACTCTGAGAAGGATAGAACATGTAGCGGATTTTGTACAATGAAATTATAATCATCAGGTACTTTACTCTGCAGGATTTATGCCTAGTACCCTATAACAAAGTTAAATAGAAAATATTAAATGTGAGTCTGAGGAGCACATAAACTTTGGTGTAAAAATTAAAGGTTTCTTATTCCATTGAATATATTCCAGCCTATTTAGATATTTCGATTCCTTCCTTTAGTAACTAGAGCCATTTCTCAGTGTCCTTAAGGCTCTAAGCTCTTGTACATAATGTTTCTCAGAATCTTGCCCAAATAAAAGAACTTTACTTCTCTCTATGTGAATAAAAGTCGTACCACTAAAGATTTTGGGAAGTTCAGAAAAAAGCATTGCTTTTCACTGGCTAACATTCAATAAGTTTAGTCAACTGCAGTCTGCTTGTACTAATTTGTTCCAGGCATCCTGGAGCAGGAAAGACTTGCTGTTGTAGCCCCTTCTCTTGAGAAATTTTAGCATTCTGAAGCAGTAGGTCTTAATTTTCTGTAAGGGAAATCACTTTAAGTATTTTAAGAAAAATAAAGGTGTCTCCTAGGATTTTATATCTAGTTTCAGAAGGAATTCCTTATAGTTGATCAACAGAAGTTGAACTTCTGTTATGAATGCCAATTTTAAGGGTGTCTTTGATTTTCTTTCTGGTCAATTTTTATGTCTTGGGAACTCTTTGAATAGTGTTTGTCCTTTCCTAAAGGAGAAGTCCCACCCTGTTACTTCCTAGATATATTAATTATTTATATTTTAATACTTATTTTCCTTAATTTGATGCTTTTTAAATGTTAAACATAAGGTCTGATTTTCTTATGAGTCATGAGGTACTAATGCATGTTCAGAGTGGAGTTGCAATCCTGTAACACAGAGCCTGTTCTCCTGTTTAATAAAGGAGCACATCATTACTTTGAAAATGACAAAGCAAAGGTAGGATTAAATACCTCTTACTATCAAATTAAGTGAAATCTTTATTGGAATAATTATGATCTCTCCTAGTATTTATTAACAGGTATATTGGCTACATTAGGCCCCTGGGAGAAATACAGGAGTCAAGGCTTGTACAAAGTTTAGTAACCTTGGCATAAGACACAAAAGAGAGCTGAGGGGTGCCTGGGTGGCTCAGATGGCTAACTGTCTGCCTTTGGCTCAGGTCATGATCTCAGGGTCCTGGGATCCAGCCCTTAGTCAGGCTCTGCACTTAGCAGAGAGTCAGCTTCTCCCTCTCCCCCTACCCCCTACTGCTCATGCTCTCCCACTCTCTCTCTCTTAAATGAGTAAATAAAATCTTTAAAAAAAGAGAGAGATATTTAGATGAGTCAAATTTATAGTAGCTAGATCACCTGAAGAGAACTGCACTTATACTAAGGAGTGTATGCATTTGTTTTAAGATCTAAATTGTATAATAAAGTTGCCTAAATATAGAATTTAAGCTTATCTGTCTTGACTCCCCTAAACATGTGCTATTCTTCACCTGGTGACAGATATCCTAAATGTAGGTAGAAATTATTCACCTCCATGGATGTGTGATGTGTTCTAAGTGCAGAAATGATTATCAGGTGAGTTCTTCCATTGAAAGCAATCGAAGTAAAATGGTGATTTATTTTATTTTTTTAAAGATTTTGTTTATTTATTTGAGAGAAAGAGAGCGCAAAAACCAGGACGGGGTGGAGGGGAGGAGCAGAGGGAGAGGACAAGCACACCCTGCACTGAGCGTAGAGCCTGATGCAGGGCTCAATCCCAGGACCCTGAGATCATGATCTAAGCCGAAATCAAGAGTCAGAGGCTTAACCGACTGAGCCCCCAGGTGCCCCTAAAATAGGGATTTATTGAAGGACATTATGGTAGCACATAGAAGCATAGAATTGAATTAACAGAATAATCAGGAGCACCTGGGTGGCTCAGTCGTTAAGCGTCTGCCTTTGTTCGGCTCAGGTCGTGATCCCAGTGTCCTGGGATCGAGTCCCACATCGGGCTCCCTGCTCAGTGGGGACCCTGCTTCTTCCTCTTCCACTCCCCCTGCTTGTGTTCCCTCTCTCGCTGTGTCTCTCTCTGTCAAATAAATAAATAAAATCTTTAAAAAAAAAAAAAGAATAATCAGATCAACTGCAAAGAAAAAACCAGGTAAACTTTGGTGCTCCCTGCAGTAGGGCCTGTGCAATTACTTTTAGAATAGGTCTATCAAATTATCTGTGATGAAGGACATCTATATGTGTTGTTTTTTTAATTCAGTATTCTTTCTTTTAAATAATTATTTTGGTTTTGAACTTACTACTGTGTTTATATGTAAATACTGTTTAATTTTCATAGTTTATTACTTAATTAGCATATGTTTGCACATGTCCTTGGTGTAGCCTTTTGCTTTAGTGCTCAGTTCTTTCTTTGATTTGTTTTTTTTCCAGGTTTTTGGCCTCTTAAAGTGCTTCTTTTTTCTTAGCTATGCATTTAAAGAGATGATTTTTCAGTTCTATCCAGCATTTTTAGGTGTGCTGTACCGTGAAGTTTCCTCAGCATATCTAGTCTGCTTTTTTTCCAGAAATGGAAGTTGTAGTTTCTTCATCCTCAACTCAAAATAATCTTGGTAAAAGTGCATCAGATCATATTATTCCTCTGCTTACTATCTTTTACGAATCTTGCGTAGTCCCTTCATCTGCCCCCCTGCCTCTCTTTAGCTTCATTTTAGATTACTTTCACTTGGTATGGTCTAGCAGTCTAGATATTTTTCTCAAGTAAGCCATGTTCTCAACACTCACACACTTCTTCCTGCCCCATATCTCTCATTTCTTTCTTGATATCTCAATTTAAGTGTCATTTCATCAGGAGGACTTGCTTGACCACTTTTACACTGACTTAGTTCCTATTGTCATGTTCTCCTAGCGTCCTGTGCTTTCTTTTTTATTACCTACATTGCTCTTACAATTACTTTTTAGTGGTCTGTTTTCTCTCAAATAGCAGTGACTGTTAGCATTCTTGATCACTGCATTCCTAGTCAATAAACAGCACAAGTTGCCTGGCACGTAGTAGGCATTTAAAAAATACTTGCTGTTGAATATGTAACATTGATATTTAAGATTTGTTATTAGACTTCCCTAAATTAAGTAGCATGGGGAATGATATTACAATTAAATCATTCTCTTGTCTGTGTTTGAATTGTTTCTTACCTTTTAATTTGTTTGCCTTTAAACCCTAGACAATTTAATCTTTTTTATTTTGAAATAATTTTAAAGTTAAAAGATGCAAGAATGGGGTGCCTGGGTGATTCACTCAGTTTAGTGTCTGACTTCAGCTGAGGTCATGATCTCAGGGACCTGGGATCAAGCCCCATGTTAGGCTCTGTGCTCAGCGGGGAGTGTGGTTGTTCCTCTCCTTTTGCCCCTCCCTCACCCCATCTGCCACTCCTGTGCTCTCTCTCTCTCTCCCCTTCTCACATAAATAAATAAAATCTTAAAAAGTTGCAAGAATAGTACAGTTTATGTATATTCTTCACCCAGTTTTCCCCAGTGTTGACAGCTTGCTTAACCATGGCACAGTTATCAAAACCGGGAACCTAACAAGTTGGTACAATACTATTCACTAAACCATAAGCCTAATTAGAATTTTACCAGATTTTCTCCTCATGACTTTTTCTGTACAAGGATCCAATATAGGATCCCACAGTGCATTATTTGTCTGTTTATTCTTCTTCATTGTGTGACAGTTCCTTAGTTATGACTTTGATACTTGATGAATACTAGACTTTGATGAGTTATTTTGTATAATATCTCTAAGTTTATTTTTGCCTGATGTTTTTTTCATTAGTGGATTCAGGTTATGCCTTTTTGTCAAGAATACCATAGAAATGATGTGCCTTTCACAGTGCATTATTTCAGGGGGTATATATGTTGATATGTCTTATTTTCTTGGTGAAATTTACCTCGATTACTTGCTTAAATGAGGGTATCTGCTTAGATTCTGCACTGTGAACTTAACTACTTTCCCTTTTGTATTGATAAATATCTTACTGCTCCTCAGACTTTTGCCCACTGATTTAAGCATCCATAGGTTTATCTTACTTGCATCAGTTTAATACTGTGGTGGTTTGCCTAATGGTGATTTTGCATTCCTCTCATTCCTTCTACTTTTTTTTTTTTTTTAAAGATTTTATTTATTTATTTGACAGAGAAAGACACAGCGAGAGAGGGAACACAAACGGGGAGTGGGAGAGGGAGAAGCAGACTCCCTGCCGAGCAGGGAGCCCGATGCGGGACTCGATCCAGGGACTCCAGGATTATGACCTGAGCCGAAGGCAGTCGCTTAGCCAACTGAGCCACCCAGGCACCCTCCTTCTACTTTTATTAATTATAATTCTTCTGTAAGGGAGAGCTGTCCTTTTCCCCATATTTATTTACTTATTCAATTATTTAGTTATATCAGTATGGACCTGTGGGTAGATTTTTGATTCTGTGGATTATAATACAGTACTATCATTTATTTTATTGCTTTGAACTTTTGGAACTTCTTCAGGCTGGCTCTTGTGTCATTTTGACATGCCCACATCCTTTTATGAGAATTTATTTTCTGGTATCACAAGATATTCCAGGTTCATCTTGTATTTTCTCGGCACCAGCCCTGGAATCAGCCTCTTTTCCTAAGAGCCCTGACTGCTTTTATCGGAGAATGGTATTTAGAAAACAATATCTAAGGGTAGATGTGCTCATTGTTAGAGTATCATTTTTCCTACATTCCAACAGTGTGTGTGCGTGTTAACCCTTGCATATATACATATCTATTTGTATGTTTGCTTATTTACATATATTTAACAACTGTGAATTCACACTGGTATCTCTGATTCCACTCCAACACATGAAGTTCATTGTAGCTTTTCTTTGTTTTTAGCTCCCCAAGGCACAGTTCCCTAGTACCCTTCTTCTGTTCTGTGCCTGAATTCACCTGATACTCCTTGTCCCAAGAGATACAGACTACTTACAGTCAATAATTTAATGTGTTAAGTATGCTCAGGGTTGTTATGGTTAGTAATGTTTCTCAGAAGGGTTATTTAAGAGGGTAAGTGTCAGGGAACAACAGAGATAATGTGAATATGAATGTTGAGATTCAGGGAAGAGATAGATTTGGCATACTTAGGGAGAAAATGTTCAAACAGAAGACCAGCTGGCCTTAAGGTTCAGAGGTAAGAAAAGTACGACTGATTCAGGAAAGTGAATATAATTCAGGATATATACAGGTTGAGACATAGAGTTTGTAGTTTCATACCATTGAGGTTGGAAAAGATGGTTGATATGATTTCAGTCTTCTTAAATTTATTCAGACTTGTTTATTGATCTAACATACGATCTATCCTGGAGAATGTTCCATGTGTGCTTGAGAAGAGTGTATATTCTGCTGTTGGTAGATTGAATATTCTGTAAATGCCTTTTAGGCTCATCTGATCTAACTTATAGTTTAAGCCCCGTGTTTGCTTACTGATATTCTGACTGGATTTTCTGTGCATTGTTGAAACTGGTTACTGAAGTCCCCTACTGTTACTGTGTTTCTGTCTGTTTTCTCCCTTAGATGTGAGGATCAACCCCCCTCTACTCTGCGAGAAACTGCGAATTAGGAATTCCCTTTCGATTGTCTGGCACTTTGCTAGGGGGTTGGGGCTCATGGCAAGAGCATGTCCCAGTATTTCCTGATCATTTCAGTAAGGATGATGTGGGCATTTTCTCACTCGCCTGATATGTAAAAGTCACTAAGCTAGTTTCTGGATTTTTTTTTTGCAGAGGGAAATTATTCTCTAAGTAGCTGTAGATACAGTGTACCTGTGGGAAGAGGTGAATTCGGGAGCCTTCTGTGTCACCATCTTGGACTAAACCTCCAACCCATGTTTTGTTTTAAGAGAGATGCAGCTAGAAAGTAGGCTTTAGTTGCTTAGATAGTAAATTTGTCTATATGTCTAGATGAGCCCAAACTGTGATTTTGGGATAAGAAATTAGCTAAGTTTTTTTTTCCATTGGGTTGAATGTGTTCTTTTTTTCTCAAGAAAATAGGAACTTTACCACCTGTCCAAATCATCTATTTAAATATATAAAATCACTGAGTGTTTTTAAAAATTGCATTTTAGTAGCCAGTTTTCATTTCCTTAATTTCATTCTTTTATATACTTTTCCTTTGCTCTCATCTTTTTCAGTATGATTCTGGGATGCATTTTGTTAATTTTCTGTGAATCATTGTAAGAGTCTTTTCATCGGTAGTGGCTTTTCTGCCCTAATTTGAAGAATACTGAATAGTCCCAGAATATAGAGGGGGAGGGAAGCATATAAAACCCTGGCGTTGAGGGAATTTGAGCTAAGAACTCAAATTTTATTTTTTTTAGTTGGTATGTTCCTATGACATCAATAAAATTGGGAATATTGGGGAAATTTTTCAAAAAAGATGTAGTTTATGGATCTTAATGAATTAACAAAGAGTAAAACATACCTTAATTTTTCAGTACTTTTTTTTTGTTAGAAACCTGTGCTTCCTCGCTTTTTATATCTGATTGGAATATTGATGTTATATTCATCATAAATGCATTCTATCTTTAGCTAGGTGCCTGGCACATTAGAGAGAAATGGGGTAGTTGCATAACTGTAGTTCTTTGAAAGCTTTATTTCTGGAATAAGTAACCAGAGTGGTTTTACTTCTTTTTTTTTTTTTTTTAAAGATTTTATTTATTTATTCATGAGAGACAGAGAGAGAGAGAGAGAGAGGCAGAGGGAGAAGCAGGCTCCCAAGGAGCAGGGAGCCCGATGCGGGACTCGATCCCAGGACCCTGGGATCATGACCTGAGCCGAAGGCAGATGCTTAACCATCTGAGCCACCCAGGCGCCCGAGTGGTTTTACTTCTTATGGTTCATTCTTATACTCCTCTTTGCCAAAAAAAAAAAAAAAAGACTGAAAACTCAGTTAAACTAATACTATTAATCTTGGGTTGTCAGATATTTTCTATATGCTTTGTTTATAATAACTCCAGTTTTTTTTTTTTTTAAGATTTTATTTATTTATTTGAAAGAGAGAGAGAGCATGAGCAGGGGGGAGGGGGAGAAGCAGGCTCCCCTGCTGAGCAGGGAGCCCAATGCAAGGCTTCATCCCAGGACTACCTGAGCTAAAGGCAGTCCCTTAACCTACTAAGCCACCCAGGTGCCCCTACTAACTCCAGTCTTTTTTTTTTTTTTTTTAAGATTTTATTTATTTGACAGAGAGGAACACAGTGAGAGAGGGAACACAAGCAGGGGGAGTGGGGGAGGGAGAAGCAGGCTCCCGCCAAGCAGGGAGCCCGATGTGGGGCTCAGTCCCAGGACCTTGGGATCATGACCTGAGCCGAAGGCAGACGCTTAACGACTCAGCCTCCCAGGCACCCCTCCAGTCTTAATAATATATATGACCTGTTGCTTTACAGAAGTGAAAAAGAACTGTGATTAGTAATAATTCAGGTAAAGGTGGATTTAGTTAGATAAATTTAATTAAGTGGCTTTAAATAATGGCATTCACTTTCCAATTATATGAAGTAATTAATTAGGCTATCAGAATTAGCAAATGTAAATCCTTCAGTAAAGAATAAATAATTCTCTTGAAAATATCTGTATACAAATTAGTATTTTTTGTCATGTTGATTCAATAAAGAACAGTGCTGGAAAAAAGTCCTTTATTTATTGTCCTTTAAGGTAATCCATTTCCAGTTCTTCAATTTATACTAAATCCTGAAATTTATTTACCTTAGTAATTGCCAACAGTCATGCATGCAGTTCCTTTTCAAATAGCCTTTCTCTGATTTTACAAAAGAAAGCTTGGTATTTTGCCAAATCAGATTTTTGTTATAGTGCTTTACCTGCATAACCTCAAAAGAGATAGTCTGAAATACTCAAATTGTTGGTGTAGACATTGAGAAAGTTAAGTTTAATTAAGAGGATAACAAATCCTTTTGAAATCAAATTGTTTTAATTGTTTATTTTCAGTGAATTGAAGGAAGACTTAATTGTCAGCTTATATATATTAAAAGCAATTTTTAACAACAGATACATATGCAGATTTTGGAAAACACATGGAAGGAATTCAGAAAATTGACATTACTACAACAGACTTTCATTCTGATCTGTTTATTTATGTGAAAAGGATTTCTCAGCACTTAAGTCTATAAGATGAAAAATAGTGATATCATTGCTTCTTAATTGTCTTTCTACAGTATTCATAATACTCTACCAAATGTGATGTCCATCATTCCAGCAATAATGTAACATTTATCAGTGGGTATATGAGCTAACTGGGAGAAAAAGCTCCATTTATTTGAATTTAAAAATTAAATTTATTTTCAAATTCCCAATAGCATTTTACTTTTTTTTTTTAAGATTTTATTTATTTGCGAGAGAGAGAATGAGAGACAGAGAGCATGAGAGGGAGGAGGGTCAGAGGGAGAAGCAGACTCCCCGCCGAGCAGGGAGCCCGATGTGGGACTCGATCCCGGGACTCCAGGATCATGACCTGAGCCGAAGGCAGTCGCTTAACCAACTGAGCCACCCAGGCGCCCCAGCATTTTACTTTTTATGTCTAATATTTATCAAACTTTATTACATATTTATGTTGTGTTGATGTACTGTATTTCAGTAATTGAAATGATAACCCAATGCAGAAGAAATTTTAATATTTACAGCTTTATGGTAAGGAAAGCTTTTGTATTTAAATTTTAATTTGTATACTTTAAATGGCTAGGAAGTACAACAGGAAAATCCATAAATGATGTTCAAACCTAAAAATATATTAGAATAAATTCTGTAATATAAGTAAAATGGAAATACAAATTCAAGAAAACAAAATAGAAAAGAAAACCAAAATGGTATAAAATTTCCAACTGTTAGAGAAGAGCTTGTGTATATGTTCAATAATGAATGATGGTGGTTAACATATTGCTATGGCATTTAAATTCTTTTTTTTTTTTTTTAAAGATTTTATTTATTTATTTGACAGAGAGCGAGAGCAGGAACACAAGCAGGGGGAGTGGGAGAGCAAGAAGCAGGCTTCCTGCCGAGCAAGGAGCCCGATGTGGGACTCGATCCCAGGACCCTGGGATCATGACCTGAGCTGAAGGCAGACGCTTAACGACTGAGCCACCCAGGCGCCCATGGCATTTAAATTCTAATAGCCACATTTAAAACAATGTCATTTTATTTTAAAATACAAATTAAAAAGCACCAGAAATTACATTTATTATTATTTTTAATTAACATATAATATATTATTGTTTTCAGAGGTACAGGTCTGTGATTCATCAGTCTTATTTTTTTATTCTTATGTTAATCCCCATACATTACATCATTAGTTTTAGATGAAGTGTTCCATGATTCATTGTTTGTGCATAACAC
>NC_138374.1:101329023-101354413 GCF_054177405.1 Leptonychotes weddellii | reverse complement strand
AAAAAAAAAAAAATGCAAAGAGGTGGTGGTGGTGATACTAAAATTAGTGCCTCTCAAACAGTGTTCCACAGAATAATGTTATTGGAAATTTTACTAGATACTCTCCTCCCCTTTTCCATTTTGCCCCTGCCATTCCCCCTTTACCCCAAAGAAAGATTGTATTCTTAAAATACGTTTGAGAACACAATATACTATATATCCTTCTCATTGAATAACAACAGTGTATATTAGCATAGTAAAGCTTCTTTTGCTTTTAAGCAGAGTTTTTCAGCCTTGGCACTGTTGACATTTTGGACTGTTAGATAATTCTTTATTGAGAGGCAGGGAGATAGAAGATGATGTTCCTGGTCTTGTAGGATGTATAAAAGCATCCTTGTCCTCTATCCATTAAATGCCAGTAACTCCCTTCCTGTTATGACAACCAGAAATGTCTCCAGACATTGTCAATAACCCCTGGGAGGCAAGATCATCCCCAGTTGGGAACTACTACCTTTTTTTTTTTTTTTTAAGACTGCTTATTTATTAGAGAGAGATAGAGAGAGAGAACCTACAAGTTGGGGGAGGAGGGGCAGAAAGACAAGCAGACTCCCCACTGAGTGGGGAGCCTGCCGTGGAGCTCCATCCCAGGACCCTGAGATCATGATGTGAACTGAAATCAGACACTTAACCGACTGAACCACCCAGGCGTGCTGAGAACTGCTACCTTAAAGAGATCAGTTGACCTGTGTTTATACTCCTATTTCCCAAACTTATTTGAATTCCTTGGAATTCTTCTCCTCATTCTTCTCTTCATCTACATACCTGATGTCCTGGGAAATGCTATTTTAAATGATCATTTAGTGAAAGTAAACTAATTCTACTTTTAATTTTTCAACTTTTTAGACTCCTGCTTAAAACTCAATATTTTTCATTGCAGTTAGAATAAAATGCAGACTCTTTAACATGGCCTTTGCCTACTACCTCCCTAATCTTACCTCCTGTCACTCACTACCTGCTGTTAGTTCCATTGTAACCTGCCTTTCAGGTCCTCAGGCACCCAATTCCTTTCCTACTATGTTATTCCCACTCTTGAGAATCATTTTGCCCTTGCTCTTTCTCATGCTTTAGGTTCAGGTTTCAGATTAAATGTCATCTCCTATGAAGTCTTTTCTGACCATCTCTTACCCTGCCAAAAGGATAGCTGTCCATTCCAGTACCTACCTTCCATCTCATACCCTGTTGCCTTCCCAACACTTTTCAGTTTGTAATTCATTGTTTATTTATGTGGGTTTCTTTCTGCCTCAGTTACTGGAATGCAAACTCTATAAGGACCAGGAGCCACATCTGTCTTGTTTATCGTTATATATATATCCCCATCATTTAGCACAGAGCTTAGCATCTTATAGGCACAATAATTATTTGTTGAATAAATAAATGAATATGTTTTAATTTATCATTGTCTTTCTGTTGTATGATTAAACTTGGAGCTAAAATATATTTTATTGAGATATAATTCAGATAATATAAAATTTACCCTTTAAAGGTATATAATTTAATGGTTTCTCATACATTCACAAATTTCTACAGCTGTCCCCCCTACCTAATTCCACAACATTTTCATCACTCCTCATTCCTCCCTCCCTCAACCCCTGCCAACTACTAATCTACTTTCTGCCTTTGTGAATTTGTCTCTTCTGGACATTTCATATAAATGAAATGTGTGGTTTTTAGTGCCTGGGTTCTTTCCCTTTACGTAATGTTTTCAGCATTTATCCATGCTGTAGTATGTAATGGTACTTCATTCTTTTGGCTGAATAATATTCCATTATATGGATAGACCATATTTTGTTTATCCATTCATCAGTTGATAGACACTTGGATTGTTTTCACTTCTTAGCTGTTAAGAATAATGCTGCTATAGACATTTGTGTATAAGTTTTTGTATAAACATGTTTTCACTTCTCTTGGGTATATACCTAGAAGTGGAATTGGTCAATTATATGGTAACTCTATATTTAATTTTTTGAGGAACTGCCAACATGCTTGTGCCATTTTTACATTCCCACCAGCAATGTATGAGCGTTCTAGTTTCTCCTCATTCATGTCAACAGTTGTTACTGTTTTTCTGTCTCTCTTTTTTAATCATAGCCATCTTAGTGGTTATGAAGTGGAATTGTGGTTTTGATTTGCATTTCCCTATGAATGGTGATGTTGAAATGTTTTTATGTGCCATTGGCCATTTGTGTGTGTGGCCATTATTGATAAATGTTTATTCAGATCCTTTGCCCATTTTCTGATTGGGCTATTTGTCTTTTTAGTGTTGAATCCTAAGAGTTCTTTGTATATTCTGGATATTAGACCTTATCTGATATGTGGTTTGTAAATGTTTTAACCCATTCTGTGGTGGTTCTTTTACTTTCTTTATAGTGCTCTTTTAAACACAAATTTTTGTGTGTGTGTTAAATTTTTTAATTTTGATAATATCCAATTTATCAAAACTTCGTCTTTCATCCCTTCTGCTTCTTGTGCCATATCTAAGAAACCATGCCTTATCTAAGGTTATGAAGATTTATGCCTGTTTTCTTTTGAGAGTTTTATAGTTTTAGCTTTTACATTTAGGTCTTTGATCCATTTAGGTAAATTTCATATATGGTTGAGGTTGGGTATAACTTAATTCCTTTGTGCATGAATATCCAGTTGTTGGGAGTTTCATTTTTTAAAACTTTATTAATACATCATAATTTTTCACAAAAATTATTAACTAATTTAATAATTTTAGATAAAAAATATCTATTTATAGAAAATAGTGAGTTTCTATAAACAGTAATTAACATTGTTTCAACATTTGCCATTAAAAAAAATAATTGAAGCACATACTGTCTATCAGACATTATGTTGGGCATAGGATTTAAAAAAATTCTAAAAATCTCTGCCTTCAGTATCTTATAGATCTGGAAATTAAGAACATTGAAATTGTAATAAAAAGTTGAATGAAATATATAAGATATTTGAAGAAATTAATGATGGTTTTAAGAAATTGGTTTTTTGAGAGAATGCATGTGAAGGATCACACTTCTGCTATAAAAATAAAAATATTCCCGGGGCAACTGGGTGGCTCAGTTGGTTGAGCATTCAACTCTTGGTTTCTGTTCAGGTCATGATCTCAGGATGGTGAGATCAAGCTCCGCCTTGGGCTCTGCACTCAGCAGGGAGTCTTCTTGAGTTTCTCTCTCACTCTCCCCCTTCCCTTGCTCAAGTGTGTGCACGTGTGCTGGCTCTCTCAATCAAATAAATCTTTTTTATTTTTATTTATTTAAAAAAAATAAAAATAGGAATATTCCTGGCAATTGCTGTAAAAAGCACTTGGTGGTGGTTCCTATGCAATAGGGATGTTTTACCCTGATTAGTACTCTTCGAGTCATTTGCTGTTAACTTACTAATTGGGGGGAGTGGATGAGAAAGAAATTTTCTGTCATCTATAAATTTGAGGTAAAATTTTGACCGTAATAGAAATGACAAAGAAATCTCTCCCTCATTTTCTCTCTCTCCCTCCCTCCCTCTTTTTCTCTCTCTCTCTCTCGTATAACTGACTGAATTAATACTTATTTAACTCACAGCAAAAGGTTCTCTACAGCAGTGTTCTCTGAGTCATTCTTCACCAATTCTGGATTTTATTTTCACCCCTTTGTCTGCCTTTTTTTTTCCCCCTGTTGATGCTAATCTTATAATTGTTGATACATCTTGCTAAGATTTGCAGTTATATATGCTACCTTTTTTTGAAGTAGGCTTAGTCTTTTGAGACTAATTATTGAATTCAGGACATGTTAAATTGATTGTATTAGTGTACATAGGCTGCCATTATAGAATACAATAGTTGTGTGGTTTAATCAGTAGAACTTTTTGTTCTCACAGTTCTGGAGGACTGAAATGCAAGGTCAGGTGCAGGCTTTTCTAGTAAGGCCCCTCTTTCAGGCTTGCAGAGGGCCTTCTGGCTGTTTTTCACATGCCTTTCCTCAGTGTCCAGTGAGGGTATCTCTGATGTCTCTTCCTCTTCTTATAAGGACACCAGACCTTTTGGAATAAGGCCCTGTCCTTAAGACCGCATTTAATCTTAATTATCTCCTCAAAGGCCGTGTCACACTGGGGATTAGGGATTCAAGATATAAATTTTGGGAGGTGGTGGTTGCACAGTTCAGTCCATAACACTTAAGTAACACATCATAGTAATTTTTATTTTCATTATTTTATAATAAGAAAATATAGTGAGTTTCTATAAAACTTAACATTGTTACTGGAGAATGGAGAAAAAAACCTCATGTTATCTAGGCTCTCTCCACCTGTATTTCCTTACTTGTAAAACAAGGAAAATTGGCTAGTTGATTTCTGAACACTAAAATTCTGTTTCTCTAAGAGTTATTGATTTCTAACATTATTTCTAACATTATTCAGCAGATAGGTTATAGTTATAGGAAGCATCTTATAATAGATATTGATGTTCTGTAAAATCAGCATTCTACCAACTTCTCATAACAGAGTGAAAGGCTTAATCATCCTGTGTACCTCTACATTCTTAGTTAACTCTTTTCAACTAGCTATGCTGGTTAGGTTTTACTATGTATAATTTAAGATTTGGATGCAACATGTTCCTTTTTTTTTACCACTTAATAATACTCTTTATACAATGTAATTCATCATTCGTGAATACATTTTATTGTAATGGATTCAAGCAATACAATTTTAAGTGTAGATAGCAAAATGTGAGACTCCCTCTCATACCTACTCCTCTTTCAAATGAGATAACTACAATTAACAGTTTGGTATGCATCCTTCCAATCTTCTTTCTATGAATGTACATATGAATATTGATTTATGCACATATCTTTTCATAAATGAGGTCATGCTGCCTATATTCTGTTATTTAAATTTTTCATCAACAGTGTGTCTTGGGATTTTCATACATACCAGGATGTATGTGTATCTTTTTAAAATGGCTGCATAGTATTATATGATGTTATTATAATTTGGTTAACTGTTCCCCTTTTGTTGAATATTACTTTGTTTCCTTTATCACTTTTAAAAACCATGTTACATGAACATCCTTGCACACACATCCTTTTGTGCAGCAATTCCTTTAGAATATATTTCTTACCTGTGGAATTAAATGCACTGAACAGTTTGGTGGCTACTCTCTGATTGCCTTCCTAAATGGCTTTACGTATTTACATTCCCACCAACAGGCAGCGAGAGTTCATTTACCTTTACCATTGCTGAAATAATATTTTAAAATTTATTTCAATCTGATGGTTTAAAAATTATATTTCATTATTTTGAAGTCACATTAAACTGATATCTGGGATGTTGAGTATCGTTTCCTTTTGTTTGTTGGCCATTTGCATTTTTCTATGAATTGCTCTAATTTACCCATTTTCTTGTGGAATATCTTTTTAATACTGATTTGTAAGACATTTTTGAAGTCTCTTTGGCATGTGAGTCCTTTATTTTAAATTTTGCAGATATGTTTTCCTGTCTGTTGCTTGTCTTTTAAGTTTGCTTGTGGTATCTTGTGGAATGGAGATTTTTCATTTTGGGAGAATGTCAGTTGTTCCCTTTATGGCCTGTTTTGTGTAGTATTTAGGAAAACTTTCCCTATGTAGAGTTAATTTTTTTCTAGTGTTTTATAACATTGTTTAACTCCATTTGGAGTTTATTTAAATGAATGGCTCAACCCTATTTTTTATATAGTCCGTTCTTTTCTCATTGATTTGAAACACCCTTTATCATACTCTTAAATCCCTATGAACCTGTTTCCCCCAAAGTAGACTGTTCTGTGAAACCTTTTGTAAGCCAAAATGATGTGAAGATGTAGTTACCATTAATTTATATAGAAACAATTTTTAGTGTTCCTAGAATAAAAAATATCCTTTCTTAGGCTTTTCTGATACCTTAGGACATACTTTCCTAACAGATGCACAAAATAAATTGAGATAAAGCACAGATGCTCGCAGACATAGTTCAAAGCTGTGGCGACTTGATGGTGAGATGCTGAGTGCAGTTCCCAGGGAAGGAGCTTGGTGGTGCCACTCTCACTGGGCAGGGTGCTTGCTTCCTTTGTAATGGCTTGCTGCAAAACAAATGCTCAAAACTTTTTTTTTTTTTTTAAAGCAGAAATCCTCTACAGATTTCTTTTTAGTTAGCAAAAACAGGTACTCATGTTATGTCTTCTGTAAAAACAAAGTGGTGTAACTTGAACTTTCAAAAATGGCGGGCACCTGTATATGCAGATCTACTTTTATATATAGTTTTTTCCTCTTTTCTCTGTTTTTGCCATTACTTTTTAGTGTTGCTATAACCTTACTCTACTCTTTTCTGATTTGTGGCTATTAAGTTATATGTGAACCAGAAATCTACATAAGAGACTACTGGTATTTTATTTTATTTTTTTATTTTTAAAAAATATTTTATTTATTTGAAAGAGAAAGACACAGCAAGAGAGGAAACACATGCAGGGGGAGTGGGAAAGGGAGAAGCAGGCTTCCCACGGAGTAGGGAGCCCGACATGGGGCTCTATCCCAGGACCCTGGGATCATGACCTGAGCCGAAGGCAGACGCTTAATGACTCAGCCACCCAGGCTCCCTGAGACTGCTGGTATTTTAGATAAAACAGTCTTTTTTTTTTTTTTAAAGATTTTATTTATTCATTTGAGACACAGAGAGAGAGAGAGAGAGAGAAAGCATGAGCAGGGAGAGAGGCAGAGGCAGAGGGAGAAGCAGGCTCCTCGCTGAGCCAGAAGCCCGATGTGGGGCTCGATCCCAGGACCCTGGGATCATGACCTGAGCTGAAGGCAGACGCTTAACCATCTGAGCCACCCAGGTGCCCCGATAAAACAGTCTTTAATTGAGGAAATGAAGAATTTATATGAGATTGATTAATGAGTAGAATGTTCATGCTTTATTTTTTTTTTAAAGATTTTATTTATTTGACAGAGACACAGCGAGAGAGGGAACACAAGCAGGGGGAGTGGGAGAGGGAGAAGCAGGCTTCCCGCTGATCAGGGAGCCCAATGTGGGGCTTGAACCCAGGACCCTGGGATCATGACCTGAGCCGAAGGCAGACGCTTAACGACTGAGCCACCCAGGTGCCCCAGAATGTTCATGCTTTAATACATAAAATTTATTATATGTTTTGGTTTCTCAGAGGCTTATTTAGATTTTTTTTTTGGTTTCTAGGCTCTTAGTAATATTTTATTTTTAAGATTTTGTTTATTTGAGGTAGAGAGAAAAAGAGCATTTGAGCAGAGGGAGAGGAAGAAGCAGGCTCCCCGCTGAGCAGGGTGTCCTATGTGGGGCTCAATCCCAGGACCCTGGGATCATGACCTGAGCCAAAGGCAGACGCATAACCAACTGAGCCACCCAGGCATCCTCTTAGTAATATTTTAAATATTTGATGTTGTTGAATATGCAACCTGTATATAAATATTAATATGTTAAAATTATTTTTTAAACAGAAGCTATATTTAAATTGCTTTGGTGAACAACTTTGTTCTGTAAATAGGGAAACAAAGTAAATTTGACCAAGCCTATATTTTGCTTTTGGGTTTTCTTTCCTAACAATACAATAAAGAATAAAATAAAAATTTAAAAAATGGGTAATAAAGTAGAATGAGATATTACTCTTATTTTAAATTAGCTATAGCTAAATGCTATTATAAGAGCAGCATCTGTTACCATGGATCATCTCTAACTCAAGGTCACCTTAAAAGGGTGCTTTGACCTGCTTTATGCTTTGTAAAAATAATTCACAGTGGCCTTGGGCAGCTATAGCCTTTATTGTACCTAAATTATGAAGCTTACATGAGGAACTTAAAGTGGCCACCCTTTCTTTACTGCAAAATCAATAGAATCCTGCGTTATCTGTTAAGTTCTAAAGCATAAGAAATAGAGAAGTAGGTATAGAAATAAAGTCAAGGTTTTGTGTAGTGATAATTTTTTCTTAACATTTGTGTTATTCAAATTAAATGAATAGATTTTACATGCTTTTTAGAACTTCATTTTAAGCTTTTGTTTTTCTTTAAAGTATCTCTGGTACAAAGAATTAGTATGTGTATGTGTGTATTGCTATTACTCAGGGAAATACTGTTTCTCTGATTCCTGGACAGATGAATTGTGTAAGGGTTTTTGGGATTGCACTAAGATTTGAAGCAACTGGGGAACATAAAATGACCTATACTTTTTCTACACATTTCAAGCTTAGATTGCCCCAGAGATCCAGAAATAGGATAGTTCTAAATTATGATTAGCATCTGGAGTCTAGGCAGATCTTACTTGGACAAGAATCATACCCTTTTAGGCTTGGAGGTTCCTGAAGCTACATATATCTGTAGTTACGGTATTCAGTAAATTAACAGCTGTATAACAGAACTCACAAAGTGGATCCAGCCTGCAGAGGCATATATTGATTGGTCTACACTATGTTTTAAAATATCTGGATTTGTGGCTTGTCTTGAAAATTGGAAGATGTGACAACTTTAACTCTGTCACCACAGGACGGCAACTAATTAGATGGACATGTGCTCTTACTTGCCAGAATCCATACCACTCCTTATCCTGAAGGTGTCAGTTGCCGTTTATCACCATGCTTGTACAATCACCCATTTGCTCAACTCACTTATGTTCCTACCCAGCAGCTGTAGGCTGAGAATATGTAATCTATAACCATCAGTCTACATTTTTTTTCTGTATCTGGTGCAGCTAAGTGAAAATGAGTGGAAAGCAATTTAATATAGTAGAAATAATCAACTCATTTTTTCCAGGATCATATTATATATTCATGTCTTCATTTTCTGTTCCTTTTTTTATTCCCTGAAATATTTACTCTTGCTAAATCCTACTCATTTCTACTCCCAACACCTTGAATCTTCCTTGATCACATCTGTACAGTAGTGTCTTCTGAAGTTTTAGAACACTTACTTTTTTCACCACTATAAATTTATTATAGTAAAGAGAGAGTCTCATTCAGTTAAAAAATGACTGTGTTCCTATGAAGAACACAATAGTGTTTGCTTAATATGGTTCACAGTTCATTGTTGTCATTTTGAAGAATAAGGAAGTAGTACCTTTAAATTTTATTTCCCTAGTTTTCTTAATTGGCCTTTGGACATCATATTCAAATACTCTTTTCCTTGCTTTCAGTTACAGATGAGGACACGGTAAAGAGGTATTTTGCCAAGTTTGAAGAAAAATTTTTCCAAACCTGTGAAAAGGAACTTGCCAAAATCAACACATTTTATTCAGGTGAGTCGTTTTTTGGTACAACATACAGGGGACAATTTCTGCTGCTGAGGAGAAACTCTGCCATGTCAGTGTTTAACCTTCTGATCATCATTTTTTAAATGGGGCTTGTTTTTCTTCCTATACTGTACTTAGGGATATTTTCTTTAGCTGGAGTAGGAACGCATCTAGTACCTCAGTATTTAAGCCTAATACGGTCATTGCCTAGATTCTTTTGCAGTTGCAAGAATTTGGGAACCTCATTGTGAACCAGTACTTTGGTAGAGCTTCACTAAAGTCCAGTCTGAAGCTTCAGAAGAGTCAGAAATTTGATTTTATTATTTCAGAGCTGAATTAGACAGTTCCTACTTATTAATTACATTACTTTGCCTTTCCATTGTATGGAATATTCCTTTCTATCTCTTTAGAGCATTGTTTCCAGAGTGACATCCACAAGATGCTATTGGAGTTGAGAAGGAAATACTGGGATTTCCATTTATTTATATCTGACCCTTTAAAATTCTGTTTTTTTATATATATTTTTATACTACCCTACCCCTTTGATATCTCTTTTTTCATCACAAAGCTCAAGTTTCTTGAGTCCCTCATCTATTCCCCCATCTATCTATTGGTAAGGCCCCCCCCCGAATTATTTCCCTCTCCCTCAGTTATCTTAGCCACTTTGTCCCTTGTGCTTTTTAATCTCCTCACCCTCATTGCCTTATAATGCATCTGCCTAGTGAAACTCCAACTGTAAACCAATTCAACCTTTTACCTTCTTTATGCCTACCCACAGGCTGCTTAGGATAGCCAGGGGAAAAAAAACTCACAGCAGAACAAACTTGAACCAGTATAAATTCATTATTACATTCTTAATTGTGTCCTCAAAGCTGCCCATGGGTCCTAATCAGTGCCCTTTTCCATGCTCCAGAGTGGGTTTGTTTTATTTTGTTTTGTTTATTCCTCAAGTAGGTTTCACACCCAGCGTGTGGCCAGCACAGAGCCCAAACCTATGAACCCACGACCCTGAGATCAGGACCTGAGCTGAGATCAAGAGTCAGATGCTCAACAAACTGAGCTACTCAGGTGCCCCTCCAAAGTGTTTTTCTAAACCCAACACCATTCTCTTGAATTCTCTGACCCCATCATCTTCTCCATCATGCTCATTGTACCTCCTCCTACTTTACAAATAAATATAAAGGACTTCAGGGGTGCCTGGGTGGTGCAGTTGGTTATGCGTCTGACTCTTGGTTTTGGCTCAGGTCCTGATCTCAGGGCATGGGGTCAAGCCCTGCATCAGACTCTGAAGTCAGCACAGAGTCTGCTTGAGTTTCTTTCTCCCTCTGCCCCTGCACATACACTCTCTCTCTAAAATAAGTAAGTCTTTAAAAAAATTTTTTTTAAAAACAACTTCGCTCCTGTTGGTGTATAATACGTATGCAGATCTATGCTACCTCTCCCCCTAAGTACTAGTTGACCTTCTTACCCTTACTTATTTTCCTCCAATCTTTTTAGAAAAGATATCCTTCAGTCCGTGGCAAATTTCTACAACTACTGACTGAATTTTAGCTCCTCAAGACCTTCCTCCAGTAATTATTTCTTCTAAGAATTAATAAATAAATGCATCATTGACTTCCCTCTTTACTGGTTTAGTCTCCTTAGCAAGTCACTCCCTTCTAGCAAAAAAGAACAAAAAGGAAGCAAATGCCTTAATTCTATGTCCTTCTCATCTTTCACTTATGGCTGGACTTCCTAGGCAAAGAGAGCAGTTTATGCAGAGGCACAGAGCCATGAAAGGGCACAGTATATATGCATGTCCTTTGCACCACATTGTAAGCACCTAGAATGCAGTAACAAAATAGAAATATTATTTGAAACTGCAATGGATAGATTTTCAGCAAGGGAAAAATATACAGAGAAATTGCAGTATGTAAGAACAGAGATAATTTCCAGTTAGGAGGTAGGAGGAAAAGAGGAACCAGCAGTGTAGACAGAGAAGGAGAGGGTGGCCATGTAATGAAGAATGAGGAAGAGGAAGCTGAAGGAGGAAGGCATTTGCAGGGGAAAAAGTGTTTAGACCAAGAAAGGCCTATAGCATGTGACCTAAGGCTGTAAATGCAAAATGTAAATTAAGGTCAAGGTAATTAGCATTTTTCTTTTGCTGTGATTTTTTTTGGGGAAGGATCTCTGAGCCCAACTCTATGTGGGTAATTTAGATCAGAAAGAGTAGATAATGCTTCTTGGTATACAAAGCAAAAGAAATATCTATTCTTAACAATAGATACATATTTTTTATATGGTGAGTTATAGCAAAAACTATATACAAATTGTGACCCATACGCCTAGTCAGATATGTGTGTTTTATGTATGTTTGTATGCAACTATATATATGTGTATATGCAATATATTTAAACAAATAAAATTTTTTCATGGAATAATATCCTTGCTATGTGTAATATATTGTTTTCTATATTTATTTCTATTTGACTTATAAAATGCTGATTTATGATCCACACAATTGCTTTTATGACCCCATATTGGGTTATAACCCTAGTTTGAAAAATGGTATCTTAGATTTGATTATTTTTCAAAAATAATTTTAGGCTTTCTACTATTTAAAATTTGGAGGCTATGATTATAAATGACTTCCTTTTTCTGTATATATGGGCCAGTAGGGCATGTCTCTTGATGTCACCACAGAGTAGGTCCAAATTGATAGTCTTCAGACTAACTTTTTGCCAGGTCAGGAAGTGATGGGTAATATGAAGACATGATTGACAGAAACAGAATTTGGCACTTGTCCTAGACAGTATCATTTTTCTCCTTATTTAGCCACCTTCTCCATGGCAGATTGTCTTGTAGACTGCAATTCTCAGACACTAGGGCACAGAAAAAGTATAAATAATACAGGGATGAGTTCAGCTTATAAACCTACCTCCACCCACTTGTATCTCACAAATTATTTAATGGTCAGCTAAAAATGGTCACTTTCAAGTGAGATATAGTTTTGACTGAAACTTCTAAATACCCCAAACAAAATGGTATAAAAGCCAAACAAAACAAAATGAATACTACTAAAATATAGATACTTATTTTCATATCAATTGTTTTACCTACTAATTACATTTTGGATTTTTGAACCTTACTATTTTTTTAGAAGAAGTTTACCGTTTAACCTTTCTAGGCCTCCATGTACTTGCTTCTAAAATGAACAAATTGATTCCCAGCCCTCTCTGGTTCCACCTGTGAGGAGTTAGAAGCTATTGTCAGAATTTCATAAAACCTGATGTAAGTCATTTTATTGCGCTTTATGTTTTATTATATATTTTTGGTTAATAAGATATAAGCATTTATATTAATAGATAAAATCTTTAAAAAAAATTTTTTTTAATTATTTATTTTAGAGAGAGAGTGCATTCTCCAGGAGAGGGGAAGAGGGAGAGAATCCTCAAGCAAACACCCCCCCCCCCACCCCCACTGAGTGCAGAGCTCAGCACAGGGCTTGATCCCAGGACCCATGACATCACCAGCTGAGCCAAAACGAAGAGTCGGACGCTTAACTGACTGAGCCACCCAAGCTCCCCAATAGATACAATCTTTTTATATTTGAAGACCATGGAAGGAAATGGAAATTTTTTAAAGGAAGGCTCCTTTTTGGTGATAACATTACTAATTGCTAAAGTCTCCTAGGTCTCTTCTAGTACTAAAAATGGCATCAATCCTGAGAGCTATAGTGTTAGAAATCTTTTTTGTAGTGATCAGTAATGTCCTTTTCCATTGGTAATATTCATCACTCTATGTTACAACATCTTTCTGTTTGCTAGAACCAGTTTGCTTTCTCTCTATTCAAAATACTTTGCTTCTAAGCAGCATTTTTATGTGCCTACATAAAAACAAAATCTTAGAATATATCTGTTGCTTTTAATATTCCACAGTTAACACAGGCAAAGCCTTTTTTTTTTTGAAAGATTTTATTTATTTGACAGAGAGAGACACAGCGAGAGAGGGAACACAAGCAGGGGGAGTGGGAGAAAGAGAAGCAGGCTTCCCACCAAGCAGGAAGCCCAATGTGGGGCTCGATCCCAGGACCCTGGGACCATGACCTAAGCTGAAGGCAGACGCTTAACGACTAAGCCACCCAGGCACCCCTGGGTTGGAATGTTTTAAATAGCTAGGGGCTTTTTCCTTCATTTCTAAACAATCTCAGTTTTTTTTTTACCTGTCCTAATATTTTGGCTTCGGTTATTATGACTTCACAGCAGTGTTATGAGCTTTTCCTTTCTTTACCAAAAAAGAGGGAGGGAAGAAGGGAAGAAAAGAAATTGCAGTAGTGTTATTTATAAGTATGGGAATTATGGCAATAGAAGCAGATTTATTTCTTGGCTGTAAAATATTTTCAGGCTGCATATATATGTAAGACCAATTGGATAATAGTTACTCAGAACTATTCCTGTTACAGTTATTCCTATAATCCTTTTATGTGTTTTTCTTTATTCTTACCGAATTTGAGGCATTGTATATTATGCCACTGAGTGTTTGTAATAAAACATAAGCATCTTTTTCACTGCAATATCTAAATATCATTTTACAAGTGATTATCTAGTACCCACATAGCTAAATTATGACTTAATGGCTGGTTTAGCTCTTTGCTTGTGTGTGTCTAAAGACATAGATTAAGTATTTATTAATTAGGGTGATCATAGGTCTGTAGTATTGTTTAAAATTCCCATTGTCTTATTATTTTTTCCTACATCATGATTATCTTGAGTTTATTACAACAGAATCCATTACTTAAGAGCTATTAAAGAATGGGGGTTGGGAAGTTGGTTAGGAGAGAAATAGGGGACATGAATTAAAGCAACCAGACTGGCTTGCTTTCTTGTTAACATATCTGATGAAAATTAAAATTACAATTATTTATGTACTATCCACGTGTCCACTATCCTTCCCTCTTATTTTTTAATATTTGAAGACCATGGAAGGAGAGGGAAGTTTTTTAAAGGAAGGCTCCTTTTTGGTGATGGCATTACGAATTGCTGAAGTCTCCTAGGTCTTTCTAAGACTGATAAGATTTTTTTTCTTTATAAGACTGATAAGATGGGGAATTTCCCTGGTCATGGATTAACACAGTTGCAGGATGGCATCTTCATAAAAAAACTATCATCTAAATTAATGTTCTTTTAAAGTGTAGGTTTTGACCCGATACATGGGTCAGGAAATTAAAATACCTGGGGTCATCATGAGCATTTAAAAAAAATATGAATATAAAAAATATGAATAGAATATAGTAGAATAGAAAATGTCAGATTATATCTAATGTGTTTATTTACCAATTGTATCTATTTCTTTTAAGTTTATGTACAATATGATACTTGGTATTTTAGAATTTTGCGAAGTACTATGGAAACTGACATGAAGAAGCATTGACTTTACTTGGAGGAAAAGAGAGGGATTGTGGAAAAGCCTCCAGAAGAAGTAAAATTTAAATTGGATGCTTGAAAATGCGGGACATTTCCACATGCCCTTGGAGGAGTATATTGGGGATTAGAGGACTTAGAGTACAGTATTCCAAGGAAACACCTATCCAGATGCATCGTGACATCAAAATACATGACATATTGGGGGGTGAGGAGGATTACAAACAGTCTGCTGAAGCTGGAGTTGTAAGAGAATAAGGATTCAGTTATTATTATAGAAAAAAATTTGAAGAATATTATGTTTTATTCATACATGGATATTTTAGACTTCAGTACTTGAGGTGTAATGGTTTCAGGTAATAAGAATTCCAGATAAAAGCAGAACAAAAATTTTATGTAATAAAACGAAATTAACTATCCTGAGTCATCTAGGGTTGGTCAACCTTCTTACAAACTTACTTCGTATTTCAAATAACACTGAGGTCCATAAATTGAATTAGTAAGCTCGGAACATTGCAAGATATGTATACAAAAAATAAATGTATTCTAAAACACTAACTTTATAAAGAATTATTCTTCAGTTCCATAACAATGTAATAGTAATAGCTTTGTTATTCTGAAGATAGCTTATAGTTCTGAAATAACTTTTCTAAAAGTAAAAAAATGTACATGTTGTGAAAACTAAGAAAAATCTTGTTAATCATATAGCTCTTTGAGGGACATATAGGTGCTTTGAAAGTTTTTGAGTGGTTATTGGAAATTTTTATCAAATAGTTTATTTTCTGAGAGCTTATGGCATTAAACATATATTATAAAAGTAATAATCTGTTCTTATTCAGGGCCACTTGATTTATTGGCATGAGTAGAAATTGAAATTTATTGTCAAAATAGGCTGCTTTCAGCAGCATTTATGAAATTACCTAGAAATATTCATTTTTATTTTTTGTAAGTATATTTGTAGATTTTAATTCATAGGCCAAAGTACATTCTTATGTACACATTTACCTTTTTCCAGGTTCTGGGCTGCCCCCATATGTTTGAGATTTTTGGATATTTGACTCTAGAAAATTGAGGTGTCCTTGAAACACAGATTTGGACACTTGGTATCAAAAGCAGTGTTTCTCATCCTTTTTAAATCTGTTGATAAGTATTAAACCATTTTGCTAAGTATAAAGATCTCACACCATAACTATGGTAATACTGAAAATTTTTTTTTTTTTTTCAGATTACATGCTTTTACTCCCCTATTCCCAACCAGGGATTTTCCTTCATATGCTCTTCTAGATAGCCTTGCCCTTAAGGAAGAAAATAGTTCAAAAAAGTAGCTGAATACCCCTGGTATATATTTCTCCTCTATTTCTTTCTTTTTTTTTTTTTTTTAACGATTTTACTTATTTATTTGAGAGAGAGAGAGAGAGCACCATGAGCGGGGGTGAGGGGGAGAGGCAGAGGGAGAAGCAGACTCCCAGCCGAGCAGGGAGCCCGATGCGGGGCTCGATCCCAGGACCCTGGGATCACGACCCGAGCCGAAGGCAGACGCTTAACGACTGAGCCACCCAGGCGCCCCTCTCCTCTATTTCTATATGGGAACTTGGATTACTAGAGAGAAGTTTTCCCTACATATTCATTAAGTCAGTCAGTCAACAAACATGGGTTGAGCCTACTATATGCACGCTTTTACAATTACAAAGATGATGATGATAGTCCTCACAAAAATTTATACATGAATGTTAATAGCATAATTTATATAGTAAAAAAATTAGAAACAATTCACATGTTCCTCAACTGGTTAATATTTAAACAAAATGTGGTATATCCACCCAACAAAGTATAAATCAGCAATAAAAGGAACAAACTACTGATACAAAATGGATGAACCTCAGAATCATGCTAAGAAGCCAGACAGATGCAAAAGACAACATATTGTATGATTCCTTTATAAAAGTGTCCAGAAAAGGCAAATGTATAGAAAGAGAAAGCAGATCAATGGTTACCTGGGGCTGGGGGGTGGGAGTGAGCTTTGATAGCCAATGGCCCTGACAGAAATGTATGGGATGTTGGAAATGTTCTAAAATTGGATGGTGCTGATAATTGCACAAGTCTACAAATTTACTAAAAATCAGCAAAATATGCTTACCATGGGTGAATGCTATGCTATGTAAAGTATACCTGAAAAAGCTATTTAAAAATTGCTCACCATTAAAAAAATGAAGATTTTTTTTTTCCCTCAGAAAATCATTGGCTTAGAGAGCTCACAGTTAATCAATGAAACAAACATATAAACAAAGAATTATGTTCAGTGTGCTTTGTGTGCGTGTTTGTGACCTCATGAGAGTCCTATAGGTGGAGTTTCAAGTTGTGGTTGAGAGTTTTTAGGCAAGAAACACTTTACATAGAAAATGATATTTGAGATTAGCCTTGTAAAATGAGTAAGGAGTTTGCCAGATGGGGAGGTATTTGTTTCTTGACTTATTGGTGGCACGCATGAAGTAATGGTTCTTCTTTCTTTCCATTTCTGGGACTTCTTTCACTTTTAATATTGTTGTAAATAATTACAAAATATATGTATTGACAACTGGCTAAGGAAGGTAAACAAATAGCAAATTCATATTAGTCTCTTAACAATAAAAGTTGATCATTGATATTACGATTTTCTAGCTTTTGGGTCTTACTAATTACTTAAGGTTTTTAATCAGCAAAGTAATTTATAGCTGACCTTGGATAAATTATCACATTCTTTCATTAAATATGTGTTTGTATTTGTGTATACTATTTTTTCAAATGGCTTTTAAGTGGTTAGGACATAAATACTTAAGTTGTTAATAAAACAGAAGTGTTAAATATATCTTTTGGTCTAGGAGCATCATGAAAAAATTACAAAATCACTAAATACACCATGAACTAAGAAAGAACCAAAAAGTTCTATATTGTTTTTGATCAGAAGGATAATAAGATGAACAATTTTGTAATAGAAATGCTTGACTTCTATAAAAAGAACCTTGAAATTCATTTTGCCTTTTCAGTGTGAGATTTGAAAATAGATGAATTGTTCTTTCTAATAATATGGAAGACTAGGAAGAAATTCTGAATACCTCTCACTACAAAACAGTAAAATGCTACATAAAATATGCAAAATTATTAGATACAAAATAAAATACATGCTTAATATGGGGAAAGACCTAAAAGAGAGTATCAAAACCATGCACAAAAAAGAAACTATCAAAATTGACTTTTTGAAATTACCAATTACATGGGTGCCTGGGTGGCTTAGTGGGTTAAGTATCTGCTCATGTCATGGTCTCAGGGTCCTGGTATCAGCTGGCTCCATGCTCCCTACTCAGCAGAGGGAGTCTGCTCTCCCTCTGCCCCTCCTCCCGCTTGTGCTCGCTCTCTCTCAAATAAATATATAAAATCTTAAAAATAAAATAACCAATAAATGAACTTTTAAAATGAAAATATAATCACTGAAATTAATATCTTAACTAGTTAAACCTGCGAATTAGGTAGAGATTAAGAGAAAGTTTATACACTTGAACATAGAGCTGAAGTAGTTACCCAGAATGCAACAAAAAGAGATAGAGAGGAAAATATAAGCTATGTAAAAGAGCAACAAGGTTAAGAGGCCATAGCTGATATCTGTGATTTGGTTTTTCCACTACCCATTCTATATTTCCTTTGCCCTCAGCCAGAAGCCCAACTGGCTGGGGTTCTTTACTGGATGGGATAGCCCAAACTTTAATTCCTGAAGGGTTTGAATCCTCAATAATTCTTTTCTTTGATTTCTGTAGTTTTGCATTAACTTTTATTACTTGTCATGGAAAAAACAGGATGTGTTCCAGAGAGTCCCCTGGGTTGTGGACACAATCCTCCTTGCTCCTATTATGCATTAACGACTCACTCACCCCTTGGTAATCAAGATCAATCACTAACCAGTAAACAACTTCTTTGCCTACTAATTCCGTGGTATGTTGAGTGCAAAATGGCCAGGTGGCAGTCTCGTCTTCCAACTCAGTAAAACCATTGTTGTATTCCTCTGAAAGAAGCATTTTCCTTTGAAAACTAACCAATAGGCAGAGTTCAAATTGCAGATTGGAAAGCAAAAATTAAGTGAGTGTTCTTTGGTATAGTAGTGAGAGGAGCCACTCCCATTTTGATCCCTTGATTCCTAGACTCTGTATTTTGGCTGTGTTTGTGAAAGCACCAATAAATATAATGGCCTTAATACTGCATCCTGTAAGACTGAACCCAATTCTTACAGAGTTTTGTCTCCCAGCTCACTTTGTTAAGTCTCTCTTCAGGCCAGCAATTTCTGGGTATGTGGTAAGACCATTTTATTCCATGGAGCTTATTGCTTTACAACCTTTGCTATGAAATGAGTTTCCTAATCAGAAACAAAGCTATATAGAATACCATGAAAATGGATGAGGCGTTCCAGTTGATAGTGGTGCTAGCCAGGAGCATTATGAGCAGGGAATGTACAACCATATCAAGAATACATTTATTCCAGGGAGGACAGATCTCTGCCCCCCTGCGTGATAGAAGGCATCCAATGCATTTTTTTTTTAATATTTTATTTTTATTTATTTGAGAGAGACAGAACGAGAGACAGAGAGCATGAGAAGGAGGAAGGTCAGAGGGAGAAGCAGACTCCCTGCCGAGCAGGGAGCCCGATGCGGGACTCGATCCCGGGACTCCAGGATCATGACCTGAGCCGAAGGCAGTCGCTTAACCAACTGAGCCACCCAGGCGCCCGGCATCCAATGCATTTAACCTGCCACTAGGTGGCTGACCGGTATTGATGGGGAATGGTGCCATTTCTGGGGCTCAGAGACCATGCAGGTGTTTGTTGCCATATGAGAAGCTGCATTATTAGTTGTATAGCTGCATACCAGGTGCTATAGGCTCTGTTGATTTCCTCCAGTGATGATACCACCACATCTAGTATAATAGCTGCCATCAGAGTGACCACTTGATTAAATTTACTGTAATCCATAGGCATTTTTCAAGATCCATCCAACTTCTGCACAGACTAAACAGATGAGATGTGATAGATATCAATATCCCTGCATCTTTCACTTCTCTGGTGGTGGCACTAACCTCTGGAGTTCCCCTAGGGTTGTGCTTTTGCTTCTTGATTATTGATAGGAAGAAGTTCTCAAAACTTCCATTAATCGTTCCTACAATAATGGCTCTTATCCCTGGGTCACAGTCAATGTGGAGATTTCTACAAATGGCCTGGTGTTTCTACTCCAATTATACATTCTGGAACAGAGAAAGCAATCATAATGTGTCTTTGGACCAACTGGGTCCACTGTGAATTAAACCTGGGTTAATATTTCATCTGTCAGCTGAACACTATAGATCTCCATTTGCTGGACCAAGTGGCATTTGGAGTCTCCAGAAATTTGCATCAGTTCAGAAATACACGGTAGGCATAATTCTAAGGTGGACGCTAACATCCCTTTCTCCATAGTGTATGCTCTACCTTCTTCCAGTTATTCAGTCAAACATCTACCTAGGTGTTGCTATGAAGGGATTTTGCAGCTGTAATTAAGGTCCCAAATCAGTTGACTTTAAGAATGGGAGATTATCCCAGGTGAGCCTGACCTACTCACATGAGCCCTTAAAAGAGACTGAGCTATTCCTGAGGAGAGAAATTCAAATCATGAATATTCACAAGGTTGTACAACCATCACCATTATATAATTCCAGAACATTTTCATCACCCCCAAAAGACCGCATACCCATTAGCAGTCACTCCCTGTTCTTCCTGCTCCCTAGACCCTGGCAACCATAATCTTTCTGTCTCTGGATTTGCCTGTTCTGGACATTGCATATAACTTGAATAATAATAAAACAATATGTGGCATTATCTTCTTTCACTTATCATGATTTCTTTAAGATTCATTCATGTTATAGTATGCATCAGTACTTCATTCTTTTTTATGACTGAATAATATTCCATTATATATATATGTAATATACATGCCATATTTTGCTTATCCTTTCATCAGTTAATGGACATTTAGGTTGTATTCCACTATTGTGAATACAAATTCATGTATATGTACAAGTTTTTGTGTGAACATATATACCTAGGAGTGAAATTGATGGATCTTAATGTAGCTAACTCTATGTTTAACTTTTTGAGAATTGACAAACTGTTTTCCAAATTATAATGTGGCTGTACCATTTTGCTTTCTCACTTTTAGTGGCTTTTTAGATTCTATATCTTCATCTGTAAAAACAAAGGGTACACTTGAGGTTTTGCAGGGAGGGAAATGTGGGATAGAAAGATAGAATGAAATGTTATACCAAAACATTTTTTTTCCTATCCAGTTCTAAATATTACATGTAACATTTTTTTCCTAGAAATTTTAGGGAAACAGACCAGAATAAAGTAAGAAATCAAAAGTCAGTGAGAACTTTACCAGCTTTTTTATCTTGATGATTTGAAATTCTGTTTTTTGTTTTTATAGAAAAGCTTGCAGAGGCTCAGCGCAGGTTTGCTACACTTCAGAATGAGCTTCAGTCATCACTGGATGCACAGAAAGAGAGCATTGGCGTTACTACACTGCGACAGCGCAGGAAGCCAGTCTTCCACTTATCCCATGAGGAACGTGTCCAACATAGGAATATTAAAGACCTTAAACTGGCCTTCAGTGAGTTCTACCTCAGTCTAATCCTGCTGCAGAACTATCAGGTACTTAGAGTCTTATCCTGGAGAATGGAACCTTCAAATAATTGAGGAGTTAGGAATTAACCTTGAACTATACTAATGGGCCAATCCAAAAAGGGAAATCTTTAGCATGTCATTATTTTTTAGGTTCTTAATGTGATTTCAGATATTCTTATTGGCTAAAAACCATGTATCAAAGGTGGCAAAATAGTGTTAATAAGACTTCTATTTTTGAAGATCAGTTTTCTAAAACCTTTTCTACAGTGTGCACAAGTAACCCTTGATTCATGGTTTACTTCCCATTTTTAGAGGCATCTCTGGTAGTAGTAAGTAGAAATAAGAAATTATATATGTTTCTCCAGCCACTGCTGGCTATGTAAGAGCTTTACATTCCTCCAAGCCTATAACAAAATTTCCACAAAGGCAATTAGACAGTTAACTTTTCTGAAACTAACACTAGTAATATAAAAGATACTAACTCTACAACTTCCCACTGAGAATCCTTCTAATTGTATTATCCACAGATTGTAATATAACTCTATTAAAAAAAATCTTTATGGAATTACTGGATCACTCTGTTGTATACCTGAGACTAATATAACACTGTATGTTAACTACATTAGAATGAAAATAAAATTTTTTAAAAAGTGGAAAAATATCTTGTGAAAGAAATTATGTCACAGCAAACACGTATAGAGACTGGATGAATAAGCTATTGTGATATATCACTCAGCATTTTTAAAACCCAATCTGAAAAGCTGAATTACCATGTACACTGAATTATGGAAATAGAAGGCATTTATTAATTTCTCATTCTTTACAGATTAGTTTACATATTTAAATCTGTAATGAATTTATTGAAAAATAGATTTGTTCAGTAATAAACATTTAAATAGGCAAAAGCATCGAATCTTTAAAGAGACCTTACATACTGTTCTTTTTCCATTTTATTATTGTGATTAGTACTTCTATTCAGTGGTTATATAAAACATTATATAAAAACTAAAGGTTATATAACAAAAGTATTCTAGGGGTAAATATTGGGTTTTAAAATAAAAAGTCGGGGCGCCTGGGTAGTGGCTCAGTCCTTAAGCAACTGCCTTCGGCTCAGGTCATGATCCCAGAGTTGGGGGATCAAGCCCCGTGTCAGGCTCCCTGCTCAGTGGGAAGCCTGCTTCTCCCTCTCCCACTGCCCCTGCTTGTATTCCCTCTCTTGCTGTGTCGCTCTCTGTCAAATAAATAAAATCTTAAAAAAATAAAATAAAAACAAGTCATTATAGTCTCATATCTCTAGTAATCTAAGTTGTTAATGCATGTACTTATTTCCCTTTCTTTCCCTTTTATAATTCTACCTTCTTTGGTAATTTAGTATTTTATCATTCAAAGAAGAAACCAGTTGGAAAATAATTTTAGAAGAATAGTGAAGTATATGATGGGAAATTCCTTTCCTTTGAAATTTATTTGTAGCTTTATAATTTATATTTAAAAAGAAACAAAAATGTAATTCTTCTTATAATGCTATAAAATATTAACATTTCATATTTCATTGATTATGCTTGTGTGTTGCAGAGAAACACCCGTGTTAAATTTTATTTTATTAGCTTTCCCAGAAGCTTTTGTTTGGCGCCATTATAAAAAGCTCCTTGGGAAAACAAAAATAATTGTTAATTATAAAAGTTCTGTTCTGTTCTCTATTCTTTAAGGCTGGCTCTTCTGTAAGAATATATATTGAGAGTGAGGAGAAAGGAAAATTAATTGAAAGCAGTATCTAAATCACGGTGTATGCACCCCTAGGAGAGTTTAAGATGATTTGCTAAGGTATGAGACAAAAATTATAAACAAACTAGCAAGGAAGCAAAGTGCAATTTGGAGTAAGTGCTCAATTTTTTTACTGATAGGGATATGTGCTCAGCAAATTTGGAAGATCTCTGGTTTAAAGAACCATGCAAATCTACAGTTTCCTGCTTTTTTGCATATACTGAAAAACAACAATTGGAGAATGTAGAAAAGTGGAGTATTTTGATATTGTAGAAATGGAGGAGGAGTGCAAGCTCCTATCCATTATCAGCAAAACCCTGTATGTATGATCAGTGTTACTCTTTTTGCACTCCCATCCCCAAACTGAGAATGGATGGAAGCAAAATGAAGTTAAAAGAAATAAACGATCTTCCATTTTTATACATGCTTGCGTAGTAGGGGGAAAATACATAGCAATACCAGTCCTTTAAAAAACAAAAAAGTAATAAATGTATTCAGTGTATTATAAATCCAAAATATTTTCTGATAGTATTCTTTTGATCATGAAGCAAAATAATACAAATTAGTCTTTTTGAGAATAATTGTACATAAGAAAATGGAAATAAAAATGTTTTGAGTCTAAGACTTCCATTAATTTACTTGAAATAGAAATCATAGGGTTCATAGTTTAGGGTTTCTTTTATTATTGATGGCATACTACCTTGAAATAAATAGATGGAATAAGAAGAAAGAGTCTTTTTTTTTTTTTAAGATTTATTTATGAGAGAGAGAGTAAGCATGTGGTGGGGAAGAACAAAAGGAGAGGGAGAGAGAGTCTCAAGCAGACACCTCACTGAGCACGGAGCCTGATGGTGGGGCTCACTCTCACTACCCTGAGATCACAACCTGAGCTGAAACTGAGAGTCAGTTGCTTAACCAACTGTATCACCCAGGCACCCCAAGAAAGAAGAGTCTTATCCTTTTAGAAGTAAATGCTTATATGAAAGCATTGCCATTTCCCTCAGTACTCAGTCATCAGTCAGCTCATCAATACATAGTGCTTATTATTTTTCTTCTTTTATGGTGGTGGAAATTATAGTAGTTTTTCTTATTTCTTTCTGTAGAATCTGAATTTTACAGGGTTTCGAAAAATCCTCAAAAAGCATGACAAAATCCTGGAAACTTCTCGTGGAGCAGATTGGCGCGTGGCTCATGTTGAAGTGGCCCCATTTTATACGTGCAAGAAAATCAACCAGCTCATCTCTGAAACTGAGGTATAGTAATCTCACTTACGTACCACATATTTTCAATTGCATTAATGTCTTATTTTTAATGAAATAATTCTTCATCTCTATTCTCTTTTTGTAATTAGTTGCTATCTTTGAATACAATATTCTTTACTCATGATTTTTGTCTTTTGCTTTGTCAGTGTACATTCACCAAGAGGTTATCAGAGTACCATGTATATAAATGGTTCAGAATTATTTATGTATTATGCAAGATTAGTATAACCTATGTCAAAATTTAATGTGTCTTTCTAGGCTGTAGTGACTAATGAACTTGAAGATGGTGACCGACAAAAAGCTATGAAGCGTTTACGTGTCCCCCCTTTGGGAGCTGCTCAGGTTAGTATTTGCTTCCAGTTTTTTGGTTGGTTGGTTTTGTCGATTTAATAATCAACACAATCTGTTTAGTTGATAAGACATACTAGTTTCATTACTTTAAAAAATATGTCAGGGGCACCTGGGTGGTTTAGTTAAGCATGCAGCTCATGATTTCGGCTTAGGTCCTAATCTCAGGGTCATGAGATTGAGCCCTGTATCAGGCTCTGCAGTGGGTGTGGAGCCTGCTTAAGATTCTCTCTCTCCCTCTCCCTCTGCCCTCCAACCCTGCTCTCTCTCCTTAAAAAAAAAAAAAAGCCAAATTTTAAAAGTAGTTATTACCACTGTTATTTTGTTTTTAAAAAATCCAGCGCCTCAAGGCACCTGGGTGGCTCAGTCGTTAAGCGTCTGCCTTCAGCTCAGGTCATGATCCCAGGGTCCTGGGATCGATACCTGCATTGGGCTTCCTGCTGAGCGGGAAGCCTGCTTCTCCCTCTCCCACTCCTCCTGCTTCTGTTCCCTCCCTCGCTGTCTCTCTCTCTGTCAAATAAATAAATAAAATCTAAAAAAATTAAAAATCCAGCACCAGATCTCACTTCATGATGAATTGTAATGTCTTCCCACCTTTCTCTTCTTATGCTGTATTCCTTCCATTGTTTATTCTTAACGACATTCTAACTTCTTGGTCTCCCCAAATTATTATTATTTTT
>NC_138374.1:101281271-101328523 GCF_054177405.1 Leptonychotes weddellii | reverse complement strand
AAGTGGTTGGTTTTCTGTTTGTAGATTTGCAGCAGTTCTTTTCTTAGATCTCTGGTTGAGTTCGCAGTGTTCAGAATTATTTGATAGCTATCTCGTTGAGTTTCTGGGACCAAACAAAGCTAAGGTCTCCTCCTCCGGAATCTTGGAGTCTTCAGTCATATTTAATCTTCTTAACAAACTTAGGAGAATTGATATTATCACCATTGACCAGAAGGAAATGGAGATGTGGAAAAATAAAATAATTTTCCCTAGAGTAGCTAGAATTTGAAATCTGGTGTATAGTATTTGACTCCAAAGCAAAGGCTTTTTCTACCGTATTATTTTTAAATTATCAAATATGCTATGTACTATAGAGAATATAAAGTTAACTAATAAATAGTTATTTAAATTATGTATAAGATAGTATATAGTTAAATTTCAAATGAGTCTAATAAATAATTTTATAGTTATTTAGAAAACTGAGGAATCTTTAGCCAAATTGAAATATTTGGCACATAGTAGGCTCAAAATGAAACACTGATTCAATAAATTTATGAATAGGTAAGGATTGGCTTTTAAATATTAAGTAAAGTTTGAATTGGTGGAAAGAAAGTGCAAGGCCATTTTAGGTATAGGGGACAACATAAGCAAATGTGAGAAGCAAACTTGTGAAAAGACTAATAAAATTCATCAGGAGATAAGAATTAATGTTTAGGAGCACTGTAAGTTAAGGTTGGGAAAAGTGAATTGGAGATCAGATTGTGATGAAGAATTTGAATTACAAGGCTAAGGTGTTTGAATGTTACAGTTATTAGAGAACCAGAGAGTAATAGTGGTACTGATCATTTGTATGGGCATATGGACAATAGAATGTAATGGGTAAGACTGTGGGCTTTGGAGCAAAACTGTCTGAGTTAAAACCCTGGTACTGCCCTCTACCAGCTTTGTAATCCTGAGCAAATTACTCAGCCTCTCTGTGCTCTAATTTCCCCACTAATCAAAGGGAAATAATAGTTTTTAACTCATAGAACCATTGTGAGGATTAAATGAGTTATTATATGGAAAAATAGAGAACAATCCTTAGGAAATAGTAAGCATTCTGTAAATATTAACTGTTATCATTTATATGACATTACAGTGTTCATTTGCTTTTATTTTCAATTGTCTTTATGTGTACTATGTCTTTTAATTTTCACAGCAACTCTGTGAGGTAGATATTACTATAACCAGTTTAATAACAGAGAGAGCAAAGCTAAGGAAGTTATATCATGCTAGAAATCCTTAGCTGACAAAATTGATCTTTTAGTTCTAAACAATTTCACTGTGATTCTCTGTCATCTAAGAAACTAATGGAACAATGGAATAACTTGCCAAAGTCAAGTTTTGGGAAAATTATTCTGGTGAAATTTTGCAGAGTGAAATGAAGAAGGGAAAGAACCTGGATGCAAGTTTGTTATGCTCTTGAGATGACCTAGGCTTAGGTTTTATTTATAAAAACTTTTTATGTCAAGGAGTGTGTCATTGAGAATTAAGAAAAAAGACAATTATAGGAGACATTATGAATTTTCTAACTAAGCAATTGATATTTTTTCAGCTGTATTTAAACTTGAAACAGATAGAAGTATATGGCCCTTGATAAGAATATATCGGGGTGGCTTTCTTCTGATTGAATTCCTTTTTCTACTGGGCATCAACACATATGGTTGGAGACAGGCTGGAGTGAATCATGTGCTCATTTTCGAACTTAATCCAAGAAGCAATTTGTCTCATCAGCATCTTTTTGAGGTAATCAAAGCAAGACATAAAGTCCCATGAATTTATTTCACATTAGCTATATAGCTGGTTTCGTGGATACTGAAATCCATCTTCTACTTGAAGAAGGTTATTGACATTATATCTAAACATGTATCCTCCCTTTGTTTTATTAAAGATATTTCTGAGTAATGGAAAAATAAAAATAACAGTTTTCTCTTTGTCTTTCCATCCTTTATCAGATTGCTGGATTCCTTGGGATATTGTGGTGCCTGAGCCTTCTGGCATGCTTCTTTGCTCCAGTTAGTGTCATCCCTACATATGTGTATCCACTTGTCCTTTACGGATTTATGGTTTTCTTTCTTATCAATCCCACCAAAACTTTCTATTATAAGTCACGGTTTTGGCTGCTTAAACTGCTGGTAAGTCCAGAAATTTGTCTACCATTTTTAGAGTGGTATATTGGTCATTAGTTTCCTCCAGGAGGAAACCCAGTGTGCTGTATTGCACAACTCCAGAAAGCGTGGTTCACTTTGTAGTCTGTGTGAGTGGTGCTCTAGAGCCAGGGGTGTAGAATATAGTGTAATTGGTCTACCTTTTATTGTACAGTGAAGTGGCCCTGGGAAAAACACTCATGCATTTTTTTTCCTCTTAAAAAAGAGTATAAAGTGCCCACCTATTGAAATGAATTTGCAAATTAATAATAATTAATTCATGATCAATTTAAGTACTTTTAAATACAAATCATTTAACCAGCTGTGATAACACGTAGAACTCTTCGAATTTCTTTTTTTTTTAGAAGTGGTGAAACTGTTATTTTCCTCTAAATTGATAGTAGTAGTGAAACATTTTTATTTTACAAGAGATTAGTTCTCTAAAAGCATTTAAGAATATCTTACCAGATTGACAGCTTTAATTTGAGAAACTTTGATTCTTGTTGATAATAAATTCCATTTCTTCTTCCGCTTTACCTAGTTCTTTAATGATCTCAAAATCCTACAGTCGCAGCAATAGGATATAGAATTTCTTGAAAAATAGCTACTGTATTTTTTGTGATAGTTTAAAGATAGCTTGGGGAAGGGACTTCTGCTTACTCCTGAGTTAAACCAGCTCTATTTTCAAAATTAATCGGGAATACTCTCCTGTAATTATTTCTTAGGTTGTGAATGACAACTAACAGTAAAGTGAAAATTAATGATTAAATTGACTGGACTCTACACATACTTTTAGAATTCTTGTAATTATTGTCTTACTTTTTTTTTCTACCTTAGAAAGTATACTACTGCCTTGACAATTGTAATTTTGACTTCTCTTTCCTTTGATATGACCCTAAGGTTAGCGGAATTTTTTTTTGTTCTTAGCAATACATTCCCTATATCTAGCATTACTTAAATTTTTTAAATCTGAAGATATAAAATATGGCTTTCCTATTAAAAAACATAGTAAGCACACAGGTAAAAAGCCACTTATGTTCTAGAACAGGTTAAGTATGTATAGCAATCAGGAAAAGAAAATGGCCCAGATCTCCTTGATTTTTTTTTCCCCCAAAGTTGGTTATTATTTATTTGTATTTATTTCTTTCAGTAGGATCTTTATCACAAATTGAGGAATATCCCTCTTTTTCTCCAATTTCATTAAGTATTAATAAATAAAAGAGCAAATCACTCCCATTAAGTATATCACCCGTAGGCCTAACGTTGGGTCTACGTGTGGAACTTAGATCTACAGGAGTATTTTGAAAAGTTTGCAATCATCTTTCATACATTTTGTTATCATTTAGAAAACATGCTTTTTAAAGGATTTTTTGATGATGAAAATTTGAACCAGTTTTTTTGAAATTTATACCAAAAATAAATCATATCCAGTTAGTACAACAATATTAGATTACCTTTTTATTTTGAGAGTCTTTGTCATTTTATTGCTAGATTTTATGGAATTGTAAAACTTATTTGCATAAAAATGTATTCTTATGGTTATAAGGAAATAACTTTAAGATTATAAATATGTTATCTCTCAACTATTGTGAAATCTCTATATTATTTTGAAATGAGGTTCGAAAGACTCAGAAAACTCAGATGTTATTATGGTTTGCATCATTGCAATAACAGAATAATATCATTGTGTACGTTGTGTGTAAAGTGAGCATTTCCCCAGTGCATCCTTCTCTGCTTAAATAGTAAGCTATGATTCATGCATGACCAGTTAGTCTTATTAGCAGAATGATTCCCCATTGAGTAGACATTTATCAGTATATCTGCTGTGTGCTAATAAATAGGACTTATTGATGGAATAGGTTGGCAATGATGATATAATAAGGAATAAAAGAATAGTAAAATGCACCATCAGAAGCAATGAAATGCACAAGGAAGCACTGTGGTTTGTTATATTTGTAATAATAATTGTATACAGGAAAAATGTTATTTATAGAGCATCTTAATAGTAATTGACCTATTCACTTATTTTAATTCAAGTCTTACTGAGAAAACTTAACCTGAGACTTATTTCTAGTGAATTAACAAAAATATTTCCACCGTAGTTATGTTTCTCTTTTTTAAAAGCCTCATCATAAAGTAAAAGTACATTTCCTTCTTTTTTTTTCCTTTAATTTTTAGTGGAAAAGAATATATGTCACTTAGCTATGGTGGTAGGCACTGGATGCCATTTATATCCATATTCAAATTTGAATCTATGGAATTTATATGCTATACATCTCCCCCAAAAAGCTAAAAAAAATTTTTATTAGAAATTTATGTTGATACTTACATGTCAAATTAGTACAGTTTTTTTGTATTAATTAGGTCATAAATCTCTGCATATCTGTATTTGCCCTAATTAGAAATCCAATTGGGAAACATAAGCAATGGCTCAGATTTTCTAAACAAAAATACGAATTTATTCTTCTAAAAGGCTACTTAAAGTATTTTTTTAAAGATCTGTTGATTTATTTTAGAGAAAGAGAGTTGGAGGGGAAGGGGCAGAGGGAGAGAGTCCTAAGCAGAAACTATGCTGAGCACAGAGCACCCAACATGGGGCTCCATCCCAGGACCCCAAGATCATGACCTGACCTGAAACGAAGAGTTGGACACTTAACCAACTGAGCCACCCAGGTGCCTCAAAGCTACTTAAAGTTTTTAAATTAAAGTCCTTTCCTATATAATTTGGAAATTGATTTTTCAAATAATTTCTTTTGTTTTATAGTAAAATGTTTATGCATGTCTCTACTGTGAGAATAGAGATGTATTTTCATATAATGCACTGTTCTGGACATTTTTATGTGCTAATTTATTTCACCGTTTTAATAACCCTGAGGTTGGAGCTGCTATCAATCCACATTTTATAAATGAGGAAACCTAATTTCAGAGGAGTTTAATGCATATCTAGTAAGTAATGGAGATGGAACATCAGCCCAGGCAGTCTGGTTTCATAATCCTTACTCTTAACCACTGCAGTTGAACAGTGAGACCTGGTAGTGACCTTACCTAAGGTGTTTAACTTTGATATAGTGGTTCAAATTAATTGATTCTTCACAAGCCTCTAAAAGTAAAAATTAACACAGACCTGTACCCCTGAAACAAATAATACATTATATGTTAATAAATAAAAACGTAAATTTAAAAAAATAAATAAAAATAAAAGTAGAAATTAAACTTCATCTCCTTAACTGTTTATCTGCATTAACTTAGAAAATGTTGTTAGCATATATCCTTTGTAATAACTTATTAGTGGCCTTTTTGTGTATGTGGGTAAAATACCAGATATTTTGAATTGTCTCTAGCTTTCTTAACACTGTCACTCAGTGAATCATTATCATTTTAATCAAAATCACAAAGTAGAAGTTGGAAGACCTTAGCCAGAATAAGAAAGGAAGAAGGAGAATTCTCACTCAAAAAGGGGAATTCAGATAAATTTAAGAAGAATTTGACTATGTGTAAATGTCAGGGAGTTCAGTATGATCTGTTAATTTCCTACCCCCCTCACCCCTTAACCTGTCTCTAATTGAGCCAACTTGCTCTCCTTCTTTGTATTTCTAGGATATTTTGTGTATTTATCTGCAATAGCACTTATTACACAGTGCTATCATTATATCTTTAGGTATATATTTGCCCAACCAGACTGTGGGACTTTGAGAGTAGAAACTATGTTTTATTTATCTCTCTACTTCCACAATGACTGACATATAGTAATACTTAATTAATCTTTGTTAAATGCTGAGTGACTATAATTATATTGATTCCTTCCTTAGTTGTATTATACCAACATTTACTATTTCCTCCTTTTTTCATCTTTTCTCTTCTGTAAATTTTCCCTTCCAGTTTCTATTTTCATGCCACTCCCTTCCTTTTGTAGTCTCATTTCCCTATCTCTTTTCTTTCTTAGTCCATTCTCCTCCTCTTATGCTCTTATGGATTTCTGTATTAGCTGGCTTTTGAGGCTGGATTTGGCAGATTATGAGTGTGATGGTAGTCTGTCTCATGTCAGTGAGAAATTTGCCCTAGGCTATCGTTTTCACAGAAGACCTTGACTAGAGATTGAGTTAGATTTCCTGATCCTTTTGATGTTATATCTTAAGTTATCCTCTTGTTCTGTTTCTTTGAATCTTTAAAGTCCACCCTGCACCTCAGTTTCTTAAAATACTATATAAACTGGTAACCTCTTCATGCATAAATGACTAACATCCCAACCATTAAGCCCTCAGCCCTCCCCCCGCCCCTCCCCCCAAAACTTTATGGTTGCAGACGATATACCTTATCTCTCTGGCTTATTGCACAACTTATTGAAAGAGCAAGAGAATGATTTAAGGAATAAGAGAATAGTAAAATGCACCATCAGAAGCAGTGAAATGCACAAAGAAGCTATGGACTCAAAATATATCAGCTCCAGAAAATATTGCAATGCCCTGCAGATATCTGGTCTAATTTCCAAAACCCTAACCCAGTACCTTTCATAGATAGTTGATGCCCAGGATGGATTCATAATATAGCCATTTATCTCCATCAAATAATAAAGAGAAATGTTTACAGAACAAATAGAAAGAACCAGCCAAGTCTGAGGGAAAAGAGCCATTAGTCTCCCATGCTGAATATGTCTACTAAATGAATATAGCTAGATGGCAAGAGAGCTGTTCATTTAGACTTATTTTCTCAAAACTGCTGCTTTGTGAGAATTCCTTGTTTTAGGAGTTCATTTTTACCTGTTTAAGATAGAAAGGATCTGACAGGGTGAGGATAAAAGCTGCCTTCATTCCATCTTCACTTTCCTCAGGGCCTCTCAAGGCATTCTGCACAATTGGAGCCTGTTTCTGATGATTACATTAGTATCTAAGTCTTCCTCTCTCTGCAGTGCCAGATTTCCCTTTGCAGTGCTAAACAGTCTTCCACAGAATAGGTCAGGATGAGTTTGTTCTAGGTCATCTGTAAAAGGGGGATATGAATAGTATCACGCTTATAGAATTGTTACAGTTAATGGATTATGAAAAATACATCATGAGAAAAATATATAGCATGGATTAGTACTCAGTACATTTAATCTGAATTTATTTAACATTGTTTTTATAACAGTGGGGATATGGGTTGATGATTTTTGTGGCATAATTTCAAGATAAATACCATTATTACCATGGCATTAGTGAAATGAAAGTGACTTTGGTTAGAGAATAGGCAGGCATGCTTCAGGTGATGTACCATTCTTCCCTTCCTCTCCCTATAGGCAAAGAAGAGCTTTGTATTCAGTTACCTAAGCTCTCATCCCAGTTAAGATGGGAGGATATTCCAGAAATTATCATAGCACATGGATCCCTAGCAGAATTTACCCTAGAGCCTAACACTAGACATCCTCTCTGTGCTTCTGTCTTCTGCCACCCTCTGCTTTCAGCTTCAACTCTTCCCACCCTCTCTGCTTTCTATTTTCTAACTATAGCTATGCCTGCCTTCTCTACCCCACTTTAGTTTCTTTTCTTGGTTATCTATTCAACTTATTCCCTTCACTACCAATGCTCAACCTAGCCACTGTTGACAGGTCCCTCCTGGTGTTTGTGATTGGCTCATGGGTTTCCATTTTATCGACTAAAGTAATCGTACTGCCTGGTCAGACGCGAGTTAGAGAATTTTAATATGAATTTTCTTGTCTCTGTGTTTTTTGATTTTTTTTCTTTCTCCCAGTTTCGAGTATTTACAGCCCCCTTCCATAAGGTAGGCTTTGCTGATTTCTGGCTGGCCGATCAGCTGAACAGCCTGTCAGTGATATTGATGGACCTGGAATATATGATCTGCTTCTACAGTTTTGAGCTCAAATGGGATGAAAGTGGGGGCCTGTTGCCAAATAATTCAGAAGGTAGGGTATGAATGTGCGTCCATACCTCTAAACTGCCAATGTAAACCAAGAAATATTGGGAATGAGAAATTTAAGATCATGGTGAAAACTCATCCAATAATATTACAAACTTAATTAAATGTACTTGGCACTCTTTTAGCAGTCTCTTTATCTGATATAATTTGGCTCTTAAATTATATGTTATGATTTTAGCCATCCATTTGCCAAGAGATTTGCAACTTATGCTTAAGAGAATTCTAAAACTAAAAAAAAGAAAAAAATTCTAGTACATTGGTAGTTACATCACAAATGCTTTAGTGCCAACAGTTTCCATCACAGTATCACTTTATAATGAGCAAAAATACTGATTATTTAGAGTTAGATCACATGATTTGAGAAAATCATTTTAGATTGTTTTTTGATTCTTATTGGGGATCTTGTTTTTTCTTCTGGCTCTTTTTCCCACTCTTAGTGTATGCCAGGAGTTCAAGTTATTAAGGAATTTTGCCTTAATGACAAAGACCAAATTTAGGCAGATTATGTAACAACTGACTAATAAAGTTAATCAAGCCAGCGGCAACACATTTTCATTGATTTGCCAGCAGACCACAACTCTGTTTACAGAACAAATAGAAAGAACCAGCCAAGTCTGAGGGAAAAGTAGCTTGATTGCACTATAATGCATTCTCAGAATTTGAAGAAAAATTAATTTACCAACTCCATTCTTCTCATTTAAAAATATAAACTCTGCTCTTCATTAAAAAAGGGTGGAGTAGAGCATGTATAACCCATTGCCATATATTAAGGCAGTTTGGAGTTCATGAAGTTGGCTAGAGTCATCAGTGATATTTGTATGTTTCCCATATGTATTAAATTACGGAACTTTTTTTTCCTTTGATTAGTGTACTCATCTTCTAATTTTCCTATAGTTCTATCACATTCCAAAGAAAGTGATTCAGAACAGGTAGTCTGAAATATGAGAGGGCAGATTTTCCCTGTAGGTTCACTGTGTGTATTTACCTTCTTTCCTTGGCTTATCTATCACTAAAAAGTTTGAGAATATAATTGTTACAAAGAAGAAAGTGATTCTGAAACATACGCTTCTTGCTTTTATGGACTTTTGATATAACGAAATGATGTGAACAGGCTATTTTTTAAAATTACAATTTTTTCTTCTTTGAAATCTTCACAGAACCAGAAATTTGCCACAAATATTCATATGGTGTACGGGCCATTGTTCAGTGCATTCCTGCTTGGCTTCGCTTCATCCAGTGCCTGCGCCGATACCGAGACACAAAAAGGGCCTTTCCTCATTTAGTTAATGCTGGGAAATACTCCACAACTTTCTTCACGGTGACGTTTGCAGCCCTTTACAGCACTCACAAAGGTATTCTGTGATTGACTGTGAAGACATTTTTAAAACCCAAAGATTTTTCACTACTTAAATCTGTTTCTTACTCTTGTTACTTTTCCATTTGTCATGCTCTTTTTTTCCATTGGAGTTCCAGTCCCCTTAGTTATACTAGTTTGTTCTTGAACACAATTTTAGTCTCATTCCAGTATTTACTAACAAGTACCACTAAAAAGAGTCAAGGTCATCCAGAATTAGAGGATTTGTGATAATGTGTGAAATCCTGAATTATGTTTAATATGCTCTATCTTAGACACCTTGGGCTTTCATTTGTTTTTTTAGACTTCTTGGTCATTAATGAGGTTGGGAAATGCTAGGTGAAAAAGATTCCCTCTGGCAATCACGTATATTTTTAATCGCTTTCCTTCACCAAGTAGTAAGGATTGTTTCCAGCCCATTTAACTGCAAATTGAGTTCTCTGATCTCTCTAGTTTCTTATCTCCATAGCAACCAGTTATTACTTGAGACTGCTCTTCTGTTGGGAGGAGAAAAAAGCTTTTAGGTTCTGAGCCACATGCAGTCAGTCCTTTTGAATTTTTAACCTTTTTCCAAGAACTGTCAATCAAAGATCTTGCTTTCTTTTACTTTAAAATGCATTCTATCTTTGTCTATTTAAATCAATATCAGCCCACAACTTAGAGGCTGCACCCTCATCTGTGAGTGGTAAAGAAATGTTACTTATTGAAATTATTATAATTATTTTTTAATTGTTAAGTAAATTTTTTTTCAGTGACTTTCTTTAATTGAAACACTGTATTTTAGGAACCTTAGCTAGTAGCTCCTAGCTACTTATCTAAAGTATGTCTGATGGTCTTGAAAGACTGGGACAGTGGATTTTTGTGAGGCTTGCAATTTGGTCCAGTAGAACACTTTGTAACATACTTCCACTTTTTACAGTAGATTCTGCAGTTACAATAATATTGATAATGCAGCCAATAATTTCATCACTATGTAGGCACTCTTATTAAATGATATAATTTAACTAAGTGCTTCAGTGAAAGAAACACATCCTGAAAGCTCCCGTAACTTTAACTTTTGCTAAGGATTGCTATTCTTTAGTCTGGGCATGCATCATGATTCACAAGGTTGTTACTAGAGAATTTATAAGTCAGGCAACTGATTTGATAATGGTACCTTATGCCTTAACAACCCTTTAGTTTTCTCCCATGGGGCGTAACATGTTTTTTTGGTGGAATATTTAGGATATAACTTATCTTTAACTATACTGATACCATTCAGGATGAAGCTGAAAATCTGAATTCCTCAAATCTGCACTGGTTTCACAGTGGCTCAGTTGTTAAGCGTCTGCCGAAGCTCACGTCATGATCCCAGGGTACTGGGATCGAGCCCCCTATCGGGCTCCCTGCTCCACGGGAGGCCTGCTTCTCCCTCTCCCTCTGCGCCTGCTTGTGTTCCTTCTCTCACTGTGTCTCTCTCTCTCTCAAATAAATAAATAAAATCTTAAAAAAAAATAAAAAAATAAACTGAAGAAAGTAAAGAATTAAACATAAACTAAATGAAAAAAGGATTTGAGGGGCGCCTGGGTGGCTCAGATGGTTGAGCGTCTGCCTTCGGCTCAGGTCATGATCCCGGGGTCCTGGGATCGAGTCCCGCATCAGGCTCCTGGCCGAGCCGGGAGCCTGCTTCTCCCTCTGCCTCTGCCTCTCCCCCTGCTCATGCTATCTCTGTGTCTCAACTGAATAAATAAAATCTTTAAAAAAAAAAAAAAAGAAAAAAGGATTTGATTTGTTAGTCATTAGAATCATTCACCTTCTTTGTTTACAGTGAGTATACCAAAAAGCTTGAGTAGAGTAGGACTATAGGATGTTTAATTTCAGATGTTCCTTGTTTAGTTCAGCATGCTCGAGAAACAATTAGGAAAATCAAGATATTGTTAATTTCATTACACATTTGCCAGTGCAGTATTTTTTGTTAAAATGCTTTATCTTATGATATTAAGTGTTTTTCTTTTTCTTTTAAATCTTGGAACTACAGATTACACTCCTCCAGTTTATAGAGAATATCTGCCATATCCTCTAACTGGAAAACTAGTCAGCCAAATTAGAAAAAGTTTTGACTTAAATTAACATACTTACATACACCCTTTGTAAACATCTCAATTCTGAGGTAGGTAGATGAATGGGTAGGCAGGTGCATAGATAGGCAGATAGAATAAGCACGCATTCAGTAAGTATTATTGTGAATATTCTGTGTATCAGTTGTGCTAGCACTAAAAGCAACAAACAGCATATCATTCTTGCTCTTAAAAATTTACGATCTAGTAAGGGAGTAGGTAAAAAGGCAGTAATTAGTTGTACAACAATTGCAATTGTGAATATGCATAAAACTTCTGAACTGTATGCTTAGAAGTGGTTAAGATGATAAATTTTATGCTATGTGTTTTTGACCACAATAAAAAAAAAAAAAGACATTAAAATAGTGGGTAGAGAAATAAGCAGGGTACCGTAATAGCCTACAGATAGCACAAGTCCCTAACCCAACCCCCAGTAGAGACTTCCCAGAGGTGAGCTATCTTATTGCCTGTGTTAAGGAGAATTCCAGTTATCCCATTATGTGTTTTGCCCTAGGCTGTGTAATTGTGAGTGGTGGGAGTGTTTCTGTTTCTCACTTCTGTTGATCTTCAGCCTGGGGCTTCCAACCCCCGCCCCCCAGACAGAACCGCCCCTTTAAAGTGGAGATTATAGTATATATTCTGTTTACTTCACAAATTTCTTGTTAAGGATTAAATAAGGTATAGAGTACATGGAATCACCTTATAAACTCTAACTTGCTACACAAATGGAATTTATCATTAAATAGAATTTTCTTTGCTGTCTAGAGCTGGTATATGTGTGACTTCCTTTATGGAAAATCTTTTTAAGAGAAGCCCTTATGATCCCTTGGGTGGGGGCGTTGTACTGGACAAGTATCAGTTAGGAATGTGTTTGGCTTTTTGTTCATGTAACACAGATGTTTACTCACTAAACTTGATTCATGTCCCACAGTCAAATTTTTTTCTTAAAGATTTTATTTATTTATTTGACAGAGAGAGACACAGCGAGAGAGGGAACACAAGCAGGGGGAGTGGGAGAGGGAGAAGTAGGCTTCCCGAGGAGCAGGGAGCCCGATGTGGGGCTTGATCCCAGGACCCTGGGATCATGACCTGAGTCTAAGGCAGCTGCTTAACGGCTGAGCCACCCAGGTGCCCCCACAGTCAAATTTTTAAAAAGCAAGCATTTTTTAGAGGGACCATTGGTTATATATCTTAATCATATCTGTAAAATTAAAAAAAAACACACACTTTGTATTGTTGACATAGTAAATATTTATATCACAATTTTTTTTTTCTTTCCAAAAACCCTAAAACGGGAAAAAATTAAAAAGACAACTCAGGGACAGTTGAGTGATGGTCAAAAGTAGAATTTGATTTCTCTTGTTTTGTTGGACAGTGTTCCAAGAGAAAAGGTATCAGAAAACATACACTTTAGAAATAATTCTTGAGGGCACCTGGGTGGCTCAGTCATTAAGCGTCTGCCTTCAGCTCAGGTCATGATCTCAGGGTCCTGGGATCGAGCCCCGCATTGGGCTCCCTGCTCCACGGGAAGCCTGCTTCTCCCTCTCCCACTCACCCTGCTTGTGTTCCCGCTCTCGCTGTGTCTCTCTCTGTCAAATAAATAAAATCTTAAAAAAAAAAAAGTTTATATAAAAAAAAAATCTGCCTTCATTACCTTAAAAAAAATCCTTGATCCGAAAAAATAGGGTTTGTATGGTTAATGGGGTAGATATTTTTCTATTGGATTTGTAAGTGTTATGATAAAGGATAAATTTTATGAGAAGGGGAAAGTGTAGAAGATGGTGAGGTAACCTTGTTCAGATTCAGGAATCTGAGTCTTCAGAGAACTAGCCTATAAGAGTTACCATAGTAACTGCATTATTGGGGGCATTTTCGAGGTTGTTTCAAAGGTTATGTCTATGCTGCATGATTTGTAAAAAGGAAGCACAAGGGTTACCTCTGTACCTAGAATCATTTTTTTAATGGCAAGGAAGGGGTTTAGACCCATTTTAGGGAGACTAATTATAGTATTTCAGCTAGCCCTTGCTTGTTATAGTAAGAAGGAGACACATTTTAAATATTTCAGTATATTTTACTTTCCATCAATTTTAGGCACAAAAGAATTTAGCAGCCAATCTCCATATTTTAAGAATTCACATTTCATTACAAGCCTAAATTTGAAGCCAACTCCTACAAGTTTTTTGTTGGAATTAGGATTGGAGGAGACAGGAAAGTGTTTTGAATGTTTTTTGTGTGTCCTTGAGGTTTCTTGGCTTTGGCAAGAAAAAGCCTGTGGGAGGTACAATAATAAAAAAAGCCATTGTGTTATTTCTGACCCGTTGATGGGGAAAGAGAGCACTTTGTTAGATTTTCTGTTTTTCATTTATAGTTTCCAACATTCTAAAATATTCATAAATTCTCAGTGGGTTTTGCTCTTTGCTGTTCTCTAAATCTATAGAAAAAAGCTTACTTTAAAAATACTTAAATGTTTTACTTTAAAATTTTTTATTAGCATTTGCTAACAAGCATTTGCTATTAGACTTTTAAAAATACTTAGAAAATAAGAGATATTCTCTGCTCATTTAAAAGCTGAGTTCATTTATGTTTGTTTGCTTTGTTGTTTTCCAGTGCCCTGAGCCCTTCTAGATCCCTTCTTGTTTAACATTCTGTAAGGGGTGTTGTGCCCCCTAATGAGGATTCCTCAGCAGTAGTGCAGTGCCTTCAGTGCAAATAGTCATTCCATTGTTTTGAGTGAGCACACATAGTCCTGAAGAGCTTCCTCTCTGGGGTATGGCCAGTATGTAACTCTGTTTCTACCCTGAATAATAGGCTGCTGTGCCAGAATTTCCAAATTTTAGCCTTGTTATATTATAATAGAAACACTAATAATTTTTAATTCTCTAGGGAAACTTTTGTTTCATTAATTTTTTTTAAACACATACACAAAAATTTTAAAAACAACTCATTTGGATAAATGCTTTCACTTTTGGCATACTATTAAAAGTAGCTCAAATCTTTAACCCTTTTGAAATTTGATATATTCTACTGTAATTTCTCTAGCCTAACTAATGCAGACAAGAAATAGATTTAAAAAAAAAATTCATTATTTGTCAATATTGGTTTAAATTCTGCTGATGCTAAAATCAAATGTGAGATATTGTTTGCTTCTGATTATTAATTTGACTTTTACAAATATTTCTCAAGAAGCTTTTATCTACTTGGTATTATACTAATTTTAAATGGTTTAATAAATATAAACCAACAATCCCATTTATATTTCATCTTAAATTGCTTTAAAAATATTAATTATAGTTTTGAATAAATTAAATTTCCTTTGTATCTTCTTTGTCATCTTAAAAAAAAAACAAAACGCATATCCTTATACCCAGATACCATTTTTGTTGTCTTTTCTGTAGTCACCTTTGTTTTTCTTAATTGCTCATACAACTGATCCATGTAGTTTGTTAGCATTTCTATATAAATTATATTGCTTTGAAGCACTCATGTACAAAGTTTAAAGTTTAAAAATAATCTGTATATTGCTTAGAAACTGGGAAGGAGGCTCTGTGATGTTTAAAATAAGAAGTTGAACATTATGAATTCAACTTACGGAACAATTTTATCTAGTTGGAAAGGAATTTAAAGACAGTTGCTTGCAAACAGAATTTTTAACTTTCATATCAATTTATTATGTGTAATTTTACATGAGAACATTGGTGGAAAGTATAAACATCAATGAAAATTGTGTCTAGGTATTCTCAGCAGAAAAAGAAAAAATGAGCAGGCAAATGTATTATTGGATATGAATTCTAGCTTTTTTCTTGATTAGTAGATTATATATGAATCTATTTCCTTCAGAGTTTTATAGTATAATACAGTAAGTTTATTAACCAGCTATTGCTACATAATAAGTCACCCCAAAACTCAGTAACTTAAAACAGCAGTAATTTATTCTCAATTATGCATCTGTGGGTCAGCTGGGAATTGGAGGAACTAGGCTGGACTCAGGCGGACAGCACTGTTTTAGGTCACTGTTCTGCTGGGCTTTTGGCTCTTCCATGCGGGTTTGGTTTGAGTCTTCTGTTCTATGTGTTTCATCTTGGGGCCCCAACCAAAGAGGGAGTAGTTACCCCCAAGGAAAACTCTTCACATGGTACTAGCAGAAACAATTCCTATTGCATACACACATTGGTAAGCCTCTGCTTGCTTCATATCTGCTAACCTCCTCTTAAACAGAAAGTCCTATGTCCAGGCCCAAAGGAAGTCTGCTCATTCTGAAGCCAAAGCAAATTATTAAACACAACATCAATGGAGTAAGAATCATGAGAGAAGGGTATTGGTGGTGGGGAGGTGGTGAATATTTTTAAACTGTAATCTACCACAACACAAATCAATTTTAACTGATTTTTTAATTGGAAAAGGATATAAACAAATAATTTTACAGAGTAATTAAACATGGCTAATAAACATATGGAAAGTGTTCTACTTCACTGATACCAAAATAAATGCAAGGTGAAATATTTAATCAAAGAAGTGATGATGCTTATTGTTATCAAGGATGTAGAGATGAATACTCATTCTGTTCCTAGAGTATAAATTGGTAAGTAATTTGGTAATTCTACCAAGAGTCTTAAAATCATTCATACCTTTTGACCTAGTAACACGCTTTCCATAACTTTTTCCTAAGAAAGTAATAAGAGAGGTGGGTAGAAATGAACTTACATTTACAGTATTATATAGTAAAAAACTGAAATGATATAATGTCCATGGGAAAATAACATGGTACATGGAATATTATATAGTGGCTTGTCAAAAGTAATGCAAAGCACCTGCAAATAGTAGATGAAGAATAATCATATTATCAAAAGCTAGTATTTATTGAATATTTCTATGGGTCAAACACTCTTTTAAGCATTTAACATGTATTGACTCATTTAATCTTCACAGCAGCCCTATGAGAATTAGAATCAGAGCTGGACAGTAATTAAAGTGGCAAAAGCACATTTTATTCAGGATCTACTGAAGTAGAGGAAAAGAGATCTCAGTAGAGAACTAGGCTCAATTCTGAGTATAGGAACAAACAAATGAGGATTTATAGCCAAGGAGAAGGGTAGGGGTCGGTGGATGAAAAATTACTAAAAGGCAACATCAGGGGTGAGGGAGGATTCTGGTTAAACTGACTGGACAGGATTCTTGCTAAAGGAAGACCAAAATGATTAGATGAAGAGTGGAGGATAAAGAATTTGGTATCTAGAGTGACTTAGTAAGATTCTTGCTACAGCTGGGTGACGTAGACTTGACAAGGATGTGTTGCATTTCTTTGTTTCCTATCATGTGGGATTCTCAGGGGCTGCCTGTAAATATTTTTTGGTTGCTTCTGAATAATAACCTTGGGCATAATTTCTTTTAAAGGCAGAATTGTACTGCTTGCAACTATTTTATCCCTACTCTCCTTAAAATGAGCATTCACCAAAGTGGAATACTAAAGCCTACCCAATTTCATAGCTGGTGTAGAAAAGACTGAATTCCTGAGGAAAGATGAACTGAAAGTCTAGGATCTGTTGTATTATCTTCCTTTTCCTTCTCAGTTATGAATACACGAACAGTCCATGACTTACCGTGGTTCAACTTAATGATGTGAAAAGCGATCCTCATTCATAGAAACCATACTTCACGTTCTGAATTTTGATCTTTTCCCAGGCTAGCGATCTGTAGTAAGATACTCTGATGATGCTGGGCAGTAGCAGCAGCTACAGCTCTGACTGACCACGCAATCACAAGGGTAAATTGACCAACACACTTAGAATCGTTCTGGTTGTCACTTTCAGTGTAGTGTTCAGTTACATGAGATATCCAGCATTGTGTATAAAATAGGCTTTGTGTTAGATGATTTTGCCCAACTGTAGGCTAATGTAAATGTTCTGAGCACAGTAGACTAGGTGTATTGAATTCATTTTCGACTCATGATGTTTTCAGCTTACCATGGGTTTATTTGGTTGTAACCCCATCATACATCGAGGAAGATCTGTATGACTAAGTATATTTCCTTCCTCAAGAATGAAAAAAACTGATATTTGAAATCAGTTTTTAAAAATCTTTCCTTTAAACTTTCTGTTGCAGAAAGTGGAGAAAGTTAAACCACCTTGAGAGATACATCTGACTCTGTTCAATTTAATCAAGTCCTCTGCCAGTAAGGATTTCAAAAGTACCATCTTAGTGAAAGGCACTATTTTGTCTGAGAGAACATGGGCTTTGGAGCTAGATACACTGACTAGGTTAACTTAGCCCCTTACTAATTATGTCACCCTGAGAAAGTAACTCAACTTCTTTGAGTTAGAGGTTAGTAAAATTGAGATAATAATTCCTACCTCATAAATTTATTATGAGAATTAAATTGTGTAAGTATACTATAACTGATGGTAATTGGTTATTGGTATCTTTTCTGTGATCTGTAATGAAAGTGTGAAAAACCTCTCCAGCAAAATATTAGGAAAGGGGTTTTAACTACAGACATGGAAGAATTCAAAATAATTATGAGTAGGTATCTTGATAAAATGGGCAGTTTATTTTTATGAAATTGTAAATTAGCAAAATAAATGCAGGAAAACATATAAAATCTAAATTATAAATTAAGGACGGTTTTCCTTATTCTTTTGGTTCTCATTGAAGTGTCAGGGCAAAATGTTTTCACAAGTGAAACCTTTCAAACCTTCAAGGAACAGATAGTTTGTGACATTTAAAACTGTTTCAAAACTTAAAGAAAGTATCTTTTTTCTCTTTTAAAAACCAGCATAGGGGCGCATGGGTGGTTCAATCATTAAGTGTCTGCCTTCGGCTCAGGTCATGATCCCAGGGTCCTGGGATCGAGCCCTGCATCGGGCTCCCTGCTCAGCAGGGAGCCTGCTTCTCCCTCTCCCTCTGTCTGCTGTTCCCCCTACTTGTGCTCTCTCTCTCTCTCTTTCTGTCAAATAAATAAATAAATAAAATCTTTTAAAAAACAGCGTAATTCAGAGAAAGATATTCCTCAGTAAAACTATGACCCAGTGTTACATATGAACATACCAGAAAAATTCCTAATAAAACATTAGGAGCTAGAACCCACCAGAATGTTAAAAGTGTAATATACTATGACTAAGATATTTTAGGGATATTTTACCATATCACTGTACTGGAGGAGAAAAGCCATGTGATCATCTCACTAAATGCCAGAGACATTGACTAATTAAAAAAAAAAAATATATATATATATATATATATATATGTAAGGTTACATCTTAAATACAGCAAGTACTATATTTTTATACACACACACACACCTATCATGACTAAAGGTGAAATATTAGAGACATTCTCATTAAAATCTGGACTAACATAGGGTATCTGCCATCATCACTATAATTTAAGATTCTTCAGACCATTACTCTTATGTAAGAAAATGAAAAGAAAGTAAGAATATTAAAAATTTTAAAAGCATGAATAAAAGTATATCAGCATTTATAAATAATATGATTGTCCAGTGCTCTCACTTTATTTGCCTTTTTATGAAATTCTTATGGTGAATGTGCAATTTTTTATGAACAGGAAAACAGTTATTTTCATTTAAAAAATTAAAAGGGTGTTGGCCTTGACTATGTTTCTAAAGCTCTTTTTTGGCCTCTTATATTCTGTTACTCTAACAGAGCTATTTGCCAGTATGTAGCTTCTTGGCACTCATGATTTCATTTAGAATCTGATATCAACCTTGTAAGAAAGTAAACTGGTTGATTGATTGATTTTTAAGTCAGGAAGGTTAAATTGCCTGCCCCAGGTCACATGGCAGTAGGTAGCAAAACAAGAATTCTCAGTCTTTGAATCCATTCCTTTTTACACTCTAAAAAGTTATATTTTCCAACAAGGTGCAAGATGTGATGCTATGATTCTCAAGCTTTGGTATGTATATGAATTACCATGGATTATTACTTAAAAACACTTAATTCTTGGGCCCACCTTCAGTCTGATTCAGTAGGAATAGGGTGATGACCCAGAAGTTTGCCTTTTTACATGTGCCTCATGATGCTCCTACTGACCACACATAAGTAAATTGTAGAATGTAAAGAATAGAGATTTCAAATGGATGTGGTGTTGAGCAAATATGGAAACTACTGAGTTTGGGTACTGCTTCCTCCTACTGTACTATTTGTAAGATCTTGGACAGCCAAGCAATGAATGGTAGGGAAGCATAGAACATTTTGAATGAGAGCATGGGCTTTAAATTATAGCACCTTGAACATGTTACCTGATAATAACAGTCCCCACTTCATAAGAAGGTTCTAAGGAAATAGGTGTAAAGTGCCTTAGGGAGAAATGAGAATGCAGGGCAGAGACAGACTAAAAGTGTTACTCTAATGGTAGTCTGAACAACAAAAAAACACTCAAGAAAGAAGTACCAAGAGTTCTTTACTGACAAAAAGATTTTATGTTTTCCCCATCTGCTTTTATTCTGCTTCAAGTCATTAGAGACTATTTAAACTTTTTGTCTTTAATTAAATCTCAAAGTGTATTGATGACTCCGATTGATGAGATGGTTCCTAAATTAAATATTTGAATAGATGTTTCAGAAGTACTGGTAAAGTTTGAAATAATACAGATTTTACTCCTAACATCTAATTTGAAAAAGGTATCAAATGAAGGTTTCTATAAAAAGGCATTACAGTCTTGGACTGTTTCACTCTGAGACTAAGAATTGTTTCAGATGGCATTTTTAGATCTGATATGTTAAACTAGTATAGAATGTTGGCAAGTTGTGTGAAAAATGTTGGAAAAGATTTTGGCATTCCCTCTCTATGCATTGCCTCCTATTATATATATCCTCACTTCTTTTTAGATCTGTTAATTAGTCATAATGTGAAATATATATTGTTATTATTTTTTACATTTCTAGATTACATTTTTGTGATCCATATTTATTTTTTTGTTCAGCTCTAATTATTGTACCCATCTATTATGGCTGCTGAAATCTTATCCAATCTTATTTCCATTTTTAATTGACTATAATTTTAGCTTGTGTTTATGACTTAATTTTTTTTTTCAGTTCAATTAAGAAAAAAGTTCCTACGCATATGAATGTACTACCTTAAACTTTCTTACAACTTCAGAAAATAAGCACCTGAGATATTGCCAAAAGTTTATAGGATCCTTCTATTTCTTTGTAAAGTGATTATGGTAGATAGCATTCCATTTAGTTAAATGAAACTGTGTCTCTTTGCAGGAGAAAAGGCAGAAACACATAACTAAAAATTTTTTAAAAATTCAATTTAATTAATATTTACTGTATTATTAGTTTCAGAGGTAGAATTTAGTGATTCATCAGTTGCATACAATACCCAGTGCTCATTACTCCAAGAGCCCTCTTTAATGCCCATCACCCAGTTACCCCATCCCCCCCCCCATGTCCCCTGTAGCAGCCTTCAGTTTGTTTCCTGTAGTTAAGAGTCTCTTATAAGGGTTTGTCTCCCTTTCTGTTTTCATCTTCTTTTATTTTTCCTTCCCTTCCCCTATGTTCATCTGTTTTGTTTCTTAAATTCCACATCTGTGTAAAATAATATGGTATTTGTCTTTCTCTGACTGACTTATTTTGCTTAGCATAATACCCTCTAGTTCTATCCATGTCATTGCAAATGGCAAGATTTTGTTCTTTTTGATGGCTGAGTAATACTCCATGAAACACATACTTTTATCCACTCCAAATTATTGTTATCTGGTGGTATTACTAAAGGAGTTGGGAAAGGCAGCAAGCAATCTTTAATAATCACTGAAGAAATGATTTTATTATTGATGAGCCTGTAAATAAGAATTTTACAGGGGCGCCTGGGTGGCTCAGTTGGGTAAGCATCTGCCTTCAGCTCAGATCATGATTGCAGGGTCCTGGGATCGAGCCCTACATCGGGCTCCCTGCTCAATGGGGACCCTGCTTTTCCCTCTCCTCTGCTGCTCCCCCTACTTGTGCTTGCTCTCTCTCTCAAATAAATAAATAAAATCCTTTTTAAAAAAACTTTACGAATAGTAAATTGAATATAAATACAATTTAGTAATTGAGTTGCCTTCTTGATTACTTCTGTCACATCTGTTTTATTCAACAAACATTTACAAAACACCTAGAGAGTGTTAGTCTGTATTTGATGCTAGGAATGTATAGATGAACACAACATACCTTGCCTTTAAGACATTCTCTTGGAGCTCCCAGTTTAATAAGGGAGAACAAAATAGAACATAAAAATGTAGTAATACTGTATTATCAGTACTGAGTAACATGCTGAGGTGGTTCAGAAAAGGGATTGGTTAACTCAGGGTTTTGAGGAACAGCCAAGTTTTATTTTTTTTTAATTAAACTTTTTATTTTGAGATAATTGTAGATTCTCATGTAGTTGTTAGAAATAATGGAGATCCCATATACCCTTCAAAGGTTCTCTAATGGTAACATATTACACAAGTATAGTACAATATCACAGCCAGGATATTGCCGTTGGTACAGTCTAGTACAGAAGGTTTCCATCACCATAAGGATCCCTCATGTTACCTTTTTATATCATACTGTCTCCCTTCCTGCCCACACTTTCTCCCTAGCCCCTGCCAATCATTAATATGTTCTCCATTTAATAATATTCTTATTTCAAGAATGTTATATAAATGCGATCATATAATTCTGTAACGTTTTGAGATCTACTTTTTTCATTTAGCATTAATTCTCTGGAGATTGATCCAGGTTGTTGCATGAATCAAATTTGTCCCTTTTTATTGCTAAGTAGTATTCCAAGTTCAGACTGTTACGAAGATAGCTGCTATAAACATTCATATACAGGTTTTTGATGAACATAAATTGTCATATCTCTGCGATAAATCCCCAAGAGTGCATTTGTGGTTAGTGTGGTAGCTGCATGTTTAGTTTTTTTTATAAAAACTGCCGAACCATTTTACATTCTTATCAGCAATGTATGAGTGGTCTGGTTTCTCCGTATCCTTGCCAGCCTTTGATGATGTCACTTTTTAAAATTTTAGCCATTCTGATAGGTATGTAGTGATATCTAACTGTGGTTTTAATTCTGTCGAACATCTTTTCATACGCTTATTTGCCTTCTGTATATCCTCTTCAGTAAGATGTCTTTCATGTCTTTTGCTCATTTGGATTGTTTGGTTCTTTATTGAATTGTTAGAGTTTTTAAAATATATTTTAGATACTAGCACTTTGTTGGATAATATTTACAAGTATTTTCTCCCAGTCTTCAGCTTGTCTTTTTTTTTATTTTTAGTGATTAATGAACTTGAGTTTTTAGTATAGTTTTAGATTTGCAGAATAATTGAGTAGATAATACCTGGAGTTCCCTATACCTGCCCCACTCCATCCCACCTCACTCTCATAGTTTCCCCTATTATTAACGTTTTGCATTAGTGTGGTATATTTGTTACAATTAATGAACCAATATTGTAAGTTATTATTGACAGTAGTCTGTAGCTTACATTAAGATTCATTTTTTGTGTGTTTTAGAGTTCTGCGGGTTTTGACAAATGCATAATACCACATACCCACTATAACATATGGGATAGTTTCAGTATCCTAAACATTTCCTGTGCTTCACCTATTCATCCCTCTCTTTCCTCTTTCCTCTTTCCTCCCCTGGAGCAACCACTGATCTTTTTACTATCTCTATAGATGTGCCTTTTCCAAAATGTCATGTAGTTGGAACCATACAGTGTGTAGCCTTTTTTTTTAAATTTAAATTCAATTAGCCAACATATAGTACATCATTAGTTTCAGATGTAGAGTTCAGTAATTCATCAGTTGCATATAACATCCAGTGCTCATCACACCCCATACCCTCCTTAACGCCCATCACCCAGTTACCCCATCCCCCTATCTATATCCCTTCCAGCAACCCTCAGTTTGTTTCCTATAGTTAAGAGTCTCTCATGGTTTGCCTCCCTCTCTGATTTCTTTCCATTCTGTTTTCCCTCCCTTCCCCTATGATCCCCTGCGCTGTTTCTTTTATGTGTTTAGCCTTTTCAGACTGATTCCTCTCACTTAGCAATAGGCCTTTTAAGGGTCTTATATTTAAGATTCTATTTAAGGTTCTTTTCATGTTTTGATAGCTCATTTCTTTTTATTGCTAAGTAATGTTCCATTGTATGAATGTACCACTTTTGTTCATCCATTTACCTCCTGAAGGGATTCTTGGTTGCTTCCAGTTTTTCATAATTATGAATAAATCTGCTGTAAACCTGTGCTGATTTTTGTGTGGTCATAACTTTTCAACTTGATGTAGGAGTACAATTATGGTAAGACTATATTTAGCTTTGTAAGAAACTGCCAAACTGTCTCCCAAACTGGCTGTACCATATCGCATTCTTACCAGCAGTGAATGAGAATTCTTGTTGCTCCACATCCTTCTCAATATTTGGGGGGTTTTAGCCACTCTAGGTGCATAGTGATATCTCATTGCTATTCTACTTTGTAATTTTCTAGTGACAGTATGATTGTTGAGCATCTTTTCAGATACTTATTTGCCATCTGTGTATCTTCTTTGGTAAGGTGTCTTCAGAACTCTCAACCATTTTTTAATTGGGTTATTGTTGAATTTCAAGAGTTCTTTGTATATTTTGAGTACAAGTCACTGGATAATATTTGCAGATATTTTCTGCCAGTCTGCAGCTTGTTTTTTCATCCTCTTAACACAGTCTTACACAAATCTAAAGTTTTTTAATTTTTATGGAAGTTAAGTTTATCAGTTTTTCCTTTTATGGATCATGCATTCGGTTTTAAGTCCAAGAACTCTTTGCCCAGCCTTAGATCCTGTAGGTTTTCTGTGTTGTTTTTTTTTTTTTCTAAGAGTTTTATGTCTTATATTCAAATTCAGGATCCATTTTGAGTAAATTTTTATATAAGGTGTGTGACAGATTGAGGTTCATATTTTTGCCTATGGATGTCTAACTGCACCAGCACCTTTTGCTCAGAAGGCTATCTTTCCTGTATTAAATTGCTTGTGTGCCTTTGTCAAAAATTAGTTGGGCATATTTCTGTGGGTCTATTCATGAGCTTTCTATTCTGTTCTATTGATCTATGTATTTATCCCTCACCATACAGTCTTTTTTTTTTAAACTTGATTGCTTTTTTATTGGATAAATTTGATGTATGACATTGTGTAAGTTTAAGGTATACACCGTGTTACTTTGATACATTTATGTATTGTAATATGATTGCTGATGTAGTATTTATCACATTACATAATTATAGCATGATATTATTGTCTGTTGTCACTTCCTTGCTTAAATTTATTTATCAGTATTTTATTGTTTTGATGCTATCATGAATGGGTTGGTTTTCTTTGTTTCTTTTTCAGATTCTTTATCATTAGTGTAAAAGAATGCAATTGATTTCTGTATATTGATTTTGTATACTGCTTCTTTACTGAAATTATTGATGAATTCCAACAGTTTTTTGACTGATTCTTTGGGATTTTCTGTATATCATCAGCAAATAATGACTTCTTCCTTTCTGATTTGGATGCCTTTTATTTCTTTGTCTTGCTAATTGCTCTAGCTAAGACTTGGAGTACTATATTGAATAGGAGTGGTCTGAGTGGGCATCTTTGCCTTGTTCCTGATCTTAGGGGAAACACTTTCAATTTTTCTCCATTGATAGCTGTAGGTTTATTGTATATGGCCCTTATTATGTTGAAGTATGTTTCCTTCGATACCCAGTCTGTTAAGAGTTTTTGTCATGAGGGACGCCTGGGTGGCTCAGTCGCTTAAACGTCTGCCTTCAGCTCAGGTCATAATCCCAGGGATCAAGTCCCACATCAGGCTCCTTGCAAAGCAGGGAGTCTGCTTCTCCCTCTCCCAATTCTCCCCCTGCTTGTGCGTTTCCCCCCTCCCCCCAACAAATAAATAAATAAAACATTAAAAAAAAGTTTTGTCATGAAAGGATGTTGTATTTTGCTTTTTCTGCATCTGTTGAGATGATCGTGTGATTTTTATCTTTCATTTATTGATGTGTGTATTACATTAATGATTTGTGTATATGGAACCATCCTTTCATCCCAGGAATAAATCCCACTTAGTCATGGTGTATAATCCTGTTAATGTGTTTGTGAATTCAGTTTGCTAATATTTTGTTGAGAATTTTTATATCTATTTTTCATCAAGGACATTGGTCTATAGTTTTCTTGTGGTGTCCTTATCTGTTTTTGGTAGCACTGGCTTCATAGAATTAGTGTGGAAGTGTTTCCTCCTCCTGGATATATTGGAAGTTTGAGGAGCATTGGTGTTAACTCTTTGAATGTTTGGTAGAATTCTCCAGTGAAGCTATCTTGTCCTGGAGTTGTCTGTGTTGGGAGTTTTTTGATTACTCATTCAATCTGTTTACCTGTTATTGGTCTATTCAGATTTTCTATTTCTTCCTGATTCAGTCTTAGCAAGTTATATGTTTCTAGACATGTATCCATTTCTTCTGGGTTATGTAATTTGTTGGCATAAAAATTGTTCATAGATTCATAAGATTCCGTGTTTTTATAGTACCAGTTGTAATGTCTCCTCTTTCATTTCTGATTTACTTATCTAAGTCCTCTCTTTTTTTTCTTAGTAAAGCTAAAAGTTTGTCAATTTTGTTTTGTTTATTTTTTAAAGAACCATGTTCTAGTTTTATTGATCCTTTCTATTGTTTTTCTGGTCTTTATTTCTCTTCTTAGTATTCCCTTCCTTTGAACTAACTTTGGGCTTAATTTGCTCTTCTTTTTCTAGTTCCTTGAGGTGTTAATTTCAGATTGTTTATTTGAGTTCTTTTTAATTTCTTAAAATATGCATTTATTGTTATAAATTTTCCTCCCCAAACTGCTTTTTGCTTTATCCTACAATATCTGATAGGTAGTTTTCATTTTCATTTAAGATAAGTTTTTATTTCCCTTTTGATTTGTTTTTTGACCCAATGGTTGTTTAAAGTGTGTTACTTAGTTTCCACATATTTGTAGATTTTCCCACTAACTTCTTGTTGATTTCTAGTTTCATACCATTGGGGTCAGAGAAGAAAATTGGCATGGTATCAGTCTTCTTAAATTTGCTATGATTTGGAAAAAAAAATTTTTTGCTGTGATTTGTTTTGTTGCCTATCATGATTTGTCCTGGAGTCTATGTGTACTTACGAAGAATGTGTATTTTGCTGTTGGTTGCATGTTCTGTATATGTCTGTTAAGTCCATTTGTTCTGAAGTGTGGTTTAATTTCAGTTAAACCAATCTTATTTATTGCTGATAGCAGGGTATTGAAGTCCCCTACAGTTACTGTACTGTTGTCAGTTTCTCCCTTAATATGTAAAGATTTCCTCTGCCATTTTATCTTTGCCTTCTGGTTATTTTGTTTCCATGGTGATTTGCTCAGTCCACTCCTTGTTTCCTGTTTCTGCTCTAAAGTTTTGCTTTGAGGTTTGCATATAACGTCTCATAGATAAAATAGTCCTCTTTGCTGATAGCAATTTATCTTCATTTACCTTTAAAGGTTTCTTCCTTTTACTCTTCCCCTTTGATATTTTTAATATCACAAGTTAACTCTTTTTATGCTGTGATTTTGTTACCAAGTTATAGTAGTTATTATGCTATAGTTAAGAGCTTAATATACTGTTCTAAAAAAGAGTTACAGTATTATAATTTTGACTGTCACCTTAATTTTGTGTACTTTCCTTTCAGCTTCAGGAGTTCCTTTCAACATTTCTCGTAAGGCAGGTCTAGTGGTGGTGAACAACCTCAGCTTTTGTTTATCTGAGTGAGCCTTTATTTCTCCTTCATATCTGAAGGATAACTTTGCCACATAGAGTAGTGTTCCTGGCTGGCAATTTTTATCTTTCAATATTTTGAATATGTCATTACATGATCTCCTGGCCCATAGTTTCTGCTGGGAAATCTGCTGATAACCAGGTGGAGATAACTTTGTAATTACTGTCTTTTTCTCCCTGGCTATCTTTAAAATTCTTTATCACTGACTTTTGACAGTTTTAATGTAATAGTCTTGGAGAAAGTCTTTTTGTGTTGAGATGATAAATGTTGTATTAGCTTCAAGGACTTGTATATCCAGTTCCTTCTCTGGGTTTAGGAGGTTCTCAACTATTATTTTTTGGTTTTTATTTTAATTTTTTAATCTTTTCAAGTTTTTATTTTATTGATTGGTTGCTGGAATATAGAAATAAAATTGGTTTTGGATATTGACCTATCCAGTAACCTTGATAAATTCATGTATCAATTCTGATAGATAATGTATAGATTTTACATTTTGTATATATACAGTCATGTTGCCAGCAAAGACCGTTTTATGTCTTCTCATATCTTCAGATATTTTATTTTTCTTATTTATTGCACCAAGTATGACTTCCAGTAAAATGTTGCTTAAAAAATAAAAATACTACGGGGCGCCTGGGTGGCAGTCGTTAAGCGTCTGCCTTCGGCTCAGGTCATTATCCCAGGGTCCTGGGATCGAACCCCATGTCGGGCTCCCTGCTCTGCGGGAAGCCTGCTTCTCCCTCTCCCACTCCCTCTGCTTGTGTTCCCTCTCTCACTGTGTCTCTCTCTGTCAAATAAATAAAACCTTTAAAAAAAAATAATGAAAATAAAAATATTAGGCATCCTTGTTTCATTTACAGTCTCAAGGGGAAAATCTTTAATAGGTCACCAATACGTATAAAGTTTACTAGAGATTTTTTGGTACCCTCATCAGAATAGTGGTGTTCCCTTCTATTTTCCCTTTGAAAAGAGATTTTTTTTTTTTAAGATTTTATTTATTTATTTGACAGAGAGAGAGATAGCAAGAGCAGGAACACAAGCAGGGGGAGTGGGAGAGGGAGAAGCAGGTTTCCCACCGAGCAGGGAGCCCAATGTGGGACTCGATCCCAGTACCCTGGAATCATGACCTGAGCCGATGGCAGACGCTTAACGACTGAGCCACCCAGGTGCCCCTGAAAAGAGGTTTTTAATCACAAACTGTCATTGAGTTTTATCAACTACTTTTTTTTGCATCCATTGATAGAGATTTTTCTCCTTTATTCTTTAAATGAGGAATATTATGTTGGTTTTTGATTATTAACAGCTATTATTTTTTAAATGTATTCTCTGCTCCCTTCTCCCTCTTTTCTCCTTCTGGGATACCCATTATTCTTATGTTAGCTTTTCTGGTGGATTCAGATAGTTGTCATACAGTTTCTTCACTTTTAAAAAATTTTTGTTTTCTTTCCTCTTCCACCTGAGTTATTTCTATATTTCTGTTGTCAGGCTTGCTAATTCTCTTTTCCCATATGATCTATTCTATTTCCAGTGAATTCTTCATTTCATTTATTGTGCTCTTCAGATCCAGAATTTGTTTAGTTCGCTTTTTAGAATTTTAGTCTTTTTGGTAAAGTACTCCTTCTGTTCATTAATTTTATTCCTGAGATCATTGTATTATCTTTCTGAGTTTTCTTTTTTTTTTTTTTTAAGAATATATTTTTTTTTAAAGGTGTTTTTTATTTATTTATTTGACGGGGAGAGAGCACAAGCAGGGGGAGCAGCAGAGGGAGAGGAAGAAGCAGGCTCCCCGCTGAGCAGGGAGCCCGATGCAGTGGCTCCATCCCAGGACCCTGGGATCATGACCTGATCCGAAGGCAGAAGGCAGACGCTTAACCGACCGAGCCACCCAGGCGCCCCTCTTTCTGAGTTTTCTTATAGCTCATTGAATTTCTTCATTACAGCTATTTTAAGTTACAGTTAGATTGCACTATTCCGTATCTTTGGGTTCAGCTGCTGCAAAATTGACGTTTTCTGTGATACCATTTTACCATGATTTTTCATGGTGTTTGATGAAAAGTGCTTCTGCTGCCACATTTGAAGTAGCAAACACCTTTCTTTATTTCTTATTTAAGGAAGGTTTTGTTTACTTTATTTACTTTGATTTTAACAGTTCAACAGGTTGGTAATTAGGACCCTAACAGAAATTTTTGTTTTTCCTAATGGAGCTGACTTGCAGCTAAGGTTGGGCTCATGCACATTAAAAACAACAAGCGTAGGGGGAGAGGTATATATAGCAGTTGAGTCTTAGGGTGTGCCCATGACCTGGTGAGAGTATCCTCAGGTGGGCGGCGGCGGGGGGTGGAGTGCTATCACAGTGTTTTGTGGGTAGTCCTCTTGCCTTCTGGGGCATGGAGAAGAAACTTTCCTTCAGTTCTCTTCATCTGTCTACTTTTCTTTCTTTCTATTCCCTCCCTCCCCACACACAGCCACTGCTGTCTTTTATCAGAGAGAGCGGCTGGTTCCTCTAGCTGCAACATGAGTGGCCAGGTAGACCCCTCCTCATTGCCTTTACCTTCCACCTCCTCTGCCAAAAAGGATGTGCTAGCCCACTGCCGGAACAACCAGTGCCTTCTCTGCTGCTGTCTGCTCCACTGCCATTTTCCTATTCCACTGCCTTCTCCATGGTGTAATAAGCCCAATTTCAGATACACTGATGGATGGATCTCTCAGGTGTGCTGGTACCCTGTGCAGAGGTGCCTTTTTTCGGTTATGGATGTCCACTTAGTTTTAAGTCAAAGGGGAGAGAAAAAGGCAATCACTGCCATGATGCTGATGTACCTCCACACAGTTTTGATTAGTGTAGCTATATGATAGTCTTGAAATTGGGTAGACTGATTCCTCCTACTTTATTTTTCTTTTTCAAAATTGTTTTAGCTGTTCTAATTCTTTTGTCTTTCTCTATAAATTTTAGAATAGCATGGTCTATATCTGCAAAAAGTCTTGCCTACAGTGTTATAAGAATTATGTTAAACCTATATATCAGTTTATGGAGAAATAATATCTTTACTCTGTTCAGTCTTCTAGTGTTTGAATATCTCTCTACGTTTATTTAAATCTTCTTTCATTTCTTTCATCAGTATTTTGTATTTTTCAGTGTACAAGTCTTTGATATATGTGTTTTTTGAGTGATTGTAAAGGATGAGATTCTACTGTTAAATTTTGGTGTCCATGTATTCATTGCTAGTGCATAGAAGTATAGTTGATTTTTGTATAATTATCTTATATCCTGTGATCATGTTGAACTCACTCATTCTAAAAGGGTTTTTTTGTTTGTTTGTTTCTTGTGATTATCTACATAGACAATCATGTCATCTACAAATAGGGACAGTTTTATCTCTTCCTTTCTAATTTCTATGCCTTTTACTTCCTTTTGTTTTCTTTTTTCACCTTAATGCTCTGGCTTCAGCTTCTGTAGTATTATGTTGAGTAAGAATGGTGAGACCAGATATTCTTGCCTTGTTTCCCGTCTTAGGAGGAAAGCATTCAGTTTTTCACCATAATAAACAAAAGTTCCTCAGCTAATGCTATAGTGTTTTTGTTGAAGCTCTATTAAGTTGAAGAAGTTTCCCCTCTATTTCTATTTCTCTAGATCTTTTGATATGACCCTGTGATTTTTCTTCTAAGCTGTAGCCCATTAATATGGTGAATTACATTATTGACTTTTGAATACTGAATCAGCCTTGTGTCTGTGGAATAAACCCCCCTGGTGTTCATTCCTCTTCTGTATTGCAGAATTCTATTTGCTATTATATTGTTAAGGATTTTTATGTCTGTATTTATGAGGGATATTTGCCTGTACTTTTTTTGGGGGGGGGGCTGTTTTTTGTTTTGGTATAGGTATAAAGCTAATTTCCTAAAATGAATTGGGAAGTTTTCTCTCTTCTGATTTGTGGAAGATTTTTCTTTGAAAAGTTGGTAGGATTTTCCATCTGGGCCTAGAAACTTATTTTGGGGCAGTTGTTAAATTACAAATTCAATTTTCTTAATAGTTATAGAGTATTCAAATTATCATTTTATATTGGGTGAGTTATAATAGTCTGTGTTTCTTTTTTAGGAATTTATTCCATTTCATCTAAGTTGTCAAAATTTATGAGTGTAGAGTTATCATATTCCCTTATTATCCTTCTGATGTCTTCAGAGTTGGTGGTGATAGCCCCTGTTTCATTCCTAATATTGGTAATTTGTGTCTTCCTTTTCTTCTCAGTTGTACTAGAGTTTTGTCAATGCTGTTAATCTTTTCAAAGAACCAGCTCCTTGTTTCATTGATTTTTCTTTATTTTCCTTTTCAATTTCATTGATTTCTGTTCTTTATTACTCCTTCTGTTTGCTTTGGATTTTTTCTTTTTCTAGGTTCTTGAGGTAGGAGTTTAGATTATTGATTTGAGATTTTTTGTCTTTTCTAATGTATGCATTTGTATGTCTAATATACAGATAAGGGTACGCATTTCCCTCTCAGCACTGCTTTAGCTGTGTCTCACAAATTTCGATATGTTGTATTTTCATTTCTGTTTAGTTCAGTGTATTTTTAAATTTTCCTCGAGACTTCCTCTGATCCATGAATTGTCCAGTAGTGTGTCATTTAGTTTCCCTGTGTTTAGAGGTTTTTCTGTTACTGATTTTTATAGCCTATCTATGTATATGTTCAGTGGACACTTGAAAAGAATGTGTATTGTTGGGTAGAGTGTTTATTAGATCCTGTTGGTCAGTGATGTTGAATTCTCTATCCTTACTTATTTTCTATCTCTTTCTCTTCTCTTTTTGTTGTATCAGTTGTTGAGAAGGAGAGTTAACATCTCTAACTATAATTTTGGATTTATCTATTTTTTCTTTCAGTTCTATCCATTTCTGCTACTCTTGTTGTTTGATGTAGATACAATTAGAATTGTTACATCTTCTTGGTGGATTGACTGTTACCATTATATAATACCCCTCTCTGTCTCCAGGAATCTTCTTTGCTCTGAAATCTATTTGATGATAATATAGCCACCTTGCTTTCCTTTGATTGTTTATATTATATATATATATATTTTTTTCCACCTTTTTACTTTCAACTTATCTATATCATTATATTTGAGGTGAGTTTCTTGTAGACAGAATATAATTGGGTCATAGTTTTTAATCCACTCAGCCAGTCTCTTTTAATTGATATATTTACACCATTGACATCCAGTTTAATTTTAGAACTTAAAATACGGCATTTTCTTTTTTGGTTTTCTGCTGTCTCTGCTTTTTATTTCTCTGTTTTTACTTGAACAGTTTTAAAGTTATATTTTGATTTATCTGTAGGATTTTTTTAGTGTATCTCTTTGTATAGTTTTTTTAATGGTTGTTCTAAGTATTACATTGTATGTACATAAGTTATTGCAGTGTCCTAGTGTTGTCATTTAACCAGTTTGAGGGACTTATGGAATCTTTACCTCCCTTTATATCTCTTTACCCTCCCCCATTTATAATGTATGGGTCTTAAATATTTCTTCTACATACAGTTAGAACCATATCTGTCAGTATTATAATTTTTGCTTTAGCTGTCAAGCATAATTTGGAAAACTCAAGAGGAAAAGCAAAGCCTATTTTATTCATCTATATTTTTGCTTATTGATTGGGTTCTTTCTTCCTTCTTGAAGTTCCAAGGTTTTTTTCCTGTATTATTTTCTTTCTGTTTACAGAATTCAGCAACTCTTTTAGAGTAGATCTTCTAACAAATCCTTGGTTTCCATTTATCTGAGAATGTCTTGATTTCCCCTTCATTTCTTGAGGGATATTTTCATTGAGTATAAGATTCTAGGTATATAGTTCATTTTTTAGGTCTCAATAAATTTTGTGTTTTTTCCTTTTAGCCTCTAAAAGATTTCTGATGAGAAATCTGCTATTACTCATACTGTTTTAACCCTGATAGTTAACCTGTCAGGTTTTTCTTGGCTACTTTGAAGATGGTTATCTTTGTCTTTAGTTTTCAGAAGTTTAATTATCATGTGTTTGGCGTGGTTTCTTTACGTTTATTCTAATTGAGCTTTGCTCAACTTCTTAAATCTGTAGGTTTATGTCTGTTACCAAATTTGGGGAGTTTTCCACTATTGTTTCTTCAGGTACTTTTTCCACCTCACCCCTCTTCTCTCCTTCTGGGCTCTGATGACACAAATGTTAGATCATTTAGGCCTTTTATTTCTTTGCTGAGGTTTTCTATTTTTTGTTTGAAGCATTTTATAATTGCTTATTAAAGCATTTTTATCATGGCTGATTTAAAATCTTTGTCAAATAATTCCACTATCTCTGTCATCTCAGTTTTGGCATCTTTTTCATTCAGTTTGAGATCTTCCTGTTTCCTGATATGACTAGTGATTTTCAATTGAAATCTGGACATTTTGGGTATTATGTTATGAAACTTCGGAGACACACACACACATACACACACACCCCACCCTTAATTATCCTTTGGATTCAGAACAATTCCTGCTTTTACATGGTAGCACTAGCTGCCAACTAGCAGCCTTGGCAGCATCATTTTCTTAGTCACAGATACCAGTGCATTTGTGTGGTTATTTAAGTATTTTATTATATTCTGTCTATTCTTATCAAAATAAGTGGGAATTATGGTAGTACATATCATTATCATGAAGAAATTTTAATATAATTAAAACAAAGATGGAAATCATTAGGCATACAGAAAGCAGCAATTTTTAAGCATCAGTGCCATCACTCATTCAATTTGAAGACATTACCTGTGTTCTGTTGTAAACAGTAAAAACAAAGAATATTTGTAAGATATTAGGAATATTATCATTAAAGATTATGTCTACATGAAAAAATGTTCAACATCACTAGCCATCAGGGAAATACAAATCAAAAGCACAATGAGATACCACATTACACCAGTTAGAATGGCAAAAATTAACAAGGCAGGAAACAGCAAGTGTTGGCGAGGATGTGGAGAAAGGGGAACCCTCTTACACTGTTGGTGGGAATGCGAGCTGGTGCGGCCACTCTGGAAAACAGTATGGAGGTTCCTCAAGATGTTAAAAATAGAGCTACTCTCCAATTCAGCAATTGCACTATTAGGTATTTACCCCAAAGATACAGACGTAGTGGAAAGAAGGGGCACATGCACCCCAGTGTTCATAGCAGCAATGTCCACCATAGCCAAACTGTGGAAGGAGCCAAGATGTCCTTCAACAGATGAATGGATAAAGAAGATGTGGTTCATATATTCAATGGAATATTACTCAGCCATCAGAAAGGATGAATACCCACCATTTGCATCAGCATGGTGGAGCTGGAGAGGATTATGCTAAGGGAAATAAGTCAAGCAGAGAAAGACAGTTATCATATGGTTTCACTCATATGTGGAACATAAGGAATAGCACAGAGGACCACAGGGGATGAGAGGGAAATCAGAGAGGGAGACAAACTACGAGAGACTCTGGACTCCGGGAACCAAACTGAGGGTTACAGAAGAGAGGGTGGTGGGGGAATGGGGTAACCAGGTGATGGGTATTAAGGAGGGTACGTGTGGTGATGAGCACTGGGTGTTATAGGCAACTAATGAATCGTTGAACACTACATCAAAAACTAATGATGGGGGCGGCTGGGTGGCTCATTCGTTAAGCGTCTGCCTTCGCCTCAGGTCATGATCCCAGGGTCCTGGGATCAAGCCCCGCATTGGGCTCTCTGCTCGATGGGAGGCCTGCTTCTTCCTCTCACATTCCCCCTGCTTGTGTTCCCTCTCTCACTGTCTCTGTCAAATAAATAAATAAAATCTTTAAAACAAAAACAAACAACAACAACAAAAAACTAATGGTGTATTATATGCTGGCTAATTGAACATAATAAAAAAAAACTCATAGCAAAAAAAAAAAAATAAAGATTGTGTCTAGGGGTGTCTGGGTGGTTCAGTTAGTTGAGTGTCCAACTCTTGGTTTTGGCGCAGGTCGTGATCTCAGGGTCGTGAAATTAAGCCCCGCACGGGGCTCCCTGCTCAGCGGGGAGTCTGCTTGAGATTCTCTTCCTTTTCCTTTCCCTTTACCCCACTCCTTGCTCACTCACACTCTCTCATCTCAGATAAATAAATAAATCTAAAAAAAAAAAAAAAAAGATTGTGTTTAAAGGACAAGGAAGACATAAGGAGTTTTATTTTCTTTATTTTTTAGCTCTTAGGAAACAAATTCCTTATAAACATGTATGCCTGTTATTTGACTTTTTCATGTTCAGCGTTTCTTTTCTTTTTTAGCAGGGCAGGGGCAGAGGGAAAAAGAGAGAGAATCCTAAGCAGGCTCCACACACAGTGTGGAGCCTGTCGCCGGGCTTAATCCCACAACCCCGAGATCATGACCTGAGCTGAAATTGAGTCAGATGCCTAATGGACTGAGCCACCTAGGTGCCCCATATTCATCTTTTTACAAGTTGTTTTCAGGGACTCATTGTATATGAAGTATGCCCAGAAATCACGTTACCTTCCCCAAATCTGTTGGAAGGTAAGGTGTTGTGCAGAAAATAAAAAAATGAGTAAAACACAGCCATTGCCCTCAGTTTAATTTGGCAGATATTGATTGTTCTTATCACATGGAGTGTAGTGCGTAGGCCCTGGAAAAATGCTGACATGATACCTTTCCTAAAAGACATTAATTATAGTTTAATGGAAAAGACAAATAGGTGTGTGCACATACACACGATTCACTCTAGTGTAAAGTTAAATTCCTTTTTAAATGCCAGCTAGGGTACAGTCTTCCAGGAAAGAGAAAAGAGATGTGTACATAATAATAAAAATACAAGCACAAACAAAAAGTTTTGTGAAAAGAATACCATAGGAAGGGGAGATTGCCTTTTCTATACTTACAAGTGTTTTGTCCTTTGCTTTTATTATTATTTATCTCAGAAATGTTAACTTTGAAAAAAAGGTTTATGATAATTCTTCCTGCTTTTCTCAAGCCTTCAATTCAGTTTTACCTTTTTTACCTTTATAGACCACCATGTTTCCTACTAACTTGAGCAAATTGAGCCTATCAGGAGTCATTTCCCTTCACCCACCTTCTCCCTACATACTTATTTAATCCAAATCCATTCTCACTACATATTTTTCCCAGTCTTAGGTAACTGTTTTCCCTCCTAAGGGCTCTGAACTCATTTCTTTCTGTCTCTTTCAGGATCTTGCTTTAGCAGTCATTCTTTTTCTTTTCTAGGTCTTTAGTCTCTTCATTATTACTAACTCCTTTCCTTCAGCCTGTGTACATACACTCAAGAGTCTCTTACTCTAAAAAGACTTTCCTGGAATAGTCTCTTTTCTTTTCTCCTTTTTTTTTTTTAATTTTATTTATTTATTTGACAGAGGGAGACACAGCAAGAGAGGGAACACAAGTGAAAGAGAGGGAGAAACAGGGTTCCCGCTGAGCAAGGAGCCCAGTGTGGGGCTCGATCCCAGGACCCCGGGATCATGACCTGAGCCAAACGCAGACTCAATGACTAAGCCACCCAGGCGCCCCTTCTTTTCTCACTCTTACATCTCAAAACAGTAGTCTGCCTGTCCTCGCTGTCTCTATTCCTATAGCCACAATAACTTTGTATAATAATGTAAACCTTGTATATATTTTAAAACCTTGAAATGTATACAAACATTAGAATTTATATTTTGAAAGAGATAAGGAGAAACTGTAACATTTGAGAGAGCTCTCATTTCTTTGGATCTTTGGTGTAAAGAAACACAGGATAAATTCAACAAAATTTAGTCAAATGCAGTGTAAATGGAAGACTTCTATTTCTGATTATCTCCTTACCCTTTTCATAGAAGGCACTTGTATTATTTTGGTGGTTCCAAAATGGGCTCAACCCCTGTCTTACATATATGTGACTCCCAAATCCGTATCTTAAGCTTCTTATTTCTATGTCTGTTTCCTGAGCATTTTCCATCTCAGTGTCTCCTAGGTACCTTAAAGTCAGCATATTCAAATTTAAACTCTTTTTTTTTTTTTTCCCCTTAGCCTTCTTCAGGCCCATGTTGTTTTCTTTCTTACTGGTTCATGGCCCTGTGCTGCCCAGTCACCCAGGTTAAACTATGAGCTGTCCTTGACTCTACCCTTTATCTCACCTCACAATTCACCAATTCCTGCCAGTATTAGTTCCTGTTTTTCTTTTTTTGCCTGACCTCCCTGTACCTTGTACTTCCACTCAATTTTAGTCCTCATCATTTCTCACTAGGCTACTACAACAGCCTCCTGATTAGTACACCACTTACAGTCTTTACCCCTCCATCTCATCCCCCTTCCTAGCACTGTACTGTTTAATAAGGTAGTTACTAGGAGCTACTAGATACATACAACTGTTGAGCACTTGACATGTTCCTAGGCAAAACTGAGATGTACTGTAAAATACAAAATGGATTTTGAAGACATGAAAAAAAAATAAAAGCTCCCAATAATTTTATATTATTAAAATAACATTTTAGATATATTAGATTAAATAAAATATTAAATTAATTTTAGGGGCTTCTGGTGGCTCAGTTGGTTAAGCATCCAACTTGATTTCAGCTCAGATCATGATCTTGGGGTCATGAGATTGAGCTCCACATTGGGCTCCATGCTGGGCGTGGAGCCTGCTTAGGATTCTCTCTCTCCCTCTCCCTCTGCCCCTCCCACCGGCCCTCGTGTGTGTGTGTGCTCTCTCTCTCTCTCTTTAAAAAAAAATTAATTTTACCTGTGTCCTTTTACCTTTTTTTTTTTTTAAGATTTTATTTATTTATTTGAGAGAGAGAGAGAGAACACGAGCAGAGGGGAGGGGCAGAGGGAGAGGGAGAAGCAGACTCCCTGCTGAGCAGGGAGCCCAATTTGGGATTTGATCCCAGGACCCTGGGATCATGACAGAAACCAAAGGCAGACACTTAACCAACTGAGCCATCCAGGCACCCCTCACTTTACCTTTAAAAATATGGTTACTAGAAACTGTAATTAATATTACATATGGAACTCTTCCTCCAGTTTTTCATCTGATTGGCTCCTTCTCATCACTCAGGTATCAACTTACAGACCTTCTCTGTCTGAACACTATCTAAAGGAATTCTGTCAGTCTCAGCCCTATTACCATGTTCTTTTTTCTTCATGTCACTTTTCACTGTGCGGAATTATCTTGTTTATTTGTATATCTGATCATTGTCTACCCCCACTAAGTAGTAAACTTCACAGGGGCAGAAAGTTGCTCATTAGTGAATAAGATTTATTACTATGTGCTTAGTACCTAGAACATCTGACATATGGTAGGTGCTAATTCATTGGATGGATGGGTAGTTTCTACACTGTATGACATGGCTCAAGACTCAGCTTAAGTAGTGCCTCCTTCAGGAAGCCTTTCCTGGCTATTAAACCTCCTGAAAGCCTGGTTTATTGATTCCTCTGTTATGCACAGTTCTACAGTTGTACTTATACACTGTCTTTTTGTTTACTTCCTATCTCTTCTTTTATCCTTAGCCCTTAGTAGTTCTTCAGTATATCCATCCCCATTCTCTAAAATGTGCCTGGTTACCCAATAGGCATTCACCATGTTTGTTGAATATAGAAATAAAATTTTTCTTTTTAATTAATCTTAAGTATTATAACTATATGGTAATTAACGCAGCTTATAGTAGACAGTAAACATCTGTTGCATGAATAAATGAATTCCTGTGTAGTATTTTTTTATTATAGAAACCATATAGCAGGGCTGCCTGGGTGGCTCAGTTGGTTAAGCATGTGCCTTTGGGTCCTGGGAAAATATCACTACCCTAATAGCAATTATTTTCCTTAGCCCACTTTTTCCTTTTATTTTTAATCATACAAGTAAAATATGGATGTGTATATATCACTATAAAAATAAATTTCAAATAATACAGAAATACCTAAAGTTAAAAGTGAGCTCCTTTAATAATCTTCCTTCATAGGAATAGATACCTCTGTCTTTTTCTATAAACATAAATTTTATATACAGTATGAAGTAATATGTATAGTATTTAAATTCTGTTTTTCACATACCTTAGAAATGTTTTTAATGTTACTTCATAGTTTTATGGAACTGTCTTTTCATTTCATTTTATTTTTTTTATTTTTTTTTTTTTAAGATTTTTTTTATTATTTGACAGAGAGAGAGACAGCGAGAGAGGGAACAAAGTGGGGGCAGTGGGAGAGGGAGAAGCAGGCTCCCCACAGAGCAGGGAGCCCGATGCAGGGCTCGATCCCAGGACCCTGGGATTATGACCTGAGCCGAAGGCAGACACTTAACGACTGAGCCACCCAGGCGCCCCTGTCTTTTCATTTTAGAATTGAGATGGATGTAGAGCAACAAAGTTGTCTAGTACAAAAAAGTTCCTTGGATAAAGATTCCCATTTCTAGTTTCTTCATTTATCCTTAGGCCTAATGATTTCCATTTTTGTCTCAATCATTTTAAGATTATGAATTTTCTATAATCACAAAGTTGGAAAGAGGCAGAGTCTGGATTCAGACCCAGATCTTCTTACTTCAAATCCAGTTATCTTTCCACTTATTGACGGTCTCTCTGAACTTAAGTTTTCTTAACTATAAAATGGGAATAATAATGTCTTTCTTGCCTGCTCTTAGGATAAATATGATAATCACCTGAGGAGGCTACATGTGACCTTACATTTTAACTAAAACACACTAATGGTCAGGGAAGTATCTAATCCATTTTTAGAGAACCATATTAATCTTGTAATTCAGTGTTTTGATGTTTTTTAGGTTATGGGAATAGAACTAAGATTTGCTAGATGCCACACTAATTCATAACTTAGCTTATTACCTGCATAGGTTTGGGCTTTGAAAACGGTGTGCAGTCTATTTGTTTTTTAATTTCAGATTAGAAACTAGTAAACTGTTACCAGAATAGAAAGGTTTTGGTTGAAAAGAAAACCATACACTTTCTCTTTACACAATGCCACTCTTTTCATTTTTAAAATATCTTCCTGAAACATGGTTCAAGGATGATTTTCATATATAATTTTTCTGGTTTCTCTCTTAGCACTTTTCCTGATATATTATTTTGCTTTATCCCTCCTATGATAACCATGGGTACAAAACTCTAAGAAGCTTATTTTTATTTGTTTTACATTCAGTAGATAACATTACCATAAATATTTCCAGTATGAATTATGCATCTAATATGACAGGTGTGTAATAGAAGCTTAGGTTAGAATAGCAATGACTTGATTTTCTATGATTCTGAACATCGCTAAAGTGGGCTACCAGAAGTAGCCAAGAGAGAATTAGATGTAATTGCTTGCCTAAAGTGATAATATCTTTCCAGTACGTCCCCTGAATACCAATAAAGGCAGATGATTTCAGGGAGAAGCACTCCACATTTGGGAGATGGGAAAGATCAAATAAGGGTAATAATTAAAAAGAGACCAAAATGTAACACATGTATACTAGGTGCACACTAATTATTGTTTGAAAAAGTAAGATAAAGCATTACTTATTCCAAAATATTCTGTTGAAATACTTGCTTTTTGAAAAGTCAGTAAGGGCTTGTATGTGTTTCATAGAAATATTATGGAAATAATATGAGCTTAGAAAGGAGGGAGGTACTTGACCCACTGTACCATTTTAAGAATTATCGTCTAAGAATAGGACTTGTATTAAAATCTAGAACACATTAAAGAAAAGTAGCATATTGGTTTTTGTTTCCTTATTAATTCCTTTCTTTTGAACTTTCCCCCCACAATCTCCTTTTATATAATAATTTGAACTTGATGATTTCTTTAGTAATTAGAAAAGAAATTCGGCTTTCAGTAATAACACTTGATGTTACTTGTACCTACTTGAGAAATACTCATTTTTTTAACTTCTTGCTCAATGTATCTATTACTTTCTTCTCATTTCATTACTTTTACTTAGCAAACAAAATGATGGTTTGTTGTTGTAAAAACTAAATGAGATAATATATATGAAGGGCCTGGCTCATAGTAAGCATTCAATTTTTTAAAAAAGCGTTGCAAATATAATTTACAATTAAGTTGCTGTCTTTGTCTCTTTGTGTTGATCTTGTTTTGAAAATATGAGAACAGTGTGAATTTTATTAAGGTGCTATATTTGCTTTGCAATTTTCTTTGCAAACCTTAGTAGGTAAGTTACAAGATTTTTAAATGCAATCATGATGCTAATTATTGAATAATACTTCTCAGACTGTGTCTATCTATAGAATGAAGTAAACGGAACACAACTAAACTAGATAATAAGTATTTTTTTAGGACTTTTAAACTGATAATTTATGTCTACAGTGTTATAGTATAAATAGTCAACCCAATTTACTTTTGGTGAAGAAGAGTTTTTATGAAAATAGTTTAAACCTGAAAATGTGTTTATTTTTTTTTTTTTTAAAGATTTTATTTATTGGGCGCCTGGGTGGCTCAGTTGGTTAAGCGACTGCCTTCGGCTCAGGTCATGATCCCGGAGTCCTGGGATTGAGTCCCACATCGGGCTCCCAGCTCAGCGGGGAGTCTGCTTCTCCCTCTGACCTTCTCCCATCTCATGCTGTTTCTCTCTCTCTCGCTCTCTAATAAATAAATAAATAAAATCTTTAAAAAAAAAGATTTTATTTATTTATTTGGGAGAGAGCGAGAGAGAGAGACCACGAGCAGGGGGAGGGGCAGAGGGAGAAGCAGGCTCCCTGTTGAGCAAGGAGCCCAATATGGGACTCTACCCCAGGACCCTGGGATCATGACCTGAGCCGAAGGCAGACGCTTACCCGACTGAGCCACCCAGGCATCCCTGAAAATGTGTTTATATCTAAGCTTGACTGTTCACTAGTATCACTTGTGGACCATTGAAAAAATACTGGTTTTTATTTCCAACTGCTGACTTTCCAGAAGAAGCTGAACAGTGATGTGCTGTTATATGTTTAACAAACCAGCTCTTAGGTAGGAGTAGGGACAGGAGGTACTGATTTGCAGTGTTTGTTGATTTCTGTGGTATAAATACTTCCACCATAGCCAGTTTAAGCTACTAAGATAATATTGCATGTTGGGAAAAGATGTATAGTAGCACAGCATTATATAATGTTTCCATCATACAGATACAATAAACATATATAACCTAAAAAAAAAGGTTAATAGCAAAATGTAGTAAAATAATTAGGAAATAATGAATTCTGCTTTTTTATTACCTTTGTTTTTAATATAACTAATTGTAAGTTTATATAATTCAATTTTTAATAATTGTGTTTAACAGTTTAGTTTTGAAAATGTAACAGTTCTTTTGAGCTGGTACGAACTGATTAATACTGGAACTATAACATACCCATATTTTTTAAATTGGCTAAGTAATTCTGATGCAAGCAGCCTGCCAGCTTAATTATTTTTCTAAAATAGATAAGATCCTAAGTACCAAGAGGTCATTCCATAGTCAGACCCAAAATGCCTTCTCCAGGCTCATTTTAAATCATACTCATTCTCTTACATCCTCCATATTTCACCCACACTAGATTTAGATTATTTGCAGCTCCTCAAACACACCTTGTACTTTCCCACCCTCCTGGCTTTTCATTATCTTCCTTCAGCTTTGAATATCCTTGCATCATTTGCCTGACTTTTGCAACACTGTTTATTTATCCTTCTACAAATAACTCAAATGCTACTTCCTCTTATTTCCTACTGTTGGAAACATTCCCATTCCCCTTGATGTTCTCATAGTGCTTTGTTTATACTTCATTTTGAACTCAGATTTATCATTAATAACAAATGACTATTTCCACTTACTATATTATAAATTTCTAAAGGGTGCCTTTGAATTATACTGTACTTAATACTTTCAATGCCTAAAAATGATTAATGAACACTTGTTTTAATAGGAAGGACTTTATTTTAATAGGAAGGATTGTGGATAAGGCATGATACATCCTTTATTTTCTGTGCCTTTGGGAAACTAACCAAAATTTAAACTTTTTTGAATTAGATGTTTCATAACTTTTTCCCTGATAATTCCTGATTTCCTGATAATTCCTGATTCCTGTTTTTTCCTGATAATTCAGGACCATATTAATACCTATATCCTGGGAACACAAATAATATCATGATGACTGAAACTTACCAAAGAAGAATTTCATTAGAGAATATATGAAGCACTTAAGAGTGAAAAATACTAAATTATATAACAACATATGCAAATTATTTTTATTATTCTGCTTGAGTGTACTTTGTAGTGTTCCCAGCATTTGTATCTATAAACAACGTCTAAAAAAGGCAAAAATATCATGCTTTGCTTTGTGATTTGAGAGAAACTTGCTTTCGTATATGTCCTTAAGGATAATCAATCTGTTGCTTTCTGGCTTTTTATCTGGAATTAAAAGTATCTGATTGTATTCACAATAAGTATAGACAAAATCTAAGTATATGAAGGAAATGTTCTAAGGTTAAAACAATCCAAGAATTTCTTGAAGCAAATGTAGCACATTTCTTATTAGTGGTGTTTCTCAATTTTTTTTTTCATCTTTGACCCTAATCTGCCACCTGATGGTAAAAACTAAAATGACATCTTTTGTACTATTCAAAACCTCCATTGCAATTATTTGGATTTTTATGTATTCAGCATAGAGCCTCCAAAACTCAAATGCACATTTGTACAAATTTTATGTATTTGGTAAATGTTTGATGATTACTTTGTGCTTCAGGAGAATCAGAGTTACTATTTAACTTCTGTTAGACAGCGTTCATACTAGGGAGATTTGTTTAAAATCTTACTTCCTTTATGGTGCTGTATAAAGAATCTTTTTAAAATTAGTTTTATTTAATGAGGAATTTTACTTAAATCTCCAATTGTCTCTTTTACCTTTCCCTTTTCTTTCTTCAGAACGAGGTCACTCAGACACCATGGTATTCTTTTATCTTTGGATCGTGTTTTGTATCATCAGTTCCTGTTATACCCTCATCTGGGATCTGAAGATGGACTGGGGTCTCTTTGATAAGAATGCTGGAGAAAACACCTTTCTCCGGGAAGAGATTGTATACCCCCAAAAAGTATGTACAAAGAATGCTTGTATTTGTTTTAAAAACAACAACAAGAGCTCTGGTGTATCATCAGCTAAATCCTATTATGATGCATACCTAATCCCAACCTAATATATTGAGAAAAAACAACTAATTACCAAAAAATAGTAATTCATTCTGTCAGCAAAAATGTCAGTTTTTTACTATCTGCTGGGCACTGTAGAAAATAAAAAAGTTCTCGTTCTCAAAGAGGCCATAAACTATATTTAACAGGTAAGTAAACAAATTGCAATACAATGTGATAAAGTCTAGAATAGAGGAATAAATCACTTACTATAATTTATGACTTAATTTTGAACATGCAGTTTACTGTCTCACATGCCCTCTTCTCCCCCCTTTGTCTGCCTTGCAAATTCCTGTTTCTCCTTTTCTTATTTTAATTTTTTATTTATTTTCAATTGAAGTATAGTTGACACACAAATGTTACATCAGTTTCAGGTGTACAAGGTAGTGATTCAACACTCTATGTTAGGCTACGCTCACAAGTGTAGCTACCATCTGTCACCATACAGCACTGTTTCAATACCATTGACTATATATTCCATGTGCTGTACTTTTCATCCTAGTCACTTATTTCATAACTGGAAGCCTATATCCTTCCACTCCCCTTCACCCATTTTGCCCATTCCTTTACCCCCCACCCCTCTGGCAACCATCAGTTTATTCTGTGTATTTATGGGTCTCTTTCTACTTTTTGTTTATTAATTTGTTTTTTAGATTCCACATATAAGTGAAATCATATGGTATTTATCTTTCTCTTCTGACTTATTTCACTTAGCATTGTGCCTTGTAGGTCCATCCATGCTGTTGCACATGACAACATCTCATCCTTTTTTATAGCTGAGTTATAGTCCATTGTATGTATGTGTGTGTGTGTGTGTGTGTGTGTGTATATGTATATACATGCATCTTCTTTATCCATTCATCTATCAGTGGACGCTTGGATGGCTTCCATATCTTGGCTGTTGTAAATAATTCTACAGTAAAACAAAGGAGGGCAGATATATTTTCAAATTACTGTTTTTGTTTTCTTTGGGTAAATACCCAGGTGGAATTACTGGATCATATGTTGTTCTATTTCTTTTTCTTCATACTGTTTTCCACAGTTGACTATACCAGCTACATTCCCAACAACAGTGCATGAGGGTTCCTTTTTCTCCACATCGTCTCCGGTTCCTCCTTTTAAAAAGTCAGTTCAAGGGTCACTTTCTCTAAAAAGCCTTTATTTTTCTAAGCATATTTAACCATTTGTCCTAATCCCATTTTACCTTCTACAAACTTCTCTTAAAGCAGTTATCACATTGTATTATAATTATCTGCTTAGGTATCCATATCCCTCACTGCCCAGCATAGTTCCTAGCATATAGTAGACTTAATATTTGTGGAATGCCTCAATAAATACTTGGCTGAGTAAGTAGTGCTGTGAAAGCACAAAGGAAAGGAAGTGCCTGACTCTCCTTTGGTGCATCAAGAAGGCTTCTCTTTTCATTTATTTCAACCAATATTTGTTAAAGTAAAGTACCAATTTAGTCTGAAAACACATGGATATTTCCTTAGGAATTATTTATATATGAATAAAAGGATAAGAGAGCCTAAAAAAAAGACCAAGAGTATCATTACTCAGATAATGAAATTAAACAATGAACTAGGAATCCTAGTAAGTGAATTCTGATCTCTGGTGTCTCACTAACTAGCTACATAACTTTAAGCAACTGTACTATAGTATATTCTCTTCTACTAGATTATCTCTTGATCCTTTCCCAGTTCTAACGTTCTGTGATGAGGAAGGATGTATACAGATTGGGTCACTCATACTTCGTACTATGTCAGAATGTCACCAGTACCTCAAAACTGAACTTTGAAAAGTGTGTGAATATGTAATATTCAGTTGGTGAATAGGGAAAGCTGTTTTATTAAAGTGTGAGCACTAAAGATAGATGGTAGGAGAGTGGATACAAAGAATGATATGTAGGGTAACTTCAGATAAGTAAATGAAGACAGAAAGGAGGATATTAATTTACAGTGATCTTTTTTTTACGTAAGCTATAGCAATAATCCCAATGTGCAAATTTGGAATATATGACCAAGGCACTAGACATATCTTTATAAATCTCATTTGAAAAGAAAATCAGGGAGCACCTCAGTTGTTAGAGCACTCTTGATCTCAGGGTTGTAGGTTCAAGCCTCACATTAGATGTAGAAATTACTTTAAAAAATGTTTTTTTAAAAGAAAGAAAGAAAGAAAATCAGTAATGTTAAGTACAAGTCAGAGAGCAGACATGAGCTCAGGTAAATGATGGTCCTTTTGTGCTTACCAAAAGGTAAGCTATTGCCTCCTCATATTGTTCTTGCCTTACTGAGCACTATAATACATCTACTTCTCAAGCTGATTGCTCAGATGAATTGTTGATATTTTTATATAAATGTTAATCCATGCTTCCTTTTAAATAGTTCTAACTTATTGGCTTCTGTGTAATGAAATTAGTGAATAGAGTTTTTCATTCAGTTTCATTATTGCATATTTTCATAACCCTAGGAAATACAGTATATGGTTTCCTACATTATAATTTGCAAATTTATAAGAAAAATGTTCTGCTAGATCGCCACATCCCTTTTCATCTTTTTTTTTTTAAAGATTTTATTTATTTATTTGAGAGAGAGACAATGAGAGACAGAGAGCGTGAGAGGGAGGAGGGTCAGAGGGAGAAGCAGACTCCCTGCCGAGCAGGGAGCCCGATGCGGGACTCGATCCTGGGACTCCAGGATCTTGATCTGAGCCGAAGGCAGTCGCTTAACCAACTGAGCCACCCAGGCGCCCCCATCCCTTTTCATCTTAAAAAGACAAATATTGGGGGCGCCTGGGTGGCTCAGTTGTTAAGCGTCTGCCTTCGGCTCAGGTCATGATCC
>NC_138374.1:101249010-101280771 GCF_054177405.1 Leptonychotes weddellii | reverse complement strand
GGAAGCCTGCTTCTCCCTCTCCCACTCCCCCTGCTTGTGTTCCTGCTCTCGCTATGTCTCTCTCTGTCAAAAAAATAAATAAAATCTAAAAAAAAAAAAAAAAAAAAGACAAATATTGGAATAAAATTCATTCTACTTGAAAAAGAAAGAAGAGCTATTGGTGGAGTCCAGTGGAGGAGCTTCATTTAAAAATTAAGAACACAGTTAAATGAATCTTAAAATCAGTTCTTAGGGATTAACAGATCATATTGCTGAGCACCACATCCAGATCCAGGAAGTATTTTTGTTATCTCCATTTTAAAACTTAATTTTTCTCTGTCTCTTGACCTCATGTTAAGTGTATTCCTCCCAAGACTTTCACATTTTTGGTAACATCAAGCTCCCACATAGTCAACTGTGGATCATTTTAAGACTGACCTTTAAAGTAACATGAAATTGCAGTTCTTCACTGAGGCCTAATAATGAGTTCACTGGATGTGGATTTATCCAAAAACTGCATTATCGCTGTATTGAATGGATGGGGGAAGGAACAGGGAGGTATGTAAATATGTTAAAATCTTCATAAAATTGGGGCGCCTGGGTGGCTCAGTCATTAAGCGTCTGCCTTCGGCTCAGGTCATGATCCCAGGGTCCTGGGATCGAGCCCCGCATCGGGCTCCCTGCTCGGCAGGAAACCTGCTTCTCCTTTTCCCATTCCCCCTGCTTGTGTTCCCTCTCTCACTGTGTCTCTCTCTGTCAAATAAATAAATAAAATCTTTAAAAAAAAAAAACTTCATAAATTTATTCTAATCAGTGGATAACCTCTCCAGTTGATTAATCAAGATATGGCAATATACACACAGTATTTAGAAATATGAAGGATAAATACTAGGAGAGATAGCTACAAATTCTGAAATTGTTGGTCTCTAGAGAACGAGAAGAGAAGGTAGCAAGGAGACTGCTGTTTTTTTGTTAATAACATTCTAACATGAGTAGTATTCCTTTGTTAAATTTTGTAAAAGAAAAAAAAACATAAATGTGATGCTGTAAATACGTGGCTATTCTAGTTCCCATAAGATGTCACAGCCTTTAAATACATATATTTAAAGAGCTGATTATCCAGAGATTAATAACAAACAAATCCATGGATTACGGTTCTAGTCTATTGGCAGTTTGTGTACTTAAAACTTTTGTGTAGCTAGGGCGCCTGGGTGGCTCAGTTGGTTGGGCGACTGCCTTCGGCTCAGGTCATGATCCTGGAGTCCCGGGATCAAGTCCCACATCGGGCTCCCTGCTCAGCAGGGGGGTCTGCTTCTCCCTCTGACCCTCCTCCCTCTCATGCTCTCTCTCATTCTCTCTCTCGCAAATAAATAAAAAATCTTAAAAAAATAAAAAAAATAAAATAAAACTTTTTGTAGCTAAAATTGGACTCCAAAATAGTGGGTACTAGTACCTGAAAGAATTTGAATGCTGTCTTTCCCATGTAAAAATAGAACATTCCTTAAATTCAATCCATGTTTGTGATATCCAAGCTTCATTTTATTTAATGACCTCAAAAAACAAGTTAAAACTCCTTCAAATGCAGAGTAAGGCAATTTGAGAATGAAAGTGCAAATAACACAGTTCATTAATCTGCTAATCTTTTTTCTCTTGAGTCTTTATTAGCATATGATGTACACATTAATATATAATCTCAATCAGATCAAGGATCTCATCTGGTTTATATTTCTGGGGTTTAGAAGAGAGCCTGGCATACAGTATGAGAATAAAATATATTTGTTAAGTGATTAATGAAATTCAATAAAACTTCATTTTGATATTGCACTATTTAAGAAAAAAACTAAATTGATGAGATCTTTCTAAAATAGAAAATAAAAATAAAACCATTTTTCCTCTTTAGCCTGTGCTTGTTGATGGGACATATGTGAGTCTCGTTGCTGTGATAAAAATGTGCTTATTTGTGAGAAACATAATGGTAAGTGCACTCAATTTGCTTATTATTCCTTAGGCCTATTACTACTGTGCCATCATAGAGGATGTGATTCTGCGCTTTGCTTGGACTGTCCAAATCTCAATTACCTCCATGACATTGTCGCCTCATTCTGGGGACATCGTTGCTACTGTCTTTGCTCCCCTTGAGGTTTTCCGGTAAGCAAACTACCAAAAAGTCCATCAAAGTTTTTTTCCCTTAGAAGACACCCAATACTTACAAGTTAGAATTTATTAAAACTTATACTTGAAAGGCTTAAATTTCCCAACTTTTCTCAAACTTCTCATGGCATCAGAGTTGGAAAATCCTCCTTGAAGGTCTAAGAGGTTAATTCTTACAAAGTTAAAAATACTACTAATGATGGCTTATAAGCTTTTTCTAGAATTGGGCTCCATTAGAAGGGTCATGAATGGAAATTGGGAGGTAAAAAGTCTTAATAGAAATTAAAATAAAAATCTTTTGAGAATCATTATTTGCAATTTGACATTCTGGGTTATTCAGGCAGCTTTTTCACTGGAAACAAAGGAAATGCCAGAGGAATTGTCTTTTAAATCTTCCTAAAGACATCAGTGATCTAACAAGATAGCCTAAAATCTGAGTAAAAGCAGATACCCCAAGGTAAGCGAAGCATTAAAGCTAATTTTGCTTTAAAGAAATTTGCTAAACCTAGAGACTTTTGAGATTCAGTTGTGATAACAAGTTCAAATTTGTTTGACCTAATAACATAGCTTGAAAATATGTAAAACAAAAGCTGATGTTGCTAAAAAGTAGTAGATAAATTTACAATTTTAGAGGAAGATTATAACATACTTTTCTCAGTAATAAACAAATAGTCCCATTAACCAACTTGACCTAATTGACCTATACAGAGCACTGCATTCAACAAGTAAATACACATTCTTTTACTTGCATGTAGAACATTTACCAAAATTAACCACGTGCTGCACCATAAAGTAAGTTTCAACAAATTTCATAGGATTAAAATCACAAAAAGATAACTGAGAATCCCCAAATGTTTAGAAATCAAGCAATACATGTCTAAATAAACCATGGGTCAAAGTTGAAATTGTAATGGAAATTTTAAAATATTTTGAGCATAATGAAACTGATAATGTGACAGAACAAAATGCAAGTTAAAGCCATGCCAAGAGGGCAATATGTAGCTTTAAATGTGTACATTGGAAAAATAAACAGCTTCAAGAAAATTTTAAAACAGCAAATCAAACCCAAACGAAAGTAGAAAGAAGGAAATACAAAGAACAGAGATTAATGGAATAGAAAATATAAAGTAGAGAAAATTAGGCCAAAGTTCTTTAAAAAGATGAATAAAATTGGTAAAATGTCTAAGTGTGACTGATGGAGCAAAAAAGGAAAAAATGCACAAATTACAAATAACAAAAATCCTCAAGATATTTTTTTAAAAGAGTAAGATGAGGGGTGCCTGGGTGGCTCAGTCAGTTAAGTGTCTGACTCTTGATTTCAGCTCTGGTCATGATCTTAGGGTTGTGAGATCGAGCCCTGTGTCTGGCTCCATGCTGGTCATGGAGCTTGTTTAAGATTCTCTCTGTCTCCCTCACTCTCTACCCCTTCCCCGCTCCCCTTCTCTTAAAAAAAAAAAAAAAAAAGAGTAAGATGATTATTATGAGCAACTTTATGCCAATAAAGTAAAAAATTTAGATGGAATGGACAAATTCCTTGAAAAGCACTGTTTATTAAAACCAATAAAGAGATGGACATTAAGGAGGGCACGTGATGTAATGAGCACTGGGTATTATATAAGACTGGCGAATCACTGAACTCTACCTCTGAATCTGATAATACACTATATGTTAATTAATTGAATTTAAATAAAAAAATAAAACAATAAAGAAATATAAAATCTGATAGGTTTAGATCTATTAAAGAAATCATATTCATATTTAAATCCTTCTCACAAGGGGGGTGCCTGGGTGGCTCAGTAAGTTAAGCATCCAACTTGATTTCGGCTCAGGGTCATAATCTCAGGATCATGGGATGGGGCCCACATCAGCTCTGTGCTCAGCAGGGAGTCTGCTTGAGAGTCATTCCCTCTCCCTCTGCCCCCCCCCCATGTGCATGCACACACGATCTTTCTCTCTCTCTCAAATAAATAAATCTTTTTAAAAAAATCCTTCTCACAAGGAAAACTGTAGGTCCAGGGAATTCCTCCAAATATATGAGGAGGAAATATCAGTTGTACATAAAACTCTTCCAGAGGAAAGAGGCAATAAAAGGAACACTTCCCAGTTTATTTTGTGCAACCAGCGTGGCTTTGATATCTAAACCTACAAGGACATTCCAGGAAAGACCAACCAGTCTATCTCACGTAGAGTAATGCAAAACTTCTGAAGAAAATATTAGCTAATGAATCCAATAACATATAAAAAGCATAATACATCACAACCAAGTTAGTTTCATTCTAGGAATGTGAGATTTAATATTCAAAATCATTTAACATTTAAAAATTAATCTGTGTTAACTCACCACATTAATAGAATAAAGGGAGAACATCCTTCATGTGTGTAGAAAATACCATTGAGAAAAAGTCAGTACATGTTCATGAATAATTCAAAGATTATCTACAAAAAACATAAATAAGATCATATTTAATGGTAAAACACTGTAAGCTCTCCCTTGAGATCAGGAATGAGATTATTATGCATGTTGTCACTTCGTTTTAACATCATACTGCAAGTATAGGTAGTGTAGTGGAGGGTGGGGAGGAGACAGTGTAAGAATGAGAAAGGAGGAGCACCTGGGTGGCACAGTCTGCTAAGCGTCCAGCTCTTGGTTTGAGTTCAGGTTGTGATCTCAGAGTCGTGAGATCAAGCCCTGCACTGGACTCCACTCACAATCTGCTTGAAATTCTTTCTCCCTCTCCTTCTGCCCCTCCCCCCAGCTTCCTTGCATGCATGCTCTTTCAAATAAATAAATCTTTTTTGAAAAAAAAGAATTAGAAAGGAAAAAAATAAAACTATTCATCCATGACATGATTGCATATGCAGAAAATTCAAAAGAATTTACAAATAAGCTGTTATTTTAATTGTAGCTGTGTCCTTGAATACAAGGTCAATATAAATAAAAATTTAGTGTTCTAAAAAACAATCCCAAATAACTAGAAAATGAAATTTTAAAAACCACACCATTTTGAATAGCATCAGAATATATCATATACCTAGGAATAAATTTAATGAATGATTATGTGTACAAAAATTGACAAGCCAGTTCTATAATTCATATGGAAATAGGACGAAGAATAGCTAAGACTAGGGGTGCCTGGGTGGCACAGTCAATTGAGCGTCCAACTCTTGGTTTGGCTCAGGTCTGATCTTATGATTGTGAGATCGAGCCCCGCCTTGGGCTTTATGCTCAGTGTGGAGTCTGCTTGGGTTTTTCTCTCCCTCTGTCCCCCCCTCCCCCGCTCGCTTGCTCTCTCTCTAAAAATAAATGAATAAAATCTTAAAAAAAAAAAAAAAAAAGGATAGAACAGCCAAGACTATGCTGGAAAGAAAAAAGTTAAAGGACTCATACTCTGCAATATCAAGACTTACTATATAGCTACAGTAATTAAGACAGTGTCTGATATTAGTGAAAGAATAGACAAATAGTCCACTGGAACAGAATAAGGAGTCCAGAAACAGATTCACACATACATTGACACTACCTGATTTATGACAATGGGAAATGAATCTTGACTCTTATTGTATACTGTATACAGTATACAAAATCAGTTCCAGGTGGATTGGGGAACTAAATATGAAAGGTAATCAATAACCACTCTAGAACACAGGAGGGCGCCATAAAGGCAGCTTTGGGTGTGTGATAATATTATATTTTTTATTTCTGAGTGGTAATTACACAGTGTGATCACTTTATAATAAGTTGCCCACTTAATGATTTGCACAATTTTGTATATCTATGTAATACTTTAATTTAAATGCTTATTTTAAAGAAAGCAGCCTAAAAAAAGGATTATCATCAAAGAAGTGAGTTAGGTTGACTGCTGACTTCTCAACAGTAACAATGAAAATCAGAAGTCATTAAAATGATATTTTCAGAGTGCTGAAAGAAAATAATGGTCTACCTAGAACTCCTTCTCCATGGAAAATATCTTTCACAAATGAAAATGAAATAAAGATATTTTCAGACATGTTTATAGCATTCCTCTGAGTCAGGATGGGCACATCTATCACAAAGTCTGATAGAATAAGATGAAACCCAGAAACATTAAGATAAACCTGAAAGATAAAGGTTGAATCTGGAAACAGTGTACTTGTTGCTGTTAGTGCTCTTTCCCAATCATGTGTCAGCCCTCTTCGTCTTCACTTTCCCAGATGTCTAGGTCTAGGACCTGAGACTCTCCATCACTACAAGACCTACGGCCCTCCCAGTTCTTTCTCTTCCACATATGATGCTGCTTTATGAATTTAAAAAAAAAATTTTTTTCTAGTAAAGAAAAAAAACTCACTTTTTAAATTCTTGATTATTTCATTTCTCCTTTAAAAATTATTTGCTTAATAGTAGAAGCAGGTGTTCTATCACCCATGAAAAACAAAAGCAAAAAGCCTCCTTTGAATCTACTTTCTTCCTCCAACTCTTGCCCATTTCTGTCTCCTTTACAGCAGAATTCTTCAAAAGATGTCTGTACTTGGTATCTCCACTGTCTCACTCCTCCCCATTCTTCCTTTAATTCAACTCAAATCTTTTTTCCCAATACTCAAACTCAATTGCTTTTGTTAATAATCTACAATAACAACAGTAATAATAACAGTAATAGCAGCAAACATTCATGTATTGCCCACTGTGTGCCTGGCACCATTCTAAACACTTTACATGTATTAACTTAGGAATCCTCATAACAGTCTTATGAGGTAGATACTGTTACTGTCCCATTTTGCTAATGACACTGAAGCATAGGTTAAGTAACTAATCCAAGGTCGTTATGCCTAGTAAATGGTGGAGTCATGATTTGAATCTAGACAGTCTTTCAGAATCTGTATTCTTGTATCATACTGCCTCTCTGTTTTGCTAAATCCAGCAGTCAGTTCTCTGTACCTACCTTACTTTACCTCTCAGCAAAGCCCTTTTTTCACTTCATTTCTCAGAAGCTATACCCTTACATCTTCCTAGCTGTTCCTTCTCAACTCCTTTACTGGTTCTTCCTCTTCCCAAATTGTAAATGTTGGACTGTTCCAGGGCTTAATCCTATGCCCACTTCTTGCCTCCACTTATATTCTTCCTAATCCCATGGCTTGTGCAGTTCTCCAGCCCTGGACTCTCCCTTGAACTGCAGACACATACCCATCTAGCCACGGGAATTTCCCCCTTTGCCTAGGCCATTCTGGTTCTCTCCCCACCCACCACCACACATCTTTTCCTGTTTTAATATTCTAACCCTTCATTCCTTGTTTTTATTTCATGAGTGGAAACTTGATATACAGGGAGGGTTACAGGTTACAATAGTAAGTTCAGATTTTATAAATAATTTGCCTACTTACCCCATTTTGCTAAGGCGATTTGTGTGGAACTTCTTCCGCCTGGAGAATGAGCATCTGAATAACTGTGGTGAATTCCGTGCCGTGCGGGACATCTCTGTGGCCCCTCTGAATGCGGATGATCAGACGCTCCTAGAACAGATGATGGACCAGGATGATGGGGTACGAAACCGCCAGAAGAACCGGCCATGGAAGTACAGCCAGAGCATATCCCTGCGCCGGCCTCGCCTCGCTTCTCAGTATGTATGCCTTCTGCTTCTCAGAGACGAATTTCCTTCAGGTTTTGGCCCTGGCTAACATTTAAACTAAGATGGTATGAGGTTGACCCACATGAAATTGCTGGCATTCAGCCATTTTTCACCTACAAGAAAGCAATAGCAGCAATTTCATATAATCCAACCTATAGAATGTCTGAACACATAGAGTAAAATGTCATTTATACATTAATTAATGCATTAAAGCTACAAATTTGACATTAAAAGTACACTGGGGAAAATTTGTTGGAGAATAATTTACTTGACACTTCAGTATGTTTTGTATACAAATAATTTTCAAGTTATAAACTTTAGGAATCCTGGCTCTGCCACTTGGCCTCTATGTAACCTTGACCAAATTACCTAATTTCTCTGTATTGCCCTTCATCTGAAAATTGGAATTAATATGATCCCTGCTTATAGAGTGGTTATGACATGGGATTTAGACCAGTTTCCTCACAGAAAGAGTTCTTATGTATAAATAGCTTATATAAATATAAGTTATTATTTTTATTTTTTTACTGAAGTAGCCACAACAGTATTTTTATAAGTCATTAACTTTGTGTGATCCTAAAAGGAACAATAAGTGTAGAATATATTGTGGCTGCATTTGGAACTTAGAGACAGTATTCACAGTGGATTGGAATGACGGGGAAGACTTAAGTTGAGCATGGGCAGTTGTCTAAAGGATAAGAGAGTGCTTGACTAGGACAGAGGCACAGTAAAGACATAGGGGTAGAAGGAAAGCCATGTGACTAGAACTATAGTAAAAAAAAATTTAGCTGAATGGATGAAGTATGATTGTAAAAGGCTGGAAAATACAAGCTTGATCATACATACAGGCAGGAAGGATTCAAAGAATGTTTTTCTTTTTTTTTTTTCGGAGAATGTTTTTCATGGAAGAATGACATGAAAGTAGTATTTTCATAAGTTTTAATGGCACTGTGCAAGATACTTTCGGAAATGGAACACTGAAGGCCAGAAGACCAACTGGAAGGCCACCACAGTATTCTGAAATATCAGACATCAAGGACTTGGGTTAGGATGCTTTACAATAGGACTAAAAATAATGTAAGGAGATGGTAAAGGAAGTAAAAAATAGGAGGTGGTAATAGTAACCCATAGATATAGGAGAGCAGAGTAGAAATTGCCCAAGCTTCAAATAGAATTTGGAAGTTCTCTGAAGAGGACAAGGTAGAGAAAAGAAAAGCAGGGAGCTAAGCCTGAGGAAACACAGGCAAGAGAAAAAGAATAAACAAAAGGAGCAGGAAAGGAATGGCCAGGGAGGTCATTGGCAAGAACATCAAAACAAGCATGAGACTGTTGTAGTAAGGAAGCAGAGTTTGAAGAAGCAGGAGGAGGGGGGTGCGAGGGATGGTGGGGTCAGCAAGGTAAGTGCCACAAAGGACTGGAGGACCGGAGGTCTCATTGAGCTACTAAATGTGAATGTCTTATCCTTGTTAGTCACCAGCAGAGGGCAATCTAAACATATACTATTTCAGCTTCAGAACCAGGGAAGCTCTTTGGAACTAGATTATTATGTTCAGTTTCAGGTGTTAAGTGGAAAAACACTGAGATACTAGATTGCAACCAGAGGAAGGTGTTTAGAACAATGGAACAGGTTATGTGCAATGGAGAGAGCAGGAAATCTAAAATAAGAAGTTCTGAATTTGAGTACTGACTTTGGGACTCCTGCAGCCTTTAGCACATCCTTTACCTTTTTGAATGTCGGTTTCTACCTCTGTCAAGGGGGAATAATGATACCTACTTCACGAAGTACCACTTGTACCTCATAGGGCTTATGAATTGCAGATTATTTTAACATTATCAAATCCCATTTTTCATCTAGTACAGGAATCTCTTCTACTGATTAGTTCATCTTATGCTAACTGACAGTTGTCAGTGATAATGAAGTTTATAACTAGATGGGGCACCTAGTTTTATTGTTGGATGGTTATCGTGGTGGATAGCTTATGTTAGGCTGAAATAGGCTTCACTGTAACTTTTACCAGTTGATCCTAGCTGGGCTCTCATAACTTAGTCTCCTTCCTCTTCTACATCATACCCTGTCAACTTTTTGAAGACCACTGTCATGCCTCTCCTTAGGTCTTATCTTCTCCTGGTTTACTCACCTAGTTCCATGTGTACCTCAAACGGCAGTATTTCTATCAATGCTCATCATAATTCCTTTACTGATGCTTTTTGCATCCATTTTCTCACTTGATATTGACACTGTCTCCATGAAGTAGGAGTACTATTATGTGAAATGGGTATTATTATTCCTGCTTTATAGAGATGAAGATTAACACTCAAAAAGGTACATCAGGGCGCCTGGGTGGCTCAGATGGTTAAGCGTCTGCCTTTGGCTCAGGTCATGATCTCAGGGTCCTGGGATCGAGTCCCGCATCGGGCTCCCTGCTCCTTGGGAGCCTGCTTCTCCCTCTGCCTCTCTCTCTCTGTCTCTAATGAATAAATAAATAAAATCTTTAAAAAGAAAAAAAAGGTACATCATACAAAGTCAGTACTCAAAACTCAGATCTTCTTTTTTTACTCAAGTAAATTAACATGCAGTGTTTTATTAGTTTCAGGTATACAATATGATTCAACATTTCTATGTATTACTCAGCATTCATCACAATAAGTGTACTCTTATTTCCCCCCATCCTCCCACCCACGTCCCCTCTGGCAATCAGCAGTTTGTTCTCTGCATGTAAGAGTCTGGTTTTTTTGTTTGTCTCTTTTTTTTTTTTTCCCTTGGTTTGTTCACTTGTTTTGTTTCTTAAATTCGACATGTGAGTGAAATCATATGGTATTTGTCTTTCTCTGACTTATTTCACTTAGCATTATACTCTCTAAGTCCATTCATGTTGTTGCAAATGGCAAGATTTCATTATGTTTTATGGCTGATTTTTCTTATTACCTTCCTCTGGTTGCAGTCTAGTTTCTTAATGTTTTTCTAATAATACCCAAAATTGAGTATGAAACTCCGGGAATCGTCCATCGGGTGCAGTATATAATGACCATTTACGATGTACTTTTAATGGTGATAAGATGGGAAATGTACCTAATACCGTGAACATGTTTGTATTTTAATAATGGACTCAGTGCTTTTTTTCCCCCTTATTCCACTAGATCCAAGGCTCGTGACACTAAGGTATTGATAGAAGACACAGATGATGAAGCTAACACTTGAATCCTCTGAAGTCTAGATTAACATCTTTGGTTTTCCTACTCTACAATTCTTTCCTCGACCAACGCAACCTCTAGTACCTTTCCAGCCGAAAACAGGAGAAGACACATAACACATTTTCCGAGCTCTTCCAGATCGGATCCTATGGACTCCAAACAAGCTCACTGTGTTTCTTTTCTTTTCTTCTGGTTTAATTTTCATTTTCTATTTTTAAAACAAATATTTACTTCATTTTGCCAATCAGAGGACATTTTAAGGAACAAAAACATAGTATCTTATGGATTGTTTACAATCACAAGGACACAGATACCTATCAGGATGAAGAACAGGCATTGCAAGGACCCTCTGATGGGACGGTACCGAGATACCTCGGATTCCGCTGGGCCCGGTTTTGACTGGTTGAAACCGGACATTGATTTTTAAATTTTTTGTCAGTTTATGTGGAGATTTTTTCCTTTCCTTCATACCCAGCGCAAAAGCACTGGCCGCACTTGCAGGGAAAGTGCAACTTTGAGCAGTACCTTCATTCACGAAGCTACTTTTTAATTTGATGTAACTTTTCTTATTTTGGGGAGGGTTGCTGGGTGGGTGGGAAATATGATGTATTTGTTGCATATAGTTTTCTCATTATTTATGAAACTTAACCATAAAAGAATGCTATAACTCCTGTGCAGTGAAGGTGGTAACAGGGAAAGAAGACGGGAAGCTAATGTCGGACAGCATTTGAGGGTTAGTCCACAGTACCTCTTTCATGAGACAACTTGCACCAGTTTGACTTTTTCTTTTCTTTCTTTTCTTTTCTTTTTTTTTTTTAATTTTTAAGCCAAAGTTTTATTACTGATTTTTTAAGTTGCTGCTGCTTTACAATCCTGAGCATGTCTTTCATAACAAAGCATCTGTATACTTCCACATAACCGGCTGAAATTTCTTAAGGGCCAGATGCTTTTTTTTTTCTTTTTCAAGGAACAAAAATGTGGAATATATTTGCCCATACTCCCAACCATAACAACTGAAGTTATGCCTTATTGAGCTTCATTATTTAGGGTAATTGAAGTATAACCTTTACTGACTCTGAAGGAGAAGATAAAGCTATTTCAGAAACTCCCTATACCCTATTGGATAGTTTTCCTTTTGAAGTCACTTGCTTTAGCCAGAATTTGATCAAATTAAAAGTCTGTCTTGGGGAAACCATATTTGTGAGAGCAAAGAACAAACTATCCTTCTTCTGTCACATTACATGAATAAAACAGACCTTGGCAGCCATTTCTCCCAGCAGTTTTAAAGGATGAACATTGGATTTCATGCCCTCCTATGACAGAAAACCTTTTAAGATTTTTTTCGGTCTAAACTTGGTCATAAACAAAAGGTATATTTCTTATAGACATTTCAGACTTTCATGGTCTATGCACAATGCCCATTTTTACTTGGTCTAATTTCTTTCCTACGTTCCTAAGTCATCCATATAAGCCCCAAAACCTTAAAGGATTTTGCTTCCTTGAATGTAGTTGGCATTAAATTGAGCATTTCATTATCTAGCAAAATTAATATAATACCAGGAAAAAGTGAAGTATGTTTTAATCCTCCCATCCCCCCAGATCCAGATGAAGATTCTAACATCAACATCAGTGGATTCATGAAAGTAAATCACTTCTGTCATTTTCAGCTTAATCTTAGGCAAAGAGACAAATGAGTGGAAGGGCAGCTATTATTATCACTTAACTTAGCCTTGAAAATATATGGCTACTGCCCCTTATAATACCCCTTTGGTCAGCAGCTCTTCTGCCTTGTATTGCAAGTCTTCACTCATACCTGTAAAGTTACTGTTACTACCAAAATTCTATCAATTAACTGACAAATAGTTCATTTTTCAAGGAGTTTATTCCATTTTTATTCTGACAAGCTTCCAAAGTTTTTTTCCCTTTCCAAATTGAGATTTTTTTCTGAAAAATCATACAAATTTTTGGCTTTTGTTGTTTTTTTATGTTTTGCCAAGCATGTTCCTTGGCCCAAAACTGAAGAGGAAAAGTTTAATTACTTTTTTTTAGTTTAAATAAATTAAATAATTTATAATAATCAGTGGTAACAATTTAGTGACCCTTAATAGATTAAAGGTTGCATTACTTATACTTGGGATTTTTTTTCTAACTATTTTGTTTTTGTACTTTAAAACTATGGGGGAAATATCACTGGTCTGTCAAGAAATAACAGTAATTATTACTGAGGTGGATAAGTCCAGTGGACCAGTCATTTCTTGTACAAATAAAACTGGTGGTACTAATGTGTATCCAGAGCAATTTGAATTGTCAGCTTCATTTTCTATTAGTAACACTATATAATGACACACATAAAATCTTATAGTTGACTTCTAGTATTTGAACTTCCCACTGTTTTTCTTTCAGTGTATCCTATGGCCAATTTGATTTTTCTTCAACTGTTACGATTCTAGGCCCTAATCAGTATTATTTTTTCATAGATAATACAGTGTTAGAATTTGTTCCTTTTCTGATGTGTTTGTCCTGTTGGCATAGTCTATTTAAGAATGATAAGACTTATGTAACTTTCAGCTTACCATGACAGATGCTCAAATAAGTATTTAAATACACAGCTTTATGTGCCTGGTAAAGCTGTAAAGAGAAAAGAGGATTTTTCCTCATCAAAAGCAGTTTGGGAGACAGAGTAAACATTTAAATTTTCTTCCTTGAAAAAAAGGCAATGTGCATTTTTCTCATCTAAGTTTTAAATGCTCTAGCAGTTGCCAATGCTGTGTCCTACCTAATATTTTATTGGAGATATCTGTATACTGAAACTCTCAGAACTCTTAGGAAATTAATATCAGAGTCATTTTAAAGAAGCAGCAATCTAACCAAAGGTAAAACTTTATCTGATTTTAAGTTGAGAAATTCTAGTTTTATTTGAGAATCAGTTTATATCATCACTTTAAATACCCACCAAAGGAATAAAAAGGAAGTATTAAATGAAAGAATAAAGTCATTGGTGTGTAGAGAAATCAGAAGACAAAGAAAAGTGGCTTATTTTCTACTCACAAATATGCACCTCTACTTACAGCTGCCTATGCAATTAAAATGGAATCCTTGATGAGTTCATACCATATAGAGAGACAATAGAATGATCAAATTTAAGTCATTAATTAGGTTATATTGGTAATTTTTAAGATTGGAAAGAAGTTGAAAACCCATATACAACTTTCTTTTCCAGTGTCTCTCATTTTTCTCCTTAAGAAAGCTGCTTAACTTCAGAGTCAGAAGCAATGATGTGAGAGAAGGCCAGTCAGTAACAGTAACCTATATGGACCCTTAAAGAAGGAAAATGGGGCCTGGCCCCCAGGATCTGCAACTCCCCAAAATTTTCAACATGGAGAGTTTTAAGATTTTAATAGATTTTACTAGAAGTAAGTTGTTGATCTATGGTATCCTTCCACCATGTTTTGACCAAAGTACATTCATGATAACTACAGAAAGCAGTTCATCCTTTAAGAGGTGAACTAAGGCAAGTTAAGAATAAAAAACAAGTAACCTATTACTGAGTTGTACAGGCATCAGATGAACAGACATTTAGGTAAAGAAAAATAAAATGATTGTGGAGATAGCAGAGAAGAGCGGGAAGGTGTTGGATTGTGGCAGCAAGAAGCAGGGCAGTTAAAAAGTGTGAAATCAGTGGCATTGGTCATGCCTCGCTGCCTCTCCTTTAGTGGTTATGTTGTTGGTAGAGACCTGCCTTTATTTTCCCATCATTTTTTTCTTCCATTATTTTGCATTATTCAGGAAATAATGCCCAAATGCAATTTCCTAAGCAATGACTAGGAAAACTTCTTAACTTAAGGAAACTAATTTAGAAAATAACCTTATCCATGGCATTATTTTATTCAAAAACTTAAAATTCTTTGAAGTGATTGCACTGTTTGGTAAACAAATTTCAGAATACAGTTCTCCTTAATTTGCATGAAATTTGCCTGTCTCAGAAAATAAGTACTTCTTGTTATATAACATATTTAAATTTTTTAAATTAAGATTCCTTCTCAGATTTAAAAAAAAAAATCATGTTGAATCTATGGCTTTTTCAACTACAAAATTGCCACACTTTTCTCAGATCTAATAAATAAGCCAGGATCATTACATATAAGATCTAGTCACTAGGTTAAGACAATACAAGTTACGGTAGACTTCAGAAAAAGGTGAAGAAGAATAAGTCAGATTTATCAGCCTTGTTCATTTTATGATGCATAAATTTTATTTTTATTTCTTGCTTATGATGATTAGGAGAGTTAAAATGAGATTTTACAAATACTTAAAAACATTTCTACATTTCAAATATCAGTCTTGATAGTAAATCTTAAAAGCTAACTTTCTGCATTACATTTTCAATCCGTACAGTGTCAGAGCACATGTGGGATAGAATTGATTATATTAGAGCGGAAGAAATTTGTAATGGTCAGTGCTACAGACCAGTGATTTAACCAGCATTAAACCACATTCTACTAACCACACATGAAAAAGTAAAATCATCTCATTAGATTGGAAAGAGCTTAATTTAAGCAATATGAGAAGTTTGGGAATGGAGATGAGCCTCCTGACTGGTACACTTAATAATGGCCTTTCGTGTATGAAATTGACAAAACTCTGATATTGAGTTACCCCTTAAAAACAACCTTCCAGAATGTATTTGCTTACTTACAGTGGAAGAGGAAGTGAGAGGGACAAAACTGAAGTGAAAAGAATCATTATACTAATTTTCATCTAAAATACGTTTCCTTGTAGCAGAACTTTGGTTTATTTTAATTAGTATATCAAAGCCACCTTCAGTTTTTTTATGGTGCCATCAACCTGAGGAGGACAATCAAATAACCAGTTGTTTGCCTTGGATTCAGTGTGTCTGCTAATTACAGTCTCATCTTGTATACCTTCAAAACCAGTTACTTGACTCTACTTCCACCATATTACCTTAGTTCTTCTATGCCACCACAAATCAGAGAGAAGACTTAACTACCAGAAAGGTGTGGATTTATAAGAAAGAGCAAGGATTCCATCTCACTAACCAAACTTCCTGATGTTCCTACCCAGACTTCCCTGATTGTCCTGTAACACCAGCATGGTGGGAATAGGGAGAAAGATTGTGGGGAATCCTGAAAGAATCCTGTAATTGATCATGACATTGTTATTCTTTTGAAGTGTAAAGTAAAATTGTGAGCCACTCACATTTGCAAAAAGAGCATAATTGAAGCTTTATCACATTAAGATTAATTTCTTGCTATATTCTGGATTAGCACAGAAGCTTGTATCAATGAAGACTATTTAGGAGGGGAATAGGGTGTAAAATGTATCTGTCTTTTCAAACCGTCTCCCTCTACTCATGTTTCCTTCACCCCCTACCACATTGTGTTGGTCAAATGATACTATTCTATGAAACCCTGAGCTATAGTTGTCAAAAGTAACTATGGAATGTGATTAGTCCTCTGTGGGTGCTTCTTTCCCTCTTTTTTCTCCCTTGCTTTCTTTCTTACTCTCTCCACTCTGGTAAATGGAAAAGGTGACGTCAAAGAATTGATGCTTGCTTGGACTCATGTTGTATCTGTGACTATGCTATTAGCTGTCTCCTTTTTCCTTCTTATATGGGTAGAATTCTTACAATGTGTGGAGTTCCCTTCTTGATAAGTAGGTTAAATGCACAATGTGGTACTGTTTTATAGTTTCTAGATGGTTGTATAAAGCAAAAAGTTAATGTGGTTATGTGTTTTTAAAAGAAAATAAGTGATTGATTACAAACTCTGTCCTTTTTTCATTATTACAAGCTCTGTTTTCCAACAGTTTGCTGACTCCTTTGTCATTGGCGAATGGCTCGTGTGATTGCGTGTTTTTCTCTCTGGGTTTCTTGGATTCCTGAACATGATTCTTAAGACTAACGTATATAGGAGTTTAGGGCAAACATATTTCAAGGATGAAACATTTTCTAACTCACTAAATTAAAAAATAATCTTAAATGGCCTTTTGTCTTTAGGTAGTATTAGGCATCTAAAGGATTGATACAACAGCTCATTTTTTTCTACTCACACAGAATCGTAAGTATTATGTGAATAGTATGTTTAGTTGTGTTTTGGAGAGCTGGACTCCTGTTATCACTACATATCCATGTAGAGAGGGGACAGTAGCTATAGGATGATGAGATTGGATGGCTTTTCTAAGTGTCACTGATGCCTACAGAAGGATAATGAACAGCTGAGGGCAAGTATCAGGCAACTGAAAGCCAGATATGGAAACAGAGGGCCTCTTTAGTTGCATACAGTATTCTCATTTCCTACAGTAGGAGACAATGGGAAAGAAGAGAAAATGAAGACCAATCAGGACTTTAAATAGAGTAGCAGAATTTCAAAGACAGACAACCAAGGCAGGTCTGTTATGCAAGGTCAGGGTCCTCATTGGGAAAATCGTACACATCAGATGCAACATCTAGTTGGATCCCCTCCCCGCGAAAGATTTTAACTCCACAAGCCCCTGGGCAAAGTCTGAGTCTATAGACCTATTTCCCCATAATCCTCACTAGCACTCCCCATCCCTACTCTAAAATGGGAAATATTAAAGATGCTTCTCTTGTGCAAGACAACACATGGCACCACTCAGGATCCTCATAACTCAGCTGGGGACATGCTGGGCCAGCTAAGGGAAGATAGGGACTATACACTAAAAGAACCATAAGATAGTATACAGGTACTGATAGGAGTTGGAGGAGATCCTAAGAATGAAGAAAGGAGCCAGAATATAAGATCGAGTAGAGAAGAATTTTTGACTTGCAAGTGCTCTGCAAGATACAGAATTTAATTCTCTAGCAAAGATTCCAGGAGTTGGTGCAAACTTGTTACTAGCATGGCTCCTAGAAACATGGAAAAAGTGATGGATGGCCAATGTTGAGCAGAGTTAAAATTCCAGAATTGCCTTGGCAGACAGTGAAGGGTGGAGCTAAAAGTCTCAGGGAAGCGGGCATGGTGGATATACTGTGGCTGGAAGGCCAAGAGGACACACCATGGACAAAGGTCCTGAAGCATACACTGTTCAGAGGTGCACTACCATCACTAAAAATTCAAAGATGACTCTTCTATAAAGACATCACTACAGAACAATGTTGGCTGATAGCAACGGGGATGATAGGACTCTGAAACAACAGAGCCAGGTGGCGACATAAAACCACCCAAAGCCAGGAAGTCACAATCACTCTCCTGACTGCAAGGTCACAGTGGCAGCTGAGAGGGTCAGAACCACAGAGAGTTACGAGAATAATTCCGACAACAGAGTCCCTAGAGACAAAATAAATGGGCAGTTACCCAGCTTGTACTACTGAGCTTATGCTAGCAGAAATCAATGATGGACAATTTCAAAGCTGAGGCCGTTGCCCTAATAAAAAGTCACAATCCCTTGCCCAATTTCTGAAGCTGACCGCACCAGTTTTCAGACCCAGAACTGCTGACAGAAGAGATGGCTGGGTCCACAGGAGGGAAAACACTGCAATATCATGGCAAGTATACACAATAATGATTAGGAAACTACACATTAGGGTAAAGGGAATACCCAGATATTTGAGGATGGTTGAACATAGGGCATGAGTTGTCACTGATGGCCCAAGACCTGAATTATCATGGCCCCCATGTTAGAGTGGGTCCTATGGGGGCCAGATAACAAATGTAGTCCTGACCAATGTCCAGTTTACAGAGATCCTCAGCTCCCATGGACCCACTCAGTGGTCAGTTACTCAGTCTGCTAATATATAACTGGAATGACCTGTTTGGCAGTTGGCCCAACCCCACTTTGCATCCTTGGTCTGCAAAATAAGAGCTATCATACTGGAAAAGGCCAAGTGCGAGTCTCTCAAATTAACCTTCCCCCCCACCCAGGCATAAATAAATGTAAAGTCATATTGTGGGGAGAAGATAATAGAGATGTATTACCACATTCTATTCATCTCCTCCTCTCAATTCTTATTAGTTTGACCAGTCTGGTCCCTGAAGAAACCACATGGAGTAGGAAGGGTCACTGAACTATCACAATCTCAAGTATAATAACCCCAGTTGCAAGCAGGGTGCCGGTGTGATATCTTCGTTAGACCGGATCAATACCACCTCAAGTGTATAGTTTACAGCCGTTGACTGGGTGAAGGCATTCTTTTTTCTTTCAGTCAAAACAAAAGATCAGAAACAATTCACATTTCCATGGAAATAATAGACCTTAACAGTTTTGCTGCAAGGCCATATTGAGTTCAATATTTGTACCAGTTGGACATCCACAGAATAACACCTTTATTTCATCAATGATATTATATTGATAGGGTCAGATGAGCAAGAGGTGGCTAGCTTGCTGGAGACCTTTATAAGACGTGTGTTCCAGAGGGTCGGCACTAACCCCTGCAATAATTCAGGAGCCTACCACAACTCTAACCTTTTCAGAAGGCCAGGAATCAGGTCCAGTAACGAGGACATCTGCAAAACAAAAGACAAATTATTGCACCTTGTACCTCACTATGAAGAAGGAAACATGCCTGGTAAACCTCTTCAAGTTCTTGAGTCAGCATATTCAATACCTAGAGAAACTATTCTGACTCATGCATCTTGTGACATAGAAGGCAGCCAACTTTGAGTCCCAGAGCAGAAAAGACCTCTGCAGCCAGCTCAGGCTACCATGCAGACAATCCAGATCCATATGCTCTGACAGACCTCATGGGATTAGAGGTACGGTGGTGAGGAAGGACACCACATGGAGTTTGTGGCAAGCTCCAGTGAGAGAAAATCACAATGCAAGCCCCCAGGGCTCTGCAGCAAGGCCATGCCATCTGCACTGAAGAATTGTATGCCTTTGGAAAACAACTCCTAACCTGCTAGTAGGCCCTGGTAGAGAGAAAGTCACCAAGTAACTTTGTGGCTAAAACTGCCCATCAAATGCAGGGTCCTCTAACACCCAATGAGACTAGCTCAGCCACAGTCCATCATAAAGTGGAAGTGGTACCTCCAGGATTGAGTACCAACAGGATGAGAGGGTACAAGCAGGCTGCATGAGCAGGTAATCCAGACCCCCTCTCATCTACCATGATTGCCCAGGAGGTCCTCTTCCTGGGCACATCTCTGGCAGGACGAGGCATCCTGTAAGACCAACTGAAAGAGGAGGAAAAACCCCGGGTTGTTTCATGGATGGGTCAACTCTGTATGTGAGTGCAAGCTGAAATTGGATAGAGTTACACTACAACCTCACACAGGGAGGGGGTGGGGGGCGGGGTGCTTAAAAGACAGTAATAAGAGAAAATCCTCCCAATATTCAGAGCTGTGAGTAGTGCACTGGGTCACCCACTTAGTGTAGAAAAAAGAAGTGTCCCAAGGTTAGAATATATAGTGGCAAATGGCCTGGCTAGCTGATGAGGAAAAACAGGAAAATTAGGGGTAAGGGGTCTGGGATGGAGGTATGTGGATGAACTTAAAGAAGTGGACCTGAAGGAGGAAAATCTTTGTATCCTATGTTCAAATCCCCAGAGAGCATCCACCATTGGTGAAGAACTAAATCAAGTAGACAGATGACTCAGCCCACTGGCCTTAGCCAGCCTCTATCACGGGCCACTCCAGTGTCAGCACAATGGAAACGTGAACAAAATGTGGGAGCAGAGATGAAGGTTATTCATGGGCCAACAGCATAGACTCTCACTCACCAAAGATAATTTGGCTCTGCTGCCATTAAAGTTGTCCTGCCTACAGCAGCAACCAACAGAGTCCCCAGGAGAGCACCATATTGATTGGTCTTCCTCAAGAGACAAACCAGCCACTTGGTAGCAGTTTGACTACATTGGGCCCTTTCCATCCTGGAAAGTTCAGAGATCTATTCTTTGTTCTCAGAAGAATAGGTACATATTCAGGTCATGGGTTGGCCTTGCCTTTCCTGACCACAGAGACTCAACCAGCACCACCATATGAAGGTTTATAGAATGTTCCATCCACTGACATGGGAAGATTATGTTTGGCACCCAGGTGTAGAAAAAATGTGTTTCAGTGGACACTATGCATCATTTATAACATACCTTTCCAGATTATCAGATTCTGGTCGTGTTCCTCATCTTCAAGTTATTTTTCAACATTTTGATAAATTGTAGGTAATTATATGTAAATTCTGTCTTGTCTTGTGGTGATTTTAATTGACTTATTTCCCACTGCAGAAAAAAATTTTATCTCTACTTGCAATTCATCCCAATATCGCTTAATGTCAAATATGCTTGTGCTCTTTTGACTTTCTTAAATTTTGTATATATACACATATCTCATCCATCTTTGTGTCTGAGAGTCCTAATTTTTTTTTTTCTGAAAAAAAAATTACCTTTTAACACAGGTGACTTGGGCACCTTTGGTGCTCTCTTGCCCAACAGTGACAGTAAATGGAGAGCTATAGAAACCTCAGCTTGCAAAGGGGCTCAGGTCCCCTAGAGATGAGGTCTGGGTCGTATCAGACTAGCCTGTGAAGCCAGGAGAAACGGTAACCGATGAGGAGAGGCTTCTAGAACGGATGAGCGTCAACTGTGACCGAGAATCCAACTGCACCATTCCGGGCTGGCTCATCCTACTAACTTCCCCCTTCTGAGTTTCTTGGGAAGAAATGACCTGAGCCATTCGGGAAGAACTGCTGCCAGAACATGTAGGGAAAACAAACTGAGTGGAACAAGGAGTGAACTATAGTGCTCACAGAAACACACCGCCCACACCTCTTTCCAAGGAAGGACTTGTTTCATAGACATGGGGTACGGCTGTGGGGGCCCCGTAAGCAGGGTCGGACAGCTCCTTCAGGGTCTGCCTCGGTGGGGGAGAGCTGCTGCACCCAAAACCATGCCCTTCCTGGGGCAATGCACATTCCGTGACTAGACAAATCCACATAAAGGCGCAGCCATCTTGTCCCCACACACAACGCTCAGAGGTACGATGTTCGCTCCAGAGTTCCATGCTGGGTCGGCCAAGGTTTTGTCAGCCTTGCGCTGCAGTTCAACTTCTCCCTGCCTCACCCTGCTTCTCTCCCTTACTTCCACAGCTCGTCCACCCCAAACTCCCTCTCACTGCCTTCTTTTGGAAAATCTACCCCGAAGTGCTAGTCCCCTTGCTTCTAATCCTTCTTCCCGCTACAGTCTGGAACGTTGTTTGGTTTGGTTTTTTTTTAAACACCCACCCGACCATGTCATTTCACCAGTGACTCAAAATCATCAACGACTTATTGGACCAGGTTATTTATTCTCCTGTGTATGTCAGGAGATCTGAGAAGTCAAAAACTGTACTCTTGGGGCACCTGGGTGACTCAGTGGGTAAGCCTCTGCCTTTGGCTCAGGTCATGATCCCAGGGGCCTGGGATCGAACCCCGTGTCGGGCTCCCTGCTCGGCGGGGAGCCTGCTTCTCCCTCTCCCTTTGCCTCTGTCACTCCCCCTGTTTGTGCTCTCTCACTCTCTGTCAAATAAATAAATAAAATCTTTAAAAAGAAATAAATAAAATTGTACTCTTTTCTGTAATTTTAAACGTTACCTACAATCAGTTCTGTGCATTGTAGGACACGAGGCCCTTTGGAATCTGACCCATCTGCTGGTCCACCCTCATCTCTCTCTGTCTTCAAAATGGAAGCTCCAGGAAGGCATGTCTCTCCGCCTCTGTGCCTGAGGCTGATTCTGCAGAGAATTCTCCCCTCTTGTTCTTCACCTGCTCAAGCAGTGCCAGGGAGCTCTACTTCACTCCTTCAAGAAGACTACCACACCCCTATACTTATCCCACCAGCAGCCCCCCCATTAGAGTGCTCCTTGCCTTTTTTTTACTTTTTAAGTTGAAGCATAGTCAACACACAATGTTACATTAGTTTCAAGTGTGTAACATAGTGATCGGACAACTCTACACATTATGCTGTGCTCTCCCCAAGTGTAGCTGCCCTCTGTCACCACAAACACTATTACATTATCCTTGGCCAGTGCCCGCTTCAGCAGCACATATACTAAAATTGGAACGATACAGAGAAGATTAGCATGGCCCCTGCGCAAGGATGACACACATTATCATTGGCCATATGCCTTATTTGTCTTTCATCCCTATGACTTCTTTATGCCATAACTGGAAGCCCATACCTCCCACTGCCCTTCACCCATTTTGCCCATCCGCTCACCCCCTCTTCTCTGGCAACCATCAGTTTGTTCTCTGTATTTAGGGGTCTGTTTCTGCTTTTTTCATTTGTTCTCTTGTTTCTTAGATTCCACACAGAAGTAAAGTCATGGTATTTTTCTTCCTCTGACTTACTGCACTTAGTATAATACCTTCTAGGTCCATCTGTGTTGTTGCAAATGGCAAGATCTCATCCTTTTTTAAATTGCTGAGTAATAGAGCACTCCTTATCTTTACTAAATCTGGTCACTTGTCAGTCTACCTACCACTTCACATTCCCCATACTAGACTGTTCTCTAGGGCTAGGATGCTATCTATTTTTCTATCTTGGGTGTCCAACCATAATGCCTAGTTTACATTAGGAAATATTAGTTGAATAAATAAGTTGAATAAATTCATCAAAAGATAATTTTTTGTGTATGAATGTTAATAGCAGCTTTATTCATAACTGTCAAAAACTGAAAACAAGAAAATATCCATCAATAGATAAATGGATGAACAAACTGGGTATATAGTCTTAGTCTGGTAAGGCTACCATAAGAAAATAGTATGCACTGTGTAACTTAAACCACAGAAATTTATTTTTTCTTGTTCTGGAGGCTGGAAGATCAAGGCATCAGCAGATTTGGTTACTCCAGAGGCCTCTCTCCTTGCTTGCTGATGCCTACTTTCCCGCTGTGTCCTCACATGGCCCTTTCTCAATGGATATGTCAAAAGATAATTTTTAAAGGAGGGCATAATCATACCTCTCATATAGCTATAAAATGAACACATGTCAGAGATTTTATTTAAGTCATTAATGAAGGAGAGAACCAGTAACATATTACAACCTATTCAAAAGAGAATCCAAAACACAAATATATAGACATCTGGAATCCTGAAATTTACAAATAAATGCAATGTCTTTCACGTTTTCCCCTACAGTTTAATTAACGGCTAACTCCTCCACCCCAAATTATGCATTTATTTATCAAGTCATTTGACATAATTTTTTAAAATCCACACAACAAAATGCTTTGTTCTCAAATACCCTAGAGAAAAATCCTTTTCAGCTTTAGTCATTTAGTTAAAGCCAGCAGTCTGATTTAGGTCCTGGGGCAGATGGAATCCCCCTGTCAGTTGTCCTCTTGTTTCCTCTAAATTTTCACAGATATGGCCCAATTCTTAGCAAGAGATATTATTAACAATATCAATATTAACAAGGGAAAGACTTTGTTATCTTAGGTGCTCTGAAGAGTTAGAAAAAGCTCACCACCTTTGGGTGATGCGTAAGGCTCTATCAACCCTGATTTTCACCGCTGCTTTCCTGGGGGAGAGAGAAGTCTTGTGGGCCCAGCTCCCAAGGCTGGTACCAAAATGGAGCTGGATGTTGGGGGAGAAATGTTGGGCAATGGGGCCCAAGGGGAGAAAGGAGAACAGGAAACTAGTGAGGCGATTCTGAGTGAACAGCATCTTGGAGGGAAGAGTAAAGAGCCCTGAACCGCACAGACTACCTCTAGATGTGGCAGCTTGTGAAGAGGTGACGCGGGGCTCAAGGGGTCAGGGCTCTGCACATATAAAATCAGAACATCCAAGTGTTTGAAAGCCCTCAGACATTGGCACTGCCAAAAGGCTAAGAAGTTGCACAGAATCCACGTTGGCTGGATCCCTGAGCCCGCTTGAATGGGCTCTGCTCCGCTCAGCTCAGTAAAGGTGGTGCCCCCCGCCCTGTCTCGGCCCGCGGAGATCCTTCCCCAGTGTGCTCTGAAAGGCCAAGCCGTGTGTCACAACCACGTCACACGCTCCCATACACAACCCCGGGTCGCCCCCAGGAACCCCTCGGGGACACCCTTACTTCCCCCGGGTCCCCTCCACACCTTTGCTCTCCACCACAGCACTTTTAAACTGCTCTGGGGCCCAAGCTCTTGAGTCAGGAGCTCTTTACCTTTTCATTACCAGCTGATCTTTTTATTACTTTCACAGACACTAAGTTTGTAAAAAAAAAAAAAAAAAATTGTCTAACAAACCAACCACATCTATTGCATAATAATCCTTGTCCGCTCGACAAGCAGCATTGCCACACTGAGTTGATGCAGTGCCAGTCAAAAGCAAAGACACTTCTCATGGTAAATGCATAATTTCCCTTAGACTTCTTTAAATATTGGAAACAGCTTAGGCCTTTCTCCCCATTTGGTGTATGGGGACCCCAGGTTGGGGACTTCTGAGGGCTAACATTGAGTGGGCGCCAGTGAAGCTTCCCTAGTCCCTTTTCACAGATGGGCAAACCAAGGCTGTTAGTCTTAAGGTGAACCGACGTCATCAAATTGACAAAGAATCAGAGTAAAAAAATGAGATTTTTTTTTTTTTTAAGTCTCCCCCTCTTGGTCTCTAATTCCTAGCAGTAGATTTTCTAAAAAAAAAAAAAAAAATAGAGCTGGGAGGGACTGCCACTTGCCCCTGAGGGAGCCTTTTCTACGTGCAGTGTGGACCTTTCTGTGGGATCTTGGAATTTGCTGTAGAGCCGCTCGCTGCCTGCTCCCGGCCCCGGGGTGGAGAGGCCTCGCCTATCCAGGCAACAAGAAACCCGAGAGGTTATCTGGTCAGGTTGTCCCAACGGGGTGTCCCAGGATGTTGACTGCTATTTTGAGGAAAAGGGCTTCTATGGTGAATTACTTGTGAGAAAGGCAGGGTTGAACAAAGGTAAACTGGTTTAGTTTAGTTTAGTTTTGTTTTCACTGCAGGACTTCCCTGAGCCTTTGAAATGCCTTTGGGCCTAATGACCCGCTGGGAGGATGAGATAGCATATATTATCACCCAAACTTATGGGACCCGAATTCTCTTTTTCATAGGAGACCTATTAATGCCTCATGGAACCCTGGGGTTCTGGGGAACGCTAGTTTGGGACTTGTGAGTCCCGTCCACCATTTCCAGATGAAGAAACTGAACTCCAGGGAGTGACCAGGCCAGAGCTGATTCCAGGTTGCTAGAGTCTAACCCCGGACTTTGCAAACTTGGGTCTTTCCCTCCATACCTCACCCACCATGTACCTTAATTTAACCCTGGAAAAAAATTAGCAGGGGACCACAGACCATGGAGGGAATTCTGCTCTGAGAGAAGCTGCTTCTGAGGTTCATGTGTGTCTCCGCAAAATCTCCCAGGCTGGTGGCGGCAGGAGGGACCCGGGAGGCAGGAACCCCACAGGACCACAGGGCGAGGAATGGCACAGCTGCTAGAAAGGGCTTCGCTCTGGAGGCCCCAGGTCATCCTCGCTCTAAGGCACCCATCTGCAGCAGAGAGGCTGCAAAGACACCTTGCACTCAGGAAGAGCCGGGCAGACTGGCCCCTGCAAGCCGGCATCCCGGGCCAGAGAGACCTGGGCCAGCGACTCCCAGGGGTCTTCGGGGAAGGTGTGCCCAGGAAGAAGAGAGCACCCACTGCGCTCCAGAGCTGGAGAAGCGGCATCTGCAGCCAGGAGCGAAGGCTTGGCGGGGCTCCAGGCTGATGTGCCCGCTAGCCTGGGGCGTGTTCTAGGGGCTGCAGGCGGCAAGATAAACAGGCACTGGGCCCCCTTTTCAGAGCAGCCTCAGACACTCACTCCAGAGACCGGATGCCAAAAAGAACAATGAAGAGCTGGGCCTTTCCTGGGCAATGGTCCTGCTGCAGCTGGGATGTAGGGTCTTTCCCCTCTGCCCAAAGCAGCTTCCGAGCTTCTGGGGAGACCCCTCCCACCCAACACTGAGCCACTCTGCTTGGCCAGGTTAGACCTCCCCTGGCCAAACCAGATCCTCCCCCCTCCCTGCCTGCCCCTCGGAGTGTGGGAAGGGCATGGTGAGTCGCTGTCCTCTTGCCTTAGGTGACCACACCCGACTCAAGCCTTGTTTCCCTTTGAGCATTGGGGATGTGGCTCCGAGCGGAGAGGGAAGCATTCTTGCGGGGGGCGCCTATCTGAGAGTAGCAGTCTGGCGGGGCCGTGCATGGGACTCTCCCTATTAGGCAGACACAGCCAGGTGTGTGGTTTCCAAGCCTGGAGTGGGGCTGGGACTGGGTCGCTCACCAGCCTTCTTAACTGTGGGCAAATTTCTAGGCCTCCTTGGGTCTTGGCATCTTCCTCTAAAATCTGACTTGGGAGGCTTGTCGGGGGCTGACTTACAGGCTACGCAGTGCCGCTCCGGTGGACTCGCTGGCATCCGCCTTCCACAAGAGGAGGATGGAGGCGGGTGACAGTGTTGAACTCACACCCCTGTGGACGTGGGAGGGGCGATGTGGGGAGCGGTGCCCCCAGTCCAGGACCCCAGCACATCAGCCCCGAGTGAAAACCTCCTCAGGGTCTCTTCAACAAGTACATGCATTTCCACCATCCTCATTACCCTCGTCTCATTCAATCAAGCTTATTCCAGACCTGAGCTTGACCCTCTACCAAATTAGTTCCCAGACAATCTGTGATGTCTTGGGACCACCACTTACCAGCTGGGGAACCTTGGGCAAAGTAGTTAGTCTCTTTGAGCCTCGGTGTACTCCTCTATAAAATGGGAAGGATAATATCAATTCCTAGGTTTGTCTTGTGAATTAGACTGACAAATGCAAAGTGGGCTGATTCCAAAGCTCAGGACTTAACCTCTGCTTAGAGTTTAAGGACTCACAGAGGTGACAAAGAAATGAACTCACCCAAAAGGCCCCGTAATGAATGGTGTTAGGACACAAGGAAGGGGTATTACTCTGGCTGGGGGTTGATCATTAGGGTCTCCCAGGTAGAGAAGGAAGGACCTTCCAGGTGGGGCAGGAAGAACCCTCCAGGTAGGGAGTATGCAGACGTGTTCATGGAACGTGAACTCCAGGGTGATGTGAATGGAGTGTGGGGTGCATACAGGAATTGGGAGGCTATGAGACAAAGTTGGAGAAGGTGGGTTGAGGAGCTCTCAGCACTGTGAGCCAGGTGGGGACCACATTTCACTGCTCACGAGGACTATGCTCACAAGGTTTTAGAAAGATCACCAGGTGGGTGTAGGGAGAGACAGGATTGGAGCAGGGAGACCAGGCTGGAGGTGGGTTCAGTTCTGCAGTGGAGATCCCACTACTCCAGACTGGGATAGAGGCAGGGGAGATGGGAGAGGAGATTCCTCTAAGAGAAGGGAAAGGGGCAGCATTCTTGCCTTGGAAGGTGAAGGAGAGAAAATTTCTCAAGTTGCTGGCTTGGGTGATTGATGATGCCATTCTCTGGGAGAAGATTCAGAGAAGGGGAAGATGATCCATTTGGATCCTACCAGGTCAAATGTAAAGTATCTGAACAGGTGGGGGTGTCCTCCACCCAGTTATGTAGCACATAGTAGGAACTTGATACATATCTGCTGGGCACCTCATGAGGGTGGAGAGTGGGGGTCTTCAGCATGCAGAGGGAGACAGCTTGGATGTCTTGGATTTAGATTATGTCCCTCTGGAAGCCCACACAATGTAAGAGTGGGGAGAAGAGCTCCAGGGGACAGACCAGGGGCAGGAAGAAGAGTCAAGAAGGAGCAATTGGAAATGAGTGAGGGTAACCAGGAAAGAGAGAGGTCATGGAAGCTGAAGGAAGAGACCGCTCCAAAAGGGGCGGAGTCACAAACAGTCTCTTAAATCCTGCAACCCTGGGCCCTGGCACTTGGGGGCAGGGCACAATCACTATGCACTTGCAAAGATTATAGCTGTTTTTACATAAAGGGAAGACTCATTCAGAGCTAGAATGAGCAACGTTGCTTCCTTTGAACATTTTTCTTGAATAAACCTCCACAGAATTAACATAGTTTTTAACTGCGTGACTGCACGTGCAAGGCTCTTGGAGTTGTCGGAGACTTCGTGGAGATTCAGGAACTCAGTAGAGAAGAGTGGCTAAAGGGTGCGGTCTTTGGAGGCAGACAGTGGTTCAGCTTGGTCTCCTCCACTTACTCATGTTAGGTCTGAGTCCTGACTCCACCACCTACTATCCTGCAGGTTACTTGACCCTTCTACTCCTCATTGCTCCACCTAGAAGTATGAGTTCTTACTGATGAGCGTTGTTGAGAATATTCTGTAAAATGAAGCATATGGAGCACTTAGCATAGTTTTCGCATATTGGCATTCAAGAAATGTTAGCTCTGGGGCGCCCGGGTGGCTCAGTCGGTTAAGCGTCTACCTTCCGCTCAGGTCATGATCTCAGGGTCCTGGGATCGAGTTCACATCGAGTCCCACATCGGGCTCCTTGCTTAGCAGGCAGCCTGCTTCTTCCTCTGTCTCTGCCTCTCTTACCCCCCTCCCCACTTGTGCTCTGTGCTCTCGCTCTCTCTCAAAATAGAATCTTTAAAAAAAAAAAAAGAAAAAGAAACGTTAGCTACAACAATAATATAAGACTAATTATTGTTAATCTAGTCAACAAATATTAACTGAGTGCCTACCATGTGCCAGGCAATATTCTAGGGCAGGTCCAGTAGAAATCCAATGCAAGCCATAAACACAAGCCCTGTATGTAATTTCAAAATACATATAATAGCCATACTCTAAAAATGCATAAATTACATGTATTTACATATAGCATTAGATATAATATACTTTATTTAACTTAATACATCCAAAATACTATCACTGCAACATGTAATCTATATGAAAAGTTATTAGCGAGATTTTTACATTCTTTTCTTATGTGACCACTTTGAAACGCACTGTGTGGCCACCATATTGCACAGTGTTTTCTAGGGGCTAAAGACACAATGATAAGTTGGGACAGAGTCTGCCCTCATAAAGCTTACGTTTTCGAAGGAGAGATGGACAATAAGAAAGAAAGAGAGTTATTGAATAAAATAATGATTGACTATAGTATCTAACCCCTACCCCGCCTAGGAATAGGATCTGACCCAGAGGGCTGAGGTATATTTCACTGACTGCTTATCTCTGCTCCACTGTGGAGTACTGTTTACCCAGTCCTATCTCCCTGATGCCCAGGAGACTTTAATCCTGTTCCCTGCAAGGGACAACACCACAAATCAGGGAGGATGCTTACTGAGCTGGTAAACTTAAAACAATCGTAAGTAAAAATAAAAATAACCATATTACTGGCGTGGATTTCATTAAATGAGATCCATTTTGAAGAACCACTTCCTTTATTTGAGGGCTGCAGAAAGAAGATGGTGCTAAGTTGTCCCCTAAAGTTAAATGGCAGAGGGAATATTGATATTCTTAAAAAGAAAAGTTATTTCTCTAAATTCATTTTATGATTTATTATAATGACTTCTTTTCTGCTTATGAAAATGGAACATTGTAAAAAGCCTGAAAATATCAAAAAGTATAAAGAAAGAATTTACCCAGACCCCAAAATGCAGAGATGAATATTTTGATGTATTTTCTGTCTTATTTTATATATAGATATGTAAGTATAAATGTAGCTATTTACTGATTTCACATGCATGTTTTATATACTTAAAATCAAACTGTAATATTCTGTTTCATATTCTGCTTTTTTGCCTAACACTGTTGCATGAGCATATTCCTATTTCACATTTCAAAATAGAGTTTACTTCTAAGGGCTACATAATGCTCTACCTTATAGAGATAGCATAACTTCTATTCTAGTTGGACATTTGGGTTGTTCCAATATTTTGATACTATAAATAATGCTGAATGAGCTTCCTTTTACTCAAATCTTGGTCGTCATTTTTTATTTCCTTCTCATAGATTCTAAGAAAGACTTTGCTTTGTCCAGAGCTATGGCATACTTCAGACTTCTGTTTCACCATGATGAATTAATTGCCTTAAAAAATGTTACATCCCCCACAAGCAACGTATGCGAAAGCTCATCTACTCGTATTCTCCCCCAAGTCTGGTATTACCATTGAAACATTTTTTGCTATTTTAAAGGGTTAAAACGGTGACTTTAGGATTGTTTTAATTTTCATTTCTCTGTTTTCTAATGATTTTGAACATACCCTTTTATGGTTATTAGCTGTTTGTTTCTCTTCTACTGTTCCTCTTCTACTGTAAACTGTTTATGTGCTTTGCTCATGTTTCCTCTGTTCTTTAATGTAGTGGTATCATAGTGTGACTTAAATTTGTACTTGTCTAATGACTAACAGTTTTGAGCACCTATTCACATGTTTGTAGATCATTTGGATATCCTTCTTGGGAAATGCCTATTCAAGTCTTTTGTCCATTTTTAAACTTAGTTTCTGTCTTTTCTTGATTTTAAGAAGTTCAGGTATATATTGGCAGTATATAGATATTGCAAACATCTTCTCCGAGCCGTTTCACTATCTTAAAGATGTTTTCTGATAAACAGAGATTCTTAATTCTAATGAAGTCCAATTTATCACGTCTGTCTTTTAAAGTTAGTATTTTTGTGCCTCTTTAGGAAAGATTTTCCTAGCTCAACATCATAAAGATATTCTCCTGTTTTCTCCTAGAAGCTTGATTGCTTTGGCTTTCGTATTTTGTTCTATAATCAATCTCACATTAGTTTTTGTGAATGGTATGAGGTAGGGGTCAAGGAATCAAGATTTATTTCCTTTCCAATATGGATATACAATTGACCTAGCACTGATTATTGAAAAGATTATCCTCTCTTGCTCTGCACTGCATGGAGCTTTGGTTATAAGTCAAGAGACTGTACATGTCTGAGTCTGTTTCTGGACACTCTAGTCTATTCTATTTGTCTATACTTTTACCAATGCCACATTGTCTGAATTAGAGTCATTTTATT
>NC_138374.1:101133386-101248510 GCF_054177405.1 Leptonychotes weddellii | reverse complement strand
CACATTTTTGTTGTGTAAGCCACCCAGTTTGTGGTACTTCATTACCACAGCCCTTTTGAACTAAAACAAATACATAGATCAATTCTGGAGGAATTGACATCTTAACGATAGTAAGTTTTCTGATCTATGAACATGGTATATTCCTCCACTTATTCACATGTCTTCAATTTCTCTCAGTAATGTTTTGTAGTTTTCTTTCCTTTTTAAAGATTTATTTATTTATTTATTTTAGAGAAGAGAGAGTGTGTGAGCAAGGGGAGGGGCAGAGGGAGAGAGAGACCAGCAGACTCCCCATTGAGTGGGGAGCCTGACATGGGCCTCGATCTCACGACCCTGAGATCATGACCTGAGGGGAAATCAAGAGTCGGACACTTAACCAACTGTTTTGTAGTTTTCAGTGCAAAAGTCTTGCTAATGATCTTTGTCAGATTTTATTCCTAGGCACTTGATGTTTATTGATGCTTTTATTCATGGTACTTTTTATAAATCTCACTTTCGACTTGTTTGTTGCTAAGTATATAGAAATGCGATAGATTTTTATATATTGATTTTGTAACCAGAAGTCTTGCTAAATTTACTTCTTTTTTAAGAGCTTGTAGTTTCTTTTGGATTTTTCTATAATCATGTAATCAGCAGATAATTTTATTTGTTTCATTATTTATGCTTTTTTTTTCTTTTTCTAGCTGTATTGCACTAGATAGGGTTTCCATTACAACACTGAATAGAAGTGGTGGTACTGGATAGCCTTTCCTTGTTCCCAAACTCAGGAAAAGTGTTCCATACGCCACTACTATCATATTAGTTATATATATATATATATATATATATTGTAAATTCACTTTATGAGATGAAGAAAATGTAGGATCTGTTTTTATACTATGTGCATAAATATACTATGTATACTATGTACATATACTATAAACATACTATATATATATACTATATTCATTATGTTGCCTTGCTCTGATTATTTGTTTTGGCATCAGTTCCTCTCTATTTTAATTATTATAAACTTATAATACAATTTTGTATTTTGTAGAATAAGACTCCTCTCCTTTTTCTTTTTTTTCTTTCCTTTCTTTCATAAAATCTTTTTAAAATATTCTTTCCTATATATGGAATCTTGACTGAAATCACATTTAAATCTTCAAATTCAATGAAAATTTTCATCTTCATAATATACAATAAGTGTTGTGAGCACTGAGTAAGTATTTCTCCATTCACCCAGGTCTTCTTTCACATATAAAGTGGGGTTTTTTTCATATAGTTTCCATATTTTTAAAAATTATGAAATATGTTTATGTACATTATATATATACTATATACTACACACATTCTACATATGATATGTTATGTGTATACATATAATGTACATTGTAAAGACTAATAAAGTAAACATCCATATATGTGCCGCCTGATTCAACAAAGCATTACCTCTGCCTCTGGAAACCTTCTCCCAGTTGTCATCTGCCATTCTCTTCCCACACTGAGGAGACCACAATATAATTATCTGTGCTAATAATTCTCTTGCTTTCCATTAGTTTGACCCCATACGCATGGTATGTGTCTCTAAAGAATGTACTGTTTAGTTTCATCTGTTTCTTTTTTCTTGCTCTGTTTGCTCAGCAGCCTGTAAGAATCAGCCGCGTTGTTCTGTGTAGTTACCATTTGTTCATCTTTCGTTGATCTCTAGTGTTCCATTTTACAAATATACCAAAATTATCCCTTCTACTATTGATAAACATTTGGATTGTTTCCAGTTGTTTTGTATTGTGAACAACGTTGCCATTAATTTTCTTGTAAATGTCTTTGGTATAAAGGTTATTTCTAAATGAGCTATTACTTTTCTGGATTATACTCATATTTCTTCATAGTCTTTCATATGTCTTACGCAAATGACTGATATATTTTTGAGCACTTTTCTGTCTTTTCTCGAGATGAAAAACTGTCACAAACATGACTTCAGGTCTCAGTCATGCTCCAGTATCGTTCTCCCTGAATCTGCTTTCATTTTGTAGATGAGAAAAGTGATTCGACCAAGATGATAGTGATTGCCGACAGGCAGGTTAAAGCCAGGTGTCCTCCCCTCATATTGATGCCGCCACCCACAGAGCAGGCCTGGTAGATTAGGAGGGAGAGTATTAAAATATTTTCCTAATCACAGTCATTTCCCTGTGATTAGGATTATGAAATGGAAAGCTGTGGTTTGGGCTTGGACATGGGAACAGATGCCTAGCAGAGTGAGGGCAGATGTGGGGCATCAAAGGCAGTGAAGTCTGAAGTCCTTTTCTCCAGGGAAGGTCCCTGTCCCATCCTGGGGGACGCCCTGCCCAGCAGCCTGGGGGACGCCCTGCCCAGCAGCGGGGGGGAAGTGGTTCAGGCTAACCCCGGCCAGGTAAGAACCATGCTTCTGTTCTCCTTGGGACTAGGGCAATTCAGGCAGGTGGGGCATAGGAGAGCATGTATGTGTTCTTGTATGTGTGTGTGTGTGTGTGCACGCGCACGCGCACACGCGGGTGCTGGAGTGTGCAGAGACGTGTAACAAGGTGGTTGCTCTCTGCAGGTGCCCAGTTGTCGTGTTGCCTCAATGTATGTATTTCTGGGATCCTCTCCCACCCTGTTTGTGCTTCTCTCTCATCATCTCCTCCTCTCTCCTCCCCCATCCATTTCTTCTTCTGATAGCTCTGTTACCTCCTGATTTCCAGGCTCACTCAGAATTGAAGCCTAAAGCCCCTACCCCTGTCTGTGATCAGTGAGCACTGGGGGAAGCGGGAGGAAGGGCGGGGGCAGTGAGAAACCTGGGTGCTGGTCCTGGCCCTGCCAGGGACCGACTTTCTCACAGACCCTGAGGCAGGACTGGCCATGTCGAGCGAGTGAACCAAATCCTTTGAAAACGACCTTGATCCTTTTAGCGAGCCGTGCTGTCAGGCAGTCCTACATGGTAGGGATTTTTTCTCTCTCTCTTTTAGCTGCCTGGCATTTAGTCACTACCTTTTATGTGGCAGGCACGTGGTGGGGGCCGGGGACACAGATCCAGATCAGGAATGCTCAGTGACGTGGCAGCGTGATAAACGGTCCGGCAGCAGCGGCCCCCGGGGCTTTAAGCCAGGGTAGGAGGCCCGTGGAAGGTACTGGGAAGACTGCCCTGAGGAGGGGCCGTTTGAGCTGTGCGGAAGGTCTAGTAGGAGACAGCCAAATTGGCACGTATGTGGAGGGAAGCAGGGTGTTTCAGGCTGAAGGAGAGCCTGGGCAAGGCCGGTCAGGGGAGCTGGAAGCGGGTCCATGTGGCTGGCGTGCGGGATAGGCTGTGGGGCCGTGAGCTGAAGCCGGAGGCCCCCAGGCCTTACGAAGGGCTTGAGTCCGAACACAGGACATGTGCTTCTCCAGGCTGACTGGGCCTGAAAAGCCCTTGGGAAGCCCATTAGGAGGCAGACTCCCGGGTCTTACTCAGCCTACAGAGTCGGGATCTCCACGAGCAGACCTTGGAATCGGCCTCTCACCAGTGTCCCAGGCATGTCCACACAGGCCCAGGTCACACCAGCCCTTGGCAAGTGGCGGAAGAGTTCTAAGCCGGGGGGAGACAGGTCCCAGTGCTGTCTTGGGCCTCTGCTGGAAAGAAAAGGGAAGAGCCTGAGGGAAGACCCTGGAGCCGTGAATAGCATCCCCAAGAGCCACTGACAGGACCAGTTGGCTCTGTGTGCTCCTCAGACCATGTGCCCCACGTCCAAGACAGGGGTGACCAGCTCCTCAGGCAATACAGTGGAGCGATGGCAGAGGTGTCCCTCCCACCCCAGTCCCACTCCACCCACCTCTAATGGTGTGACCTTGAAGGACCATCTCTCACCCATCCCTTTATCCTAAGTGAAACCCGATTTCCACATCCAACATGGCTCCTTGTTCAAAGCTGCGTGTTCAGAGCCTGTTGAGGGAAGGCGGGGAGGAGGAGTGAGAGGTGGTGTTTTCATCCAGGCTAAGTGGAGGGAGGCTCCTTGGATGCTGGGTCTCCCTCGCTGTTCAAATGGAGGAAGAAGGCTATGTGATTGCTACATCCCATGTATTTGTGTTCCTCCTAGATTTCTCTCCAAAACACGGCAATGAAGGATTCTGATACACAGGACATAAGGGAGTTCTCCAGTCCAGAAAGGTGCCATGCTCAAGGTAGCCCACCTTCCAAGGACTCCCACTTCACAGGACAGTGTCCAAGCTCCTCACCCGGACACCAGATGCTCTCCAGCGGGCCACACCACCCCTGCCTTGCAGCTTCAGCCCGGCTCTTGCTTTTCCAGTGTGACTTTTACTCATAGTAACAATGGAACCAGGCAGTTTCACACCTGGATGCCTGTGTTTATGCTAATCTGTCTGACAGAAATGGTTCTCCCACCCCTCCCCCTCTGTCTGGCTAGCTCCTGCTCTTTCTCCATGACCCGGCGCTCCGCGATACCCCTCCCACCCAACACATACCTCAGTCACACACCTCAGCTGTTCCTGTGAGCCGACCATACCACCACCCTGTGCTAGCCTGACTGGGGAGCACGTATATAGAAAGTTTCTGTTTCCCTCCCCGGCCCAACTTGACCAGAAATTCCTCAAGGACAGGGCCTGGGGTGTTACATTTTGTCTTTCCAGTGTCTGGTGCATAGTAGAAACTCCATGGATATTTGCTGAACCAAACAGAATCCAAATGAATGAGAAATGCCTTCCGATGCGTGAATGTTGTGATAAATTAATAGCTTCTGAGGATATGCTTGTTGGTATTTGTAGATGGCTTTTCAAGCCTCTGTAGAGATGTGACACCCATCCCCCTATATTAAGTGTAAAGTAACAAATTTAATGAGTAAACTGAAGGTGATTATTTGCATCTCAAAAGGGGGGGGGCAGGTTTCCTTTAAACATTAAGCTTTTGCTGGAACTTTCAGAAACTTGCCTTACAGATCATTAACTTCTGGGGGTGGGGAACAGGAGTCATGAAGTTACCTCCAAGAGTCTGGGTTCTGAGATGCCTCTGAAAGGAGAAAGCAAGGCAGAAGATCTTGGAGCCCCGCAGGACTGGATTCGGGTTCTGACTAGACTAGCCATGTGGCCTCAGGCAAGTCCCTCAGCTCTCTATACCCCGATTTCCTTATCCCTAAAGTGGAGATACACTACACTCACTCGGTGGGATTGTTGTAAAGATCTAAAGGATCCTATATGGAGTCTCTTAGCTCATAGAAGTTTCCCAGTAATGGTAAGAGTAATGTTGTTGGGTTTGACATTGCACGTGGACGAGAGGAAGGGGTCTTACCAGGTTTCCAGAACTTTACCTTGGATTGCCAGAGTAAGGAAGGCAGAAAGTATCCAGACCGGAAGGGCCAGACCGCTGCTGCAGCGTATTTTTTGTCTCACAGCACTTGACAATGTTTTGATTTTTTAGACTAACTCTTTCCATGCCGAACATGCGCATGCAGAGTGCTGCCCCCTCCCCCCCGTGCGGTGTGGTGGAGGTGAGGGTCTTGAACTCTAGAAAGCATACCACTTACGAGCTCCGTAATCTTGGGAAGATCACCTAACTCAGTTTCCTAATCTGTAGAAAGGAGACAATAAACAGTACCCATCTTTTAGGGTTGCCATATGAGATAAGGAATGTAAAGTGCTTAGCCCAATGCCAGGTGCACGGTACCTCCATAAATCCCCGTATATGGTACAGTATTGTATTATGAAGGGATCCGTACTAAGAAACGGCAGTAAGTGCCCTGTTGGAGGAACAGCTTGCTCTGGGAATATGGAAGGAGGTAGGGATTCACTTGCCAGAGCACTGACCCCAGACTTTGGAGACGGGAGAGCTGTGTGACCTTGGGCCTGTTCTGTAACACACAGGGTGTGCCCTAGATAATCTCTCAGGTTCCTAAATTAGCCCAAGGCCAGTCCAGCACAGCTCCCCAGACAGCTGCCCTCAGGCCTGGGGGGGGCTTGAGCCTTGCCCAGATGCCCCCACTTACAGGGTAAGTCCTCCTCACTCAAGAGCCAGGCCTCCCCCGGAAACCATCCCTCGCCTCCACCCCTGCGCAGGCACTTAGCAAGCACACTGGGTGGTCCTGTTGCTGTGCCTGTCATCTAGACGGTGACAGTAGCACGCAAGTACAAATAGGAGAGCAGCCCATACTTGAGTGAGAAGCTTGTGGGGCTGAAGGAACAATGAATGAGCACTTTTCCCTTTGCAGAGATTTCTGGAATCTCCTGGGTCCTAACTCTCTTATTGCTTCCCATCCTTTGTTGACAACTGTTTGCAAAGAGGTGAGATTCCTTTATCTCCCTCTGGGTGGAAAGAGAAAGAAAGCTCCGTTGGTTTGGGCCACAGGCTGCAGGGGAAGACCTTTGCTGCTACTTCCTCCCAGGTGTGGAAAAAGTGACAAGGTCTCTTCAGGAGGCCCCAGGGCTCTGAGAACCGGTCCCTATCCCAGGGGCTGGCAATGCAGGTACCAGGCTCTCCCGCTGGCAGGGCAGGATGAGGGAACCCGCCTGCACTCCGGGTACCCTTGCGCCTCTGGAAAGCAGAAACGAATGACCTTGACCTCTGAGGCGAGGGCCCCTCGGAGAGGGCGGCCCGAGTTCTCTGGAAAAGTTGTCTAAACAAAGGTCATTTCTTAGCTTCCACCCGGAGGGCCGAGCCTCCCCGCAAGCCGCGGGTGTGGAGTTACACGCATTCCCGCGGAGCCGGGGAGGAACGCGGTGTCTTCCTAGCCTTGGCTCGCGTGGAGCCGGGTCCCACGCCGCGCGCGCCCCGAAGCCTCGCCAGGGCCCGCGCGAAGGGGTCGGTCCCGCGGCGTCCTCCGAGCGCCCCGAGCCCCCTCGGTCCCCGCGCCCGGGCCCCGGCCCCGCTCGTCCTCCCTTGCCCGGGACGTGGGAGCCCGCGGCCGGCCGCGCCGGGAGCAGGAGGCGAGCGGAGGGCGGCGGGGGCCGCGGTGGGGGCACGGGCCCGCTCCTCCAGCCCCTTCCGCCGCCCCGCCTTTCTGCCCTCGGCGCTCCCTCTCTCGGCTCCCGGCCTGGGGCGCGCCAGGCTTGGCCTCTCCCCGGGGCTGGCAGAGCCGGGAACGAGCAGCCCATGCCGCTGCCTCCCCGCCCGGGCCGCGCCCGCTTCCCCCCGCGGACCCGCAGGCAGGCGGCGGCCCGCACCCCACCGCGCGGCCGGAACGGAGGGCAGAGGGCCGGAGGAGGGCCGCGCCGCTCCGCGGGATGGAGGGGGTGCCGGAGGCGGCTGCGGCCCGGCCCGCGGGAGGCGGCCCCCAGTGAGTACGCGGGAGCGAGGCGCCGGGCCGGCGGGGGCGGCGGGGGGAGCGGAGGGGATGGGGGGGTGCCGGCCGCGCGCGGCCTCGGAGCGGACCGGGGCGCGGGGAGGCCGCCCTGCGCGTCCTTCCCGCTTCGGCCTGCGGGAGTCAGAGCCGACCCCGGGCTCGGCCCGGCCCGACAGGCGGGCGGCTCCCCGGAAGGCTGCCCGTGCCCCGGGGAGCCCCGTGCAAGGCTCGCGTGCTCGAAGGGCTCCAGGCCCGGGTGCCCCGGGAATGCGGTTCCAGAGCCTACCCGTCAGAAAGTTCTTTTCGTCTGGCTGGCCTTGCCCCGAATCCCCTGCTTTCTGAGCTGAACTTTAGAAGAGAGGATTCGGTGGCTGGGCTGCAAAGAGAAAGTTGGTAAATTCCAGATCAGCTGGTGGAGGAAATGATCTCGCCCTCCTGAAGATACTCCTCATACTTCACAGGCTTAAGGCTGATGTGACATTTGCACTATGTATGTATTTTGCTTTATGAACTATGTACATTCCTGAAACATGTATAAATCGAATTGCAATAAACGACAATAGAGGGACTTGCCATTTCAGAGAATCCTGTGGTGAACTTTAGTTCATAGATGAAGTGAAAAATTAACTCCTAATTTGTAATTTACGTAAATATGCATTTTTATACATGCAGTTTACTTCTAGTGAGACATATCTAAATGTATGGTGTTCAGGGAGCTTTTTCTCAGAGAGTGGGGTAAATACTAGTGCACTGAACCACTCGGTGAATAAAATCCCATGCTCACTTTCATTCTCTGTGGAGACATTGACATCAGCTCCGCCACCAAGGAGCTGTGTGATTCTGGCAAGTCACTTAACCTCTCCAGACTGGATATTCTCACCTACAGAATAAGGGGAGTCGGGGGGTAAGTGATCACCTGATCACTGAGTGCTTTGAAAGAGCCACCGGCCTTGGAAGGAGATTTGCATTCCAAATCCAGCCTTCTTTCAGCCCCTGTGTGACCAGATCTCTGTGTGCCTCAGTTTCTCCACCTGTGAAAATGAGGAAGATAATCCCCTCCTGGCAGAGTGTGTGAGGATCACTAGAGAGAGTGTGTTTGAAAGCTCTTGCAGGCCCGCCTGCCACCGAGCAGACGTGGATAGGAGCCGGTGACTCGTCATGGCCACCCTTTGCGCCCGGCCCCATGCTGCTGACCTGTGGCCTGTACACAGGAAGGCACCTTCAACCCTGGTTGTGTTGAAGATACCCTGTGTGGTATCTTCCCGAAGTCCCTCATCCCCTTTGGCTCCCCTTAAAAAAGGAGGAGCTTGTTAGCTCTTAACAGATGTTGACATCCTCCCCTGAGTCCTCCTGTCAGCAAAGACAGAGGCCAGGGCCTGGGAAATCTGGCCCCTGTTGTCACTCTGGTCCACATTAGGCTGTTGTTTGAAGCTTCATTGTGCCCCATCTGTAAAATGGGGCTAGAAAAACTAGAACACTGCTCAGACTTGGAAGAAAAAACTCAATAACTTATTTGTGCCATCCAGTGATTTATACTTTTCAAAGTTCTGTCCCCAGGTTGTTCTCATCTGCACAGGCTTCAATACCAAGGCACTTTGGGGACCCAGGAGGTTGTTGGAGCTACTAGCCACATGCTGGGTCTCAGGAGCTCTGTCTGTTTTCTCCTCCAGAGGGACCCAAATAGGGAGCAGAACAACCAGCACCATGGAGATGACCTTGGCTGTGGAGAGAAGTGGCTCTGAGCCACAGCTGGATAGTGGACACCTCCCAAGACCCTGTTCCTGCTCTCTGGAAGACAGAACACCCAGCCTGATGGTCCCCCAAGACCCCAGGGCATGGGGGCTACAACTCCCAGGTCCCTCTGTGCTGGAATCCAAAGTGAGGGCCTTGAAGGAAAAAATGACGGCAGGCAAACAAGTGGTGAGCCCTGGCCTCACTTCTCACGAGCGGCCATCCAAGAAACCCAAATGCAGGCGAGTCAAGGTGGGCGGAGCTGGGGGCTCTGGGCACTGGGGGCAGTGCCTTATCCTTGTCTGATCGGGTGGAGAGGAACCGCCTTCTGCTGCAGGAGATGCTAAATGTTGGGGGCCAAGAACCCCCCAGGGTAGGAATCCCAGCCTGGACTCCACCCTGGCACAGAGGACTACCAGGTGAGGCTCACTCTGTAGGTCTGGGTGGTGGGGGCCAAAGGAGGGAGTCCAGGAGGAGACGAGGGGCAAGAGGGTACCTGTGGCGGGGTGTGGCAGGAAAGGGAGAAGGGCACAGCTGCCGGCCATCTAATTCCTCAAGATGTCCTCTTATTCTGGGCTTTGACATAGATTCTTTACCACCTCACAGCTAGCCTGTTTGCTGAAGACCCCCATGGCCCCCCAGACCAACTGGAGGCTACCGTCAGAGCTTGGGGTGGTTTCTCCCCTGTGGCTTACAGCCCTCTCTGGAGTGGCTCTCGGCACCTTCCTCCGGTGACCTGCCCCCAGCCCCCCGGGGGAGCTCAGCGCCTCCTGGCGGAAGCCCCACCCGCAGGGGGCAGGGTCCTGTCAGGCGGCAGCTCCGCTGGGATGTGTAAGTGTTCGGGCCTGAGGGAGCCTTCTTTCCGTGCTTCCCCCGGCTCCGAAAGTCCACTCCTCACCCCACACCAGAGAGGACCCATGCGGTCCCCTTGGCCCGCGGTCGCGCCCCCCAGCTGTAACCATGACATGCTGTGCCTCCACTTCTTGGGCTGAGACACAGAGCGGGGTTGAGTGTGTCTCGGGAACAAGCCGCTCCTGGAGACAACTTTCTTCCTTTCTTCCCGGTGTTCGTTAAGTCGCAGCTGAGAGCCCGGTTTCTGACTCTGCCCTGAGCTCCGCTTCTGTTCTGTGTCCTAGAGCGACCAGCAGGGGACGTGGACTGGGACTCAGGCATCTCCCTGCAGGACTCGGACCAGAACAGGTGAGAGCCCACGGTGCGCACGTCCTCTCCTGCCCTCCTCTTCCTGCAGCTGCTCCTGCCCCCCACCTCTCACACCCCACCCCACCCCTCGTTTGCCCGGCACCAGGAGAGTGGGAGTCCTCGAGAAAGCCAGAGGCAGGCAGGACCCCCTCCTCACCCTGTGCATCCACCCCCCACCCTCCGCCCCGCCACCGCACCAGCAGACCAGTGGACAGCGGGCCACTGTGGGTCCTCATGTCTGAGGCCCCATGGAAGGTGTCAGCCCCCCCAGTGCTCACAGGTGCCTGGCCACTGGGAGAAAACCACTGGGCACAGGACACAGGGCCAAAAGCACTGCCAACCACCTGCTCTGCATCCCTGGGCATCCTTTCTCCGGCCCTGGGCTCAGTCTCTTGATCTCTAAGGTGGCCCAAATAGTGTCTGTCTGGTTTCCTTCCCAGGACTGTGGTGAGGCTAACAGGAGAGAATGTGTGAAAATCCTTAGGGAAAGTCCACAGATTGCAAAGCGCTTCCCCCACAGTGCCTTCCCCACCCAGGGGGTCTGCTGGCTCCTGCAAAGGAGTTCACCTCCGACATCGCACGGTCACAGACCAGTGTCTCTGGGTGGTTGGCGCAACGGCGTGCTCGGGGCCGTGGGGCCACTCTCTGGAGTGGGCAGGGTCCTGGCAGGATGTGCGCTCCGTGGGGCTGAGGGCCACCCAAGTGCCTGCTCAGAGGTTGGCCTCCATCTTCAACGAGCTCCTGGCCCCGGGCGCACCGGGCTCTGTGTATCCAGCTGTGCAGTGACGTCACTTGGTGAGGGTCTCCTGGCGCCTGTGGGGGGCAGAGGTCAGAGTTGTTGCTTCTTCATTCCCAGGCCATTCCCTGCAGAAATTCCACTTCAGTTGACCTGCCTTCCAGAAAACGTGGATGAGGCCCCCCTGGTCCTGCTTTCACAAATCGAGGGCTGCCCCGATTCAGGCGATCCAGCTTCTGCTTGGCTACTGGCCTCTGCCGTGGCCTTGGCCAAGGGCCTGGTGGAGTGGGGGCTTTCTGGCTCCTTCGTCCCTCATTATTTATGACTTGGAATCATAGTGGGCTCCCCTCTGCCAGGTCCCTACATAGCCCGGCCACCATATGGAGGAGTGTGACTGCAGAAAGGACTGGTCCTCAGTGACACGCTTTCGTCCTCCGCGTCCCCTCCTCCTTGTCTGGGGAGCCCATGGAGGAGGCAGCTGGGGCAGACGTACCGCGTGTCCTGTGACATGGTGCCTCCTCTTCCTGCAGCTGCTCCTGCCCCCCACCTCTCACACCCCACCCCACCCCTGTCCCGGGCCAGAGAGAGGCTCCGCCCCAGCATGTTGCCCCTCGGGGCTTTGTCCAGAGCTCACTGTTCAAAGGAGAAACCAAAGCTCCTGACTGGCTTATTGGATAATAAGTAATAAAAATATCCAGTTTAGAGGAGGAGAACCTCAACTGTGGTGGAGGAAGGGACTCCCCCCACCCCCAAGCCCTGTGAGGAGATGGTGTTCGTGTAAAATCCTCGGGATGGGGATTTCTGGACTATTGTTTAAACTGCCAGGGCACCTGCAGCATTTTAGGGTTCAAGTGGGGTATATGTGTGCAGGTGTAGGATGTGTAGGTGTGTGCATATATGTGTGATGGGCAAGCGTGTGTCTGTGTGTGTGTGTGTGTGTGTGTGTGTTGAGGAAGAAGTTGTCTTAGTGAGCCTTAGGACTGTGGCCAGCAGATATCTGGGCATAGAGTTGGCATGGGGAAAACTTTGTCCTCCGGGGTGCCCCATTGACCTGCAATCTACAGTCAGGCCCCTCCCGAACAGACACCCAGGCTGAAGGGCCAGGGAACATACCCTAGTTCAAGGCTGAGAGAAACATCGGCCATGTCTTGAGGCCACCTTAGGCAGAGCGCCTCATTTGGTTCTATTCTTGAGTCTCCTGGGCAGAAATTAAAGTAGTCCCTAAGACACTGCAGGCTCCATCTGTCCCCTGAGGGGGATGGATTTATTGATGCCATTTCCTTCTAGCTGAACTTCCCAAGAGACCTCTGAAATAAGGCCTGCTTCTCTCAGTTCTGTAATCCAGGAGTGCCAATGGGACCAGCATCCTGGGGATTTAGTGTCTGTACGGAGGGGCCTAGGGCCCTGGGCAGTGGCGTGTTCTGACGCGGTGGCCGTGCATCTTGGTGGCCGTCCTTCATGGGGTCAGGACATGCTCTGGCAGTGAGTCCTCTGATCTTCTCTGAGAGTGTGACGAAGAGAAGGTCCTGCCTCACGCTCAGGTCCAGCATCAGTGCCTTTCAGGATTGCCATCAAATATCCGTTTGACCACATTAATCCTTGTCTGCAGTTGTTACAGCTTTGCATGGTGATCGGACAAGAAGCTCATGAAATGATGGTCACTGCAGAGCCCGAGACAGTCGTCACTGTGTGACGGGGGGTGGGGGGGGAGGCGCAGGCCAGCCTGTTGGGGGGGTAATCAGCGGGAGAGTCGGCCTTGCAGGTGGGACACCTGAGATGCTACAGGAACACCAGAGGTGCCCTGGGACCCTAGATGCTAAGGGCCGAATGCAGAGGAGACCTCCGTCCCCTGACCCCGGGGTGGTCCCCTCTACTGGGGGGCAAGGGAAGGTTGAGTCCTAGAGAGCTGGAACATGCCGGTGGCCAGTCCTTCCCTCCGGAAGACCATGCCAGCCCTGCCCTTTTCCAGCCCCTGTTGTGTGCCAGGGCCTGTGCGAAGTCTCTGCCCACCTTCTCACTTTATCCTAATAACTAACTGTAGGGCTTGTTCTGTTTCCCTGACAAAGAGACCCCTCTGGGGAGAGGTTAAGTGACCTGCCCAGGGTCATACAGCTAGTAAGTGTGGGAGCCAGGATTTGCAGGCACCGGGGTCTGTGCTCTAACCCTTACACCACACTTCCACAGCTGTCCTCTCTGTGTCCCCCAGGCTGCTCCTCGAGTTAGGGATCTGGGGTCTTCTGCCTCCCCCAGTGCCGGCGAGGTGTTCTCGAGGATGGACAAAGAAGGGGAGGTGACAGTCTCCAAGGGCTAATCTTGTTTCTCTCCCAAGCCACCGTTGAGATGATTTGGGGCGTAGGCTCTGGTTTGGGGACAGGAGGGGTGGGAGGTAAGCACTTCAGAGAGGGCAGATGGGGCCAGTGCTGTCGGCCACCTGTTCACAGGCGGACTGGGAACTGGTCCCATCAGAGACAGGAGCGGGAAGGAGAGTGCAGCGGGCGCTCTGCTCAGGGCTGGCTCTGCCCTCTTCCATCCTTAGCAGCCCGTGGGCATCCCACCCCAACTCCATGAAATGGCCAGGACCAGCTCGGCCTCTTCCCTCTCTTGAGGCTCTGCGAGAGCAGATCAGGATTACAGGTCGCCCTAGGACCCCAAGTTAACCCAGCTTGTGCAAAACATATGTGAAGCCAGAGGTGCAGCAGCAGTCAAGGCAGTCCTCACCCCACGCCCTGCACCGAACGGGAGTCAGGAGCTGAAAGCACCCAGCTCCGGGCGGCTGCAGGTGCCAGCGCGCCCCCTTGAGGCCGGCTCGAATCAGGACGTCCGTGTGGGAGCAGTGCTCCGGATCAAGTGTGTCTGCAGGGCTTTAATGATTGCTCCGCTGTGCGCAAAATGGAGAGAAGAGGGTCTCTGGGGTTGTGTTTTATTTGTGCTCTGCTGTTGAAGGAAACTCGGAGGATTCCCTAGGTTGTTGACCGCCCCCCGCCCCGGCCGCCCCGCATCCCTGTGGCAGAATCGTGCCCATTTTGGAAGCTGAGGCTGGAGGGAAGCTCAGTCCCGTACACGCACCTCTTCATGAGAAGAGAAGGCAGAGTGCCAGCCCACAGCCGCTCACACCCTGGTGGGTCGCAGTTTTCCGGCCCCTGCTGGGATTGCTACAGGTCAAAACTCCCTGCCCCAAAGCAGTTCATAGACTGTAAAGGGAGGCAGGGAGGGAGCCCCCAAGAATTTCCGAGGCCTGGCCTGTGGCTCAAGGGTTCAGGCCCACAGCTGCGAGAAAATCTCCGGCTTGTTAAAAATTAACATATTAACTCGCATTTCTGGAGAGCATCCTGTGAACCAACCACTGTGTCTGATTTCAGAGGGAATTGCCCGTTTGTGCGCTCACTGCCGTCTTTGTCTGTACCAGCTTTAGCCAAAGTTGTTGTTGCTGGGTCTCCTCCTCGCGCTCCTTGGGGACAAAAACTATGCCGGTCTTCTCTCTGGGGCCCCGTGCCTGCCAAGTAGCTGCAGGGAACAGGCCCTCAGGAAACGTTTGGCAGAAGCTCACAGGCAGGAGTGTAGGTGGGCTCGATAGAAGCGGGATGGACGCAGGAGAGGACACCCCCGGGTGGGTGGGACCCGCGGGAATGCTTTCGAGAAGGCTGAAGCGGCATGTGTGGATACTACAGGATACAAGATGGGAAGGCTGGCTCTCCATTTGTGGAGAGCTTTGGAATTGAGATTTTAAGTAGGGCAGTAAGAAGTGGAGAGACTTTCACCATCTTCAAGTAAACCGCTCGCCCGTGTTCCCATACCGTGCTCCCGGTTATAGGCTTCTAAGTCCTGGGTGGAGAAGGAAGGACGCTAACGCTGGAAGCCTTGACGCACAGCTCGTGCCCCCTGGAGCTTTCACGCCACGCCATTTCCACACTCCCGTACACGCCACACATGGAAATCCCCCGGTGGCCCCAGCCTCTGCGAATACAGAGGCTGTAGAAAGCTACTTTCCCCTCGACCACCTGTGGGGGGTCGGGCTGACATTCAAGAAGAGGAAGCCCTTTCTGGCCTCTGGAGTTGAGCCGGCCACTCTCCCTCCAGTTGGGGGTGTCTCGGGCACCTGCCTGCGCACACTGAGGCCAGGCAGTGCTGCCCAGAGGGGCCGCCGCCAAGGAGTTTGTTAGCCTTCAAGAAGGCAAGAACAGAGCCAGCTGCTCTACTGTCCCCAGGAAGCTGGCGTCTTGACGCCGCTCGCCTGCACCAGATCCTTTTCAAGGTGTTAAATGAGACAGGCGCCCTCTGCGGCAACCATTCTTGAGGACGCCCACTCTACCTTCTCTGTTGAGAAGTTACCTGTTTATTCTCTGGGCAGCAGCTTTCGTCAGCCACCAGTCTCCTCTGGCTCCCCATTCGTCGGATATTGCCTTCTCTGTGAAGCCTGTCAAGAGCTGTCTAGAGCAAAACCCCCGAGCCTTCTGGAGCTTCAAAACGGTTTCCCTTCCAAACGTACCTTCCCCTTGCAGATGACGGCAAGGTGATCTCTTCGGCAGGGATTTCAGTTCGAGGTTAGGGATTCCATCCTTTGTTCATAAGGGGGAGAGTTACCTAAAAAAAATAGCACCCTTAATAACAGCAATCGTAACAGTGAATGCTAACACTGATCGAATCTCACCCAGTACCCAGCTCTGCGATCAGCTCCTTTAAAAGGAGCTCAATCTCACTTATCGAGTGAGCCCTTAGCTAGCAGATGAGGAAACTGAGGCTTAACCCCAAAGTAACCTATCAGGGTGACCCACTTGTAAGGGGCAGCCCCAAATTAGGACCTGGTTAGGCTGCCCCAGAACCACGCTTGGAACCCGCACTCTGGCCCCAGCCTGTCCGTGTCCTGTGATAATGTCCCCAGGATAGCATCCCGCCCTCAGGCCACACGCAGTCAGGACTCAGTTTCAGGCCTGCCTATCTCTTCCCCTCCCTCAGGGAAACTGCACACAGTGTAACAGCAGGAGAGCGCGACCCTTGCTCATCTAGAAAGATGGAACAAGTGCGGGGCAAGAAGGTTTATGTATGTTCTGTATGCCATACATTCCCCTCTACCCACTGCATCCTGGAATCTGGGAAATGTCAGATCTCTTTATATTCTAAATTATTTCCCTGATTCGTGTTTCTGGGATGAAAGGGTGAGACCCAGACTTGCTGGAGCTTATTATTTTAATCCAGGATTATGATGGCTGCAGAAAGAGGCCACTCTGTCCTGCTGACCTCCCTCCTTGGCTAGGAAATGAGTGGTGGCTCTCCTGACTCGAGATCTCGACCTGTCTAGCCATGAGGGGAGCTGAGGTCGAGCTAAGCCTGTCTCTCCACCAGGAAACTGGCTTAGAGGGACAGGCCGGATGGGGGCACATGCTACCTTTGTCCTTGAAATCAGCTTGGGACACTGGTGGTTGGAGGGGCAGAGAGAAGGGCTAGAATACCCCTGTGGTGCTCCGGTTGTCCCCAGCAATTAGTTCCTTAAAAAAAATTTATTTATTTATTTATTTATTTGAGAGAGAGAGAGAATGAGCAGTGGGGAGGGCAGAGGGAGAGAGAGAAGCAGGCTCCCCGCTGAGCAGGGAGCCCATTGTGGTGCTCAATCCCAGGACCCTGAGATCATGACCTGAGCCGAAGGCAGACACTTCACCACCTGAGCCACCCAGGTGCCCCCAACAATTAGTTCCTTGTAGGTACTGCTGCTCCTTGGTGACTAAACCTCTGTGATGTGAGCTCCCCGGGGAGAGGACCTCAAAATCCCCCACCCAACCCTGTGGTCCACCAGACTACCTGGCCAAAACCTGGATTCACAGGGTAGCGGTGCGAGTCTACGCGCCTATCCAACTCCCACTGTTCACAGATGGGAGACTCAGGCCCAGGGAGGAAGAGCGCTCAGCCATGTTATCTCCGTGCCCTACCCGCTGAGCTAATGAGGCCCAGACATGCAGGTTTTCGAGAGAGTAGCGACGGTGTCTGTTCTGAGATGGAATTGCCTCAGCCTCGCCATGCGCCAACGGCCCCAGCCCTTCCAGGAAATTTCCACAAATGTGGGAGCTGAGATGGTGGGGTGTAGTCCGTGATGGGAAGGAGTTGGCTCTAGGGCTGTGTGCCCTGGGCAGAGGCCAGGGCCAGGCGAGACAGGAAAGCCTCGCTCGGATGGAAGAGTCTGAACCTGCCAGGCTGGCAGGGCCGGCACCCCGCCAACAGACCAGCACGATTCAGCGATGGTTCTGGGGTGGGCAGTCAGGCTGGGAGAGGCTCGACATCCCCCAGCACTGCAGCCGCTTGCCCCCCGCCTCCCGGGAGGAAGAGCCCTTTCCCCTGCACGGGGCTGGTCAGGGCCAGGACTGCCTGCCCTGCTGACCTTGACTGCCATCTGTGAAGGTGGCTGCCACGCCCCTCCCGGCTCAGCTTGCTACTGCACGGACACCTTCAGGAGCCTAAAAAGCCTTACTTTTGTAATCAGTGGAGAAAGCAGCTTTGTTTGCTAGGAACCAAAGCAGGGCAGCTGATGAAAACAAAAAAAAAAAAGGAAAAAAAAAAAAAGAATTAATAGCTCCAAGTAGAAGGAGCAGAAAGGAAACAGCAAAGCTGGAAAATGGCTTAAAAACCTGGGGGGCAAGGCCAGTCCTGGCAGCATCTGGCCAGCTGCCTGGGGGCGCTCCTGCCTGCCCACCAGGTCTTGTGACAAATGCCCTCCGACAGCCAGCCGGGGAACCACACTGTCACCGGAAGGCTCCGAGTGTGGGGGCCGGCGGCCGGCGGCTGCAGGGCGTCTCTCGGGCTGGTAACCTCATTATCTGTGCTGTAGGAGCAGGAGCCCCAGGGGGCACAGCTGCTCTCAGCAGAGGGTCGGAGAAGCTGCCTGCTTGGGAAGCTGTGCAAAGTGAGGCCTCTCCTGCCAAAGGAGGCTTCACAGGGCCACAGGCCTGGAGAGTCACTTTCACGTCACTGCAGTAAACCTTCCTGGTTCCAAAACTGTGCCTGGGCCTTGCCAGGGTTCATATGCACAGATGGTGCCTTTATTCTAGCAGTTCTTTTTTTTCCCCTTGAGCTCTAAAGCAAGGTTAGGTGCAAAGCATGAGCAACAAAGAAAGAAAGACGAAAGCAAACAAGAAGGGAAGAGAATAGGAAAGAAAAGAGAAAAAGAAAGAACCACAGACTGCCTGAGCTTGTCCAAGGTTGTCCCAAGGAGGTCTCAGAATTATGCCATTTCCCACTCACATCTGTCATCTGTCATCCAGGAAACTGTTTGGTACCTTCCCCCAGTCAGGGCCCTTTCTTGGGGTCACCCATGCGGCGGGCGAGACAAGGGATTTGGGGGGCTACCGCCTGAGATCTAAGCCTGGCTGAGCCTCTACCTGCCTGGGTTCTCTTTTGGTGGATCCTCCCTGGTGAGGACAGCCCAGCGTATATGACAGTGAGGACAGGGGCAGCCGGGGTGGGGGGGGATGCTGAAGTCACGTCAAAGAGTGTGACTTCAGCCACAAACACTCTCAGCCTGCCCTGGGATCCAGGGACAGGAGGAAGGAGGAGACAGAGGGTATGGGAAGGAGACCGGAGGCAGTGGGGCTGGCGATCGTCTGCTTTGCTCTCCACTGCTGTTCGACCTTGAGCAGTGCGCCAAATGTTCCTGTCTGCTGCGGAATGCCCTCATCCGTCAGGCGGAGAGCACACCTGCCCTGGGTCAGCCTGGCTGGGGAGAGGGAGCTCAGTGGAGAGAAATGGCTTGTCAGTGGGGGGTTGGAGGCTGCTGTTATTCTGTACCCTGGCGCGGGCTGTATGTCACCGTCTGCCAGACAGCTTTGAAAAAGGGCCGCGGCTCTGGACCGGCCCGGGGGGCCGCACATCTGGTAGGTGGGGAGGGCTGGTAGAGGACCCTCATTTTTACGAAAATCGAGCCATTGGCTGACTTGGTGTGGGTCCAGCTTAATTTCTCTGAGCCCTGAGCCGGTGCCTGATGGGTTTGGATTGGGACTGAGGCAAGCAAGCACCAGGATTTACAGAAATGTCATTCCCCCCAAGGAGCAGAATGTGACGGGCTGAGGCCTGACTCCTCGTGTCTGCGGTGGGGGCTTGCATGGGTTCGTGTGGGTGCAAAGAGAGGCAGAAGGAGAGAGGGAGGTGATGTGTGTAAAGACCATCTGGCTGGGCACAGGCCCAGTCCAACAACGCCAGGCCCTTCCCCCGTCCTCCCGGATAACTCCCATTGCCTGCCCAGGGAAGGAACAATAGAATAATCTAGAGATTCCCCTGCCCTTCTTAGATCCTCCTGGGATCTCTGCCTCCAGTCCCTGAGCGGATGTCCAAGGTGAGCCAGCTCCCTGGACGTGTCCAGAGATGCTCAGGGCCATTGCTCAGACTCCAGGCCCCAGGTCCCCGGCCCCGGGCTGGAGCCCTCTGTGTGGGAGCTGGACAAGGAAGGCTGCACATGCAGGGCCTTTTCCGGCACAGCCGAGCTCAATGCTGTTAAAGCCCTTCTAATCCATGTTATTTTCTTCTAATCCCTCCCCCCGCCTGCTCTGGCCTGTGGGCCACCCTGCAGGACCTTTGGTCCCAAGCCAGAGTCTGTGCTGAGCCCCAGGCCTGAGGAAGCCAAGCATCTGCTGCAGCGTGCCCGCATGAAGGCCAGGACCCGGCCCCTCCGTGCCAGCCATGAGATCGTGCCCGCCGTCGCCCAGGGCAGCCGGTGAGTGGGGCCCTGGCCAGGCTGGCCTAGGAGGGCTGTGGCAGGGAGAAGAGGTAGGATCTAGCCAAACTGCCGCTGCTCGCTCCTCCCTCTGTCTATGTGTGTGGTTCCCACGCCAGGCACTTGATTTAACTCATTTAGTTGCTCAACACACCTTGACTGAGTGTCGAGTGTCAAACATTGAGTCGTCAAAGATGAACGACACATAATCCAAGCTCCCTGGAGGGACAGATGTCACGGTCTCCAGGGAGAAAGACAGGCACACAGATCAATACAATTCTGTGGACTGTGGTGTAGGAGAGGTGAGACAGGCATGCAGGGCAGGAAACCTGAACCTCCACCTGGAAAGGACAGCAGAGGCTCTAGAGGCCGTGGCTGCTAAGTCGGAGCTTGAAGGAGGTGTAGATCTTCACTGGGCACATGCTGGAGGCCGGGGGGAGCATCCCAGGGCAGAAACCCTGAGCAGAAACACTGCACTCGTGTGGGAGGGAGGGAGTGGCTCGAAGGCCAGAGAGCTCAGTGGAGGCCCGTCAGGGAGGCCTCCAGGCCTACTGAACAATTTGGATGTCTCCAGGAATAGCTAGGAGGCACTGAAGGATTTTAAGCGGGTACATAGCATGATCACACACACATCTCAGTAAAGCTGCTCTGGCCGCCAGGTAGTGTTGGATCTGGGGGCCTGGGGCAGTGACGGGGCTGAACTGTGGTCCTGGTGAGATGTGACAGGGACAAGGCTGTGGAGACAAGGGATTGCCAAGAGCCAGAAGCGGGCAGGTTTACTGAGGCAGCAGAGCAGTTAGACTGGTTAAGACTCCAGAACCAGACCACCGGGTTTGAATTCGGGCTCTGCCACTTACTGGCTATATGCCTTTAGGGAAGCTTCTGTGCCTCAGTCTCACACAGCAGAGCTGGCGCTCCTGGGTGGGCCTGACTCGGAGCTGCGAGCCCATGCCACAGTGGGCCCGCCCCAAAGCGGGACCTCTGTGCTGTTGAGAAAGCCTCTGCTTTGGTCACCAGGATGGGTACGCTGGCTCTGCTGGTTTCCATCGCCATGTGACACCAGAGGGAGTGAGGATTCTCAGTGGAACTGGACCGTATGCTCTTGGATGGGAACGCTGAGCCCGCTCACTGAAGGCTGAGAACCGTCATGGCGCCACTGAGGTCACTCCAGCATTCGCAGAGGGCTGAGGCCTGCCTCTGGGTTCAGGGTCATTGCGACCCCTAGGAGAGGGGCTCGGGAGATCCTAAATCCTGGCAAGCGGTGCCCAACAGGCTACCCTTTTATTTCTGCATCTGTGCCTTGTCTCCCTCCGCTTGGAGGGCGCTAGTTAGGAATGGGCATGGCTTCTTTGGAGCATCCGAACTATTATTCTCTGCATGTATACGGCCCCCAGAGCCTTAGAGTTACACAGAGCCCTCCGTTCCACTTTCTATAGATCCTTAGGCTGGGTTTCGTAGCCGCAAAATAGTCAAGAGGATGATTTGTGAAACAGACGTGACTGCGTAAAGGTCCTCCTGGACACCTCCTGTGCCCCAGATTCCACGAGCAGCTCATAACAGCCCCAGTCACTGACCTTAAAGTACGTTCCCTTTTGTCAGGCTGTCCCCTGGCCATCAAAATGCTATAGAAAGGCAAGGTGACCCACTTTAGCAGCTGCTGTGTCCAGAAAGAATTACTTCAACTTGGCAGCACTGGTGAATCCTCAGAGGGTGTAGCTGAAAAATCAACACCAGATGGCTTGCTGCAGATGCTTCTAAAGGTTATGCTTGTCAGAGCACCCTGGAGAGCCATGCTGAGTTCACAGGGAGATGCCGCACGGGCCCCAGGCCTGAGTTGGATGCAGGAGCGCCCCCGCACCCTCCCCTGCCCTCAGCCCAGAGGCATCCCTCCTTCCAAAGAGCAGCTCGGTAGAAGATGGATGGAAGAGTGGGGGCAGGCAGAGCAGTCTCCAGAAGGCCTTCTCTAGCCTCAGTCTGGCTGGAGGTGGCTGGGGCAGGCCCAGACAGACAGGCTTTTCTAGGAGGGGAAGAGGTAGACGGAGCTGCATTTTCTGGCAGCAAACCAATGTAGAAATCCAGCAGCTCCTGGAAACACAGGCTCTTGCCGTTTGGGGGACAGGCACACCAAGGTTGGTGTTCCTAATACCGGGAGGGCAGAACATGACAGCAAGAGGCCTGGGGTCCAAGGTTTGAGCTGGTAGTCTGTCTGCCGTGGCATGGGGGAGGGAGGGCCTTAAGCTGTCAGCCATAGCTGGTTCCCGTGGGGGTGGCAGAGAATCAGTCCTGAAGAATTTCACTCTGACCTCTCAGACCGCCCCCTGATTCCAAAGACTAGCTTTATACATCATATTCCACACCCTCAGCAATCCAGACCGTTCCGATCCATCAGGACTGTGAGGCTAGTCAGTGGCTTTGCTGTCAAGGCCCAGAGGCAGGGGATGGTTAGGGATGGCCAGTGACTCCCCCAGGGCACAGGTCGTGTTCACCTGAGCCAGATAGGCAATGCCTTTTACTTATACAGAAAGTAGAGCTGGGAAGGGCAGCCTGCCCAGTCCAGTAAATGCTATGTCTCTGTATAGGCCGCTCCCCCCGCTGGCTGGCATGCTTGAATAGTAATTGTGAAGCATGTATGGTTTCTTCCCGCTGTTATCTGAACTCCTTTCCTTTCAACTGTATACCATATTTGTCCTTCAGTTGGGTAGCTTGGTGAAGGAGCGGGTGAAGGAGGAACTCGCATGAGGGCAGCCTTTTTGAAAGCATTGGCATCCTTCTTCCAGAATCACTGAAGCATCCAGTTAGAGAAAGGATTAGTAAACCCACTAATCACCAACATGCATTTCATTATAATAAGCTGGTGTGTCCAGGCCCCTGAGCAAACTGTGCTCTGTACAGTATGCTATCGGAGAAGAGTTTACTTCTCCGTTTGGGGAGATGGGGGGCGGTGGGGAGGGAGAAGGTAAGGTTAGGGAAGGCTTCGAAGACACTTTGAGGACGCATGAAGTATACCAGTATAGATCCTTGCATATATGGGCGCACTTCTGGGCAATTGGAAAGAAGCCGCAGGTCTCCAAAATCCGGGCTCCTGTCTCCAGGTAAGACTAGACCACCAGCATGATCAGTGTCTAGTTCTATTTTTGTGGTTCCATCTGAGGGAGAAAAAATATCCACAGCTTGCTTGTGCAGCTGCTCAGGTGCCGGTCAGCCCGGGAGCTGGGCTTTTGTGGTCTCTCCTTTCGAGGGAGGAGGAGGGACCATGTGGTCATGGCCGTGCCTTCCAGCACTAACATCCTGTGAGTCTGTGCTGACAAATGAGAGGTACAGGTGTTCAGAGGAGGAGATATTGTCATGATGCATTAGTCAGGTTTCTTCAGAGGAAGAACCAACAGGATGTGTGTGTGTGTGTGTGTGTGTGTGCATGCGCATGCGTGCATACATATATATGGAGAGAGAGAGAGAGATTTATTTTAGGGACTTGACTCATGTGATCATGGCATGGTAAGCCCAAAATCTGCAGGGTAGGCTGGCAGGCTTCAGACTCAGGAAAGAGGAGCAACTCAAATCTAAAGGCGGTCTATTGACAGAATTCCTTCTTGCTCAGGGAAGAGCTGTATTTGCGCCGTTAGGGCCTTCACGGATTGGATGAGGTCGACCACATCGTGGAGGGTAATCAGCCTTATTCAGAGTCCACCCATCTAAATGTTAACCTTACCCAAAAAATGTCTTCACAAAAACATCCAGAAGAATGTTTCACCAAGTAGCTGGGCACCGTGGTACCAGTCGAGCTGACACACAAAATTAGCCATCACACATGGGATGTCTATACAACAGGTAACATTTTAACAGATAGGATTCAAATGCAGGCAGGTTGCCGGAGTCCAGCTCCAGCCGGGGTGGGGCTCTTGTAGGAAAGGACGGCGTCGGCGAATGAGGAGACACAGACACAGGATCAGGTTGCAGGCATCTCCTCCTGACAGCCTCGGAGGAACTTTATTTATATGTTAGGATATTTTTGTTTTTCCAAATCTTAGATCATTTTCTGGATTACAGCCATAGCCTTCTTTCATTTTTCCTTTGTAATGATTAACATGACCTTTATTGACTTCTGCTTACTGGCTTTCGCTAAAACTAAAAAACAGTACGCAAAGAGAAAGGTGCTAGACAGAGCGTGACCGTCTTGTTATTTTGTTCTATAGAAACTAATTCTTTGTGGAATTAGTTTCATTATGATTGCTTAGATAAGCGTAACTAAGGTGAGTAGTCACTTTATCATGAAACCCCAGAAATATTCCCACAATTATAAAGATTGCCATAAACAAAATGAAAGAGAATAGCAGGAGCCAGCTGTGGAGTCTCCTGTTTTCAGGATCGTCCCCCATACTTGGACTTTGTCAAACAGCATGAGTAGCTTGGCTCGCGCCAGCAGGTTAAGAAAAAAAGACTCCAGGAAATGGGGCAAGAGGGCTGCATGAGGTGGATGAGGTGTAGGAAGCCTGGGGGTCCTATAAAGTGGGTGGTGGGGGGCAGAGCTGGGAAGGAAAACAGTGAGGAAGGTGGAAGGCCTGTGTTTTTACCACAAAGACTGTGAGCTGGATCCTGTGCCCCCTTCGGGGACAGTGTGACAAGGCTGTACTCCAGGAGGACCAGCAGACAGGAGGCAGGGAGGCTGGGTAAGAGGCGGGAGTCCAGTGTGAGTGATAGAAAAGCGATAAATGAGAAGAATGGTGTGAATGCCAAACACTGAGCAGTAGACTGATGGGGATGCTGCTGCAGGGAAAAGGAAGGGAACGTACAGTCCTTCCTTAGGTAGCCTATGATGGGAAATGCCTGGAAACTCAGGTTCCTGGCTCCAGGGGGCCCTGGTGTGAGATTTATGTAGATGTTTTCTTGAGCTGAGCAGGACTTGACCACCAGCAGTGTCTCCCAGGGCAAAGGCCGGTGACAGGACGGCTCTTCCTAGCGCAGTCCTTGTCCTCACAGCTTTTCAGAGTGCGAGTGAGGGGCTGAGGAGGGCAGGTAAGTGGGTGCTGGAACAGACAAGATGCAGAGTCCAAGGAGAAACATGGGTGGCATTCTGTCTAAATTTTGTCTGAGCAAGAGGATTAGGAACCCTGAGTGGACACTTTTGGGAGCAAGAATGCTTAGAAACCCTGACTTCAGGTCCCGCACAGTCTCTGTAGAGACTTATAATTCATTCTTCCCATTAAACCTTCATAGCAAACACATCATTGGAACAATTCATCCCTACCAGATGCCCATGAATGCCAGGCTCACGTCCTCTTAAGTGCGCGCACACTTACACATACACATACACACACGCACACACCCCACTATGAGGATTTTGCTCTTATCCATCGGTACATCCTCTGTTCAATATAATGTTTCATCTTGAATCAGGCAACAGAAGGAAACACAAGATAGGAAGCTCCTACTGATTTCGTTTAGAGCTGGGTTTCAGGATCAAGATGGGCTTGGAAGCTACTCGGGTTTGCTGCCTGACTCCCCAGGAACCTGATGTCGGGTAACTTTGGAGTTGTAGTCATCACGGAGCTGTACCCCATGGTACCCTCCTCCCCATCTTCTGTCTGTGACCTGTCTCCCCCTGTCTCCCCCTCAGAGACGGCCGGAGAAGCCCAGCCCCGGACTCGAGGATGCCCTTTGCCAGCAGAGACACCCCGCAGAACGGGAACACGAGTGACTCGTCCAGCGGGGAGTCCAGCAGCGGGCAGTGGCCCAAGCGGGGCGCCTCCCCATCCCGCGTGCGCTTCGAGGACGAGTCGGCCCGCGACGCCGAGTCCCGCTACCTGGAGCGGCTGCAGCAGCGCCAGCGCCAGGCGCGGAGCTGCGCGCTGCCGACGGCGGCTCAGGGCCCGCTGCGCTCCAAGCCCGAGCTGGCCCACTACATCAACGCGGGCTTCGCGCGCACCGACGCCGGCCAAGGGCCGCTCTACGGCCTGGTGGGCCGGCCCGAGCGGAGGGGCGGCCCGGCGCCGCCGCCCGCACGGGGCGGCGCCAGGAAGTGCCAAGCCTGCGGCAGCTGCATCCACGACCGACGCCCCGCCCCGGGGAAGGCCGGCCCGGACGCCAGGGCCCTCCCGGAGCGCGAAGCTGCCTGCGGGGTGCCGGCGGAGCCCCTCAGCTCTCGGGGCCCGAGCCCCCCCTTCGGGCTCCTCCCTGCCGAGCCGGGGTGCCTCACGGAATGGATCCGGGAAACGCACATCGGAGACTCGGCGCGCCCCGAGGAGGCGGATTCCGCGCTGGACAGCACGGACACCTCGGACAGCTGCAGGACCGACAGTGAGGAGGCTGGGACCTCGCAGCCCAGTAGGGCTCGGGGGCCAGCCCGAGGCAACAGCCCCCGTCCGCGGGGCTCCAGGCCTCGAGGAGGCCCCAGGTGGTTCCGGAAGGCGGAGCTGCCCGGGAGCCCTCAGGCCCCGCACTACCTGCTGGGGGTTGACCACGTGGAGGGTGCAGCCGAGGTGAAAGAAGGCAGGGGACACCTGCCTGAGGGGACTCTGGTTCCCAGAGAAGAGGCTTTCGCTAAGCCTCCCGTCCTGGAACGTAAAAGGGCTTCCCTGGGCTCCCAGTGGCAGCCTGGCCCAGGGCTGGGAAATCACTGGGTCCACCCGGTGGATTCCCGGGCTCTGAGCAGGACAGCCTATCCCCTGGCCTCTTCCATGATGCTGGGGTCCTCGGCGCCAGGCAGACAGGCCCAGGATGGAGGAAGCCATGAGTCTCTGGAGACTGTCTCTGCTTCCTCCCTGCAACAGAGTCACGCAGAGCCCTCTGCCCTGCACCAGGCCCAGCAGCTGACCTCTTCCCTCTCCCCCGAAGGCTGGGTGCCAACCCCTCCATCTTCAAGGAAAACCACCTCACCTGTGTCTCACAGGAAGGCAGCCCTGGCTGCACCCCGCAGGCTGGGTGAGCAGGGAGAGCCTGTGGACCCACCTCCGCCTCCTTCAAGAAGTGTAGTTGCCAGGACCTGTGAGCTCTCCCCGGCCCAGACCCAGCCCTACGGCCCTGCAGGCAGGCATCCCCAGCTGGCCCTGTCCACCAATAACTGCAGCAATAGCCTGCCTCTGGGGCTGCAGGAGCCCTGGGGAGGGGCCGGCCTCGAGGCCAAGGTGGAGGATGGCCCCTGCAGCCAGGAGCTGCCCCCGGAGAACCGCGGCCACGGTAAGCAGAGACCCCAGGCCAGGCGCTCTGAGTCCTTCCTTACCTTTGATCTGAATCGATGACATAGCTGTGCACACTCCCGGCAGCTTCTTGGGGCCCTTCAGAGCAGCGGCAGGTGTTCTGGAAGCTTTGGGGTCTGTGGGTTGGGTGTAAGACTCAACGTCAGCCTGGATACAGATTAGCCACCTCCTGCGAGGGGAGGCAGAAGGCAGGGAGGCAGGGGGTGACGCCCTCTGACTGCGGGGGACCCTGAGGTGTGTACAGAAGCACTATACTCTGGCTGCTGGAGGCCGGGACTTTAACGGGGTTTCACTACCAACAGAGCAGGCCACAGCTGTAGATTTACAATTTGCTTAGAGCAGTCAGTGCCTATAATCACATGGTTGAGACCCTTTCCTTCAACATCTTCATTTCATTCATTCCCTAATTCATTCGTTCAGCACTGATTGAGCACCTGTTACATGCCAGGCATGATACCAGGCACTGTGGGGAATGCATAAGTGAATGAATTCAGCGGGAGTCCTGCCCTTGAGACCTTCTGTGGCCAGGCAGACGTGCTATCTGGAGAACACGGTGACCAGCAGGCAGAGCCCTCCCAGACCCCCAGCCCTCCTGGGCAGGCTCCTAGGTTTCAGCAGGAAGGGCTGCAAACGGGTGTAGGGCATCACCTCCGCCGTTGGAAGAGATCCTTATATTGTGGGCCGATCCCGGGCATCAGCGGTCATAGGCTCTGATTCCTGGTGCTGTGATCTGGGGTGAGCAGCTCAGCCGTTCGCTCTTAGGCAGAGATAACAGGTCTGCCCCCCATAGCCTTGCCTTAGTGTGTCCACGACTGTGACAGTGCTGGGGTTGGGGTGGCTTGGGAGAGATCCAGGGCTTGGAAACACAGTGGAGGAGAGCAGAGAGCTGGTAGACCAGGCTGACCTTCCTGAAGATGTGGATGCCAAGCACCCTCCCCCGGTGTGTTGGCCGACCCCTCTGCTCCACACGGGGACACAGACATTTCCCCTCTCCCTCCCTTGCTGACAGGAGCCTTAAGAAAGCAGGCATTACCCTGAGCTGCCTGCTGCCTGCCCGGTTCTAAGGTGTGGTTTCTTCCGTGGGGTGGGCTCTAGGCCGGCTGCTGGCTGCCCCTAGCCACTTCCTGAGGAGCTTCTATTCTACCAGCTGCTGGCCTTTCTGGGCAGCCTGGCCTTCACCTCCTCAGACTCCTCCTCTCATTAGCCAGGAGGTCCTGGCCACACCATGTCAGCCCTCTGTGCTCCAGGTTCCTCCTCTGTAACCTGGGGAAATAGGAGAGCCTATAGCCTATCTCCTAGGAACCCACGACGTCATCTCTGTAGAGGGTTTAATTCCTTGCCTAGCACCGCATACGTGCTCCCGAAATGGTGCTTGTCATTAACGCTTAGACATCACAACCAACGAGACTGTGGTTTGCATCCCGGGAATGCAAAAGTTCCCCTTTCCCAACTATGTCTCTTGTTATAGGAGGCACATGACTTATCACCAGCAGCCCCTTCATCGTACAGACATTTATTAATCACCGACTGTGTACCAGTTGTGGTGCTGGGGGTGGTGGGTCACAGCAGTAAACAAGACCCCTCATTCCCGTCCTGCTGTATGGGAGTCTCATCACTGCCTCCGCTGCTCTCCTGGGGCTCCCGCCTCTCTCCAGCTTCCTCTGGTTCTCCTGCCTCTGTTGTTGGGCATGTCCCCTCCCCTGACCATGACCTGCGGGGATGGCTCAGTGACACGGGAGGGCTGTGGCTGTTGCAGGAGGAGTCCAGGGCTTTCTTGGCCCAGCAGCTGTTGGCGCAGTCAGCTCCGTGAGCATCACCCTCTCCCTGGCCTTAGAGGAGTCGGAGTCCAGCCAGGAACCAGAGGGAGGCCTGCAGAGGCCAGGGTTGAGTTCCGGAGGGCAGGTGTCATCCCGGTGAGTGATGAGGGCAAGAGCCCTGACTGCCAGAGGTGGGGGGCTGGGAGGCTGGGCGGAGAAAGAGACCCCCTCCCTGGCATGACTAGCCTCACTACTCCCAAACCCTTAGAGGGTTCCTAGACCTATTCCGGGCATGGCACCTTAATACTCCTTTCCCAGCCACTTTTCCTGTGATGCGCATGCTGGCTCATTCCCCAAGCCTCAGGCTCCAGGTGCTGTTCCGGGCACAGCTGGCCAGACAGTCCCGACCCTCAGGGCGCTCCCAGGATGGGGCTGCCTGAGAGTGCTTGTTTCTGACTCAGGGCTTGGGAACAAGCAGACGCTGAGGAAACAAGCCTGGCATTCACCTTTCCATTCATTCTCTCCTTCCGCGCCGAGGGTCTGAGTCTTCGCCGAGTCCCCAAAGCCTTGGTGAGCCAGGGCTGTGGCCACGACGTTCTTTCCTGCACCACACCCCACTCCTGGTGACACCGGGAGCCAAATCTCCATCTCTGGTGCTGTGTGCTCCCCAGAACCCCAGACCCATACACCCTGTTTCCCCTGACTTCTCCACTAGGGTGGCTGAGAGGCCCCTGACCCAACGGCTTCTCCCCAGGTCCTCTTCCCGGCACCATCCACCATCCACACGGTGCTCACGCCCACTTTCTTCCTTCCGGCCTCTCTGACCCCCTGGCATGTCCCCTCCAGCTGCTGCATCCCCCCTCTCTCGCCTTTCTCCTGGTCTGAGCTGCATGACATCTTTCTGACAACCCCAACAGCCCCGGCGACTCTCTGCCTTCACTCTCGCTCCTACACTTCCTTCTCGGCACAGCGACCGAAGGTACATTCTTGAAAATGCCATTAAATAATGTCATGTCTCCTGCTGAAAACCCCCAGTGGCTTTCTTCTCCCACTTGGGATAGAATCCGAGCCCCTTACCTTGGCTTCTGTGCTCCGTGGAATCCGGCCCACCTGCCTGGCCTCTCTGCCCGCCTTGCTGGCTCCGTCCCAGGGCTGGTGGCCGGGCCCCCTCGTGCTCTGGAACACACGGAGCCTCTTCCTGCCCTGGAGCTGTGGCCCCACCGTTGCCTCCGCCTGGGGTTCTCACCTCTGGCCTCGCAGGACGGCTCCTCCTTACCATTCAGCTCCCAGCCTGGGTGCCATCTTCTCGGAGGGAGCTGATCTCCCTCTCCCTCTGCTTGACATTTCTCAATACTTGCTGTTGGTTTTTCTCCTTCGTTTACTAGTCTGAGAGTAAGGACCTTGTCTGTCTTGTGTACCACGGACCCCTGTTGTTTCTAGAAGGCACAGAGGCCCGGAAGAAATCCTGAATGAATGAATGGAATGAATGGGTGGGTGAGCCCACAGTTGGGTGTGAGGCCCGGGGTCTCGTCTGAGCGCGTCTCCCGAAAAGCTGCCCAAGCAGAGCATCCTGCAGATACCCTCTCAGCCTTTCTGTAGCCGGCCGTCATGTCCTCCACAAGGAATGGGTGCTGGCTCTCCTGGGGCCCCCAGGGCCCTGAGGAGCAGTCCGCCCAGGCCCCTGCGCCCCAGCCGTCTCCTGCCCGCTCATGTACCCCCTTGCATTTCAGGGCATTCCCAGGGGTCAGCGCAGGACCTGGCCCGCCCTCCACTGCCCCTTCTGACAGGAGCAAGAAAAGCAGCAGCCTGGCCTCCACCCTGGGGCTGAAAAAGCTCTTGCTGGCGCTGGGCCACAGCGCCAGGCCCAAGCTGGGCAAGGCCCGCAGCTACAGCATGGAGCAGCTTCAGTCCCCTGCGCCTGGCCCGGCGTCACACGCCAGCACCCCCAGAGTGAAGAAAGCCCCGTCGGTACAGTCCCTGCAACTGGTGAGTCTGAAGGGCCCCGGCCAAGGGGTGAGCGGCACCAGTGCCACTGGAATGGAAGGTGACAGGAGATGGGAAGCGCTGAGGATGCCACCTGAGGAGCCCAGGTGGGGAAAGGGAAGCCACTGGTCTCCCCGCAGTTGATCCACGAGACCGGGCTCCCCACAGGGGTAGGCAGCACCCCACAGTTCTCTTCTTCCACCCAGCTACCCCATCATGGGCTCTTCCTAAGCTCCTCCTCCTCCTTCTGTCTCTCCCTCAACTCTGCCACCTCTGCCAAGTCCTAGAGGCTACTGCCTGATCATTCTGGAACCTTCTGCATGGCCACAGTGACTCTGTTAGTCTAGCACAGATCACTTCACACCCAGACTAACGCGGCAGCCTCCTGACTGGCATCCCTGCCGTGTCTTTCTCCGCCTGGCTTCCACGGAGGTCCTTCTGATACGCAGATCTGGTTATCTACCCCCTTGCTGAACATCCGCCATTGGCCCCTTATCACCCGCAGGGTAAAGTTCAGATCACCTGACGGGGCCAGAGGCTTCTGTGATCTGCCTTCATCTCTCATCACTCTCCTTCCAACACCCTATCCGTTATCCTTGACCTTGCTGTTCTGTCATCAGGCCACACACTGACTTTGAACCTTCACCTGAAATGTTTCTCGCACCTTCTCTCCCTGCTAACATCTGCTCATCCTTCAAGTTTTCAGGAATTGCCTCCTCCATGGAGCCGTTTCTGGTCCTTTCTTGGGCTGAGCTGGGGGGCCTCTGCTCTGTGTTCCCATCCTGTCCTGTGCTTCCATCCTTTGGGGAACTTGCCACATAGTATTTTAATGGATTTTTGTCTGCCTGCCCTCACTGGAGTGTGAATTCTTTGAGGGAACACCCCTTGATCTTTATATTCCCAGTACAGTTTCCCCTGCTGTCCAAATTAGAGAGTTTCTACGAAAACTTCCATCAGCCAAAATGGCATAAACTGAAGAAGCAGTCACCGTTAGTTAATATGGGAAATTTTTTGAACACTCCCAGACCCCCTATTTTGGGCTCTTCTCTCGGGCTTTTCTGATCCCCCAGGACACCTCTTGCCGACGGATGCACACATAAATCGAGATAGAGCACGGACACTCACAGATGCAATTCAAAGCTGTAGTGGCTTGATGTGAAAATGCTGAGCGTCTTCCTGGGGAAGGAGCTTGGTGGGGCCACGCTCACTGCCTGGGATCCGCTGCTCCCTGACGGCAAAACTAATGCTGAATGCTAGTTTTGCTTTTCACCTTTTTTCCTAAAAGTGAAAATCTTCCAAATTTCTTCCGGTTAGTGAAAACAGGTCTTTCATAAAGGCAAACGTTTGAAAAGTGGGGGATACCCGTACTGAGTACAATGGCTAGTATATAATACATATTTAAGACACAGCGAATGAACAAATGAGTGAGGGAGGGAGCGAATGAATGCAGGGCAGCTAGCGGGCCATCTCCCTCCCCGTGTCCAGCTCATAAACCAACAGCAAACCCACAGTGCGCTCTCAACTAGGTTTCTGAAAACCCTGCTCTGTCCCAGGTGTGTCCAGGGCTCCAGTTTGTTCTTTTGTTCCCTGCCCCCTGCCCCTGGGCAGAACAAAGCAGGTGATGTGGTTGGGGCCAACAGAGGCTTCCACTGGTCAGGCTGAAGTAGGGGAGAGAGGGCCGGCCGAGTGAAGATGGCCAGTGGTTGTCCTGTACCAGGAGCAGTGCCTTGTATGTAGTCGGTGCTCAATACCTATTTGCTGGATGCGTGAATGGAAGGCAAGGAAACAGAAGTCAAGTGATCATAAGCTGGGGAGAAAAGCCTAGGGCGATGCTGTGCTCCGGGAAGTCACCTTTCCCCGGAAGTGAGGTTTGGGCCCTGGGTGTCGGAGCCGGGCGTCCGGGTGGGTCACCGTCAGAACTCCAAGCTCCGTAAGCCCCCCAAGGGCAAGGACGCCGCTAGCCTGGCATAGAGACTGTCGGCGACGCAAGCCGAGTGAGTGGGCAAAGAGAGAGAGCAAGCTGGCCAACCAAGGGTGGGACCACGTGCGGGGAGGACAGAGCAGCAGAGAGAACGGCTCAAGGACTGACGAAAGACGATGCAATGAGAATCCGTCTCCCCCGGAACGTGACACCTCGGATGGGGGGCTCCCTCCTTTAGACCGGCTCCCCTTGCCTTAGACTCTCCCGCCGCCACGTGTGGGCAGGAGCCGCCCCGGTTTCCTTTTCATTTTGCCCTCCTGCGTGGGCCCTGTTCCCACACCCGACCACACTGGGCTCCCGCGTCCCCGGGCGGCTGTGGCTTTTTGACATTTGACCCCGCATCTGGAACGCTCTCCTCTCTCTCTTCTCCCTGGGGAACGCCCCCTGGTCTTTCAGGTCTGAGGTAAGCATGACTTCTCCCAGGAAGCCTTCCTGAACTTGGACACGAGGTTAGGGCCCCCTCTAAATCTCTTGATAATATACCTTATTTCTTCTTCTTTTTTTTTTTTTTTATATTTTATTTATTTATTTGAGAGAGAGAAAGAGAGCGCACAAGCAGGGGTGAGGGGCAGAGAGAGCGGGAGAAGCAGGCTCCCTGCTGAGCAGGGAGCCCAATATGGGGGCTCAATCCCAGGATCCTGGGATCATGACCTGAGCCGAAGGCAGACGCTTACCCGACTGAGCCCCCCAGGCGCCCGGATAATGTACCTTTCTTCTTGAGAGCATGGATTCCAAATGTGGTAAATAATGTGTGCCATGTTTGTTTAAAAGCCTGTCTCCTTCTCCACCGCCCCCACCCTCACAATAGCCCCCTCACTGGGTCAGTTTCTAGAACACAGATCTATTTTTGTCTCTCTTCTGATTAACATCATTCCAGTGGCTCCTTAGCAGGCCATATAAGGTCCTTCCAGGTCTGTCCCCTGGCTCCAGCCCATCTCCTGTCTGCAGCCTAACCATCCAAACCCTGTTCCGGAACATATGCTTTCTGTCATCTCTCCATGTCCTTGCACCTGCTGTTTCTTCTACCTGGAGCACCCTTACTGGTCTTCACCTGGAAAGTTCATGCTTCAAGCCTCACTCAGGTGTCATTTTCTGCAGTGTCCCCAGACCTCCTAAACTGGAGTCTCTCTCTGCTTCCCTGCACGTCCATCTTTTAGCCTGGCACTTACAGCAAGTATTTAGGGCTGTTAACTCATCTGTGCTCAACCCCACCCCCAGTGGTGGGTGAACTCCTTAAGGGATTTTTGTCTTGTCTACCTTTTTATGCACAATGTTTTAAGGTGCATACTGAGATAATTCTTTTAAATTCCAGTATAGTTAACATACAGAGTTATATTAGTTTCAGGTGCACAATATAGTAATTCAACAATTCTATACATTACTCAGTGCTCATCAAGATAAGTGTGCTCTTAATCCCCTTCACCTACTTCATCCATCCCCCCACCCCCTTCCCTCTGGAAACCATCAGTTTGTTCTCTATAATGTAGAGTCTGTTTTTTGGTTTGTCTTTTTGTTTATTTGTTTGGTTTCTTAAATTCCACATGTGAATGAAATGATATGATATTTGTCTTTCTCTGACTGATTTGACTTAGCATTATACTCTCTAGATCCATCGATGTTGTTGCAAATAACAAGATTTCATTCTTTTTTATAGCTGAGTAATATTCTGTTGTGTATATGTCACATCTAATTTATCCATTCGTCTGTCGATGGACACGGGGACTGCTTCCATAATTTGGCTATTGTAAATAATGCTACAGTGAACATAGGGGTGTGTGTTTCTTTTTGAATTAGTGTTTTCATTTCCGCTGGGTAAATATCTAGCAGTGGAATTGCTGGGTAATTCTATTTTTCCTCTTCTATTTTTTGGATTAGTTTGAGAAGAATAGGCATTAATTCTTCTTTAAATGTTTGGTAGGATTCACCTGTAAAGCTGTCTGGTCCGGACTTTTATTGGGAATCTTTTGATTACTGATTCAATTTAATTGCTGGTAATCAGTCTGTTCAAGTTTTCTATTTCTCCCTGATTCTGTTTTGGAAGGTTATATGTTTTAGGAATTTATCTATTTCTTCTAGGTTGTCCAGTTTGTTGTCATATAGTTTTCCATACTATTCTCTTATAATCCTTTGTATTTCTGTGGGGTCAGTTATTTCTCCTCTTTCATTTCTGATTTTATTTGAATCCCCCCCCTTTTTTTCTTGGTGAGTCTGGCTTAAAGGTTTATTGGTTTTGTTGATCTTCTCAAAGAACCAGCTCCTGGTTTCACTGATCTGTTTTATTGGTTTTTTAGTTTCTATTTCATTTATTTCTGCTCTAATATTAATTATTTCCTTCCTTCTACTGGTTTTGGGTTTTGTTTGTTCTTTTTTCTAGCTCCTGTAGATACAAGGTTAGGTCGTTTATTTGAGATTTTTCTGGCTTCTTGAGGTAGGCCTGTCTTCCTATAAATTTCTCCCTTAGAACAGCTTTTGCTGCATCCCAAAGATTTTGGACCATTGTGTTTTCATTTTCATTTGTCTCCATGTATTTTTCAATTTCCTCTTTGATTTCTTTTTTTAAATTTTTTTAAAAGGTTTTTTTTTTTTTTTTTAAGATTTTACCTATTTATTTGTCAGAGAGAGAGAAAGAGCACAAGCAGGGGGAGCGGCAGGCAGAGGGAGAAGCAGGCTCCCTTCTGAGCAGGGAGCCCAATGCGGGACTCAATCCCAAGACTCTGGGATCATGACCTGAGCCAAAGGCAGATGCTTAACCAACTGAGCTACCCAGGTGTCCCTGATTTCTTTCCTTTTTTTTAAGATTATTTGTTTATTTTAGAGAGAGAGAGGGGAGAGGGGCAGAGGGAGAGGGAGAGAGAGAATCTCAAATAGACATCTCACTGATCACAGAGCCCACGTGGGCTTCAATCCCAGGACCCTGAGATCATGACCTGAGCTGAAATCAAGAGTCGGTCGCTTAACTGACTGAGCCACCCAGGTGCCCCTCCTCTTTGATTTCTTGGTTGACCCATTCATTGTTTAGTAGCACGTTATTTAACCTCATGTATTTGTGCTATTTCCAGATTTTTTCTTGTGATTGATTTCTAGTTTCACAGCATTGTGGTCAGAAAAGATACATGGTATGACTTCAGTCTTTTTGAATTTGTTGAGACTTGGTTTGTGACCTAATATGTGATCTCTTCTGGATAATGTTCCATGTGCACTTGAAAAGAATGTATATTCTGCTGTTTTAGGGTGGGATGTTCTGAATATATCTGTTAGATCCATCTGGTCCAGTGTGTCATTCAAAGCCACTGTTTCTTTGTCGATTTCCTGTTTGGATGACCTGTCCATTGATGTTAGTGGGGTGTTAAAGACCCCTCCTATTATTGTATTACTAGTGATTACTTCCTTTATGTTTGTTATTAACTGCTTTAAGAATGTGGGTGCTCCCATGTTGGGTGCATAAATATTTACAATTGCTATATCTTCTTATTGGATTGTCCCCTTAATGATTATATATAGTGTCCTTCTTTGTCTCTTGTTACAGTCTTTGTTTTAAAGTATATTTTGTCCAGGGGTGCCTGGGTGGCTCGGTTGGTTAAGCAGCTGCCTTCGGCTCAGGTCACGATCCCGGGGTCCTGGAATCCAGCCCTGTATGGGGCTCCTTCCTCAGTGGAGAATCTGCTTCTCCTTCTCCCTCTGCCTGCCGCTCCCCCTGCTTGTGCTCTCTATCTCTCTCTCTGTGTCAAATAAATAAAATCTTAGAAAAAAAAAAAAGTATATTTTGTCCAATATAAGTATTGCTCCCCCGGCTTTCTTTTCACATCTTTTTGCATGATAAATGTTTCTCCATACCCTCACTTTCAACCTGCATGTGTCCTTAGGTCTGAAATGAGTCTCTTGTTGGCAGCAGGTCTTGCTTTTTTCTCCATTCCACCGACCTGTGTCTTTCGTTTGGAGCATTTAGTCCACTTACATTCAGAGTAATTATTGATACACATGTACTTCTTGCCATTTTGTTACTTGTTTTATGGTTGTTTTTGTAGTTCTTTTCTGTTCCTTTCTTCTCTTGCTCTTTTCTCTCGTGGTTTGCTGGCTTTCTTTAGTGATATACTTGGATTCCTTTCTCTTTGTTTTTTGCATATCTATTACTGGCTCTTGATTTGTGGTTACTGTTAGGTTTATAAATAACATCTTCTGCATATAGCAGTCTGTATTAAGTTGATGGTCACTTCAGTTTGAACCCATTCTTTACTCCTCTCCTCCCTACTCCACATTTTAAGTATATGGTGTCCTACTTTACATCTTTTTACTTTGTGAATCCCTTGACTCATTTTTATAGATATACTTAATTTTACTGCCTCTGGGCTTCCTACTTTTCTTACTCCTACTTAAGGCCTTTCCTTTCCACTCAAAAAGTTCCCTTCAACATTTTTTGTAGGGCTGGCTTAGTGGTCATGAATTCCTCTAACTTTTGTCTGGGAAACTCTTTATCTCACCTTCTATTCTGAATGATAGCCTTGCTGGATAGAGTACTCTTGGCTGCAGGTTTTTTCCTTTCAGCACTTTGAATGTATCATGCCCCTCTCTTCTGGCCTGTAAAGTTTCTGCTGAAAAATCAGCTGATAGCCTTAGGGGGTTTCCCTTGTATGTAACCGTTTTCTCTTGCTGCTTTTAAAATTCTCTCTATCACTACTTTTTACCTTTTTAGTTACTATGTATCTTAGTGTGGACTTCTTTGGGTTGATTTTGTTGCGGGTTCTCTGTGCCTCCTGGCTCTGAATCTCTGTTTCTTTCCCCAGATTCGGAAAGTTTTCTGCCTCCTTTTCTCTCTCTTCTCCGTCAGGGATCCCTATAATGAGAATTATATTATGCTTGATGGTGTCACTGAGTTCCCTAAGTCTATTTTCATTTATTATTATTATTTTTCTCTCTGCTGTTCAGCTTGATTGCTGTCCATTACTCTATCCTCCAGCTCACAGACCCATTCTTCTGATTCCTCTAGTCTACTATTTATTCCATCTAGTGTATTTTTAATTTCAGTTATTGAATTCTTTATCTCTGAGTAGTTCTTTTTTATGTTTTCTATCTCTTTGGTAAGGGTCTCATTCAGGTCCTCCACTCTTTTCTCAAGTCCAGTGAATATCTTTAGGACCATTACTTTATTTATTACTATTATTATTATTATTATTGGAGAGGGAGAGAGAAAGGGGACAGGAGAGACAGAGGGAGAGGGAGAGAGAGAATTATAAGCAGGCTCCATGCCCAGTGTGAAGCCTGATGCGGGGCTCGATTTCACAACCTGGAGATCATGACCTGAGCTGAAATCAAGAGTCAGACACTTAACCATCTGAGCCACCCAGGCATCCCTGACCATTACTTTAAATTCTCTGTCAGGCATATTACTTATCTCTGTTTCATTTAGCTCTCTTGCTGTGATTTTGTCCTGTTCTTTCATTTGAGACTTATTTCTCTGTCTCCTCATTTTGACTAACTTTGTGTCTGTTTCTTTGTGTTAGGAAAGTCAGCTATGTCTCCTGCTCTTGAAAGTGGTGGCCTTATGAACAAGAGGTCCTGTAGTGCCCTGCAGTGCTGTGTCCCCTGTTCATCAGAACCTGGTGCTTCAGGGGGGTCTCCTCTGTGTGTTGCGTGTGCCCTGCTCTTGTGGCTGAGCTGCTTTTGCCTTCAGTCCAGTCGTCTGCAGTGGCTCTCTTTGCCTGTTGTGGGCGGTGTTTGGTCCCTGCAGTGTTAGTGGGCCACTGTTGGGCTGCCTTAGACTTGAGTTGAGTCAGACCAGGCATTTGCCAGAGACGCAATAGTATTGAACTACAGGGCGCTTTCTCTGTGTTGCCCCGTGAGAAGCTTTTGTTGGTGGGACTGCTGGGGCCACAGTCTCAGGCTGGTATATATGGTTATCTTCCCCTCTCCCCAAGGCAGGAGTCACTGTCGTGGCTGCTTTGCACACTGCCAGACTTATGGCACCACTTTGAATGGGCTCTGGCCAAGGGCATATCGGAGGGGGCATGTGCACAAGAGAACGAGGGGATATGCTGTGCTGTTAGCAAGTTAGATGGAGAGTGTTGGTGCTGTGCTGGTTCTCCCAGCTGTCCATGTGTCTAGGCTGGGGGGCAGGGGAGGGAAATGGTGCCTGCCTGCTCCTTTGTTCCTAGAGAAGTCTCCCAAAGATCCCTGCCCTTCCAGCACAGACTCTGAGATTAGTAAAAAATCTCCCTCCCATATCATATACCCCAGGTGTTTTTCAAACTGCTGCTTCTCCATGCTGTATCTCAGTGGGGCTCTTTGCTGTGCAGTCTCTTTAAGGGCAGGGACTCAGTTTCTTATCATCTTCCCAGGTCTCCCAGAGCCAAGCCTACTGATTTTTAAAGTTCCATTGTTAAGCGCCACTGACTTTAGGAACTCCTGAAATTAGGCCTCTCTGGTTTTCAAAGCCAAATGTTATGAGGATTCATCTTCCCTGTGCAGGTTCCTCATGCCTGGTATGCCTGGTGTGAGGGTCTGGTCCTCTCCTCTCCGCCTCTCTCTGCACCCAGTGTCCCTCCCCCCCTCTGATGGTCCTGCAGATTCATTTAGCTCCCGAGCGAATCTCCACCCCTCCTACCCTCTTCGAGGTGGACTCTTCTCTACATTCAGCTGTAAAGAGTCTGTTCTGCCAGTCTTTGGATTGTTTTATGGCTTATTTACACTGATATGCATGTTATCTAATTGTATCCATGGGATGAAGTGAGCTTGGGATTGTTGTACTCAGCCATCTTTCCTGGAAGTCCTCAGATAAAAAATTTTAATATAAACAATCATAAAAGGGATACTAAAGAATCACGAAGTTTTAATATTTTAACTCTAAAATTGTATTTATTACTCTGTAATTAATTTGCTTTCACTTTTTTCTTAATGAGAACATTAGATTTTCTTAATCAATGAAGTTATTAGTATTCTAGTGCTAAGTTATTTTAGCCAAAAACGAACCTTCAGATCACCTCTATAGGACTGTCTACTTGAGTAAATTATGGTGATTCCTGATGGGCACTTTGAAGTAGCGACAAAAGCTTGTATCATTACTTTCTTAAAAATCCCTCGGGCTTGGGGCACCTGGGTGGCTCAGTTGGTTGAGTGTCTGCCTTCAGCCCTGGTCATGGTCCCAAGGTACTGGGATGGAGCCCCACGTCGGGCTTTCTGCTCTGCAGGGAGCCTGCTTCTCCCACTGTCTGCCTCTCTGCCTACTTGTGCTCTCTCTGTCAAATAAATAAATAAAATCTTAAAAAAAAAAAAAAAAGCCCTCAGGCTCATGGTTAGGGTCAGGTCTCAACCCCCAGACACCGTGGCTTTTCTCACCTGCAATATTGAACCCTCACCACCAGGTGTCACCATCTCACCAACATCGGAAAGCTGCCTCCTTTCAGAACCTCCATTCTCTGCTGAGTGGCAAGGGGGACCGGTCCAGCCTCTACATGGTAGGGGAGCCGGGAGACCACAGTGCAGTTGGCCGGTAAGAGTTGGCAAGTGGTGTGGGGGGTAAACTCAGCATGGGCGGTGGAGCTGTAAGCCCAACTCCGTCCTGCCTCAGGTGCCACAGGAGTCTTGGAGCCCACATCTCAGTGCCTTGCCCCGTGCACCTGAGCTCTGAGAAGGTGTGGAGTTGGTGGAATGGGTAGAGTTGGAAGGTTTGATTCTTCCGTCCTTCTGCTGTCTGATGACATCCTAAAATCGGGATGTTCAGAGAGCTTCCTTAGCCCAGCTGAAGATCTGATTAGAGATCCAGAGATGGGGCCCCCAAAGAGGCACTTGACCTGTGACCCTGTCTAGAGAACTCCCACCCCCTGAAGAGACCCTCTAGGCTAGCTGCTCTTATCTGGGGCTCCATGGAGGCACCTCAAGTGGCCTGTTCACTCCTGGAAATGTTATATAATATCATAGCTTTGGTTAGATTCTCAGAGCGGGCTCTGCACCCACAAAGATTTAAAACTGTGTTTCTGTGTTGGGGGGTTGGGTAGCAGGGGGCTTCTGGTCCTGCACCAGGCTTTGTGGAGCCTCAGACCGCTGTGACAACCCTCCAGTCTTGTTCCTAGCATGTTGTTTTTGCTGGTTGGAGCCAGTCAAGAGGCATCCGTCATCTTTAAGGCAGGGAGTGATTGGGCCCCGGTGCCCAGCCCTCTTTGCACTCACTCTGTCTCCGGTCCCCTGGCAGACCAACCAAGGCCTCACCCCGACGTGCCCTCAGTGTGGAGGACGTGAGCGCCCCCAGCCAGGCGCGCACGGTGGGCCGCGTGGTGGAGGTGTTCCCAGATGGCACAACCCAGCTGCAGCTGCAACGCTCCCCGGAGGGCTCTTTCGGCTTCTGCGTGGCCTCCGGGAATGGGCGCCGGGACTCAGGTATGCCCCCTCCCCTTTTCTGGGCTCCATATCCCTGGGGCCTTAGCAGACCACTTTTGGCTGTGGGCATTTCCAGTCTGTGGCTGAGACGCGGAGCTCCAGACTCAGACAGCCTCGTAGCGAAAGGACTGGAATTCTCCCTTTAAGGGCTCTTTGGGAAGTGTCAGGTGTGGGGCTGCTGGAGTGGGTAGGGATGGAGAGCCTGACTCCACTGCCCCTCTGTTGTCTGCTGACATCCTGAAATCGGAATCGGGCCGCCTTTTTGCTGGAGCGCCCAGAGGAGGCTGTGCTTGCTGGTTCTCGGGAGCCCTTTGATGCGGCTGGTGCGTGTAATTGTTCCCTTCCTCCGTGCAGGGTTGATCTGCACAGAGCTGCAGTGGGGAGAGAGGGCGCTGAGCTCAGGAGGGAGGTGCTATCTGGCCACATGCAGTGAGCCCTCCTGGCTATGCGTCCGGCTCCCTCCCGCAGCGCTGGCTCCAGGGGATGATGTTCTGGGGATCCTGCCCTGGCTGCCCTCTGCCGAGCAGGGTTCAGTCCTGGGCGGTGATCTCCTAGGTCAAAGTCATGTAACCTGGAAAAAAAAATCTGCCTGTTGCCAGGTTTGCAGACTGCAGCAAGTTCTTACTTCTGTTCCGTCGTTCATTGTTTCAGCGAGTTTGCACGGAGCACCTACTAGGTGTTTTAGATACCGGCTATAGGGCAGGAAATGGAACAGAAAAAGATCCTGTCCTCAGGAGCCCACAGTCCAGGGAGGGAGATAGGCTGTACCTATAAAAAGGTATATATACATTTTTATATATTATCCAAATAAGCTGCCAGATAGCAGAGGGTATGAAGACACGAATCCAAGCAAAGCAGGGTGAGGGCCTGAGAGTGGGAGGACAGGAGTGCGGGTGGGGCAGCTCTTCTGAGCGGAGGTGTCTGGAGAAAGAGCAGTCCAGGCCCAGGCTGGAGGGTGGGAATGAGCTTGGCTGTCAGAAGAGCTGCAGGGCTGATCTGCACAGAGCTGCAGTGGGCAGAGAGGGCGCTGAGCTCAGGAGGGAGGTGGCTTCCCCACCCCCTGAGCTGGGAGGCAGCAGGGGCTTGGAGCAGGGACCAATGTGCTCTGATTTGCACTTAGAATGGGTGCCGCTGCCCAGCTGGCCGCCCGACCATGAACAGACGCTAGCGGGTCGAAGGTGGACCAGGGAGACCCCTTGTAAAGCTATTTCGGTGGAAAGACTTGCCGGCAGTGGCTCGGGCTGGGGAACCAGTGGGGATGTGAGAAGTGCTTGCAGTCAGCTTGACTTGAAGGCAGTTTGACGCAGTTTGCTGATGGTTTTACCTGAGCGTGAGAGGAAGAGGCCGAGTTTCTCCCCACTCTGGACCTCAGGGGGGTACAGTGTCTGTCCTCACAGGGAGATGGCGTTTGTGAACTTACACTGATCATCATAAAGGGCTAGCGGGCTGTTAGCTACTCCACCCTTTCCTTTAGCCTCCCTGTTCCTCAGGTGAGGGGCGGCAGGCCTCCCAGAGGGGCAGAGAGTTAGGTGACATGGCACGGTTTGTACTCCAGAGCCTCTGCCGGCTGTGTGACCTGAGCAGGTCACTTACCCTCTCTGAGCCTCAGTTCTCTCATCTCTAAACTGAAGATACTCAAACCTGCCTGGAAGAGTCAAAAGGAGCGTCCAGTGAGGTACATGGGAAAGTGCCTGGCACTTTTCTTCCCTTTCCTCTTCACAAAGAGAATTTGTATTTGGGGAACAGAACTCCGACAGGGAGCCCATGATCTGCACCATCTGTCCACGTGAGGTCCCACACAACTGGGCGTTGTGCTCTGCCCTTCATCTTCCCCCCAAGACCCGCTAGGCCGCTTTGCAGACAGTCGTGGAGTTGATGTCTGGTGGGCAGCGGTCTCTAATGACCAAGGGCTCCTTGGGCTCTGCCCTGCCCTGCCCCCCCATGGCACCCCGCACCTGGGTCGGTACGAGCTCTTCCCTGTCCTGCCCAGGCGGTGCCCTGCTCCCGCCGCCGTTGGCCATCGGCTAACCTGCAGAGATCCCCAGGCCCACGGAACATGGCTGGTGCTAGTTCCTCCTGGCCGCAGAGCCTCCTCCAGCAGCCACAGGTCACTCCTGCTGGGCCTCAGGGGGGCCGTGAGCTGGGGCTGGTCTGCATTCCTGGCTAAAACGTCCAGGCGCTGGGGCTAACTTGCTGGCTGTCACATCTGATGCTGTGCGAGCATATGGGAACAGCAAGCTTGGCCTCCGGCTTCTGAGCGCCACACAGAGATGATCCATGCTGAACAGAGGCCATTTCCAGCAGACAGTAAATACCAACAACAGCAGTCTGTCTGTCATATTTTTGTCACGACGTTCCATTGTGAAGCCTACCCCAGGGTCTCCCCCAGAATGACTGGCACGACATCAGTGTCTGTCCGGCTCTGGCTCCATGCTTTTGGGGTTTCTCATGGCTCCCCACATGCATGTCCTGCTTACAGCAGCCATTTCTGTAGGCACCACCCTCCCCTCCTTACCTGCCCTCTGTCCATGGCAGCAACATGCAGGGGGCCAGGCAAGTGGTTAGAACACCCGGACAGAAGGGGTCGGAGATAGGGCAGGGGCTGCAAGAAAGGCCTCACTCGAGCAGCCGAGATGGCCGGCATACCGCGTCAGGGGAGGCAGCCTGGCGGCAAAGGCTCGGCTTGGCCAAGAAGCCCCCCACACTGAGAGAGTTCCACAGTCAGACCCGGGAGAGGGAGTGTGTCAGGAGGATGGTTTTGCTAGACTCAGAGCTACCAACCTTCAGGTGCCTTGAAGGAGATTTCAGTGCTTTCAAGCCCCCATCAGAGGGTTGCTCTGGAAGGCATGCCACAAGCTGGGCTGAACAAAGCTCCTGTGGGCGGGGGGGCAGCAGAGGCAGGATGTCCCACTATAGTCCAAGTGTGTTAAATGCCTTCAGGCTCGAGACCGTGATGGGGGAGGAGAGGCCCTCTCAGGCCCCTTCCAAGGAAGCTGATTCTAGGACGCAGAAGTAGAGAGGAAGGAGTGTGCGGCCTGGGCTGGGGAGCCGTGAGGGCGTTTAAGGTGGCACTGAGCGGCCCCCCTAAACTCTGCAGGTGTTGTCAGCTGCACACCGTCCACACCTTGGCCTTGTGCTCTCAGATCACCTGTGTTCGCTCAGTTGGGGGTGGGGCGGGCGCGGGGTGGTGCCCAGCTTTCCCTGTAAGACCCTTTATTCTCTTAACTGAAGGGGAGTCTGGAAGGTTTTCAGAAGAAGTTGAGGTGACAGGGGTCCCTCAGCAGGACTCGCCTGCGCTGTGCGGCCGGGAGAGTCCCGGGGAACTCAGGCTAGCCAGTCCCCAGGCCCCACAGAGCCTGCTCCACTGATGTGGGTTCCCCAAGTCGGACCCAGGGAAAGGGGAAGAATCAGGCTCTGCCCAGGCTCACGCTGCACCTGAGAGACCCAGGAGACGGTCACACTGGCCAGGCAGGGCCTTCCTAGGGGCAGTGTGGGGGACAGGATGTGTGTGAATAAGGGACAAGTGAGCCACCATGGCTTTAAATAGGGGGTGGAATTTTTATGTTTCCTGGGCTTTTGCCCAGATGCCTCCAAATCCCAGTGAGGAACCACCTCTGAGGAAGATTGAGACCGGAGCTGGTCCTAACAGTAATATGAAGCAAACCAGGTTTGGATTTGACCTCGGCCATGTTCATTACTCCAATGATACCTTCCCACCCCTCCAGCTTCTTGAAGGCAGTAACTGGATCATATTTGTGAATCCCACCCAGTGGCAGGCGTGAAGTAGGGTTTTTTTTCTTAATTTTTAAACATCAGTTTCCTTCCTAGTCTACAATCAAAGCTCATCTCAGAAAAAGATAAGATCACCTCATTCACACAGGGGTATACACGAATAATAACAATAAAAAACAAGCATTATTTGCTTAAAACATTATTTTATTAAAGCATTAGTTGCACAGCTTTTTAAAAGAGACAGAAATGAAATGATACCATGAGGGCGGGCACACTGTATCTATATAGAAAGCCAGTTGTGGTTGTGAGGTAGGATAATGAGGGTGTGCGCGTGCGAGTGTGTGTGTGCGTGCGTGCGTGTGCGCGCTCATGGAGCAGTGCCCTATATGAGCACCCGCTCCTCGACCCCCGCCCGAAACACCACCTGGTCAGCATTCCACAGAGCTGCATCTGGATTTCATGTGTTCACTTGTTCTGTTTTCCTTTGCAGGGTTCTACGTGCAGGAGATGGCTGATGCGAGCATGGCCAAGCTGTACTCGGGGCTGCTGGGGGTAGGGGATGAGATCCTCGAGGTGAATGGGGCCAAGGTTGCCGGGCTGGGCTTGGCTCACATTAAAGAGCTCCTGGCCCACGCGGAGAGCTTGTCAGTCCGTGTGCTGAGGCAGAGGCCTGTCCCTCAGTGACCCAGGGCTGTTTTGCCCTCACTGTCACCCCCTCGGAAGCCCTGACCTGCCCCAGGAGGGACGGCTGGAAAGGCACTGCACGAAGCTGCTTTATGGATGAAAACAGATCAGTGGCGTGTAACCGCTTAGGCTGTGGCAGGGGCTTCTGGGATTGACGACCGTAGGGTGAGGGCAGGATGGTGTGTTTTGTTTAGGGATGTTAATTTATGCCAAACTGGGGAAAGCAAACATGGATCTCCTTCCATGCCGGAAGTGGTGTCAACATCTTTCTGTACCTTTGTCGGCGGGAGGAGGAGAGAGATTCAGGGGTACTTGGGTGAGCCCCTGATTGTCTCCTCACCCCAAGTCTCATCCCACTCTCGATCAGGGTCTCCCCCAGCCTCCACACTCCAGAACCAAAGAAAGTGCTTGGCCATATTGGCCTTGAATCTGCCTTTAAAGTCTCATGTCTTCCACGTCCCATTTGACACCTTTGCTCTTTTTCCAGAAATGGTTTGCAAAGTGTCCTAGTGTAACAGCCTAAAGCCATGGGCCATATATTCCAAACCCAAAATTGGAATATGTGGTCTGGTGTGAGAACATCTGGGAGATGTTATCTGGCAGCCAGAATATTAAGAATCTCTGGGAAATTTTTGTGATATATAAAGTTGGAGGGGGAAAAAACAATGAACCCGAGACCAAAGTCAGGGAAGTGCCGCTGTGGCCAGTGGGTCTGGCCGGCTCCACCCCCAGCCCCCTGCCCTCTGCTTCTGCCCAGGGCGAGGCTGGCGCTGGTGGGGAGGGCCTGCCTGCCTTCTCCGGTGGAGTGTGGGCACAGGCTGCAGCCCGTGCCAGGCTGTCCCCAGCCACAGGCTCTCTGCCCAGGCTCCCTGATGGCTGCTGGGGGTGGGCCGGCAGGGAGTGCAATGACGGGTACAGGCAGGGGGATGGGCTCTCCACCCGGCTGCCTCCCAGCTCTAGGCCCAAAGGGTTGGGACTCTGGGAGTGGATGGCCGTGTGTCAGTCTTAAATTATTAAAAAGCAAAGCTGAAGCTTCTCTCGCTCTGAGTCGCTAAATTCTGGGCTGGATGCTCACTTGACCTTGAATGGCCAAGAGCGGGGGTTCTGGGGTGGGGGAAGAGGGAGGGAGGATACAGGCCCAGCAGTGAGCTGGGTCGGGCCTGCCAGAGGGGAAGGCCTGGGCAGTCCCCTGGGGTTGGGGTGACAGCCAGGGTAGATGCAGAAGCCTCCAGAGACAGTCCTTCCGCTGGGAGAGGAGCCTTGGGCAAGGTGCATTTCTGAACAGAAGACAGAATGGAGCTAGGGGCTTTGGGTAGGTGATACTGGGGGGCGGGTAGTGCAGAGGGCAGCTTCAGGGCTGTTGTAGAACTTGGGAAAACACACAGCCTTCGCTAAAACGAGTGTCCTAGCAGCTTTCCGTGGGCAAGATCACTGAAAGGCACATGTGGGCTGCGGGAAAGATGATGGGGGAGGAGGCAGGCAATCCTGTGGAGTGTGCAGTGAGTGTTTCAGGCCCTACCTGCAGGAACCAGTTAAAACCCCTCTTTACTGGCCCCTGGAGGCTAAGGGTTGAGGGGTGCTCCCAGAGCCCCTCCGCACTGTAGGACTGGGAGACTGAGCCACCTGGGGTGGGGGGGAATGTGGGAGGAATGGGGAGCTGCCAGCAGGGGAGCAGGGAGGCCGGTGGAACAAGTGTTTGGGCCTGCAGGGTGTGAAGAGGGTGCTGGGACATCTCAGAGAGCATCCTGGCCCCCCAAACTTGGGAATGGCCCCATGTCAGGAAGTATAGTCATGGGGGAACACTGGCAGCTCCTGCACCCCAATTCCTGGTCTTGAGGTCATGAAGTTTCATGTTGAATGAAAGCTTCTAGGGACAAAGGCACCTCTCTTCTCTGTATGGCGATCATGGACAACATGCCCTTCTGGCTCCAACTGGGAAGAAAGGGAAGAAAGGGAAGAAGGGGGCTCTGGCTGGGACAAGGCCGGGGAAGGTCTCTAAGGAATCCTGCGCATCTGCTTCTGTTACCTGCCAGGGTCAGGGCCAGGCTCTCGACACATCCTATTCAGTCCTTAAAAAATAGATCTGCCAGGTAAGCTCTGTGTAGCATCTTCCTTTACACAGATGGAGATCCTTTACACAATGACAGGTGTCTCTGACACAGGGCCCACTCCTCCTGCTGCGACCCCTCCCACAGCCCCCGAAAAAGGCTTGACAGAGGGGAGTGGACACTCTGGACTGTGTGGAAAGTAGACCTGCGCTTCTTGAGTAAAGTGGTGCCAGGGGGCCCGACTTGTGTGGGTGGGAGGGGACTTGGATTCCTCCAGACACCTGTCTGACAGTTCCCATCTGCTCTGCCTGGGGAGCTGCTCACCAGGTCAGCCCTGCGTCCCCCACACAGCCATCAGAATGTTCCCACTTAGAACGTCGTGTATTAACTGGGAGCCAGGACCTGTGACAGGCAGGAGCTCGGACAGGTGAGAAAGACGGGCTCCAGGGGCCACAGTCTAGGGGAGACGCAGACATTAGGCCTGGTGCGGGCAGCCGAGCAGGAGAGGGGGCCGGAGATGCCGCCTGCGCCAGATCCGCCCTCGGTGGGGGACGGAGGCTTACCTCCGTCCAAGGGGCACCCACGCGGGGCTTTGTAACATGAGTAGGAGCTGACAGGAAGGATGAGGGAAAGAACACAGAAAATAAGCAGCACGTGCAAAGCTGTCTAACCCATGGGCCCACCCCAGCGCCTGCCCATTATTGGTATTCTGGGTCCGGGGCTCGCTCCACAGAAGGCCGCAGACGTTGGGACTACACAGAACAGAAAGGGGCTCCCACTTGGGCCTCAGACATGACAATATCCTTAGGGTGACAGGTGGGGGTGGGGAGCAAGGTGAGACGCAGAGGGCGCGGGGCGCGCAGGCCTGGGAGGGAAGGGAGGGAAGGGCAGTCGTGGCCCGGCCGCGCTCCCACCGTCGCCCGTTGCAACTTCTCCTCAGGGCGCCTCTTCTCGGTGGCGGAGGGGCCGGCGAGAGGCGAGAGCACATGTCCGCGCCCGGCGCGCCCGGAGCCGGGGGCCCTGGGGGGGGGGGGAGCGAACTCGGGCGCGCGCGAGCGACCGGGACCGCCGAGGTTCTCTGCCCCGACGCGCGTGTCGCCGGCAAGTCCCGCGGGTCCCGGCGGTTCGCAGGCGGCTGGCTTTCCGCCCGTGCGTCCTCCCGCCGCCATCCCCGCGCCGTCCTTCCTGGCCTCGGCGGGGGCCCGGGCCGGAGACGCGGCTCGGCGCGCACTGCCCCGCCTGGCGCGGCCTCGGTTAGAGCCGCCGGACGGCTGCCGCCGGAAGTTTGCCAGAGGCTGGAGGCGTGTGTGTATGTGGGGGGGGGGGGGTTACACACCCCCAGCCCCTAACACGCACACGCGCACACACACAAGACAGCTTACTGGGCACCGGGGGCCGGGAAGAGGCTGGCCCCCACTTTGCCTTCGAGGGACGCACGGCTGGGGGCGGGGGCGGGGAGCGGACAGCCCGGACGACTGCGTGGTGACCGCGGCGGGCTGGAGCCGGTGAGCGGGATGGGACGGGAAGTGAGGTGACTCAGGACCCGCAGGCGGGGGTGGGAGTGGGGAGGTGGGGTGGGGGTGGCGCAGGAATGGGGACCCGGTGCGCGCAGTGTCCCCAGTCTCAGGATGGAGAAACCGCAGGCACGGCTCGATTTTTGGAAATCAAGGTTAATTCAAGGGCGTGCAGTCGCTGTGCCCGCTCCGTCTGCTCTTCAAATACTCCAGAGCTCTGTTGGGGACATCAAGGATTCAATTCTGAATCCTTCCAGCAACTCTGCGAGGGAGGGAATACTTATCTCGGGGTTACAAACTAGGGGGCCCGAGATTCAGGTTAAATTACTTATCCAAGGTTACACTGCAAACAACTAGCGGAGGTTGGATTTGAACCGGGCCCTGTGCGATTCCCAGCCTTCATGCGTCCTCCCTCCTGGGACCCTGTGGGGCTCACCTCATCCGGAGGCCCTCGAGCACCCCTCCTGGCCCTCACGGATGGCGGGGCGCAGCGCTGGCCCAGGACACCCAGCTGGGCCCACCCGCCGCTGACCTTCACCAGGGTGGGCGTGTGCGGTTCCCTTCTGTTTTTCTTGGGGTGGGGGAAATGGCATTGGCCCTCCCACTTCCCTGCGGGGGTGGGGTGGGGGGGACAAATCACCTTCCAGTACAGTGTTTCCGAAATGCAGGTGTAACCCACTCACGGGTCACAAAATCGGTCGAGACCAACATTTAAAAGAATATCAGTGCTTCGCACAAGCAAGTGTAGGTTTTGTTTGAGAACCACCTCTTCCAGGGCTGGGGGTGTCCTGAGTTGTAATTTAAAGGGTCATTAAGACTCTGCTCCAGGGGCACCTGGGTGGCTCAGTCGTTAAGCGTCTGCCTTCAGCTCAGGTCATGATCCCAGGGTCCTGGGATTAAGCCCTGCATCGGGCTCCCTGCTCCATGGAAAGCCTGCTTCTCCCATTCCCACTCCCCCTACCTGTGTTCCCTCTTTTGCTGTGTCTCTCTCTGTCAAATAAAATCTTAAAAAAAAAAAAAAAAAAAAAAAGACCCGGCTCCAGAGGGCACAAAAAAAAACACCCTTGGGGCTAAGGCCCAGGGAGGCTGCCTCGGGCATCCGATACCACACTCCACGTGCGGACTTCTTCTTCGGGTGGTGCCTTGCCTCAGGAGGCTGCGGAAACCTTCCTGGACTGAGTGTGCCTGGCCTGGGGCGGGGGGGTGGGGGGGGGAAGAGGCATCCTCCATCCTCCATCCTTGTCCCAGGGGCAGGGTATAATGATGTGACTGGACTTGCTGCTCCTTCAAACTAGCTTCAGTGCAGTGGGATTCCCCCGAGGGTATGTATCGCCAGGAGCTTGGGCTGTTGGTTCCCTGATCTGGCCACGCTGCAGATCCACGCCCTCACCCCTTTTGTGCGCTTATTCCTGTGCCCTTGCTGGAACATCCTTCCCCTTGTCCGCCATGGACTCCTTGGCGGCCTTCAGAAATGTCAGAGGTGCCTGTCCTGGGAAGCATTCTAGGACACCTGCATGCTGACTTTGGCCCCCTTTCCTTAGCTCCCATATAATCAGGTACAAGCGCTCTTTATTGTGGCTCTTTTCAAATAGCATTTCTTGCTTATCCTCCACCAAACTCACCTGGCAACAACTGGACTTCCCTTGTCCATCTGCGCAACCCACTTCCCGCCCCAAATCCCCAGGCTGGTCCTGGAGCTATTCTAAAGGTCCTGCTGTCGCCGGATCCCCTTCCTTCCCTCCCTCTCTCCCTCCCCGCCATCCTCTCTGAAGTTTCCCTTCTTCCCACAGAGCCAGAGCACCTGCTTAGAAATGGCAGCAGCCTTCCTTGGCACGAAGCTCTGCGCAGCTTTCTCAGGCTGTGGGCTTGGCCAGGTCGGAGTCCTGGGCCCCGAGGAAGGGGCTGCTGGCATTGGCTCTGAATCTCTGCCCACACAGCCCGGCTTTAACAGCTGCCCTGCCAGGCCTGGAGGACATCCGGGGCTCTCCTGTGGCTGCCCGGCTGCCCCGCTGGGGCTGCCTTTGTCTCGTCCTTCTGCAATCTGGGCTCAGGCCCCGACTCGCAGTGTGGGGCTGTCCTTAGGGGTCTGGCCAGGTGCCAGGTACTGGGGAGAGGCCTGCCCTGCCCTTGGGATGCCCGTGTCCCCAGGGTGGAGACAGCTACAGCTGTGAAAAGAGACAAACCAGTGTGCCAAGGCCTTCAATGGAAGCCCCAGGCAGGAGGCCCCACTCCACCTGGTGAGCAGAAAGCTTCCCAGAAGAGCCAGCCGTGGGCTCACCAGCCTCCAATCCTCAGGAGCAAGGAATGCTGGGTGCTGTGGGGGCGGTTCAGATGCCACAATGTTGCTTCTCACCCTGGGCTCCGCAGGCTGAGTCTCCAGGCTTTTCTGAGTTCATACAATGAGTGGGGCTAACTTACTTTTTGCACATTTCCAGCCAAATAAAAGCTCTGAAACATTTTTATCAGCAAGGCTAACCTGCTTGAGGTCCTTGACAAGTAGACTTCTTGAAGCCTACAGCGGGCATATAGGGTTAGAGATGTGGTCAAGTCCAAGGCACCTGGTATCCGGGTTTTATCTTCAGCACTTCCAGCTCAGCGCTTTAACCCACCGCTGACTCATACTACAGCTCTTTTCATTCCTTGTTCTCTCCTCAGCTTTTACCGCTTCTCGGGTTAGAAAGACGGCTTCCCGAAATGCTTGCCACCCCTCAAATTTGAACGGCGCCTTTTTTGTCTGAAGGGAGGCTGGCTTCATGAGGGTCCAGTCAGACCTGGGTTCTCATCCTGCCTCTACCACTTCCTCATGGAACTCTGGGGCAAATTCTTAATTGCTCCATGCCTGTTTTCAGGTATAAAGTGGGCTTCGACAGGATTTCCCTCATGGGGTTGTGGGAATTAAATGGGAGACAGAAATTTCACTCATGTCCCGGACACCTTGGTCAAAGACCTGCCAGCCCATCAGATTCTCATCAAATGTTGGCTGAAAGTTTCAGCTGCTAATTAGATATAACATTTGAGAAATTTTTTCCTATGAGTTGATGGCCCCCTCCCAAAGGCTGGCCAATCCTAGTGTGAACTTTTGTGAAAGCAGACAGGATGCATCTGATGGTGTGGTGAGGAAAGGGAATACCATTACAGAGGTCAGAAAGGTTGGATTTGGATTTCTCACATCCAAGCTTCTGGAACACATCACCCGCGGAGGGGTTTATTGGTGGGGATGTTTGTGCTCAGACTCTGCCTGCATCTGCACCAAATGGAGACTCCACTAATGTTCCAGTTATCAGTGTCACCTGGGTAGAAGGTGTTTCCAGACACGTGAGACCCCAGAGGTGCCAAGGATCAAGGTTTATAGATCTGAACTGTGTCCTCTTGGACGGTGCAACATTATGGCAGTATGGCCTTCCCTTCCTACGAGTTTTAATTTTTGCCTCAGGTCTTGTATTTTCAGTGAGTTTTATGTAAGGTTTATAGCCAGTGGGGACCTTTTGAAAGACAGCAAATCACTCTTTTGCTGCAAAGCGGAGCCTCCAGTGGAGTCAAGTGCTGGTCGGTCCAGAACCCTCAGCCTTGTAGACGCCTGCCTTTTCCCCCCATCCACACGACACAGTCCGCGCTTCCTCGGGCTGGGGTGGGGGGCTGATTTGCTTTTATCAGCGAGCACACGTAACCATTTCTTCCTCCTAAATCCCTTCCTCCTCAGATATTAACTAGAACTCTCAAAATAAGCACTCACTCCTCCAGCAAGGCTGGTTATAGGTTGGTTTGCGTTAACCCTCCTTGCTGTTACATTTGGGGGGAGAAGTCAAACTGGGGACTCACGAAGCACTGATGTCCCAATTTCTGTGCTCGGCGCCGGGGGCATAGTAAGTAACTCTGCTTCTCATCAGCTGTGTGACCTTGAGAAATAACTTGTGTCCCAGGTTCCTCATCTGCGCATTTGGGATAGTATTAGATGAGGAAACTTCACTATTTCATACAGCCATTTTAAGTATCGTCTGCATTAGTACAGACGAAGTACCTAGAACAGTGCCAGGCACACAGAAGGTGTTCGGTTAATAGGAGTGAGGAGGATGATGATAAATGGAATGATGAAGGTCCGTGTCCTCAAGGAGCTTATGTAGCCTCGTCACCTTGTCCCACACAGAACTGAAGGCAGGTTCTTTCAATTGCCAACCGGGATGGCTGATATTCTTGTTGGCCAACACTTCGGTGAGGGGGGAATAAGACTCAGGTCGGGTTTCTCTGCTCCCCACACACTCCTCGTCCCAACTGAAACTGTGCTGTATGGTATTTTGAATACATAGTGTGGTTATTTTGGGGTTTATATTCATGTGACTTGCCCAGCCAAAGAAAGCCCAATTTATAATTCAGATCTTCTAACAGCCACACACTTTCCTCACCCCAGGCGTACGCGTATGTCCGTGTTTATTAGTAGGGGCAGAAGGAGGGCGTTGTGTGTAGGTATGAAAGGAAACAAAAACAAAGACAAAAACCAACAGAACTTAAACAACAAAACAACAGCCCAAGACAAAAGTCATGGTTTCTCCATTTCTCTTTTAATACTGAACAGTATTCTTTGTACACCTATAACATGATTTCAAGAGCAGAAGTAAGAAACATTACTAATAGACTTCAGGGTGTAAAAATACCACTTTGAAAGACGGCTAGTTGAGATCTTTCTTACACAAGTATTTTTAAAAAGTTTTCAAGTTTATAGTGTCATCAGTTTGTTTAATGTCAGGATTACACAAAGCTGTGGAAGAGGTTTTATTATGCAGGGATGGTTTACTGTAGCCTAAATTCCACGATGCAGTAGCAGTGATTCTGAAACTAAACTGGGCGTCAGAACGCCCTTGGAGGGCTTGTGAACACCCCAGAGTTTGTGATTCAGCAGAGCCGAGGGGAGCGCCGAGAACCTGCATTTCTAGCAAGCTCTGGGGCGATGCCGCCGAGGCTGGGCCCACACCACACTTGGAAACCCGGCCTGTAGAAAAAGAACGCATCTACCTGTGGCGAGGGGCGTAAACTGGCACCAGGACCACCGGGCTCTTCTCATGAGGACTGGGGAGTGGGGGGGCCATCTGGAAATCACCCAGGCATTTGCAATTCTAATCTTTGATCTCACTTCTTTAGTTTGTACCTTCTAGTTATTTAAAAATGAAACGCTGTAGGTTATTTATCCTTCGAAGAAAAATACAATGGTTTAATCTTGCTGAGTGCTGCCAGATATTATACATTTGCCTTTTCCATTACACTGATTTCTGATTACAAATGAGCCAGTGAAAGCGTATTTTTCCACTTACAAAAAAATGAATCCACAATCATTTACAGCTTGCTGTCTTTGGCCCTTTCCTGGTTTCCAGGCCGCCCTTACCCAGGGCGTTCTCCCAGCCTGGGTCGAGCTAGGACGGAACCACATCCAGCTTACAAACAAGTTCCAGTCACTCATTCTAATGGGGGACACCTGGCTGGCCTCTCCCCGCCCTGCACAGGTACTTTCTTTTCCTGAGGACTAGGACATCTGCCTCTCCCAGAGCGCACTTTACCCACAGGGCTGCGATTCCCGTTCGGGAGCAGGGTCTCAGCTAAAGCCCACTTTGTGCAGAGCAGAAAGAACAACGGTGAACGTGGTCTCGGCCCAGGGCTGGCAGAAAGCCCAGCTCATGCAGAGTGCCCGGCTGACACGCGGCTACACCACAAGGCCCGAGAGCTTTGCTTAGCGAACAGTGATGCCGGGGGGTCTTATTTCTATCACCCCCTGGATAATCGAGTGGCTTCTGGGTTCAAGAACTCATAACCTTAAAAAAAAAAAAAAAAGGGATAAAATATACTTTCTCACAGGTCCACGCCAAGCAGCTGGGAAGGTGACTGGGACAAATCACCCTCTCAGCACAGTTCCCGTCTACACAGCCTTGGGGAAGGGCATTTCTGGACAAAGGTAACATGGGAAGGAAAACAGCACCAACACATTAGCTTATGTCGCAGGGAAACCAAGTTCTTTTTCTTCCTTCCCCGCCCCGCCACACACCTGTTCTCTGCAGAGACCAGAACATCATGAAGAAGTGCCGCCTAAAGGTAGATGGCAGGACCATGGCAAGACCCCCCGGGAGCTTTCAGGGCTTCAGTGTTCGTCCAAAAGCAAAAAACACCAAATGGCTGGGGTGAGGGGTGCACACGACAGGTCACTACCAGCCTACCTTGTTACGTCGCCGAGGTCGCTTGTCCCTGGGGCCAAGTCCAGCATGCAGCGCCGCAAATGCCCCCCGTGTCTGTTGGAGGAGCTAAGCTGGGGGCTCCAAGGCCTTCTGAGGGCACCGTCGGGGCTGCTGACCCCAGGGGCCAGCGAGCCTGGGGTTTCAGCCCCGCCGTGAGTGACCCGGCACTGGGCCTCAAGAGCCGGAGCCTCGGAGGTTCTCTGCACTGCTCTTCTCATCTGACGGCTGTTCTCCTTGGAATTCTCTTGATTTTCTGGCCCCGACAGCCGACAGCAGCTTCGCAGTGAGCATCACAGCAAGAGGCCCACGGCGAGGCTGGTGTCCCCGCTTCCATAACGGCCTGGCGCGGGCCTTGCAAGAGTAAGACCTCCTCACTGGAAGTGCAAGCATGTCTGTGAGGGCCGGGAGCCGGGTAAGGACAGCTGGACAGGCCAGCCCGGGGCCGCAGCTGCCCTCTGCTCAGCAGCAGAGGCCCCGGGAGAAGCCCGCCGCTGCGCTCACTGGGCGCCATCCTCCTGCAGGGACTGGACGGGACGGCGCCGTGGGCCGCAGGGGCTGGAAGTCTGCGAGCCCTCTGGTTTCCCCTCTCTGCTCTTGATGGAGAAAGAACGTGCTTTTCAAAAGCGTTCTTCTGAAAAAATAGGAAAGACATGGCAGCGAGAGGAACACAAAGGGAGGTAGTGCATGCCGTGTTTTACAACTTGCGCTTCTCGGCCGGCCCACCGCTGTTCTGCTTCCAAGTTCATCCTGCAGCACGAGGCGAAGCCAAGCAGTCCGAGCCCACTGAGCTGAAAAGCAGCTCCTCTATGTAATTCAGTTCCTAGATCTTCAAATGCTGTGAATTCTCTAGAAAGGTAACGGTCTCACTTTATAGCCAGGGAAATTACCAAAAGAAAGATCTTGGCTCTGCCACCTTCACTTACAGAAGGTAAAACACTTCACAGAGACAGATTTCTGTTGGAGTTAGACTAGATTTCTCTTCACAGCCCTGAATCTCACGAGGTGAGAAGGAGTGGGAGTTGCCAAGTGGTTGGCTACCAGACCCATCAGTCTGTTTAACTCTGGCTAAAAGCAGAGAATAATGGGCAAGCCACCAAGTTTCTCCCCCTTCGGCTCTGGCGTGAAGATCCTCGTGTAACACACGCTGCGACTTCCAATTGCCACCCAGCAGCGGGCACCCACAGAGCGCTGGGAGCGCGCAGTCCGCACAAAGGCAAGATGAAAAATTAGGACTAAAAACTAAAGGTATTTCAGTTTTCCAGCTGGATCCCCACTCTGGCAAACTCTCTCAATGGTTCATTCCCCCCAACCTATCCCCCAAATCAGCTGATTAGAAAAACGTTTTTCCAATAAACCGATAAACGTAAGCTGAGCTCTCTTGTATCCATCATATTATGCCAGTTCCTTAGAAATGATATGTGTCGAGGAGCGGAGGCTGCAGGAAAAAGCCCACACGCTACAGGATGTGCCTCTAAGCAGTGCAGAGGGTCACCAGGGTCTGCTTCTCTCCCCATTCTACGGGCAGGGGGGCCACGTAGGTGCCCCCGAAAGCCCGGCAGTGTTAGGATCGCTGATGAGGAAACACTTATCCTCAAAAATCAACCTAAGCCCCTGGCTTGTTCCCTCGGACTGCCCTGGTTTGCACTCTGAGCGGAGACGTCTACAGTGATGCCCAGTTCGGGCACAACAGGGTCAGACCAGGATCAGGCTGGCGGGGCCCAAGCTCTGCTTGGGGCAGAGCTGGCGCGGGCAATTACCGGACAATTACGGTAAGAGGCTGCCCTGTTAAAGAGCAGTTCCTTTGAGGTGCAGAGACAGGGGCGCCCGTGGAGAGAATGCGGGCAGTGCTTGTATTTTAAAGTAAACTTTCTCCTCCTAAATAATTCCCTAGTCAGCCTCAGCGGGAGTCTGGTCTACAATAGCCACTATTTAGCAAACACTTGAAATTAAGTGAGGTCATCATGCCGAGTCTAAATCTATCCAGACATTTAGTAATTAAGTCTCCGGGTCACAACACTTGGCCCGCCCCTCCCCGCTCCCCCCCACCCCCCGACCTCAGGGAAGCAGCTTACTCATTAATGACCAGGCATGTTCCCAACAAGCCCCACGGACACACATGACAGTTAGTTGTGTGGGGCACAGTAAACCTGGTCATAGCAGGAGAAGAGCATGGCTTTTCAATGGCATGATCATATAGGTCATTAGGCTGCCGGCTGCCTCTGCTAATGCGGATTGTGGATTACAGTACTGAGACAAGGTCCCCATTTATGGTGAACAAAGACCGGTACGTTTTAATGCAAATCTAAGGACCATCCCTATTCTAAGTTTAGAGAAGACTATTTGAATGAGTCTCAAAACTTGTAAAACAAATAATCTAGTACCCTACGTCTGAAGCCCTTTGTAGTTATCTTTTTTTTTGCTAATTTGAAAAAAATAACTTATTTATATATCAAATAGAGTTGAATGTAAACATGGATGTCAACCACCCTTTTAGTTTTATAAATCTGCTTTTAGCTTTCATTAAGAGGCAGATTTCCTTACCTACCATGATCCTAACCATGAGAAAATACCCTTCTTTAAAAAATTGTTACAAATATTTATTAAAAAGTGCAATTCATAAGTCAGCTGGGCAAGTACATCATTGTAAATCACAAAAAAGGGGGGGGAGGAAGCCCAAAGCAAATAAACAAACAAAAAACCCCAAGAAATACAGACAAAACATGAAAAAAAGGAAAAAAAAAAAAAAAGAGTGCGCTGTGGAATGGGCCCCAACAGATGAGGAAACAGGAAGTCAAAGCTAGAGCTCTATCCAGACGTTGCTGTGCTTTCCAAGTGCAGAAGGTGGAGGGGGAGAGCGTGGCCCCTGCCGCAGGGCTCCGGGTCAGCTGCTGCTTCCATATCGGTGACGGCATCGGGGAGGTTATAAAAATATCCTACAGACGCCGGGACGCTGGAGGCGTTTAAAAAATCATCGGAAGCTTGAAGTTTAGCATCTCAGCAGTTTCAGCTACTAAAACTCAATTAAAGCATCCGTTCTTTAAATTTGGATTGGCTCAGTTATTTGGCTGGATGATAAAAAAACTGAGTTGTCATCTTAGGGGAAAAAAAAAAAACCCCACCCAAGTTCACCTACCCATTCTTGCCATTACTCACAGGGTAAGAAAAGTCCGGTCCAGAACTAGCCTTTTTGGTCATTATGGTTTCTGAGTGTCGCCGTACTCCCAATGTACTAACCGCCCCCCCCACCCCCAATGCAGAGTGCCAAGGGAATGACCTAACCGGCCAGGAGGCTGGCCCCGGATCCAGACCATCCAAGTGTGCGGCTGAGCTGCGCCATACGGGTAAGGGGCGTCCTCAAAATACAAGGTGCACCAGGACAGCAACATGAATTTGGCAAGGCACTGACCTCCGGCAACCTCACCCACTCTTCCCTCAGCTGTGCAAACCCTGGGTCCTGCTGCCCTCTCCTCCCTTCGGTTCAAGCCAGCAGCTGTTAGCACCCCCAAAGCCTAGTGCTTTCCATTATTTTCCATTAGTTATTTCTACCACAGAATAATGAGCCTGGAAAAGCAATTTCATCCCAGCACTTATCCCTGAAAAATGGATCAATGCGTTTTTTGTCACAAACTGCTTCTGGGCCTAGCGTCCCCATCAGCAGCCAGCTCTCGGGGGGCCAAGGGCCGCTGCCGCGATGGGAAATGAGACCTGCCCGGGAGCCTGCACTCCCGATGGTGCTCTCGGGGATGGGACAGCGGTGTGCTGTCCAAGCTGGGGGGGGGAGGCGGGGGGAGCTGCCAAAGATGGATGGAATGAGCAAAAGCAAGCGCTAGTGGAGTCTGCGAACTTTTCCGGATTCCTCAGAGGCTGTCCTGGGGGCCCAAGGGCCCGGAGGCAAAGCAGTGCCGAGCCGTCCTCGGAACAGGACAGGCGGCCCCAGGAGCGCACAGTCGTCGCTTCCTCTTCCCAGCGGCCCTGCCAGCGCCGGGTCAGAGCAGCTGTCTCAGTGGTGGGGTCACAAGGAGGGAAGTCAGTGCAGGCTGTGTTTTCCAGAGAGGAGTGTAAAGAGACGGCAACGCTGGGGTGCTGCTTCCCGCCTCCCCTGGGGCTCGCGAGCAGGAGGAGCCGTGCCGGGCCGCCGTCACAGCACTAAGAAGAAGACCAGCACGACCAGCAGGACCACAAAGAGGACGGCGATGGCACACCACTGGCGCCGATCTGCAAGGCAGGACACAAGCATCAGCGCTCGTGACTCCACGCTCCCCAAGGTGCGACAGTCCCGTGCACGCCCTGAAGCGGAGAGGGGACAGAAGTGCACACGACGGGCCCACAGGGGCTCTGGGGCCTGCCCGGGGGTTGGGTATGCTGGCCTGCTCCGCGTGTGCATCCACAGCTCTGCCAGGTGCCTGAAAATGGGCCTCTAGTAAGTACGTGCTTTGTGTCGCAAGCCTTTAATTACAATCTGCGGCGCTCAGCTTGCTGCTGGTGGGCACCATGTCCCTGGGAAGGTGTTGGCATCGGCGTTACGGATCAAAGCCCGTCTGCTTTCATCTCCTACCGAAGTCAAATCATTTCATTCAACAACACTCAGCACTATGGGGGGATGGAAAGAGGATAAAAGCGCCTGCTGGTCACTTCAGGAAACGAGGAGCTGAAAAAGCAAGCTCTGGGGATCAAGAGCATGATCAACATTACCCCACACCTGTCAGGAAAGAAGTGAGATCACTTAACCAGTAACTTACACAGCTTACCCGTAAAGGAAAGTGGAATGTCTTCTCTGAAACCCTCTGCCCTACCGACACTTGAGGACAAGCACCAGAAGCAAAGTGGTTAGAGTCCATCTAAACGGCCGAGAGCAAGGGGGCTCGAGGGGCAGGAGGGCACACACAGGCCCCAGGGGAGCCCCCGCTGCACCCACAACCCTGACTGCGGGTTCGTCACGCTGCACAGAGGCTGCCTGGCAGGGCTTTGTGAGCGTGAACACGAATACCCTCGCACACTCTGGGCTGGGCCAGGCTGGGCATGGGGCCTAGGATGCCTCCTTAACTTGTGCAGGTGTAGAAAGAACACGCGGTCTTTCCGTAGACGAGTCCTGCATTTTCCACATAGGGTCACACTGATAGAACAGAATTTCACTGGCCTACGAAAACGTAGTTCAATGGCTAGAAATGATCACTCCATTTAAACAGAAATATAAAGGTTTACTGATTCATCAAAAGTTTATTGGAAAGGGGCACCTGGGTGGCTCAGTCGGTTAAGCGTCTGCCTTCGGCTCAGGTCATGATTCCAGGGCCCTGGGATCGAGCCCCACATCGGGCTCCTGGCTCAGCGAGGAGCCTGCTTCTCCCTCTCCCTCTGCCTCTCTCCCTGCTCATGCTTTCTCTCTCTCTCTCTCTCTGTATCTCTGTGTCTCAAATGAATAAATAAAATCTTAAAAAAAAAAAGTTTATTGGAAAGCCTGCAGACTGTGGCACACCACAGCGATCGAGACTCACACTACATAAAGGTTTGAATCTAGGAAAAGAGACTGCCAAACTGTCTACAAAGCAATGCTAAGTCCACGAACCAAGGACTTAAATTATTTAAATGCCATGGAGAGCACAATCTTAGAACCGGGCGACAGCCACCAACCGACAGTACACAAAGCAAGTACCTTCTTAGTGGTGATCACCTTGTTCTACTTCTGACGTGCTAGAAACTCACTTAGTGTGATTAGGGCAAAGACCCCAAATCTGTCGGTTCCTTATCTGAACAGGAACTAGTCCAATGGGCATGGGAGGCAGAAATCAACCTATCAGATAATAATCTGTTTATCGCTTCACTGGCCAAGAAAACTTGAGGATCCAGCATTTTTCATCTATTTAAAAATGTTTATGATAATTTAAAAACACTCTCATTAAAATGATTAATCAATATTCTTCCAGGACAAAACAGTCAAGGTAATTGCTTCCTAACCACCCCCACCCCCCAACCTCATACAGATCCCTGCCCCTCCCCCCATCCTGCCTTTCTCAAACCCGGATTCCCAATATTGAACCGGTTTTCTACTTTTTGGCTTTCCACCAGCCTCACCCAATCCCCTCCCACCTCCAATCACTTCCTCTTCCCCAACTGCATTAAACAGGGGGTTTTCATCGAGAAGTTGGGTCACACAAGCCAGCACAACCCAGGACCGCTCTTTGAAAGCCATCTTCCTCTGCAGGGCTAAGCTGCTGCTTCGAAGCAGGACCCAGGTAAGCTCTGGGAGCTGTTACCCCAGCTGACTTCTCCCCAGAAGGGGGGAGTACTAACCACGAAGGCTTCTGTGCTCTCAAGTGAAAAGCCTAACCAGCTCGGCAAGGTCAAGACCTGTTTCAAAAAGTCAGATAGGAACAAAGAGAACTCCAGGGGCAAGTTTTTTTCCCCCCTTCCAGTATGTTTTTCTTCCCTAAAGAGAAAAGAACGATGACAGAATTTTGGAAAGTGAGGGGAAGAAAACCTCTGTATCTACTCAAAAGAATATACTTTCCTTGGGTCACTCGAAAAGGCAGGTGTGGCATCCTGGCTGATCTCTGTGGAGCAGCCAGCTGCGTGGAGGGCAGGCGTCCTGTGCCTGCTCACTGACCGCCTCATCGAACTTCAGTGGGTCTTGATATACTTTAGGTAGGGACTGAAAGGTAGTGAATTTGCCCAAAAGTTAGGGAGGTGAACAGAGACAAATACGAACTGCCCTGTTGTCAAACCGAAGCCGGCACCGTGCGGGAGGCCCTGAGCGAGCTTTCTTCTGGGAGCGAGCAAAGATTAAAATGAAAACCCCAGGCAAGCTGTCCAAACTGAAGGGCCTTTCAGGCTGAATGCTCTGTTTCCTGGCTCTTTTTCTTAGACAAACATAATTGAAGTCCCCACTTTGCTCCCCAAACTTTTCTTTCAGGATAAAGTAGAATAAAGCATAAGCAAGGCTCAGTGCTATTTATACACACTGAACGGCTTATCACAATGCAAGTACTTTTCTAAATTATTCATACCCGGAATGCTGAGAAACAAAGACACAGTGCATCTTTGTTCTTTGCTCTTCCCCAAACAAAACTGGTGCTGAAGTAGCTACTTGACTTTGTGACTAATACATACACTAGTGAGAGGCCTGGTGTTTCAACTTGTTATATAATACTTCATTAATTTTTTTTTTTTTTAAAGTAGAGGGGTGAAGGTGGGAGAGGAGAGAACACAGAGGAATAAGGAAGGCGGCTTTGCAAACCTTTCTCTGAAGTGTGTGAAAGATGAACTAAGCTGGTGCGTGCTTTCGGCAATGACTTGCTAGAAGCATAAAGGTATTTGTCCCTGGAGAGAAAGAAGGAAGGAAGTCTGGCTATGAGCTTCCCTCTGTCTTGGATCTAACAGGTCCCTTGCCCCGTAGGGCTATATTCTGCCTGTCCTACTATTTTTTTAAAACACAAACAGTAAGTACTAATATATGGGAGACACTGTTAAACACTTGTACATTAATTACTATTATTTCATTTAATCGTCACAATGATCTTGAGAGGAAGGCATCAACCTATTTTTTTACAGATAAGAAGCTGAGCCCCAGACAACTGTTCTATAACTTGACTATGAGTTGAAGTGCTGGAAAGTAAATATACATTTGTATTTAAGTCTCAGCTCAAAAGTCCAAACTATTAGACCCCGTAACACAGACCTGATGGGAGGAAACCCAAAGAATGACGTGTCAAGAAAGAGGGGAAGTTCCAGTGGGGGAGCTGGGTGCTCTGGTTCAAGAACATCTACATCACCTCAAGGAGCAGCTCAGGCCCTCCCTTCACCAAGCCATCCCCACCAACTAAAGAAAAAAGGAGATACTAGATTTTCTTTGATTTAAAAAATACTATTTCTGGGATGCCTGGGTGGCTCAGTTGGTTTAGCATCTGCCTTTGGCTTAGGTCATGATCTCAGGGTCCTGGGATCGAGCCCCACGTCGGGCTTCCTGCTCAGCGGGGAGTCTGCTTCTCCCTCTGCCTCTCCTCCCGCTCATGCTTTCTCACTCACTCTCTCTCTCAGATAAATAAAATCTTTAAAAAAAAGAATCAAATATTATTTCTAATGTACCAGGGGAGGTGGGCTGTTGCAATAAGAAAAAATAGAGTCATTGGAACATACCTTCCTATACAGTGAGTGATTTGAAAACTGTTACTTCTTCATCCCCATCCTGATGCAAACCTGCTGGAGTATTTCACTATGGATTTAAATGAAAGCCATTTAAATTAGACCTGTAAGGCCATCTTATTCTGAAATGGTAGGAGCTTCTCAATAAAACAAAGTCAGTCCAGGAGAAACAGTAACTGGCTTCTTAATTACTGTTTTATAATAAGTTCCCTATTTTGGCAAGGAAATAGAAAAAATAAAATTAAGTAAGAAAGGATTTTCTAATTGCAAAGAGAGTTGATCCGCCAGGAGATAAGCCACCCAACACCACCAGCCTTGTGTGGTGGGGGAACACAAAGACCACTTCTCAAGTGAAGGCCACAAACGACAGACAAGGCCTGTGCATACTAGTCTTCCTTCTCCGACCGGAAAGCAGGACCAAAAATGTGCCACAGGAAAGATCTGAAGGGGCACGCCTATGAGAACCCTATAGACCGTGTTTCTAGAATTAAGTAGGAATTCTTAAGCTTTAAATACCATACATACCACTGGTCATGTGAGATACTTTTGCAAGTTTCTTCATCACATTGTCTAGCCGAGACTGAGTGCTCTCCAACTCATGAGAAAAATCATCCAACATACTAGAAAGAGAAGCAGACACAGAAGGGTAGCTGGTCAGCACAAAGGCTTGGCAATACACTGGCCACGGAATTAAAACAGGATCTACACCTCCGTTTTAGCAAACCTAAAGCCCGTAACTTTGCGATTCAAGTCCCCAGTCTGCTATCCAAATCGTTAGCACAAGATAGGTTTTTGATTTCAGAATTTCGGGGAATTTTAAAAAAGTACCAAGTTACATGTGCTATATGTTAGCCAACATCCTCAAGCAGGGTCCGGGGCAGACCTCATAGTCAAACATGGTACTATTTCTGCAGAGAAAACGATGAGGAATCATTGCTGCAGTCAGGTCAGGTCAGGTTTTTTGTAGTAGGAACTTGCTGGAAACTTTTTTTAAAAGATTATTTTAGCACTTTCTAGACTTTAGAATTGTAGACCTGACTATATAGTAACACAAACTCAGGGGCAGTGCAGCACACGAGGAGGAGGCTAAGCAAAGCCCGACAACCAGGCTTTGCCACTTGTTTCCCTTGTCACCTTGACAAGGCACCCCACTTTGGCACTGTTTCCACGTCTGTAAAACGGGGTAGCTTCCCTGCCAGGGTCTTGTGAGCACCAGGTCATAACACAAAGCGCTTTATGGCCAATAGGAGTTAAACACGCCTTAATCGCATAATCATCTCCTTTAACGCGCTCTGTGCTTTGTCATAGAGCTGGGAGGCCCTGGGACTGACACTCCTGACCGTGTGCACTCCCACCCACAGAGAACTCAGTGTTTGCCCGCTAAGAGAAGTGGCTCCAGGAAGTGAATAGTATTTGCTGTCCACGCTGCAGCTGGGAAAGAAAACACCAAAATGCTCTTATTCCAGCACTGTTTATTTCATAAATGACTAACCATTCCAGACTTTTCAACTTGGGGTTAACATATGATTATCCCGAGAGTGGAACCTAACATACAGCATCAATGGAAGCTAGAAACCACTGGGCTTGGTCTGTGCCCCCATGAGGCACCTGACTGCCTGCAGGACTCCGGGCAACCAACTCCTTATTAATTATTAAATAAACTCCATGTTGACAACTAAATAAACAGATCTTTGTCCCTTACCTGAAATTCCAAATTAACACACTATTAGCTCATCTAAGATCCTGCTAGCATCTCGGCCTGTAGCTGCAGACCTATCCAGGCAGGGCCAAATACTGAAAAACAAGAGCCACCTTTGTATGCTGGGCATGACTTTTCCTACTGAGGACAGAAAGGCTAGGCACCCAACCTCCAGCCCAAGGACACCCACTAAACTAGGTTTCTAGCCCAGATCTATCTGACTCGGCGCTGTCCAAAAGAAACAGACTGCGAGTCCGATACGCTACTTAATATTTGCTAGTAACCACATTTAAAACAAAAAGATGAAATTAATTTTAATAATCTGTTTTATTTGGCCTAATATATCCCAAATATTATCATTCCAACATGTAACTAATATTAAAAAAAAATCACTCACAAGCTACTTTACATTTTTTTTTCATAGGAAGTCTTCAAAATCTGGTGTGCATTTATGCCGAGGGCGCATCTCTGTGCAGACTGGCCACATTTTATGTATTCACTGGCCACAGCTGCCAGTGGCCACCAATGCTGGAGAACACAGGCCAAAGTCCAAGCCCCAGGTGCTTTCCTTTTAATTTACTTATTATTTTTACCAAAGTGAGACACAGTTTAAAGAGCTAAATAGCACGTTCAGGCTCTTTATAAAAAACCACGGCTGTTTCCTGTCCCCTTGGACAAGTGCTGCCAACCCCTCCCACTAGTCCCTGGGTGCTTTTCCGTGTGTTCAAGGAGCATGCTCACACCAGAATCCTGTCCTACTGACTCGACTCTAAAAAGGCTAGGGCTTAGCTCTGCTCCCACCTCCTTCCCCATCCCGGCATCCATCCCACTACTCATCCCCCTTCCTTCCACTATGACTGTGTCACAACGTGATGAGCGCGCCCTTCAGGGCTCACACTATCACGAGTGAATGCTCTCCCCTGCTGGTGGCTCGCGGCGGGAACTGTGTTTGCTCCGTGGCGCCCCCTGCGGCTGGCGGAGGATTCAGCTTTCTCTGGTCTGTTGAGTCAGTAGCCATTCATTTTCCTACTTTCCAGGACATATAATGTTATGGTTACTGTTTCTTATTTCATGTTCTATGTCCCCATAGGTCTTATGGTATACAAAGTTTTATAAAAAGATCCCTCTGCTGGTGCCCTAGTGGGCTCTAGGGAAGGAGTGACATAAAGGGTATGTTTGGTGTGTTCAAGTTACCATCTTTAACTGAAGTCTGCCAGGCTTCTCTATCATCTACTGAACCCCAAGGAGTCAGGCAATTAGTCCTTTTCCATCCGCAAATTGAAATTTTAGGGGAAGAATGCATTTTAGACAGAAATTCAACACGCATGCCTAGATTCCTGCTCTTTCAGCTTCCCCCTGGTCTCCTTGCCTTCAATCTGACTCCATTATTGTTTGTCATCTAAACCACAGCTAGATGGGTCTGCCCCAAATGTAAACCTGTCCATGGCATTACTCCCGACACAATCTTCATGGTTCCCCATCACCCTCAGGAGAGAAAGTCCTAACCCCTTAATGGGGCGTCAAAGGCCTCCCCGCTCTGTTCTTGGCCTCCGTCTTGACTTCTGCAGCTCCCCCTCTCTACCCCCATGCTCTACACAAACCAGACCTTTCTGTCCCATGCACTCTCTCACACTCTCTCTAACCCCCAGTCGACCCTCCCCTCACCCTCACCCCTCTGCCGGGCCACCTTCCACGCATCCTTCAGGTTCCAGTTCCACACATCTTCTCAGGGACCTGGGCTAAGTCAGGTCTGCAGCTTGAGTGGAGCGAGGGCTCTCGAGGCACCACACTCTTCCCCCTTATGTCTCTGCACCTCTTAGTGACTTGCACCATTTGTAGAACGTCTGTTCTAGGCAGTAACTGGTAAACTCTCTGACGGCAGAGATGCAGTCTGTTTGCTCCTCTATGGGTACCTGGGACCTCCCAGCAGAACAGATACCCAGTTTGAATTTCTGAAGAATGAATGTATAAGGCTGAACTCAAGACTGAGATAGGAGAGGTTCTGAAATATCCTAGTGGATGGTCTTATTTTTTCAGAAAGAAATTTGTGAAATGAAAGCATTTAAGAATGATGCTTTTGGTGTCCTACTTCTGAGCACAAAAGGAGACTGTGCTGAAGGAAAAAATAAACAAACCCAGTTATGTTTTCGTTTGCTTTGTTTTTACTTTGTATTTCTGAGAGGGAAGATTTTTGATTAATTGAAGTCAGATTTATAAACTTTTCTTCATTAAGTTAAAGTTTAAGATGCAAAGCAAGAAGTTCTGTTTGATGGAGCAGGAGAGTCAGGGGATGAGAGAGGGAAGTCAGCTCATGTCCTATCCTCTCCGGGACCCAGATCCCCAGGGAGGTTACACAGCCATGTCTGTCTCATGTTCCCATTCATCACAACACTCTGAGCATCCGCTCGGAGGAATCTGTATCTGTTTTTGCAGGGTGCAAAAATAATCATGATAATAACTTTGCCCAAACCCTGTTCAAATTTTATCTGATCAATGTGCTTCTTTGGGGGAGGCAGAATAAAGATGCAGCTATAGAAGTAAAACGGCTTTTGGGTTTACTAGCCATGTAACTGTCAGGCTTTTCAGGGGTCTCATAAGATGGCTCTGCCCCTCAATTTCACTGCAGCGAGAGGGGCGTGTCAGTACTCACACCGCCTGTTCCTCTAGCTCCCCTCCGATGCGCTGGGACATGTTCTTCAGCACCCCGATGCTGCCAGAGACCAGCTCCAACTGCTCATCCTGCTGCTCCACGATCAACTGGTGCCAGAGAAATGGGAAAGAAGCAATTAAACTCCATCTTACCTGGTTCCAAGCCCAGTACTCTAGCAGCTGCTAGCTTCTTTGCCAACTTGGGACCATTCTCATTCAGAAGCAAAGCCCAGAAATCGAAGGACCAGACCATCGCCTCTGAGAACACACTGCTCAAAAGGCTGGGATGACAAGCTACTGATACTTCCTGCCGATCCAACTTGTGAACAGTCAGCAGGCCTGGAAACCACCAAGAGTGATTTACTCTGGTTGGCTCAAGTCCAGCGAGGGAACAAGCCAGGGTCAAAAGCACCTGTGTGGTGACCACTGAGACATGGGATGTTGGGGAAGAGGAAGCCCACCGCCAGGGTCAAGGTCTCAATCCACAAAAGACTGCCTCGGCCTGACTCCAAGAGAGAGGCCGGCAAATCTGTGAATGTGGGAAAACTGCACAGAGTCCTTTCCTTCCTCTCAAGGACAAACTAGAGGAGGCCCTGTGGCTGTAAGCTGCTTCAAGGACAGCTACTGAGTGATAAATAATTACTTTTAATTGTGGTGTAGCCTCCTCATTTTTTATTAAGAAAAAAACTTGCTTGATTAATAGCAATTTAAGTAGACAACTGGTTAAACAGACAGGCTAATGAAAAAGAACAAACCTACGTGTATACGTAAAACATAATATTTAAGAACCAATAGTTTCAATGGATAGATAATCCTCAAATCCCCAGATACATTATTAGCTTCCTTTTTAAAATACAACACATATCAAAAGCCACGATGTAATCATAATCAACCTCACTTTCCTTCTACCCTAGAACCTCCACCAAAGCAATCATTTTTACATATAATGGAACCAGCAATAATTTGCAAAGAAGAAACAAGGACTCAGTTTTTCTGAAAGTGCCTTTGTTGAGATGAACAAAAAACTGAGCATACAAGTGGAGGCGGGGGAAGAGGCTGCTGGGGTGTTTTTTTTTTTTTGTAAATCAATGGCCTTGTCTGTCAGTTTTGGATGTCTGGTCTGCTTTTCCTAAGAGACCTAATCAAGCTTGGTTCTCCCGAAAAGGTCGTGCTCTGAAGGAGGTTTTAAAAACCCCTCATCTACACAATGGTTGCACACACAGACAGGCAGCCGCGGGGTGAGCTCTGGTCCCCCGGGGCTGTCACTGGTCACAGCGCCCCCTGGCGGCAGAGGAACGCAAGGAGGTGCCCTGCCTCCCTCCCTCGGTGGCTTCTCCGGTACCTGTTGCTGAGCCTGCTGCTCCTCGATGAAATGGGAGTTGGCCAGCTGGAGCTCGCGGTCCAGGCGCCCGGATTTGTCCATCGTTCCCGCGCTCCAGTTCTGGCCGCCACTGTCCCCTAGGAGTGCCTGCGAGAGCGGGGCGGGGGGAACCAGCCGTTACCATCTGAGCAAATGCTCCAGCACAGGGACAGAGAGTCCACAGACTGCTCGCAGTGCATTTCCCGCCGGCTCAGCCTTTTGCGTAGCGGTGTAGGTTGGTGCCCATGTGGCACAATTTCAGGAATGCCAGGAAGGGCACCCACTGCCTCCAAGCTCTCCCAACGGGACTCAGAAATGGGCTCTGTCCCATTAAAATACAGATAAAGGTCAACTTTAAATCAACAAATGCCCATCTGTACACTGCTTTACAATCTAGAAGCACTTGGTCTTCAGGCCAGCTCTTCCTAGCACCCTCGGAAGTTCATCAGAGACCCATAGGCTCCAATCTGATTCCACAGACCTAGGGTCCCTTTTTTTTCAAGTATGAGCCAAGAAAGTTTCTGGGTTTCTTCGGAAGGAGGCGGGGAGAGCTCCCTGGAATGACAACGAGCCAAGTCACAGCCCTTCATGTACAGAAGGCACCAGACCCACCAAAGTCTGTTCAACTGAACCCATGAGTAAATCCCAGTGCCCTTCGGTTGAACTAAAAGGCTACGGGCGTCCCAAATAGGAACCGGGGGTTGCTTCCGAGGCAGGCATGGTCACAAGTGAGCGCCTGACCCTCATAACCCAGGCAAGTGCTGGTCCCGAAGTCAGAGCTCTTCCCCAGGGTCAGGTTTCCCAATATGAATTCAAGGAAGTTTGCAGCCAGAACAGGATAAGTCTGGAAAAAGGATAAGTCTCCCTTCCGTGAAGAGGCCGGCCAGGAATGTGAGAGCTCATTCTCGGTAGTGGGCTCTGACTGGGAGCCCCACGAGCCCATCTGACTAGTTGGTCAGAGTTACCGCTCACACCAGCCCTGCACAAAGAACCAGAAGATGCTGCTGACTAAGATTCTTCTTCCTTGTGGAAGTGCCAGATCTTACTAGGTACTTTTTGTCTCCAGAACGGTTAAAAGCCTCATGGGTTACTTGGTTTTCTGTCTGCAAAACCCTTCAATAGCCCCTTGATACTGACATGGACCTCCTGGCCTGACGTTCGAAGGTGACTTCAGTCCAATGGCCACACTTCAGGGACAGGGCTCGGAGAAGCTCAGGATGCAGAGCCTAAGTTCTGAGGGAGTTAGGAGAGCTGCTGGCAGCCCGGGGCCTCAGTCCAGCCAAGAAGCCGGATGGGGACTGTCTTCGGCATAAAGCAGACCCAAGGCCTTCTGTAGATGGCTCTGCCTAACCTGATCTTAGGGCTGTCAAGTTTAGAAGATCCTGCTCATTCCGAGGCAGAGACTCTAAGAATCTCTATGGAGGACACTGAGGCCTAGTGACAATGTTTTCAAGGTCAGAAAGAGTCTATATAGAGTACATCATTAGGCTACCGACAGAGAAGTGGGGGCTCCACCAGCCTTGTGCACTCCTGGGATCATAGTCGGGGCTATTTTTTCTAGTCTATTCATGGTCTGCACTTAGGTGGACATATGTCACGCCGTTAAGAGTTGTCTATGCTTCATTGTGAAGCAGATTAGATGTCATTAGTCTGACTTCCAGGAATCTATCTGCACGGGAACGAAGATGGAGAGGGCCCAGAGCATGGGAAGACCAGCCTGGGCGCAGGTGCTGGAGCGGGGAGGTCCTGGCTGAGCAGGCTGGAGCACAGCACCTGGTCCTGGCACGAAGCAGTGAGGCAGACTGGGCCTGCTCGAGTCTGAGAGAAAACTGGTCCTGCCATTCCCTGAGAATTTGTGACTCTATGACATTTCACTCCATGCCAAAAACAAAATCCCAAGCCATACTTGGAGAGGCAATGTGTAAGTACACGTTTTATTTATGGTGGTTCAACTTTTACTCTCTAGAGAATAAAGCAATTCAAGTTTGGCAGAACAGAGGCCCAGTGTTCCCCATCTCACTGTCACAACTGCTTCGGGTACCGTTCCTCAACTTCTGTGAGTTCAAGTGTAGACAAAAAGGGAACTCTCAAGCTGCGAGCCTTGGCCATGCCCTAGAGCTCCTTTCAAGAGTTAGTGCCAGATGGGCTGGGTTAGCGCCTGGCGGTTCCCCGCTGCACTATTAAGAGGAAGGGAGGGAGACAGGAAGAAAAAGCCACAACAGTGACTTGAAGAACTAAATGCAGGGAAAGGCAACAGGAAAATTAGGCAGGTGATACCTGGAGAGCCCCTCCCTTTCTTTGAACTCTTGTTTTCAAATGTCATGGGTCAACAAATACCCACAGGTCTAAAGTAAGGATGTACCGATTCCTAGTTAATAATGATGAGCTGTTTCTTACCAGTCTACTAAATGGACTATCAGTAACTTGATGGAGTCTGAACAGAATTGAAGTTAAATCTAAATTTTAGGCGACTGTTGTAAATTTTTTAAAAGGATTTTATCAGTCAGAAGGGAATTTCTATCCAAAGTGTCTAATTTTAAAAAGATACTTAAGTCTGGGTGGCTCACTCCGTTGAGCACCTGACTCTTGGTTTTGGCTCAGGTCATGATCTCAGGTTGTGAGATGGAGCCCTGCTCAGCAGGGAGTCTGCTTAAGATTCTCTCCCTCTACGCCTCCCCCTACTTGCACATACATGTGCTCGCTCTCTCTTTCTCCAATAAATAAATAAATCTTTAAAAAAAAAAAAAAAAAGACACAGGGCACCTGGGTGGCTCAGTTGGTTAAGCCGCTGCCTTCGGCTCAGGTCATGATCTCAGGGTCCTGGGATTGAGCCTCATGTCAGGCTCCCTACTCAGCAGGGTATCTGCTTCTCCCTTTCCCTCTGCCCCTCCCCCTGCTCATGCTCTCTCTCTCTCTTAAATAAATAAAATCTTTTAAAAAAATTTAAAAATTGGGCACCTGGGTGGCTCAGTCATTAAGCGTCTGCCTTCAGCTCAGGTCATGATCCCAGGGTCCTGGGATCGAGCCCCGCATCGGGCTCCCTGCTCTGCAGGAAGCCTGCTTCTCCCTCTCCCACTCCCTCTGCTGTGTTCCCTCTCTCACTGTGTCTCTCTCTGTCAAATAAATAAATAAAATCTTAAAAAAAATAAAAAATAAGAAAATTTAAAAATTTAAAAATTAAAAAAAAAAGATACTTAAATTCAAGGACTGGTCTCCTGTAGGTTTTATTTTTGATATGTCATTATCTGCACTGGCGTTTTTGAAATCAGGTTTCATAATTTATCTGTAATAACTAATAAAAACTGGACCTCATATCAAAAAAATACTTAAAATGATGAAAGATTTAATTTAACACACATTTAAGGTTCCTCCAATGTCTTTACATAAAATTTCACTCATTAGATGTCTAGTAAGTTCTATGGGCAATAGAATAGCAGCTAGAGATTTAAAAACAGCTCATGACATAATTGCTCTTCACTTTCAAGGAGCTTGGGGTCCAGCAGAGAAAGCAGAGAAAAAGAAAGACAGGAGACAAAGCAATCACAGCACTTCCCAGAGCACGTGGGCAGCACGGGCAGAGTGAATGGCTGTGTGAAAGGCCTACAGGGATAAGCAGAGGGAGCTACAGGGGCCCAGAGGAGAGAAGCAGAGGGTGTGAGGGAGGGAGGGACAGAGGACCGTGGCACTGGGGCAAGCTGACCAGACTTTCACAACACCTGCCAGCCTCACACCAGGCTCAGCATGTACAAGTCTTCTGCGTGAACACACGATACACAGACGTCAGCAGTTTTTAATTCCAAATATCTAACCATGCTATTTGATTGATATTTGATTGATACTGTGTTCAGATGTTTACTCACCTGTCTATTTTTTCGTTCTGCTAATGCCTGCACAGATGAAGCTGACATCTGATCCTTCATGTCCTAATGAGATGAGTAGAAGACCGGAAAATGAATGAAAACAAAATCACGGCTAACATTTCACAGGCTAACAAAATACACACAGATTATTATGAATTTTTTTAAACAAAAAGACAGCATTCTTTAGCTTGTAAGTCTCAAAAACAAAGGAAATAAAATAGACTCATATTCCCTCAAAAGGGAGTAACCTGGACACTGAATTCAAACAGGAAGAAAGAGGAAAGGAACTCGTATTTCCTGGGTACCTACCAGAGGCCGCAACACCGTGGTACACTTACACAAGATACCACGGAATTTGCACAACGACCCTGTGAAGCTGCTATTATTTCCATTTTGCAGGTAAGAAGACTGAGATTTAAAAAGGCTAAGATACTTTCTTAAGGTCACACAGTCAGTAAATGGCAATCCTGCGGCGCAAACACAGAAGTCCGTGCTCAAGGGCTAGCATCTTCAAACAGAATGCATGTGAAAAACCACACACTTTAGGATCAAGTCTGTTTACCACTAAATACCAGAGAACACTTTCTAGTATTCTTATTTTATTTATTTTATTTCTGAGTTGGATTCATGTGTAGAATAGACTCCCTTCCCTCCTTCCCTTTCTTCCTTCCTTCCTCCCATAATCTCTACACCCAAAGTGGAGCTCAAACTTGCAACCCCAAGATCAAAAGTCACATGCTCTACCGACTGAGCCAGCCAGGCGCCCCCAGTATAGACTATTTCTAACACAAGAATGAATTTCTAGAGCAATATCAAAAATAATTTTGTATGGAAAGAAAAATGAATGGACCCATTACTTAACCCAAAGCAAAACACTATTAAATATGAACGCTTTTTCTTATATTTAACCACAACCCAATATACTTTAAAATGATTTGAACTGAATACATAATTACTGTAATACAAATTATCTTTGGGGGGAAAAAAAAGGCTGCCACAATACATTACAATTTTCTGTCGGCAAGTAGGCTATTTTACAGATGCAAACTTTGAGGTATTAGGCTCTTAGAAACTTCTTCCAAGACCCGTGACAGGTGAACAGCAGATCGGACAGTGCCACAGTTTTTGTCATTCCTACTGTGGTGAGTCTTAGTAATAACCACCTTGCTCCAACTTTCCAAGTGCCCATTTTACGTTTGGCAAATGCTCCCTAAAGCCTAAAACGTGCCCACACAGAGCAGTGAGCAATACAGGCAAGGCCCCTGCCCGCGTGGAGAGGGTACCATGGTGAGGAAGGGGCAAACAGTAATCCCACAGACACGTCAATAAGCTGATGACTGTGTTGGGACGGAAGGGAACAAACAGGGCTGGGATTGAGTGGGTGAAGGACACCACTTTAGAAGGATGGGGGTAACACTGGAATTGAGATCGGAAGGGCAAGAATGAGCCAACCACAGAAAGAGCCAGAGGCTGAGAATTCCAGGCAAAGGGAACAGCAAGTACAAAAGCCTGGAGGCAGGAAAAAGCTCAGTGCCTTTAGCTGTGGAGAAGGCAGGCCAGGGAGGCTGGAGGAGCCAACTGTGTGTTCAGGGGTGGGGGAAAGAAGAGAAGGCTGGCCAAAAACACGGGGCTTAGATTTTATCCTGAGGCAGGGGTTGGCAAACTCTGTTTGATAAGGAGTAGATATTAAGTATTCAGTCCCTGTCATATACTCTTTGTTGTGTGTGTGTTTTCTAATTATCCTTTAAAAAAATGTAAAACTGTTCTTATATAGCTCGCAGGCCCCTGTGCAAAGGCAATGGGAAGGCCTTAAGGTATTTTAAGCAGGGCCATGGAGTATTCTGGTTCATGTTTTAGAAGCTCACTTTGGTTTTTCTGCAGAAAAAAATGTTAAGCAGAGCAAAAGTAAAGAGATCATTTTACTATAACCTGTCACAAAGTACCAGGGCTGCCCCAGATAAGAAATGGCGCATCCAGAAGGAGCAAGCTCCCTGCTGTTGGGGGCCTTTAACAAGAGGATACATGAGCCCTTGGAAATGACACTGGGTAGGCAGCGCATCTGAGGGGTACTCCGTCTAGGGTCCAGCTGACCCAGAAATTCTAGGATTCTCTACCTATTTCATCCATTCGCAAACCTCAAAGACAAAAAAAAAAAAAAAAGGCCACCCATAGAAACTGAGAAAAATATACTTAGTAAAAGAAAGTATTTGCCACAAAATACAAAGGGAATTCAGTGATATAAGTCATATTTCTTAAATGTGTGAGATTTGCTTGAGTCAGTCACCTGAGGTGAAATGCAGGTCCCTTGGGCACCTGGTGGCTCAGCTGGTTAAGTGTCTGACTCTTGGTTTCGGCTCAGGTCATGATTTCAGGGTCGTGAGACTGAGCTCCTGAGGGCTCCGCGCTCAGCGTGGAGTCCGCTTGAGATTCTCTCGTTCCCGCTCCCTCTGCCCGCCCCTGCCTGCATCTGCACTCTCTCTCAAAATAAATAAAATCTTAAAAAAAAAAAAAAGAAAAAGAAAAAATGCAGGTCCCTGGACCCCACCCAGACCTACTCAGGCAGACTCTAAGGTACAGCTAACAAGTCCCTGGGTGAGTTTTATGAATACTGAAGTCTGAGCTGCTCTTTTTTAGATTCTAGAAGCCTTAAAGTGAGCCTGTTACCAATTACCAATTAGAATTTAAGATGACATTTGGATATTCAATCAAACAATAATAATAGTACAATCCTATATATATTATTAACTATGCAGAGAAATATCTGAAATGTTCATTGGTATGGATAATATATGCTTTAAAAATGTATTTAATATGGGCGCCTGGGTGGCTCAGTCGTTAAGCGGCTGCCTTCGGCTCAGGTCATGATCCCAGGGTCCTGGGATCGAGTCCCACATCAGGCTCCCTGCTCAGCGGGAAGCCTGCTTCTCCCTCTCCCACTCCCCCTGCTTGTTGTGTTCCTGCTCTCGCTCTCTCTGTCAAATAAATAAATAAAATCTTAAAAAAAAAAAAAGGTATTTAATACATTTTACATTTTATAATAGTATTTTTCAAAACAATAAACATTACTTGCATAATGAAAATATCAACACACGGCTATGGAAAAAGAAACTGAAGTTCGATTAAACTTTGAACTTCAGCTATAGAATGTGTTTTTGCTGTTAGAAGTCAGGACAATGAGCAGGGAATTAAAGACTGTAAAAGGGACACAAGGAAGCTTCTAGGGGGTGCCGGGAATGCTCTGGAATGCTTCTGGTTGCCGTTTCCATGGTGGTGAATCAGTTTATAAACTCTTCATGCTGTATACTTGGGATATATGTACTTTTCTCTATTGTTATACTTCAATAAAAATGTAAAAAAAAACCACAAAACCCTACTGTTCTGGAACAATGGCTGGAAGGTAAACTGGACTCTGAAAAAACCTGACATTTTGTATCAAGAGCTGTGATATTTGTATCAAATATTCACGGCCTTGACCTAGCAACTCCACTAACAGGATTTATTTTAAGAAAACAATATAAAAGTGGTGCTCGGCTGGCTGAGTTGGTAGAGCATGCAACTCCTGATCACAGGGTTGCGAGTTAGAGCCCCACACTGCGTGTGAAGATTACTTAAAAATAAAATCTTAAAAAGAAAAAAAGTAAAATATATACCCCCCCCCCAAAAAAAGCAAAGATGTACACTGCAGTGTTATTTATAATATGAAAGAAAAACAGAAATAAGCAGCAGGTCCAAACCAGAGAACAGTAACTTAGAGTAAATCCAGAATAATATGTCATTTCTTTTAAGAGTCTATTTCAGGGTCATATAATGGCTAGAGATAATATGTAAAATTGTTAATAGTGATTATTTCTAGGGAGTGGAATTATAGAATGGGCGGGAGGCATTTTCACCTTTCTCATACAGCAAAATTACTTGCATTTTAAAAACAGCAAGTATGGATTACCTTTAATTTAAAAAAATAAAAAATGCTTATGACTGCTTAACAGTATGATCAACTATGTAAAAATACAACTGTCATGCATTAACAAAATGAGAAAATGTAACAAAGTTTGGTGTTTATTATTTTGAGCTTAGGTTTCTTTTTCTAGCTTTTCCTCTTATTAACATTTTTCTAATTTTCTTTAATGAACATGCATTACTTTAATGAAATAGATATCTTAAAAGTTCCAGTTTTTAAAGTTTCTGCTTAATAAATGTGTGTGGGGGAGGGGCGGTTAGCCCTGATGGCCATGACTTCCCCAACAGCTGTGTGCTGTGCATCCTGTGTGTGGTGTGCGTCCTGTGTGTGGCCATGGCAGCAGGTAAAGCACCAGGCTTTCACTTCAGGATGGCATTTTTTCTATGGACGTTAAAAGCTGTAAGATACCATGCAACAGACTACCTTCTTATTAGGATTTGGAATTTTAAGCTAAGTCACTACACAGTTTTAAGCATTCTATAATAACCCATCAGGCCAAAAACATAATCAATCATCTAACACATGAAGTTTAGAACCAGCAGTCAAGAAGCAGTACCAATACAATTTGGTTTGTCTGCCAAAAGAGCAATAAATGTCCTGGTTATCTACGCTCCTGTTCCCATTTCATGGTGTCTTCCGAACTGAGTGAATGGGACACTATACATCCCCCAGTACTTCGCACTAAGAGGTCTCACACCCTATACACCTCATCCTTTTTGGTTAACCATGTCTGCCTTGACTTAGAATGGTATGTGAACAACTCTTGGGTTGGAACAAGATGGGGTTTTTTTTTCTTCCCCCCACAGGGATGTATAGTTCTCATTCCTTTGAAAGTTAAAGTTAGAAAATGTCTGTGAGGACCATTTAATTGATAAAGAAAACACAGAGTGAAAGAAGCTAACTGACCTGCCATGATGAAAATTTATTAAGGTCACGGATGAGCCTAGAACTCAGGTCTCCTAACAGCTCACCCCCCGTATTCCTCTGCCACACACTGCAAAGCCTTTTGCTACTAAATTAAAATGAGGTCACTCCTGGAACATATTTCCACAACAGAAAAATTCCACATGCAAAATCGCTGTTGTGTAGATAACTCCATAAATGTAAAAATGATTACTTCAAAATTATCAAAGGCTATTTACACACACAAAAGAATATTTTGCTTTCTTCAGTAAAAACCGCCAGCAAAACTTACTAAACTGTACAACCTTAAAAGACACTTGGGAAAACAAGGAAGGCTTCTAAAAGCAAAACCAATGGACGTTAATTGAAAAGAAAAACAAGAGAAAGATGTAATTCTTTAGAGACAGCAACCAGACACACAAATGCACAATTTATCACTGATTCTCCTGCCTATGAAGGAGAAAGCACCCCTGGCATCAGCTGTGGATCCAAATGTAGTGTTTAGAGCAACTAAATGAAAACCTATTGATAATGGTTAACAGGGGAGTTTACGTGAGCTTGTGAAAGACAAATCCCAAATCAGAGTGTAGTCTTAGGTCTCATTTCCCAAATTGGCTAACTCTCTGATCCTACTCTATCTCCTCCAACTAGAACCCAGAGATCTCTGTATACAAATGCTGCTTAACTGAATGCAATAATAGTCAATCAACACAGGGTGCTTTAAAAAAAAAATCAAGTTGGCATCATTACTACCTCCTTCTCTTCTTACAGGACTTCAATTAGAATTTATCAAAATGAGATCAGCAAAAGCTCAGTTATGTACTGCTAACCTACAACTAGCAAACAATAACAGCTTCCGAAAAAGGGGTCATAATTAAAACAAGAATGATTAAAAACTCTACAATACTCAGTTGGATTATACAGTTGAGTATGCTTTAGACTTCAACTCTAGAAGGACTGCAACACTATATATGAAATATGGACTTGATTTAGAATACTTCTTTCAGGTGCGCCTGGGTGGCTCAGTCGGTTAAGCATCTGCGTTGGGCTCAGGTCATGATCCCACAGTCCCAAGATCGAGCCCTGCATCGGGCTCCCCCACTCAGTGGGGCGTCTGCTTCTCCTTCTGACCCTCCTCTTGTGCTCTCTCTCTCTCACTCTCTCTCAAATAAATAAAATCTAAAAAAAAAAAAAAAAGAATACTTCCTTCAAAGAATGTACTTTAAAAACCTCTTCAAGTATTAGAAAATGAACTTTGGTTTCTACTTGCAATTATACCAACTAACTTAACTTTCAATATATTTACCTCTGAATTTCAATTTGCAAAATTTACAAGTACTATCTTGCAAAAAGAACAAACACAGTGATTGAGTTCAGGAATTTATGCTTCACTGCCAGTGCTATTTAAATACCAGCCTCTACAGCAGTGTCTTTCAGAAAATCTATTACAAAAAATAAAAAAGCAAACTATATTTATAAAATAAATAATTGGGGACTTACCTTCTTGGAATAAGGGGCTTTCTTGTCAGAATAACATTCTGAACTGGCTAGAAATTAGGAGTGTCTAATACAAATGCTCAGTGCATATAGATGGTGTACTTAGGTCCCAAAAGGTTACTGGCCCATTAAAGTATGGGCCTATTTAACAATAATTTATACACACACACATAGAAAGGCAACTAATGAATAAAAGACGACACAAGAATTAAAGTTCAGTGATAACCTACGATTTGAAATAATTTCAAAAGGAAATCACATGACATAAAGTCTTTGGCAAACACATACCAAGGTTCCTGCCTGAGATGACTCCTAAAAAGCCATATGTTAGCGCTGGTATGATCCCAAGTTTCTTTATTCAAGGAAGCTGCTTTCTAGTACATATGTTAAAGACAGCTGGTTCTCTTACATCTAGTTATGCTAATCAAATGGCTTAGCCATATAGTTTCAAAATACAAACATATCTCAAGGAGACAAGATTTGACTTAAATGATATTTTCTCCTAGTTTTTTTTTTTTTTTTAAACAATAGGTTATTAGCTATATAATTTGAGACTAGAGATTTGTTTACTTGGATTGGTGTTTTGCACTCTGATGGATGCTGCTCTGGACAGCTCCCGAAAGGCTGTCAAGCAGTTGTATATGGAAATGTCAGTAACATGGGTTGCAAAGGTTCCAGAAGCAATTCAGATGGTGGAAGAGGCCGCTATCCAAACCTGGTAAGAGTCACTCTTCACAATGCAAAGTGATTACCAATCAATCAAGAAACCAAATGGTTTCTACAATAGTAATTCTTCCTTTTGTCCAAAAATACAGTATACCGAGAAATAAAGAGGCAAAAAGATAACTGGTTTGGAGAAACAAAAGCTATGGACAAGTAACCTCCCCAAAGCCGGTCATCTACTCTCATTTTTGCTCCAAGAAATAAGCTAGACAATACTACAAACAGATTTCTTTATTTGAATCAGAGAAATTAGGAAGAAAACTGGCACTTAATTCATACTAAAAAGTGGTTTCAGAGTTGACCTATTAGTTTACAATTAAAAAAAAAAGTTCTGAGAAGTGTGGCTATTTTTTGCACAAATAACACAATAAGACCATATTCCTTACCCTGACAACTTGCCGAGTACTTGTGATGAAGGTTTTTCTTATACTCAATTCAGTTGCATCGAGGTTGAATTTTCTAGGGTTTGCTTCAACTATGCGTGGGTCAAAAAGTCAAGGGAAAGCAATTTCATCATTAAAAACCTAACAAACATCATCATGTTAAACCACAAAATCTCTCACAGGTAAGCAGTAAGATCTGGCTCGATGTTTCTTAAAACACTGTCAACTTGACACACATCATTCTCAAACTTTCTCTTCCCACAGCTATGAGGATCTCTGTGCCTCCGAGTGGAGAAGACCCACTAGGTTAAGAAACACAGCCCCTGCTGACTGGGTTCACTACAAGTCCATGCATGGCAGGCTGACCACGGCTGAGCTGGGCTCTTCCAGATGCCTGCCAGCACTCTTGGTTTACTCTTTTCTGACTTCAGATCATCTTTCCCATGACAGCTTTGCAAGCCTTTTTCATCTGCTGTTCCAAACCATTCCATTTATGTCAAGAAGCTAATCCTGCTTATTAATCTAGAGGTTGAGGCTTCTTTGAAGTTTTCCCTAATCTCCTTATTCCCAGCCTGGTCCTGCTGCCCCATGTCAGACACTCGCATGGCTCTCTGGTCTTTTCTCTCACAGTCTGCAAATACATAGTGTTATTTGATTAATGTCTGTTCCCCTGTCCCCTGAGCCCCTCACTACTCCCCACCATAAATTCCATGAGGGCTGGTATACTGTTTTGCTTTATCAATCCAATCTCAGTAACTAACAAAATATCCAGCACATGGTACACTCAATGATTATTTGCTGAATGAATGATGAATACAAAGCCATACCTCGTTTTATTGTGCTTTGTTTTACTGCATTTAGCAGACATTGTGTTTTACAAGTTGAAGGCTTCTGACAACCCTGTGTCGAGCAAGTCTATGGGCACCATTTTTCCAATAGCACCTGCTCACTTCATGTCTCTGTCACATTTTGGTAATTCTTAAAATATTTCAAGCTTTGGGCGCCTGGGTGGCTCAGTCGTTAAGCATCTGCCTTCGGCTCGGGTCATGATCCCAGGGTCCTGGGATCGAGCCCCACATCGGGCTCCCTGCTCAGCGGAGAGCCTGCTTCTCCCTCTCCCACTCCCCCTGCTTGTGTTCCCGCTCTTGCTATCTCTCTGTTAAATAAATAAATAAAATCTTTAAAAAAAAAAAAAATTTCAAGCTTTTTCATTATTATATTTGTTATGGTGATCTATGATTGTGACTCGCTGGAAGCTGAGATGATGACTAGACTTTTTTAGGAATAAAGTATTTTTTTAGGGGCGCCTGGGTGGCTCAGACATTAAACGTCTGCCTTCAGCTCAGGTCATGGTCCCAGCGTCCTGGGATCGAGCCCCGCATCGGGCTCCCTGCTCAGCGGGAAGCCTGCTTCTCCCTCTCCCACTCCCCCTGCTTGTGTTCCTGCTCTTCCTGTCTCTCTCTCTGTCAAATAAAATCTTAAAAAAAAAATAAAGTATTTTTTTTAAAGATTTTATTTTTAAGTAATCTCTACACCCAACGTGGGGCTTGAACTTGCAACCCTGAGATCAAGAGTAACACGCTCTACTGACTGAGCCAGCCAGGTGTCCCAGCAATAAAGTATTTTTAAATTAAGGTATATACATTGTTTTTAGACAAAACACTACTGCACACTTAACAGACTACTGTATAGTGTAGATATAACTTTTATATGCACCAGGATACCCTAAAAATTCACTTGAGTTGCTTTACTGAGACCACGATACTCCCCTTACTGTGGTGGTCTGGAACCGAACCACAGTATCTCCAAGGTGTGTGTGTATCTGTTAACACTTCTGTCCTCCTTCTCTCACAATTTCTGTCTCCCCAATCTTCTTCTCTTCCCTCTATCTCAAGATATCTCCCTGTACCTGTGTTTTTGATCCCACCTTCTCACATATTTTGTTCCACTAATTTTTAACAATATACTTTTTAAAATAATTTAAAAGGTACCCAGGGTCATATGATGAATAGAAATATTATAAATAGATTATGCCCTCCACTTATTAACTGCATATGAACCTGAAAAGCTGGTTTCCTAGATCACACTTACAGAGAGAACGAGAGAGAACTGAGAACGTGCAACTGGCATATCTTCAAAATTTTTGATTAACTGGAATTTTTCCAGCTGAAAAAAGGCCATCATTCTCTGGTTCGCCAGTCAGGTCAGTGTACCTCCCCTCAACAGCATGACTTAACAGAACAGATCTGCTTTTACTAAATGCAGTTTCATGGTACAAAATGCTCTCTGATGGACACTGGCGTTGTAACACATCACTTCTTGAACAGAAAAAAGACAGTCCACAAAAGGATTTTCTTTTGATTTCTAATTAACAATGTAGGACACTGGTCTGTATACACCTCTATGGAATAGTGACTAACACAGCAGCTCACTGCGTGTCAGGCCCCACACTTACCTGTTCAACTTTCCACAACCCTATGAGACAGTAACTACTGTTATCCTAACTTTCTACAGAAGAGGAAACTGAAGCAGAGAGCAAGGTGCCCAAAGTCACAAAGTTAGTAACTGGTGTAGCCAGGACTTGAACACACAGTCTGCCTCCAGGGTCCGAGCTTATAACCACTGCACCACATTGTCTCCGTGTTGCCGGATTTATCATGCACCGTAGAAGAAGGTGGCCCCTGCCCCTTGGCTTACTGGGCAAGTATTTCAAGTGTGTCATGGTACAAATATAAGCAGTATCAATCATTATAAAAGGAAATATCTTATCAACGAACTTGAGAAATGAGGATAAAAACGTGTTCACTTTTCTGTCGACCCCAAAGGCATAGGCACCATAGAAAAGGATATTGATGGTCTCGTCAAGGTCCTCGAGATCCCACTCTATGCTCCGGAGGTTGTTTCTCAGCTCATTGGTGGTCCAGTCGATTTCTTCCCTCGTTGCTGTGGAAGGGTCCTGGAGGAGCTCTGTCCATCTCTGAAATAATCCCTGGGCAGTGTTGACTGCTTTCTGTACCTCTCTGTAATCAAGGTAAGGGGAAAGGACTGAAATCACAGACAACATGTTCCAGGAACAAGTCAACTACTGCCTAAGTTAACACCTGTGATCACATACCATCTTCAGCAAACTACCACTCCCAAAAGTGTTTTTAGATCTTTTTTTTTTTTAAAGATTTTATTTATTTATTTGAGAGAGAGAGAATGAGAGAGAGCAAGCACATGAGAGGGAAGAGGGTCAGAGGGAGAAGCAGACCCCCCGCTGAGCAGGGAGCCCGATGCGGGACTCGATCCCGGGACTCCAGGATCATGACCTGAGCCGAAGGCAGTCGCTTAACCAACTGAGCCACCCAGGCGCCTGTGTTTTTAGATCTTTACAGAAGGCTCTTTGCGAACAAATATCAAAGTTTAAACCTTTAAAAATAACAGTATTATGTTCTCAGCTGATTTCGGAATAAAATAGTCACTATTTATATCAGGTTTATCTGAGGACAAAATTTAATCTTTCTCTGAACAGCCTATACTTAAAAGTCATATAAGCAGCAATCCTACAAATTAACTAAAGTGCCATTAACATTCACATATGCTGCCATTTGGTGTGATAGTAATTTATACTCACATGTACAAGTCCTAACACAGCTTTCCTTTTCTTGGGGTGGAGGGAGGGGTGGTGAGGGTAAAAAGGGTTGAGGAAGGGTTACTCATGCAGCTAGTCTTTCAGAAGGGAGGTATTTTAATCTGAGACTTTAAAAATTTTTTTTAAATTCCAGTATAGTTAACATACAGTGTTACATGAGTTTCAGGTGTACAATATAGTGGTTCAACAATTTCATACATTACTCAGTGCTCATCATGATAAGTGTACTCTTAATTCCCTTCACCTATTTCCCCCATCCCCCCACCCCTCTCCCCTCCGGTAACCATCAGTTTGTTCTCTATAGTTAAGAGTCTGTTTCTTGGTTTGTCTTTTTCTTTTTTTTTTTTTAACTTTGCTCATTTGTTTTGTTTCTTAAATTCCATATATGAGTGAAATATATTTGTCTTTCTCTGACTGACTTATTTCATTTAGCATTATACCCTCTAGCTCGTTCCATGTTGTTCCCAAAGGCAAGATTTCATTTCTTTTTATGGCTACATAATATTCCATTGTATATATATACACCACTTCTTCTTTATCCATTTATCTATCAATGGACACTCAGGCTGCTCTCATATTTGGCTTTCATTCACTGGCTGCTTACAATTTTCATATTGTAAATAATGCTGCAATAAACATAGAGGTGCATGTATCTCTTTAAATTAATGTATTTGTATTTTTTGACTAAATACCCAGTAATGCGATTCCTGGATCGTAGGGCAGTTCTATTTTTAACTTTCTGAGGAACTGCTATACTGTTTTCCACAGTGGCTGCATCAATTTGCACTCCCACCAACAATGCACGAGGGTTCTTATTTCTCTGCATTCTCGCCAATACCCCCGTCGTTTCTTGCATTTTTGGTTTTAGCTATTCTGACAGGTGTGAGGTGCTATCTCATTGTAGTTTTGATTTGAATGTCGTTCAAAGATTTGATTGTAGTTTTGATTTGAATGACGATGAGTGATGTTGAACATCTCTTCATGTGTCTGCTGGCCATCCATATGTCTTCTTTGGAGAAATGCCTGCTCATGTCTTCTGCCCATTTTTTAATTGGATTATTTGTTTTTTGGGTGTTGAGCTGTATCAGTTCCTTATATATTTTGGATACTAACCCTTTATCAGAGATGTCATTTGCAAATACTTCTCCCATTGAGTAGCTTGTCTTTAATCTGAGACATTTTTAAATCTAAAATCTCATTAGAAGATTTCCTAATATTATTAGTTTAAACATAAATATGTATAATATATACATATAGCAGGTGAGTGTGTTTCTTGTTTAGAGAGTGAAACTAGGCCATTAAGTGCTATGATTTAGAATGCTTTCAAATTAGATATAGTCACAAAGTTCTAAAAATTTTCCCCACTTCCACTCTCATGGATTGGAAGAACAAATACTGTTAAAATGTCTATACTACCCAAAGCAATCTACACATTTAATGGTATCTATCAAAATACCAACAGCATTTTTCAGAGCTAGAACAATCCTAAAATGTATGGAAACACAAAAGACCCCATATAGCCCAAGCAATCTTGAAAATGATAAGCAAAGCTGGAGGCCTCACAATTCTGGACTTCAAGCTCTATTACAAAGCTGTAATCATCAAAACAGTATGGTACTAGCACAAAAATAGACACATAGATCAATGAAACAGAATAGAAAACCCAAAATGGACCCACAACCATATGGCCAACTAATCTTCAACAAAGCAGGAAAGAATATCCAATGGAAAAAAGACAGTCTCTTCAACAAATGGTGCTGGGAAAACTGGAAAGCCACATGCAAAAGAACGAAACCAGACCACTTTCTTACATTATACACAAAAATAAATCCAAAATGGATGAAAGACCTAAATTTGAGACAGGAAACCATCAAAATCCCAGAGAACACAGGCAGCAACCTCGTTGACACTGGCCAGAGCAACTTTTTACTAGATATGTCTCCTGAGGCAACAGAAGCAAAAGCAAAAATAAACTATTGGGACTTTATAAAAATAAAAAGCTTCTGCACAGCAAAGGAAACAATCAACAAAACTAAAAGGTAGCCTCCTCCATGGGAGGAGATATTTGCAAGTGATGTATCTGATATAGGGTTAGTATCCAAAACCTATAAAGAACTTATCAGGGGCACCTGGGTGGCTCAGTCAGTTACGTGTCTGCCTTCAGCTCAGGTCATGATCTCAGTCCTGTGATCAAGCCCTACATCAGCCTCCCTGCTCAGTGAGGAGTCTGCTTCTTCCTCTGCTTCTGCCCCCAATTCATGTATGTGCTCTCGTGCACTCTCTCTCAAGTAAATAAATAAAATCTTAAAAAAAAAAAACACTTATCCAACTCAACACCCCCAAAAACAAATAATCCAGTTAAGAAATGGGCAGAAGACACGAATAAACATTTTTCTAGAGAAGACATACAGATGGCTAACAGACACATGAAAAGATGCTTAACATCACTCATCATCAGGAAAACACATCAAAACTACAATGAGGTATCACCTCACACCAGTCAGAATGGCTAAAATTAATACCACAGGAAACAACAAATGTTGGCAAGGATGCGGAGAAAGGGGAACCCTCTTACACTGCTGGTGGGAATGCAAGCTGGTGCAGCCACTCTGGAAACAGTATGGAGGTTCCTCAAAAAAAAGTTAAAAATAGAACTACCCTATGTACACACACACACACACACACGTATAGAGGAATATTACACAGCCATAAAAAAGAATGAAGTCTTGCCATTTGACATGGGTGGAGCTAGAGAATGCTAAGCAAAGTCAGTCAGTCAGAGAAAGACAAATACTGTATGATTTCACTCATGTGGAATTTAAGAAACAAAGGAACATGGGCACGGGGTGTGGGGGGAGAGAGGAAAACCAAGAAACAGACTCTTAACTGTTCAGAACAAATTGATGGTTACCAGAGGGGAGATGTGGGAGGAGGGGATTTGGGTTGAATAGGTGATGGGGATGACGGAGGGCACTTGTGATGAGCACTCGGTGTGATATGGAAGTGCTGACTCACTAAATTCTACAACTGAAACTCATATTACATTGTATATTAACCAACTGAAATTTAAATTAAAACTTGGAAAAACAGGGGCGCCTGGGTGGCTCAGTCGTTAAGCGTCTGCCTTTGGCTCAGGTCATGATCCCAGGGTCCTGGGATGGAGCCCCGCATCGGGCTTCCTGCTCGGTGGGAAGCCTGCTTCTCCCTCTCCCACTCCCCCTGCTTGTGTTCCCTCTCTCACTTCACTGTGTCTCTCTGTCAAATAAATAAATAAAATCTTTAAATAAATAAAACTTGGAAAAATAAATAAATAAAAAGTGATACACATTAAAAAAAAGACCAACCACTTCTGAGGTAGCATTCTATATTGGTGTAGTGAGAATGACACTATTACTTTTCAGAAGTGCAAATAAAGATAGACACAGAAGAGAAAAAACGAAAAACAAAAAAAATTGGCCGCCTAACAATGGGCCAATATCCACAATTTAAATGTTATAATTGAGTATTACTGCATATAAAAGCCAAAAAGGAATCATTTTATAATTATACGGTCTCTAGTATACAAAGATTATAATCTTCATGCACCTAAACGAAGAGATCTGTTTTGATCCTTCAATGACTTCTTAACCAGTTCTTCTGGGTATTCACTCAGGGTGTTTGCTGCCTATGACTTTAAAACAGAAACTGCATGCATCCTATTCCCTCTGACAGTTTTTTTTTTTTTTTTAAAGATCTTATTTATTTGACAGAGAGAGAGACAGCAAGAGAGAGAGAAGCAGGCTTCCCTCTGAGTAGGGAGCCTGATGTGGGGCTCGATCCCAGAACCCTGGGATCATGATCAGGGCCGAAGGCAGATGCTTAACAACTGAGCCACCCAGGCGCCCCTCCCTCTGACAGTTTAAATACCAGAAGATAAAGCACTAGCAAAATGAAGAAAGGTGACTTACAATAATTTCGGTTAGAAAATACCCATGAGAGCTAAAAAGTAAGTGTCAAAACAGAGAATACAGCTATGGGGCCAGGCTGAATATATCATTGACCTATATGGCCAACAGGACATCTCCCCAGGTCTGTTTAACACCCAGTTTATGGGTTAGCAGAATCCTCTCATTGTTCCTCCCATACCAGCCATATACTTTCAGTGTTAATGAGAAACTCTATTTAACATAAAAAGGGGAGGGACTAAGTACATGTTTTTACTTTCTCGTAAGGTTTCTGGCTGATTTGGTGAAGAAAGAGGTACACATCTTCCCATAATACCAGGTACTTGGTTTACTTCTAAGTGTTGAATATCACCTATGATAATAGAAGACAGGATTAACGAGGTATCTATAATATCTCATTTTAAAGAAGATAAAAATTAGGGGTGCCTGGGTGGCTCAGTCGGTTAGGCCTCTGCCTTTGGCTCGGGTCATGACCCTGGGGTCCTGGGATCAAGTACTGCATCGGGCTCCTTGTTCAGTGGGGGGCCTGCTTCTCCCTCTGCCTGCTGTTTCCCCTGCTTGTGCATGCTCTCTCTTGCTGACAAATAAATAAATAAAGTATTTTTAAAAAATAAAAATAAAGAATATAAAAGTTAGCAATTCTGTAAAGTACATTTAAATTCCTTTTTGAGAACGAGAAGCCTTAAACCAAAGGCGACTCAGGGCATACCACATTCTCCACCCCCAGAACACAACCATATGCTCAAATTAAATTCTCTTAAGTAGCAATCCATATACTTTTTTGATCTCAGAGCTTCTTTGCACTCTTCAGAATTACTGAAGACCCCAAAGAACTTAGATTGATGTGGACTATTTATCTTTTCCCATTTACCATATTAGAATTTCAAACAGATGTTTAAAAAGTATTTATCAAGTAATCAAGTATAGTGAACTTGCTACATGTTAATATTTTTGCAAAATAAAACTTCTTAAACAAAAAAAATTACCCTGTTTCACATGCTTGCAGATCTCTTTAATATCTGGTTTAACAGAAGACAGCTGGATTCTCATATCTCCTTCTACACTCAGTCTGTTGACATGTTTTGTTGAAGTATATGAGGAAAATCCAGCCTCATACAGATAGACAGATGGAAAAGGGAAGAGTATTTTACTAGCCTGTTTAGATAATTGTGCATATTCTTTTTTTTTTTTATTAAAGATTTTAGTTATTTATTTGACAGAGTGCAAAGAGCGAGAGAGGGAACACAAGCAGGAGGCAGTAGGAGAGGGAGAAGCAGGCTTCCCGTGGAGCAGGGAGCCTGATGTGGAGCTCGATCCCAGGACCCTGGGATCATGACCTGAGCCGAAGGCAGAAGCTTAACGACCGAGTCACCAGGCACCCCTAGATAATTGTGCATATTCTTTTTTGACCCTATACCAAAACTCAACAAAGTGGCAGTTTCTTAAAGGTTAGTTGCAATGTGGAACCTGAAACTGTATCAAAGGCTTTTTGAACTCTTCATGTTACAATCCATTGCTATACCTTGTATTTTGAATGGATCTTTTACCTACCCATGTTTGATTTTATCACATATACTGGTCATCTGGAAAGTATTAGTTTACTGAGTACTACAGGTCTTGCAAATGCTGACTCTTTTCACTACCCAATATTCCAAATCATATAATATCACCACCAGTCTCATCAGAGAGATTTAACTATTAGGAACCTGTAAGATGATAGGAATTTAAAAAATTCTATTTTTTAAAAAAGGCTCTAATTTTATCATCAGCAGAAAAACTATCAATTGTTTTCTAGTGACAGGTTCACTTTCTTCATTTTTGAGAAAATATCTCAAGTACTTTTTAGATAATTTTGAAATTTGAGAACATGTGCAAGTCTCAGTAGTCAGTTTGCCAGGCATTCTTTCAAGTAAAAATGAGAGTCTGTGGAGGAAAAAAAATGAGCTATTTCAGCTAGTAACTCAATCACAAATTGCTTTTCCTGGAGACAGCCATCTTATTTCACAATATAGCAAAAGTGCTTTCGCATACTCAGTTTGTCACACAGAATAGTAAATTGTGTACTAAGGCTGGGAGAAAACATGTATGAATTACATAATTGATCAATGTCTTTTATCCAGAATATAATTTTTTAAAACCTCTCAGAACTTAGCAAGAAAATAAACCCAATTAAGAAATGGGGGGTGGGGTGGGTGGGTAAGGGAAACAGGCAAAAGATGTGAATAGTCACTTCACCAAAGATGACATACAGATGATAGCTAAGCACACAAGATGTCCAATACCATTAGTTATTAGAAAAAATGCAAATTAAATCCACAATGAGATACCACTACAAACTGAGAATGGCTTAACACAAATGACTGACAATGCTGAAGGGCTGACCAGGTGGTAGAGTAACTGGAACTCCCATGCATTTCTAGTGGGAATGCAAAATGGTACAACCACTTTGGAAAATAATGTGCCTCTTTCTTAAACATGTTTACCATATGACCCAACAATCTCACTTCTAGGTGACATGAAAACTTATGTTCACATAACCACCTGCAAATTCTTACAGTAGCTTTAGTCATAACTGCCAAAAATTGAAAACCACAACCCCTCAGGCAACAGTGATTAACCTGACAAGACCTCCAGCCAACCCAGACCACCCAGACCAGCTTGAGTGTAAGCCCCAACTCAAGCCTGCGCAGATGGACCATAGAGTGACTTCTAGAATGACCAACAACTACCTTTGCCTCATTATATTATTAAATCCTCCACCCAAGGAGGAGAACAAGCCTCATTTACATAACCTAAAATGTACGCATAGGCATGTTTCCTGAAGGCACATGTGCGACCTTCCACCCACCTCTACATATGACAAGGCTCTCCTTTTTAAATATTCACACTAACCCTAAATAAAAGGAACCACCCACACTTGCTCAGGGAGTCACAGCTTTGGAAGTTATTCCCCGTGATCTCCTTATTTGCTGCAAATAGTTTCCTTTGTGCAACAACTCACCTGGCGTAGTATTTTTTTAATTTAATTTTATTTAAATTCAATTAATTAACATATAGTGTATTATTAGTTTCAGAGGTAGAGGTCAGTGATTCATCAGTTGCATATAACACCCAGTGCTCATCACATCACCTGGTGTAGTTTTTACCTGTGACTCACCAAGGAGCAAAGTAATGTTAGTTCGGCTACAAAGGGACACAGAGAAACAAACCTTTAGGGGGGATGGATCTGTCCTATATCTTATTTGTGGAGGTGGTGGTTACAAACAACTGTATCCATTTGTCAAATTTTTAAGAACTGTACACAAAAAATTAGGATCAATTTTACTGTAGGTAAATTATAACCCTAAAAATAAAGTGTCTTTGAGGATCAAGATTTGATACAATTAATTTTTACTGTTTCATTGAAGAACATTTTTAAGGGAGTATGACTTTTTTTTCTTCTTCACCGTGAGGGAGGAACACAGTGACTACTAGTACAGTTTGGTGCCACTGCCTTGACCTAAGCTAAGGCACCGGCACTTTTACCTGCCACAGCTTTTTGCATCATCGTGTAAATGTCAGCACCACGGAAAAAGCAAACGACATCTGAGTTATTATGAATAGCGTTTTAGGTTAAGGGACTCTTCTGTGAAAGGGACAAGAACCCCTTGAGATCCAAGGACCACACTTTCATAACCACAACTCCTAAGAGTTGACAGTCAGACTTGAGGGGGAGGAGGGGCACGTGGATGGATTCAATTCTAGTAGCACAGAGTGAAACCAAGGAGGCCTTAAGCACGTTCTGAAGAAGACATCAAAGAAATGGCAGGAATCAGAAAAATGCCGCAAAGCAATCCCAGGATAACATTCAACACCCCACAGGCCCGGCCAGTGACCTGGCTTATTCCACTCTCAATCTCTTATTTTTTAAGAGGTTTTCAGTTAGTGGCACAGACATAAGAAAGGCAAAGTCGTCATTATTTTGCAGTTCTGAGACAAACGTTTCAAGGAATTACAAAAGTGGAACATGGTTCAAATCTCGAAAAGCCAGAGCGTGCAGTGTGTCAAGGAATCCTATTTTAACAGCAGCTTGTGGGGTCCCTCAAAGTTTAAAACACTTCCCAATTTCATTTCAGCTTAGTGCTAGCCTGAAAAAGAAGGCATGAAAGCAGAGTAGAAAACATCATGTGTCACAAACAAATCCCTTTTTAAGCCAAATATTAATGGTAACCAGAATTTTCAAGAGAACTTGGGGGTTTCTGGTCAGTTTCAAGAGCCACAAGCCACACCTAATTAACGCGTGAGACTCTAGTGAGACAACTCATTCAATTAGGAACCATTTGTAAATATCTGGAACTAAATATTTACAATCACTAGGCATTCCAAGTAAATCAATTAACAGGACAGAGAACAACAACAAAAAGACAGGGGAGTATATAATAGTGTCATCTGTTTGAGATTTGTGAGGGTTTTTTTTTTTTTATAAAGATTTTATTTATTTATTTGAGACAGAGAGAATGAGAGACAGAGAGCATGAGAGGGAGGAGGGTCAGAGGGAGGAGCAGACTCCCTGCCGAGCAGGGAGCCCGATGCGGAACTCGATCCAGGGACTCCAGGATCATGACCTGAGCCGAAGGCAGTCGCTTAACCAACTGAGCCACCCAGGCGCCCCAAGAGATTTGTGAGGGTTTTAACAAGAGAAGGAGAAGAGCCCACTGAGTTTTCTTCACACCACTCACTCAGGAAGGGCAACGGAGTTGCTTCTGTAACAAGTGGCTAGTTACGCACTTCCCACAAACACAAGCCCAGCACTGCCGGCTCCGCACAGCCCATGTGAGCGCAGCACTCGGACCAGACAGCAGCAGCTGCTGACTCCTTAGGCAACAGAGATCCACGTTTGTGTATAGTCTCCAGAAAGGTTAAAATCACAAAACACTGCTTTCCTTTTCCTGTGAAGTCTGGTTTACTTATTTGAGGTTTTTCTTTCAACTATGTGAAGGGAATGACTGAAGTCTGACGCCCAGAACTTTCCACGAGGGGCCAGGTATACCTTGAATTTTTGGAGCTCTTCGGCTTAGCAAACTTCTTGGTTAACCATCTGCTCACCAACAGCTCTGGGAATCCTGTCTGACACCATTTCACCAAAAACTTGCTAATTACTTTCCTAGGAAGTACAGGTTTAGCTCCAGAGAAGGTCCCTACAACAGTCAAACAGATTTTCTGCTGCCACATCTGTTACAGATGTTTCCAAAGTCAGTTCTGTCTTACACAGCTCATGGGCAACAAGAGTCAGTGTTGGAAAATGCTAGGGACGAAGATCTTCTGCCTTGCTGTCTACCAAATGGTCTATCAAAATCAAGGAACCTGTCATATCCTCATGCGTTAAACTGCACGAACACCAGAATGAAGGTCCCTCACTGCAATCCGCCCCAATGCCCAGGGAACTCCTGGTAAGCAACTGTCAAAAATGGAAACACAGTCCACATCTTTGAAGAATGTATCTTTTGGGAAAAATGAAGTCATCAAAGCTTTCAAAACCAGATTATTCCATTCATTATAAATAAAAAGTTGACACTGTCAGAACTAACCTAGTTTGTTTCTGAAGCCAGCCAAACACTAACCCTCTGTCATTTGCTAGCTGAGCCTCTACCGTCCAACAGTCTAGTCTGTTCCACCATGGGGAAGGGCCCACCATCCCAACAACCAACCTCTAGGGCTAAAGGCAACACATCTAGATGTCCATAAAAATCCCCAAGTTTTCTTATCTAGATCTTGCCAAGTTTCTCAGTAAAGCTAGAGGAAGGATTATCTCGGCCATGAGGGAGCTTTGGTTTTGCAGAATCTGCCATTCGGCTATGCCAACAAGTTGCAGAGTAAGTGTAGCTGCAACTCCGTCAGCCTTCTGATTCCTCATTTCCTCTTTGATCATGCTGACAGACTCTGAATTGGCATCTGTTCCAGTTACTGTGGTTGTGTAACAACCACCCCAAAACAGAGTGGAGTAAAACAAGCATTTATTATGCCCATGGACTGTGCGGGTCAGGAGATCGTGCCTAACACAGAAGAGATGGCTGGTCCCTGCTCCACAGTGTCTGGGGCTGCAAAAACATAGGCTCCTCAGTAGTGTCTCTGGGTCTGTGTCTCTCCACATGATCTCCCTAGCAGAGCAGCTTGGGTGGAGCTGGATTTATTCCTTGTTCGCTCCGGACACCCCAGCCTTGCGTCCCGAGTCAGGAAGATGCAGGTGCAAGCTATATGGGCAGTCTTTTAGGACTCAAACTTCGGGAGTCAAGCAGTGTCATTTCCGCATTGTCAGGTGAGGCAATTATAAAGGTCTGCCCAGGTCCCAGGGAAAGGAACTAGGAGCCCAGCTTGATAGAAGAATGCCAGCTTCACAATTTAAGAAAAGCAAACGGGGCAGGATATACACTGGGGTGGCCACCTTTGGAAAAAGACAGTCGGCCCCAAGACCAGTATCTGGGGCAGGCAGCGCTCATTCTGCATGACTCTTTACAGAGAGGTTCTGTTTCATCAATATACTGAGAGGCTAGGAAAGGCAGATGGTTTCCATTCTCGTAATGAAACCTGAAAAACCCAGGCTGTGCGAGCCTCTGCAACCATATCCCCCTCCCGCCCCCATCCTACCAACCTCATTCTACCACCAATCCCTCGTGCTTGGTAAGGGGGGAGCTCTTGTTACTGCCTGACTTCCATACTCACATCTTCTGTATTTAAGGGGAAAACCACACACACTCCTTTCACTTGACCTCACCGTCATCTCCAAATTCAACTGTACTGTGATACCTTCTGCAATTACTCTTGTGGGGGAAAGAGTGACTCTATTTAGTTACCTACAGTTACATACAATTTTGACCTCAACTTGCTGCTGCTTCCACAGCCCCCTGGGATAGTACTACTGCTACGAGTGCCACCGCAGGTCAAAGTCATGATGGGCTTGAACTCATCTTCACTTTCAATACACTTGCCACCACAGCCTTCATAGCTGTTTTCTTGAAACTCTCACTTCCTTTGTTTTTGTGTCATTGTGCTCTTCTGGTTTCTACCAGTTTTCTCGTTCCTTTTCCTCCGCTTGGTCCTAGTGTTTCTCAACACTTTGTATAGCTTCTAGGTGCTCATCAATACCCACAGGTTCAAAAGATCCCTTTCAGCTGATGACTCCACAACGGCATTACCAACCCTAGTCACTCACCCAGGATTAATTCCTGTATTTTTAGCTGCCTATAGGACCACTCCATTTGCCTAAAACCAAACTGATCTTATCCTGCCTACAAATAAAGAAAATTTTTTAAAAAGCAAGTATTCAAACAAAAAGATAAAGCAGAAAAGAAGTCTGCTTCCTTCTCTAACTTCCCCTTTTCAGTCAATAGTGCCTCTAGCTTCCAAGGTTTCAAATTTGTCTAGACACTCTGTCTCTTAAACTTCTCACCTTGCACAACTTCTACTTAAGCTCAATCACTGGATTTTAGATCTGGAAGAAACTTTCAAGATACCTAGTCCACACTCGTGAACAAACAGGAGAACTGGGGCTCAGGCATCTTGGCTGTTTGCTTCAAATGCTTCTGACCCTGACTGTGAGGTGCCTTCCAGTACCAAGACCTATTCAATCCCATCTTTGTTAAGCCTTCAGACAAATCTATTTGCTTTGTGGAATCAGAAGACCTGGGTTTGAACCCTTAACAACTGTTTGCCCATAGGCGAGTAAACAGTACCTGCTAGTTAAAACTGCCTCCTGATTAAGAATTTACAATAGGAAACAGATTAAATTTAAACTCCTCAGCTGGGTATTCCATATCTTCCTCCCCCAAACTGACCAACTTTAATATCCAACCTGATTTCTTCACTAAAACAAAATCTGTGTCAGTTGGCAGGTCTCCTTCCCATCCTCCCCTTTCTCATTCCTGGCTCTAGACTTCTGCTCGCTGCTTCCCCAGCCAAGAGTCCCTACATCTCTGCAAATGAAAAGCAGACATTTCCTTTAAGGGTCAGAATGAGACCCTATTACTTGCTTCACTAAAATGCCCTTGACCAGCACTCCCCCTGGGGTCTTTCCTTTTTTCAGTCTCCATAACATCTCAACTCTACTCTGAAATCTTACACACAATGCACATTGCCTTTCGCCTACACTCCACGTATCTACATACTGTTGTCCAACTAGACTACTATTTCAGCCAAATAAAGTATTAGGCATTCAATAAATTTATAACAAATGTTTGCAAAGTCTTTATGGTGAAACATCTGATTCTGATTTTAAAAAGTAGAATGTGAGATTTGACTTACATTCATTTTATTAGACTAAAATTACCTTGCAAGCAAATGATTTCTTTTTCAGTGATTATACCAATAAACAGTTCTCTCAATAATGTGAATAAAATGCACAATGCCTGCCTTCAAGGAACTCATAATCTAGAGTTAAGAAGGCTGCACATATAAATGCTGGTTAAAGAATACAACATAACATATACCATATTGCTCATCTGCTTACTTAGGCCATTATTTCAACATTGATCCACAGCCAAGAACCTGGAAATTATCCTTACTCAGGCACACAAAGCCTCCAAAACAAAATATTAAAGAGCCACAACATTCATGCCTTTTACCTACAGGAGAGGCTCGCTTGGTACCAACAGACTCTCATACTCCAATGCTCAATTTTGTGGTTTTCTTGGTCAGTTCAATTAGAAGTTGCAAATTCTAAAAGGCTGCCAACAAGACAGGGAAAAATACAGAACCCAAAACTCAAAATGGATGCACTCATCAAACAAGCACCGCATGAGTCCCTACGAAATACAAAGATGAAAACAACAGGATTCAAATATGGCATTTTTTTTCACCTCACAAATTAGTAAAGATTTCTTAAAATGAGAATCCCAGGACTGTTATGAGATCAGGGGAAATGGGTGGGGGTGGGGGATAGAGGTGTATTCTGGAGGGCAATCTGGTAATATGCATCAGAAGCTTTGAAAATGTGCTTACTCTCTGATTTTGCAATTTTGCCACAGGAATACAGGCTATGGAAATAAAGAGAAGCAGCAATAAAGACCTGTCAGGCATTCATCCTCCTTGCCACTACTTTATTGGTACTGGTGAAAATTCAGAAATATGCTGTCATCCTAGGTAAACATTTATATTACATTTATATGGCAAAATTTAATGCAGTCATTAAAAGCCCTCCCCACTGAAGACATTTTAAGGATATAAAAAAATACAGACGGCCCTCCCGTCCTCCTTCCGTGTCACCATAATGATGCACACGAATGTCCTGGCAGATGCTCTCAAGAGCATGAACAATGCTGAAAAGAGGCAAACGCCAGGTTCTTATTAGGCCGTGCTCCAAAGTCATCATCCGGTTTCTAACTGTGATGATGAAGCATGGTTACACTGGTGAATTTGAAGTCACTGATGATCACAGAGCAAGGAAAATTGCTGTGAACCTCATGGGCAGGTTAAACAAGTGTGTAGCGATCAGCCCCAGGTCTGATGTACAACTCGAAGATCTAGAAAAATGGCAGAAGAATCTGCTCCCGTCCCACTAGTTTGGTTTCATTGTACTAACAATCTCTGGCATCAGTCAACCTCTCACAACCCATGAAGAAGCAAGACGAAAACACACAGGAGGGAAAATTTTTCTGGGATCCTTTTTCTAGGGATGTAATACATCCGTGTAAATAAAAATGCCTCAATGGAAAAAAAATACGGATGAAAAGTTTATAATACAGTATGATCCCAATTTCTAAAACAGTTAATCAATAATAATAATACACACATATATAAATCCTGGCCTTTCCACTTATAAGCTTATAAGCCTGAAGTTTTTGAGTTTTGTTTTTTTTACTAAGTTTCATTTTCTTAATTTGTAAAATGATAATAATAGTACCAGTACTGGGCACCTGGATGGCTCAGTCGTTGGGCGTCTGCCTTCGGCTCGGGTCATGATCCCAGGGTCCTGGGATCGAGTCCCACATCGGGCTTCCTGCTCGGTGGGAAGCCTGCTTCTCCCTCTCCCACTCCCCCTGCTTGTGTTCCTGCTCTCGCTGTCTCTCTCTCTGTCAAATAAATAAATAAAATCTTTAAAAAAAAAAAAAATAGTACCAGTACTTCATAAGGACTAAAAAGAAAATTACTGTTAGGTTCTTAGCACAGTGCCTGATATATAGTAAAAGATCAAAACCTGATGAAAAGTATTGCCTAAAACCAGTAATAGAAATAAAGATCAAAAAGACGTCAAAATTTTAACAAATTATTTCTGGATGGTGGCATTTCAATAAATTTTTATTCTCCTTTTTATATTTTTGTTTCCTAGATTTTCTAAAATAAGCATATATTAGTTTAACATTAGTTTAAATGTTACTCAAAAACCAGTAAGACATGGTCTTTCCTCTCAGAGACAGCAGCTTATTTGGCCGGAAACATAGAAACAGACATTTAAAAGAGAATGTTTATTGGGCATTTAATATGTGCCTCCAACTGCTAGGCAATTTACATGCATTAACACATTTAATCCTTATAACCAATAAAGCAGGTATTGTTAAGCCAATTTTGTACACTGCTAAGCTATTTTGTACAAACAGGTTCAAAGAGATGAATTAACTTGCCAAAAGTTACTCCAAGTAACTGAAAGGTAAGATCCCAACGTTGGGTCAGCCTGATTACCAAAAAACAGGTCCCCAAACTTCACTGCCTCCTGAAGTCAGATAAAAAGAAAATTTTCACCCAGAATCCACTTTTCCTTTCTCTTTACCCACCTTTATTCTTATAGAACTTATCACCACCTGACATACCACGTTATTTGTCTGTTTCCTGTCCCTAGAATGCAAGCTCCATAAGGATGGGATTTTGTTTGTTCACGGCTATACTCTCAGCTCCCAGCACACAAAAACAGACACTCAATAAGGATGTTAGAATAAAGGACTCTGAATAGAGAAATGACCTGATCGTGTCTCTGTGGACACATCTGGTAGCAGTGCGAAGCTTGCTGAAGAAGTTGCTTACAGGAGTCCAGGTGGGAGAGAACAAGTACATGCACTAAGGAAGACGAACCATCACTAGAGAGGGAGAGAAGATTCCAGAAATATCCAAGGGATGGCACTGATAGGACACGATGATCAAGTGGGAGCGGGACTGAAGGAAGGTCTGGTCAGGCATTTGTAGGGAGGGGAGAGAGTGGGGCCAGAGTGACCAGGATGTGCTCAGATACACAGGGAGTACCTGACACAATGGGAATAATCCAGCTCACCCAGTGAGAGCACACGGAGAGGATCTGCCAGAGAGGCTACACATTAAGGGCAGGCCAGAGGTGATTCAGGAGGGCCTGGAGTTTCAGGGACCGAGTTCTGGTGCTGTAAATACCACTGTGAATGTCTAGGCCAGGTAGGGGTCACATGCACTCCGAGAGCTCAGCTGCCCCACTGTGGTAGTTTTCTCCTCTGTGTCCTGGGATTCTGCTCTGAACAGGCCACTGATAGTGTCAAACCCTCACAAAACTAGCCTCAAACATCCAGGCATTAAGAACTGCATATTTCGATTAACACAGCTTTCTTACTGGTCCCCTTTTAAATCTTTCCTCACACTGATGCATCCAACAGTACTACCAAATCAGTATTCCTAAAAACCCCAACTGCATGCCATTTCCCAGATTTAAAAATTTCCAATGGCTTCAAAATGAGACTCTCCTTGACCCTAATTCTACCTGTACTGTGAAGTTTCAATAGCGTGAGTAGAATCAGGAAGTTCCAATCTGCATCCTGGATCTACCACTTATTAGCTGTGACCCCAAAAATAACCCCTCTGGGCTTCCTCAGTTCCTCATCTCTAAAATGGGGCTAGTACCCACATCACAAAGCTGTTCCTATCAAGTGAAAATTTTTATAAAGTGCTTACTTAGCACAAAATGCTTGGATAGGAGTTGCGTCCTTTAAATGTTAGCTATTATTATTACTTCCCCTAAATAAACTTCCTACACCACCTGGGATGCTCTCCTTGATCATTTCTAATACACAATGCCCAACTCAGGGCATCTGCTGGCAAAGTTCCCACCCATGAATCACTACTCCTTAACCACCTGCACCAGCACCACGAGTATTTAGTTAACATTTACGCTGTAGGGCGCCTGGGTGGCTCAGTTGGTTAGGCGACTGCCTTCGGCTCGGGTCGTGGTCCTGGAGTCCCGGGATCGAGTCCCGCATCGGGCTCCCTGCTCGGCAGGGGGTCTGCTTCTCCCTCTGACTCTCCTCCCTCTCATGCTCTCTGTCTCTCATTCTCTCTCTCGCAAATAAATAAAATCTTAAAAAAAAAAAAAATTAAAACATTTATGCTGTATATTCAAGGTGCTGGGGCTGGAAATACAGGAAAAATAAACAGTCCCAACCCACAGAGCTCACAGTCTAATAATGAAAGACAGCCAGAGGAAGAGGTGCAATAACATGTTTTACAAGCGCCAAGGGTAGCTCTTCCTGGAGGCAACACAGATGCTTACACTGAATCTTCAAAGCTTAGTGGGTGAACCAGGCAGAGTGGGTGCACATGGAGTAAGAGCACCAGGACTGTGGTCACACACACTAGTTGGGCCTTGCTGGAGCTCTGCGCTGAGGGTAGGCAGAGTGGGCGGAGGGTAAAGGGCCGTGGGATCATGGGGGTCATGAAGCGTTTGGACTTTATTCCTGAGGCAACAGGCAGCCACTAAATGATGCTAAGCATGGAAGCCCTGCTTGGGTTCTAGAAGAGCTGCACCTCTGCGGCCCAACGTGGGCTCCAACGTGACTACGGAACACCTGCAATGCGCTGGGATGACGAAGGAACTAATTTTTCTATTTCAATTAAATTTAAAAACCGATATGCAATTCCGTTCCTGGGAAATTTTTAAGTATGTTTGGGTATGCGAATCTACTTTCTCAACTGTAAATTTAATGAACTCTAAATATAGATCAAATATTCCTGATGAAAATTCAGTGTCCAAACTAAGATGTGCTCTAAGTGTAAAATATACTCCAAATTTGAAAACTTAATACAAAAAAGTAAACTATTCCATTATAATCTTCATATTAACCACCTGCACATTTGAATATATTAAGATGATATTAAAATTAATTTCATCAGTTTCTTTTTACCTTTTTTTTTTTTTTTTAAGTGAGCTCCTCGGGGCACCTGGGTGGCTCAGTCATTGGGCGTCTGCCTTCGGCTCGGGTCATGATCCCGGGGTCCTGGGATCAAGCCCCACATCGGGCTCCCTGCTCAGTGGGGAGCCTGCTTCTCCCTCTCCCACTCCCCCTGCTTGTGTTCCCTCTCTCGCTCTCTCTGTCAAATAAATAAGTAAAATATTTTTTAAAAATTAAAAAAAATAAAGTGAGCTCCTCGCCCAGTGTGGGGCTTGAACTCACGCCACAGAGATCAAGAGTCGCATGCTCCACCGACTAAGCCAGCCAGGTGCCCCTCTTTTTACTTTTTAACATGGCTACTAGGAAATGTAAAATGGCATATATGGCTCACATTATATTTTAGATAGCACTGACCCAACAGAACCAAAGGAAGATGACTAGAAGCAGGCAGACCAATTAAGAGACTCTTTAATAAGAGTCCAGATGAGACACAGGCCTGAATTATCTCAATTCTACCCATCTTCATAACCTAATTCAAGACCTACTACTACTTCTAAAAGCTTTTCCAATCATAACCATTTCTAATGAGTTGCTTTTCTCAGAACTACTGGGGCACTTAATCTTCTGTAACATTTGCTTTAGTGCTTAATTTATCACCTGTCATTTCTACTTAATTTTGGGGTGAGTTGTTTCTCAGAACCATCAGCTGCTAGGCTAGGGGCCACAACTTAGGCATCTAATTTTCCACATCGTTTGATGCATTTTCAATACTTTTAATAAATAGAGGTACACGGCTCCCCAGATACTCTGTCACAGTCTGGATACACCCTTGTGGCTAACTTTACCTTCTACAGCAGAAGGTATTGCCAATCTCTTCCTTCAGATACCTTAGGACATGAGCTAAAATGATGTAAAAGTCAACGAAGAATCCAGGCCAATGTTCCAATACAGCAGTGATATCTAATCAGTGAGCAAGCACTGGTAGACTATATTGGGTCTATCAGGAAAAAAAGACCAAGATGGCAGAGCAATTTAGCATTTTCACAGATTCCATTAAAAATCAAGCAAACAAAAAATTTCTGATTATCCCTGGTTTCCACTGCCAGAGATAACCTTTGCAACCTAAGCATTAAGAACTTTCATTCAAGGGAAAGACACACAGCCTTAACATTTAAAAATTAACCCCTAAACTAATCCTTCTAACAAATAACACATTTTCCAGGTAGAAAGCCACATATTACTAGTCAATCTGCAACTCAGCATTTTCCCATCTACCTTTAAGTAGGATGAAGAAGAAAACCTTTTAAGAAAATGTTAAAAAGTATATAAATATATTTTACCGTATCATGGATAACAGTACTTCACCTAAAGTACCAAGTAAATTTTCTGAGGAGAATCCTTAAAAAACACAAACACTCAAGCAACTGGTCAGCAGAAATAGGAAGCTAGCAGCAACTAGTTGCAAGCAAAGGGACACTTCGTGGTTATTAGTACTGATCTGGGAACTTTGTAGTTCTCGGATTTTTTTATGTCTGTCATTTAAAACATAAAGCTGACAAGTTACAACAGCATGAGAATCGACCTTTTTTTGCATTTGTTTAATGGCTACAAACATAATATAACAAAGTGCAAATAAAGTTTCTATCTCCAAACAATCGAGCAATCAAAGATGGAGTCAGGACAGCTCATAGGGAAAAATAAGTTAAGGCAGTTCTGTTCTGAAAGGCTGGATAAGAAATGGGGGAAACCTGTCAAAGAGCCTGGATGAAATCAGGGAGTTAAAAAGAAAGCACTCACTTCCTTTAGCACTGTGGGAAAATCCCAGTTGCTAATAGAAAGCTGAGGAAAGTTTAGTTTGGCTGATTTCATTTTGTTTTCCTTCCAACATCATCGCCGAGTTCGAACGACTGCTTTCCTCCCCTCACATTACTCAGTAAAAACGCCCCCACTGAATTGAGTTGTCTTCCGGAGCCCTGCTCCCCCGCAGCCCAGCCTGCAAACGTGCTCAGACGCCTCTGGGCGTGTTGTGGTCTCACCACTCTGCGGGCCGGCGCTCCAAACTCAATGGACAATGGGAGCTCACCCCCATCAACGCCAACTACAAAGCTCAGGAGGGCCATTTCCCTTTTCCTGCCCAGATGCTGTTTTCCCCCCTTCGAAGTAAGGCCCCGTGCTCCACTAGAGCCCCAGTATGGGCTGGGACGCGTGTTTCCCTCCCCACCTGCACAGCTGCTGATCCCCTCGAACCCCAAATAAGTTGTATCTCCGCGCACATCCCAAAAGGGATCCCCTTCCCCAGGGGCTTGGTCGGGGGCACGGTTTTCACAGTCCAGGTAGGACGCGGAGGGGATGTCTCTGGACGCTTGGTCATGGCCCTGCAAGCTAAGCCGTCCTCACTGTCCCCTCCCTAGCCTCCACTTGTCTCCCCTCCCCCTCTAGCGAGAAGAGCGGGGAGGTGCGGGCTGGCAGCACGGCCACGTTCTCCTCCAGGGGAGCCCACGGGGACACTCACCCTTTCACCACAAAGAAGGGGTCCTCCATGGACATGGCGTCCCGGCCCCCGGTTGCCTCACGCCTGCTCCGCGCACAGGGCGCCCTCCGAGCCCCCCTCTGCCCACCCTACTGGTCTGCCGCAGCCGCCGGCGCCTCGGCCTGGGGTACCCAGAGCTGCTGGCGCGCGCTGGCCGGGGCGCACGGGACCGCCACCGGTCCAGCACTCGATCGCCCCGCAGACCAAACCCCGGACTCTGACGCCGGCCCCCGCGCCTGCCTCCTCCCCCGGCTCCTCCCGGTGCGTCTGGCCGGCTTGACCCCGCCCCCGGGACCCGCGGCCTCGGCCAACCACAGACGCCGCCCGTTGCACCACTTCCGCACCCGCGCTCACGTGACCAGGGCCGGCTCCGCCCCCCGTCGGCGGGGCTTGGGTGCCGCGTCACGCAACCCTGGAGGCGGGGCTCGGAGGCGGGTGGGCGAGAGCCGAAGTTCCTCCCACCCTTGCCCACTCAGGCTTCAGGGCCGGAGCTGCTTGTTTCCTCCTGGGGGGCAATTAGGTTTTCAAGATATGCACCAGTACCTGATTTGTACAATCCTTTTACCTTTCCTGTACTTTTAACGCTTGATTTTGATAACATGATTTATAAATCCATCTTGTCCTTGCAATAAAGCGCGCTCATATACATTATCTGACTATGATAATGTTGTACAACTCCTTTACGTAGGTCCTACTATGTGTTCCGCAATGCCCTAAAGGCTGCATGTGCGTTATCTCAGTTTTCCTGGGGGAAGGTATTATTTCCAGTTGGTAAATGACAAAAGTTCAGAGTTTTCAAGATTGCCTGTGGTCACACACCCTGGGCAGTTTCTCTGTGCTCTCCGCTAGACTGGATGTATTTTCTATTGGCTGTGCATCCGGATTGCAAGTGAGCAGTATGGTAATTTTTTTCATACCGCATACAGTGTTTCCCTGGAGAGAACTCCTTTGAGAGACTAAGAAGGGGCCGGGTGTGGCAATTTCTTCCCAGCTGTAGTTCAAGAGCCCTTCCAGATAGCATTTTGGCCATAGCAATTAGCCAGCTCTCATGCTATGTATGCTATAGGCTTTGTGAACTTTAATTGCTAATTATCACTGAGCACTTACTGTGTGTCAGGCACTGTGCTGTTATCTCAGTTGCTCTCATAATGAGGTAATTACCACTATTATCCCCATTTTATGAATGAGAAATCTGAGAAATCTGAGATTCGTGAAGGTTAAGTGACTTGCTTAAGGTCACCAGTCCTTGTTCAGATGGAAGAGTCCTCAGAGCCGGACAAACCCTGTTTGAACCTGGAGTCTATTATTTGGTTTCTCATCTGCAAAACATGAATAATAATATTTAGCTTGTGGATTATCGTGAAGGTTAAATAATAATGCATGTAAACCCCAAGGCCCCCAAAGAGTGGGGCAGCATTTGCAAAGGTGCAACCAAACCAATGTGAGTTTGCTCCTTAGTGAGTCAGAAACTGAACCATGTTGAGTTGTCATACAAAGAAAACTTGTATTTGCAGCAAATAAGGAGATCACGGGGAATGGCTTCCAAAGCCTTGATTCCCCAAGAAAGGGTGAATGGGTTCCTTTTGCTTAGGGTTAGGATGAATATTTAGATAGGGAAGCCTTGTTCCTGTGTAGAGGTGTGCATAAGGTTACCCAAGTGCTTTAAGGAAACATGCTTATACGTGTGTTGAATGTTATGTAAATGAGTCTAAGTCTCCTCCTTGGGCAGATACTTTGGTATTATGATGAAGTAAAGGTAGTTGTAGGTCATTCCAGAGGTCCATCCGCGCAGTCATGAGTGGGGGTCGAGCTCAAAATGTCTAGGTGGTCTGGGCTGGTGGGAGGTCTTATCAGGGCCTTCACCATCACCTGAGTGGTGGCTTTGGGTTTCATGTGCTGAGTTAAGAGGTAAGCCAGAAAGAAGAGCTTAAGGGAAAATGTAAGACATAGATTAGTGAGTACAAGCAGGTAGGCAGGTAGGCAGGAAATTAGGCTGGGGAGGAGATGCTGGGATGCCTGGGTGGCTCAGTCGGTTAAGCGTCTGCCTTCTGCTCAGGCCATGATCCCAGGGTCCTGGGATTGAGTCCCTCATCTGGCTCCTTGCTCACCCAGAGCCTGCTTCTCCCTCAGTCTGCCGCTCCTCCTACTTGTGCTCTCTCTCTGACAAATAAATAAATAAAATCTTTAAAAAGAAAAGAAAGTGTCCATGTTTCTCTGAGACCCAGGAGGAAGAGAGGTCAGATGTGGGGAAAAGAAGTTTTGGGGAGAGAACCATTTAATTTGGCTATGGACATATTGAGATGGGAAGGCGAAAAAGGATCATTGTTCATTCATTCAACAAACACATGTAATTGAGGGGCAGATGAGAATACCGATTAACAGCCCTACTTGGAGCCAGATTGCTCAAGTTCAAATTCCAATTCTGCTGCTTCCTGGCTATGGTGTCTTGGGCAAGCTGTTAAATCTCTCTCACTGTCCTCATCTGTGAAATGGACTGCATGATAAAACCTTCCTCATAGAGTATTACAAGGATTAAGTGAATTGATGTGTGAAAGGTGCTTAGAACAGTGCCCAGCACCTGTTGCGCTCTTACTGTGTGCTAGGCACTGAGGACACAGACGAATAGGCTTGGCCCTTGCCTTCAAGGGACCCTCAGATTGGTGGGACAGACAGGCCCCATGGAAAGGAAAGCTATAATTAAAATGAGGGAGAAACAAAGGAAGCTACTTCTTTTTTAAGTTTAACAGGCCCCAGGTCCTGGCATAAACAATCACTCAGGAAGAATACTCAGCAAAAAGCCATCTCCTCCCAACCCCCTGCCAAAAAAAAAGAATTAAAAGTTCTCATGGAATAAAAAATCAAAGCAGTAGTTGCCTTGGGGTGGGAAAGGAAACTTTCTGAGGTGATGGAAATGTTCTCTATCCTGATAGGAGTGTGGCTTATACAGATATATGGCTTTGTTAGAACTCATCAAACTGTTAACACTTAGATTCTGTTCATTTTGCTGGAAGAGGCTACCACTCCACCTCTGAGTTTTCTGTACAGTCCCGAGAGGGCATCCAGGAGAACCTCCAGTCCCTGAGTGAGTCTGCAAAGTTAGGAGAGTGAGTGACGGAGGGAGCCTGCTGGGGGCCAGGCACGGGTCACTAGGCCACGGATTGGATGAGAATGAGGATCAGAAAGTATGGGATCACATCCTACCATTAAGGATTCCAGGGTAGGCTGGAGCCATCCCTTTCCCCTAAAGGCTGTGGGGGCGCCATGACATCCCTACAAGGGAATCTCTTCTACTTCAAAATGAGAATGAAAATACCAAACCTGCTCCCTTACAGGTTGTTTTAAGGATCAACTGGGATTTGTATGCGAAAGCGTTTTAGAAAGTACAAAGTACTGTAAGTACCCTAAATCCTTTTTTAAAAGTAATTAAAAATGTTTTCCTTGTGGTAAAATACAAGTAACAAAATTTACCATCTTAACCATTTTTAAGTATACAGTTCAGTAGTGGTTAGTACACTCACAGTGTTGCTCAACCAATGTCCAGATCTCTTTTCATCTTTGCAAAAACAAAACTCTCTACCAATTAAACAACTCTCTATTCACCCCTTCACCCACCCCCGACAGCCACCATCCTACTTTCTGCATCTGTGAATCTGACTACTGTAGGAACCCCATAACTGAAAGCATACAGTATTTGTCTTTTTGTGATTGCCTTATTTCACTTAGCATAATGTCCCCAAGGTTCATTCATGTTGTAGCATGTGTCAGAATTTCCTTCCTTTTTAAGGCTGGATAATATTCAGTTGTGTGTACATACCACATTTTGTTTATCTATTCATCTATCCATGGTCACTTGGGTTCCTTCTACCTTTTGGCTACCGTGGAATCATGAAGCATGAACAAAGGTGCACAAATACTGCTTCAAGACCCTGCTTTCAATTCTTTTGGGTATATATCCAAACGTGGAATTGCTGGATCATATGTTAATTCTATTTTTAATTTTTTGAGAAACCACCAGACCGTTTCCACAGTGGCTGCACCATTTTACAATCCCACTAACAGTGCACAAGGGTTTCAATTTCTCCACATCCTTTCCAACACTTGTTATTTTGTTTGTTTGTTTATTACCCATCCTAACAGGTGTGAAGCAATATCTTGTTGTGGTTTTGATTTACATTTCCCTGATGATTAGTGATGTTGATCATCTTTTTGTGTGCCTATTGACCATTTGTGTATCTTCTTTGGCAAAATGTCTGTTCAAATTCTTTTTCTTTTTTAAGATTTTATGTTTAAGTAATCTCTACACCCAACGTGAGGCTTGAACTCACAATCCAAGATCAAGAGTCACATGCTCTACCAACTGAGCCAGGCTCCCCTCAAGTTCTTTGCTCATTTTTTGAGTTGTTTTTTGTTGTTGAGTTCACCCTAAATCCTTTTTGAAATAGCACAGAGTAAGGAAGAAAAGTGTTACATACATGTTAGGTATTATACTCTTCATCATTTCCCCAATTGTTTAAGAATCCTGATACACATATGTATGTTCTAGAATACTCCAGGAAACAGTCACTTATGTTGGTTTCCATTGATCCAACTATGGCTGTCTATGTTTCCCAGCCCCAGCCACAGGAAATATCCACACAGTTGTTATGTTTTCTTTCCTCTCCTTGGATGTTACCAATATCTCCCGCTTTTACTCTCTACACACTTGTTTAAAATAAATAAGGAGGAATTCTAGTCAACTTACATAGCCCAACACAAAGAAGTGATTAAGAATTTTTTTTAGGGAGGCTCCATGCCCAGCATGGAGCCCAAAGCAGGGCTTGAGCTCACAACCCTGAGATCAAGACCTGAGCTGAGATAAAGAGTTGGATGCTTAACTGACTGAGCCGCCCAGGTGCCCCAGTGATTAAGAATTTATGGAATATACATTTGATGATTATCAGAAGTGTTTAAAAGTGTGTAAAGACAGGTATGGAAAATAGCAAGACATAAAATTGTATATATGATATATATTTTTACATACACTGTTCATTTTTATGTATACATTTATGCACATATACACTCTGTTCATTTTATATACACATTTATGCATATATACAAACACTTTTATACATAGAAAATTTTTATATGTACGAAAAAGGAAATGTATTTAAAATTTGGTAATTTTTACTTGGATGATCAGAAATACAAAAAGTAAAAAAAAAATTTTTTTTTAAAAAGAGAAGTGAGAAAGCCAAGTGACCACATATTCAAAAACTACATCAAAAGTTAGCAGTCTTAAATCCTTTCGAGAATAAGGCAAGTTAGGCATGTATGAATGGATGGATATTGGTAAGTATTAAAAGTTAAAATATGTTATTGGAATTCAGTGACCTCTTTGACAAAACAGTGAATTTGAACCATTGTAGGAGGGCAGGTTGACCTCTACCATTTTCTACGAATTTGTCAGGGCACAGGGAATCTCTCCTGGTAAACGAGAGATTGTTCTTTTGATTGCTAACATTTACTTACTATGATTGTTAACATTTACTTACTATGTACCAGACATTGTGCTAAGTGATATCCATGCATAATCTTCAGAAGCGGCTCCAGAATTTCTACATAGGGCAGGTTTTAGAATTTGTTTGTACATCAGGGCTAGGAGGCTTGAACTCAGGTTACAAGATAGACCCACTGTCTTTTCTTCTACTACTGGTTTATTTGGGACAGCTCAAGAGTGCCGATGGTGATTGTGTGTGATAATAGTGCTCTAAAGTCCAAACAAGTGACCGGTCACCTCTTGGTTCCACCACTGGGGATCTCATTGAATCCTCACAACAACTCTGTAAGGAGGATAGTGTTATTACCCTCCTTTTCCACATGAGAAATCTGAGGCTTTGAGAGGTTGATAATTTGCCCAAGGTCTCATGTGTAGGAAATGGCAGAGGCCCATTTGAAAACAAGTTTGTCTGACTCCTAAACCCATGTTCTTTGCTACAGTATCCTACTGCCCATTTGCACAAGGGCTAGCCTTCTCCAAAAATTAGCAAGTGGATTTTACCTAAACACAGAAAATGGCTCAGATTGGACTTCACACACACACACCCATGCACTCACCCACAGGAACACCTGCTGGAGCACATGCACACCTATTGAATTTTTTAAAAGTAGCCAAGAGGAAACTATTGACTGTGATAAACTAAATTGTATGGAAAATAGCAATATTTAACAAATAAGACCCTCCTGCTAACTTGATAATTTGTCTTTTGATTTTTGAGGATGACCCGTCCCATTGGGTCAGATTCTTCAGATGGGCCTTATGATACATAGGTATTAAAAAGCCAAGACACACACACACACACAGGGAGCCAAAATACAATTAAAGGGATCCATAGTGAACAAGATAAGCACGGGACACTGAAAAGTGCAGCCTGAGATTTAAGGATAGACAATTGCTCAGAGGGAGGGCTTGTTCTTCCCAGGGAGAATTCACAGGACTCTTCCCTACCCCAGTGATTCCCAGCTTAGTGGGTGGGTTAGGTTTCACTTGTCCTTTAGGATCTTGATTATCATCAAATCTATTTATTTAAGAATTTAAGGACTATTGAAACGATCCTACTTTTTAAAATGTACTGTTAAATGAAGAAGAGAGGGAAGAACAAAGGAGAGAAGGAAGAAGGAAAGGAAGAAAGAAATACAAAGATCTGAGAAGAGAAAGTGCTAGGAGGGGCTGAGAGGTTACCAAATATTAATTTCATTACCTGGCTTCTTTTTTCTTTGGAGAAATGAAAGACAAAAGTTTCCTATTGCTGCTGTAAAAATGACCATAGACTTAGTGACCTAAAACAACACAAATGTATTATTTTACAGTTCTGGAGGTCAGAAGTTTGAAAGTGGGTCTCATGAGCTAAAATCAAAGTGTTGGGAGGGTTGCATTCCTTCTTGGGGTCTTAAGGGAGAATCTGTTCCTTCTCTTTCCAGTTCTAGAGGCTGTCTGCTTTCCTTGGCTTAGGTCCCCTTTCAACAATGGCATCTCTTTGACCTTGCTTCCGTTGTCACATCTTCTCTGATTCTGACCCCTTTGCCTTCCTTTTATAAGGACCCTTGCGATTACATTGGGCCCACCAGATAATCCAGGATAATCTCCTATCTCAAGATTCTTAACTTAATCCTATCTGCTAAATCCCATGTAAGGTAACATTTTCACATTTTCTGGAGATTCGGATGTGGATATCTTTAGAGTGATGGAGGCGGGGACATTATTCAGCCTACCACAGAAGGAAACCAAATGTTTATAGTTTTGGGGCCTACCAGGTGCATCATAAACAGAGCCTCATCTGATACCTCAACAACCTTGTGCAATATATGCCAGGATTTGCTTTTAAAGCTGAAGAGACTGAGCCTTGGTGCAATCTGGGATTCTGCCCAAGGCCAAGCAGCAGGGATGAAGACCCAGATCCCTGAACCCCAGCACAAGCCAGCCTGCCTCATGGCCCTGCCTCCACTCATCTCTCCCATTCACGTCCACTTCCTCTTTCCCATCTGGGCTGGTCCCCCAGCTCCCTGGACAGGCTCAAGCTGCTGTTTCCCAACGTGGCATGCTCTCCTGATGACAATTGTGTAGTCACAGCTTGATCCTGGGGATTTCTAATCAAGCAAGCCAAGTAGCTGCCCCTCCAGATCTTCTTTTAGGACTTTTTCTTGCCCTCCTTGATTCAACAAGCATTTTGAGCTTATTGTGCTGGGTGCTAGTGCAGCAAGGAAGATAGACCTAAGCTAAAAAGAACCGGACAGTCAGTGATACATACTGTATCAGACAAAAGGGGGTCTAAGATTGTAGGAAGCCAGAGGAGGGAGTTCCAAGTCCTAGGAGCTTTGTGTGAATCTTTTACATTGACCCTGGGTGAAATCTAAGTTCCAGTGAAGAACCAAAGGCTCCTTTTCTTTTGAGCTCCTTAAGGGACCAGGTATCGTTAGTCTTTCTGTGCCTTGCACATAGCCATGCTCCATAAATAATTAAAAGTTGGGAATAGGGTCAAGACAGGCATACTAAAAGGAGGAAGCAGTGTGTGAGACCAATAAAGGGTTAAAAGTCACCTTGGAAGGCAGTCAGCACTGCCATTTTGTCTCTCTATTCTACCTAGCAACTGGTGACACCAAGTATTTCTCCCTGTTTTTATAGGAGAGGGCCCTGGGTACTGCTAGGTTGTTGAGTCACTGAAGAGCAAGAGCTGATGGAGCTGGTGTAGACTTTTGATGTCATCTACCTTGTGAGGGGTAGAAGCCATTCTGGAAGTACCCTCTTGGTAACTTCCTCACTTTCCTTCTGAGCATTGCTACCCTTCTTTTCTGCTCATCTCCTTTCCTTTCCTTTTGTTTCTCTTTACTAGCTTAGTGAATCTCGGGTTGGGGATGTGGTCAGAATTTCAGGGGCACTGAATAGTGGAGGAGATCCACTGCTCAGGTTTATTTCTGTTTTTTTTTTTTTTTTCTCCTCAACATAAGCCCTACCTGTCACAAAAAATCCCAGAAAGATAAAACCATGGTTCTGGACTTGTTTACTGGGTATAAAGATATATCAACTGAGTAGGAGGAATTTTTTATTTTTTACGGTATCCATGTCATTGGAAAAGCAGATGCCTTCTGTTGTCTGAAATACATAAGAAGGCCCACGGGCTGGAAGCACCAGGCTTCTCTGTCTTAAGCAACTGCTCACCCAGCAAGGGGCTGGTACTCTTGAGTGGTTTGGCAGGCAAAGTCTAGAACTCAGTCTGGGCCACCACCATAGGTGGTGACTCATGTACTTGACAGTCAAGAGCTCTTTCAAATCATCTGTGTATTAATTCCGCAAATGTTGGTTGATGAGCTACCATATGCAAAGCACTTTTGGAGATACGACAGTGAGTAAGACAGACATAGTTCCTGCTTCTACAAAAATTTAATCCAGAAAAGTCCCACCATTCAAGTCTAGGCTTGAAAATGGGAAAGACTAGGGGTGAAGATAAGAGACAGATGATGGAAAGAGGAAAGGAGGAAGGAGGAAACAGATGATATTTCTAGAAGCTCAAAGCTTATATATCATCTACATTTGATTGTCAAAGAACTCTCCAGTAATATGACCATAATACCCACCCTACACATAATCTTTCATGTGATAGTTTCACTAACCCTTTGTGGTAGGCTAAGAAAATATCCCCATTTCAAGATAAGGAAACGCAGGCCTAGAGTAGGGAGGCTGACTCAGCTCACATAATGAACAGAGTCCAAAGTAGACACAGGTCCTCGAGCCCGTAGTCCCAGGCTTTACCACAATGTCATAGCACCTTCGGATGTGGATATTTGGCACGTTGATCATTAGTAGAATTTGAAATAAAACCAGTCAGCTATAAAGGACAGGAAAGGTCGCTTTGTGCTGGTTATTCTCCTTTTGACTCCTTAGACTCCAATGTTTCTTTGTCCTGTCTTGTGCCCTGGGAAGCTGACTGCCACAGACTGCATCACCTAGCTGCTCTTGCAGGCTGATATCTGGTTGGGTTCCCCCCATGAGAGGCACAGAGAGGAGAGAGATCAGAGAGCAGAGAGGAAAGAGAGGTTGGAGTATGTCCTTCTTCCTCCTTGCCCTCATTCTGCAATGCGTCTGGTAGTAGCTGTGTCCCTCTGCTGTAGAGTTTTCCCTGAATAGTCCCTTCTTCATGGTTCTAGGTCCCGCTGAGCCTCAGTAACGCTATTTGCTACTCTTATCTCTGCAAATCTAGGGGCAGTCACAGGCTTTCCATGATTGCTAACTTCTGCATGCCCCATCATCCCTCATTTATTCCCTTAACCTTGCACATACATATGCAAAGAGTCCCTTCCTTCAGGTCTCTTCACGTGACTCACCTGGAGTGAAGGCTGTTTCCTGCCAGAACCCTGACTGAGCATTCTTGAGCATTGAGGGATGCTGACAAAGAAGGGAGGCAGGGTTATGAAAAAGACTTGGTCTGCTTGTTATTTGTGTCTAATGCAGGCCCTGAGTAGGGGCTTCGAGATGGGGAAATACAGAGAGGAGATACCAGAGTGTTTGGGGTCAGGAAATGTCAAGATAACTCCAATGTCACTTCCAGTGTATTGCTTTCACTGACTCCACAGACTGCGGTAGACTGCTCTTCCTCTGTAGTCCTATGGTGCCTGTCCACAGTTCTACAGTTTCTATTTGCAAAACTCTTCCCTTAAAGGCAGGGAGAGATCTCCTCACTTTCCTCTTCTTTATTTCCCAGGCACTACCTAGGGACCAATAGGTACTTAATAAATGCTTCCTGAGTGAATTCTTGTTCAAAGGTAGTGTCCCTAAGAAACTGAAGTTATCCGACTATGATGAGCCATATAGAATCTGGGCACAATAATGACTACAAAATTGCACCTGTGGCTTACTGTAGTTGTAGAATTTGTCTGAAAAAAAAAAATATATATATATATATTTTACTGACTATGTATATATATATATGTTTCACACTTTATAACTCATCTTGTTCTTCACTTCAGCCTATGTGAACTTGTGACCTGGTGTGAGGGGGACATATATGAGATCTCTCTTGCACAGCCATGTGTGGTTTGTGTGTTTAATCTTGAAATAACCAAGGTCAGTCTCTCGTTATTACAATTCTATGGTTGTATCAATCTGCTTCACAAATGGTTGAATCCTTCACAGACAAGGACTGATGACGGATAAGCCCCCTAAGTTGCCAACCAGGCTAGTGTTAAAAGGCAGACTTGGAGATTATCTGCTTAGAAATGGCCTAGAGTTCAAAGAGTTAACATGAGAAAATGTGGGCCTTTGCTATAGACTTTATTAGACTTTAGTCTGTTTCCATGGAGCTGTTGCCAAGGTATGTGCAACCGAAATTTCTCTAAGACAATATTCCACTCCCCTAAGGCCCTCTTCTTCTTGGTTGACATTGAATCTATCTAAATCTGAGAAATTCAACTCATTTGTAGCTTTTTCTTCTGACTAGTTGGAATATCTGCCTATTCTTTCTTAAAGCCCATTGATCTCAATCCTCTTACCCCAGGGGGTTACCAAGAACTGGAGAGAGGAGGCCTAAGGTAAAGATGAAGCATGTGGCTCTTTATACACTAGTTTTGTGAAACCCAAATTGAGACAGATGACAAAGGACATTCTTTCTGATGTCCGAATTTATATTTATTCTGGAAAACCTTTCAAGAGTGTGCATATCAAATCACATTTTGTTACAACTTCAATGAATCATGTAAAAAGAATAAAATTCCTAAATTAGAATTCTCCTGGGAAATATGAGACATCATTGTATATAGAGAATACTAAGAAAAAAACCTACCAGAGCTCATTCATTCATCCTCTAAAACTCTACATGGCCGTACTGTGTTCTCCTTCTTATTCCTCAAACTCATGGAGTGTGCATCCTCCTGGAAGACTTGGGCTTGCTGTTCTCTCTGGAAGGTTCCTCTTCCATGGCTCACTTCCGCCCTGTATCCAAATTTCTTCTCAAATGACACCTGCTCAGAGAGGCCTTTCCTGGTCCTTCTATCTAAAAGATCAGCTCTCTTCACACTGTTTACTTTCTCTGCTTTACTTTCCTTCACAAACTTTGTCACTACTTAATCTTGTTTAAGATATATTTATCTATTGCCAGTCGTCCTCATAGAAATTAGCTCAGAGAGGGCG
>NC_138374.1:101099141-101132886 GCF_054177405.1 Leptonychotes weddellii | reverse complement strand
CTGGGTGGCTCAGTTGGTTAAGCGACTGCCTTCGGCTCAGGTCATGATCCTGGAGTCCCGGGATCGAGTCCCGCATCGGGCTCCCTGCTCAGCAGGGGGTCTGCTTCTCCCTCTGCCCTCTTCCCTCTCGTGGTCTCTGTCTCTCATTCTCTCTCTCTCAAATAAATAAATAAAATCTTTAAAAAAAAAAAAAGAAATTAGCTCAGAGAAAGGGACTTTGATGTGTTCGTTGCTGTGTCCCTAGCAGCTAGGACTGTGTCTACTGGAAATTCAGAAGAGAATAAAATTTATAGGGGCGCCTGGGTGGCTCAGCCAGTTAAGCGTCTGCCTTCAGCTCAGGTCATGATCCCAGGGTCCTGGGATCGAGTCCCACATCGAGTCCCACATCGGGCTCCTTGCTTAGCAGGGAGCCTGCTTCTTCCTCTCCCTCTGCCTGCTGCTTCCCCTGCTTGTGCTCACTCTCTCTCTCTCTTTCAAATAAATAAATAAAATCTTAAAAAAAAAGAATAAAATTTATATGAAGTAAGACCTCGGTAACCTCCAAAAAATGTAGCCTCAAAAGAGTAGCTAAAAAATTCAAATTGTCGCATTCAGCACACACAGGACTATAAGTTCCTGTAGTTAGATGAGTGGTTAGGAGAGAGACTAGCAGTTCTTGTTGGGGATAGAAGCATCCACATGACTGCATGGTTTGAGAAGCGTCCAAAGATCCTTATAACTAAAAATATCACCATCCCCTTCTCCTCCTCATTCCCACAATGCCTGAAATTCCAAAGAGTAGTTCCCAGAAATCATAATCATTTTGATTGTATTAAGGCATTGGGCCATTTGGGAGAACCAATGAATAATAATCAGAATTGTGATGACCTGGTTATCCAATTAGGATGCACAGCCACTTGGAAGATCTGGAGCCTGGGCCCCCAGGGACTGGGAAATCAGGGACAATGAGTCATTGTGACACAAGGGGGCGGGAGAGAGCAGGAACGACCGGGCGAGGAGAAGACTGGAACAGGATCTGGGTTGGGGAAGTGCCCTTACGTTAGGGCCAGTTGGGTCACGTAAGGTGGAGAGACTTCACGTACGAGAGATCAAGAGTGTGATTCCTGGCTCCTCCACTTACGGATTCTAGGGATGATCTTAGGCAATTTTCTTCACCTCTCTGCACCTATTTTTGTCTGCAAGATGGGAATTATAAGACCTACCTCAAAGGGGTGCTGTGAGGAATAAACGAGACTCCTATTTATCGAGGACTTAGCATGGTACCCAACACAGGGCACATACTCAATAAATAAATTGCCGTTCTGATGGTTATGTTTCAGATCCTGCTGCCTTTCATTGCTCATTGGAGGCCCAACTTCATGGAACGTTTGCCACCTCCTTGGAGCGTTTCTGGATTCCTTCATATGAGAACAGGGTCTCTCTCTGCTGAGCTGGGGGAGCACTCCGTCGGTCCTTCCTTCATAGCACTTACTGCCTGCTGCCATGGATTTACTTATGCATTGTATTTATTTATGTTACATGCTTTAGTTCTCCAATAATACTATCACTTCCTGGACGACAGAACTAGTATCTGATTTATTTTACTGTTCCTGACATTGCCTCACAACTCCTTGTACATCACAGATACCCAATAAATATAAATTGCCTCATGGATGAATATCTGTAAACACTTTGTCAATTATTTTATGATCCAGTGATTTTTTTCTTTTTTTTTAAAGATTTTATTTATTTATTTGACAGAGAGAGAGACAGCGAGAGAGGGAACACAAGCAGGGGGAGTGGGAGAGGGAGAAGCAGACTCCCCACGGAGCCGGGACTCCGATGCGGGACTCGATCCCAGGACTCTGGGATCATGACCTGAGCCGAAGGCAGACGCTTAACGACTGAGCCATCCAGGTGCCCTATGATCCAGTGATTTTTCAGTCTTTTGTAAAAATGGCCTAACCAGGTCATCTACAGGTTAATGGGGACATAATTTAAAATGTGCAGTAACCACTGCCTCTGGTCTGGGGCTATTTGGTTATGTTGTTCAGGCTTTCCAGCAATGTCTATCAGAGGCTGCTGGGAAAGGGCAGCAAATGTCCTTTAAGAGGCAGTTGGACTGGCCTGGACAGAAGACTATATTCTAAATTGCAGATTACTGTTCAATAAGTGAGTTGATGCTGATAATCTGTTCATGAAAAGGGAGAGAAAAATCTAATTTCATAATTACTGGAGCAAGAAGAGAGAATCAAAAGTTTAAACTGAATTTATGAAATAAAAAATGGTCAGAGATAGGTTTCTTCAAATGATTCAACCTGCATAATTATACTAGAAATCTGATCATCTGGGCTACATATTGATAGGAGAGAAAGCATCCTAAGGACTAATGTACCAGGAGAGAAAGGGTACCGTGGACTTCCCCTCTCTTCTCTGTTCTAAGTTACTGACTTCACATCTGTCAACCAACTTCCCATCACGGCTGAGGTAGCATTTTGGAAGCCCAACTCAGGAGCGAGCGTGACTTGTACTTGTGGACACAGCAGATGGGTAAGTGGGCCCATGGCGAACCGAGGGGATGGGACCGTGATGCCCCTGGAGCAGAGCCACGCTGCAGCTGCGCGAGGGGAGACGAGCAGACGACCGGCAGATGGAGGCCAGCCTTCAGGGGCAGAGCAGCCTTTGAAGTCAGGGCTGGCTGGTGCAGACAAACTGCTCTGAAATCAGGAACTGGATTGAGATCGAGGTTGGCAAAAAGGACATTACACTGTACTTGGACAGTATTGTCAACAGACCATGTTTCTATTTCCCTCTTATAAACTCCAGACAATGCAGATTTTTATGAGGTTATATTTTGGTAAGAAAGTGACATTAGGGACGCCTGGGTGGCTCAGTCCATTAAGCGCCTGCCTTTGGCTCAGGTCACGATCCCAGGGTCCTGGGATCGAGTCCCGCATTGGGCTCCCTGCTCCGTGGGGAGACTGCTTCTCCCTCTGCCTGCCACTCTCCTTGCTTGTGCTCGCTGGTGCTCACTCTCTCTCTCTCTCTGACAAATAAATTAATAAAATCTTTTTAGAAAAATAAAAAAAAGAAAGTGAAATTATAGGAATTGTAAATAATATGTGTGGAGATGATGTGGGACATAGACAAAATCCTCCCATTGAGCAGTAATGCCCCAACTTGTTAATACTTTGGGGGTTTGATTTTTTTTTTTTTTGCTTGTTGGCATGTCCTAGGCATGTAGACCCCAGATGTCATAAGAAGAACCCCACCCAGATTCCAAGGGAAATTCTATACCAATCCAGCATCGCCGAGAAACACAGTCTCTTTTTAAATCCCTTCTTCCTTCTCCTCTCCCATTCTTTGCCTGGAATTTTATTTCTGTGAGGTTTTTTTCCTATGAATAAGTGTGGAAGCAATTCCTACCTATTTCTTTCCCCCTCATTCCCTCAGCTCCAGTCACGGGTCTTCTTGCTGCTCCTGGACCATGCCAGGTTCGTCCTTTCCTCCAGGTCTTTGTACAGTCCCCCTGCCTGGACTGGTGTCCCCAGATATCTGGCTGGCTCCCTCATTCCCAGCAGGCACTTGCCCTGAAGTCTCCTTCTTGGGGAGGCCTTTCTTAAGCATTGCTGTTTTAAACTGCATTGCTTCATCCTTTTTGCAGCTTTATTTTTCTCCATTGCACTTTCCAAAAGACATGATGTATATTTCCTGTATTTTGTGTTGTCTGTCTTGCTCCCCTCCATCTACTAGGGTGTAGGCTCCACAAGGGCAGACATTTGTATCTGTTTGGTCTGCTGTGTGCTCAGGGCCTAGAACAGTGCCTGGCACAGAGGAAGCACTCGTATGTTTGTTGAATACCCAGATGGATACTAAGAAGGTGTGAGAACTAATGTTCATGACTTGTTCTTCCTTCTGCCTCCCTCTCCGAACAGTTGGGTATCTGCAGAGTCGCCACAAAACCTTTCCAGATGTGGAGCAATGGAAGAGTTTCAAAATTGGTTGCAGATTCAAGCATATACACCTTTTGCAGATTCCAGACTAGGTGTAAATGAGATTTCAGCTCTGCTCCCCATTCGCCAGCCTGCACTTTCTGAAAAGTATTTTGAAAAGTATACATTCCAGGTTAAATAGATTCATATTCATTTCAGCATCTTTCAAAACAGAGAAATCAAAAGCTTCGCCAACAACTTAATTCACAAATATTTACGAAGCTCCTACCATGTGCCAAGCTCCCTGCGGCAGGCCTTGGCAGGAAGCACAAAGGAAAGAAGCAAAGTCCCAGTCCTCAAGTGCCTTAGGATTGAGAATGGAGTAGAAGGTAAACAAAGATAAAGAGAATAGAAGGCAGAATATGATAACTACTGATTTGGGGGTAGTATTTGTACTGCTGCTTCAATCTCTGGCTCTTAGTTATAGAAGAACCAACACTTCCATGATGAGAGACTCTTATGCTCAACTGGAGAGCCTTCCACTGGGTTGCTTCCTCATCCCAACGCTTATCCCCCCAACCCCCCAGCCCCAGGAAGGAAAAAGGGGAAGAAAAAGCTGAAAGCAATGAAAAGGGGCCTTGAAGCCTCACGTTCTGCCCAGGCCTGGGGAAGACCAGACTCCTCCATCTTGCTCAGTGCTGCAGCTGATATGCAGAACCCATTCCATGTGGAGGGGCCCACAGGGCTGGGTGCCTACTCTGAACCCGGCCAAGCTGCTCCCACCCCAGCTAGAGGAGCAGGGAGAACGGAGAGGACAGTTCTGCTTTTATAGAACCTGGCGCAATCAGGCGGAAGGGGCCCTGGCTGGACCTGGTTCAGTCTCAGGGCCTCCTGTCGTCCTTCGAGGTTAAGGTAATGGTAGCCTGGCCTTGTGGTGGCCCGTTCTCAAAGACAGTCTCCATGTAATGAATGCTTTCAGAAACAGTTTTAGAGAAAAGGGAAGTATAGACAGACTTGCATGCACCAAAGCCGACCCACCTGTTTTGTGAATGATTTTTTTTAATTTGATATTTTTTTCTTAAATATATATTTATAAATAAAGGGGAAGGAGTCAACATCATTAAGTAGTGTTCAGCCTGGGGAATGGGAGCCTGACGCAGTCCAAGGTTCCCTGCTGCGGCAAGGGCCACATGGGAAAAAAAGATCTGAGTGCTAGGGGAGTTCCCAAAGGGACAAGAGCATTTGGCTGGGCGATCTGGAAACACTGTGGAGAGGTGGCATCTAGTACAGTCCTTAGGCCAGAGAAGTCCCTGGACATGGATGTGACCCCACATGGTAGATGGCCCCACTCACCCACAGCCTTCCCTATGGAGCAAAGAAAAGCACCGTGCTTTTAAAACACTTTTTTTTTTTAAAGATTTTATTTATTTATTTGAGACAGAGAGAATGAGAGACAGAGAGCATGAGAGGGAGGAGGGTCAGAGGGAGAAGCAGACTCCCTGCCGAGCAGGGAGCCCGATGCGGGACTCGATCCCGGGACTCCAGGATCATGACCTGAGCCGAAGGCAGCGCTCAACCAACTGAGCCACCCAGGCGCCCTAAAACACTTTTTTTTAGGAGGCTGTGTCCTTAAGTGGGTTCTCTGACGGATCTGGTGTGTGTGTGTGTGTGTGTGTGGTGTGTGTGTGTGTGGTGTGTGTGTGTGTGTGCGCGCACCTGCACAGGGTTGGGTAGGAGCCCTCATTTTACCCATGTAGAGGCTGCATTCACAAAACAAGGGCGTGGGTTATCGGGGTTATCAAGCCCTCTGACAGCACCCTGGGGGACCAATGAGTGGTCCCGGGCACTTCCCCACCCCAAGTCCAGAGCAGGGCTCTCTACTTCACTTACAACTTGAGATTACCTGTAAAATTGTATCCTGAGGTTTCCAAACCAAGACAAAAAAGGCTCCAGGTCTTGGGCTGGAGCTCTTAGGTCCTTTCCAGGCTCCAGTTCCTGGGGTTCTGTGATTACGTAAGATGAAGCAGCAGCTAGGTCCCCGGAGGAATGCAGCGGAACACGGACCACTGATGTGGGTTGCCATTGTCCGTGACTCTAAATATCTTCCCTCTCTGCCTCCCTTCCAGGGACTCACTCGCTGATGTATTTTCGCCTGGGCATTTCAGATCCCAGCCATGGGATCACTGAATCTCTTTCTCATCCCATCATTGCATATGAGTGTCTCTTGGCAGGAGGAGCCGTGGGCTCCATGGACGGTGGAGAACCCCTTGCCTGGTCCCTGGGAGAGGTACACTCAGCTGCCGAGGGGCTGGGGCTGGCGCATCTGTAGTCACCGCGATCACTCAGGTGGGGAAGGCAGCAGAGATGAATGCTTGCCCTCACCAGCCCCCATTCCTGCAGAGAGGTTCTTGGGCTGACAGTGAACATGAGCAGTTGCTGAGTTACACTCTTTTGGCAAAGCTGGGACAATCTGGTCGATCGTGTTCAGTGTCTGCCATCTGCCCGAAGCGTCTTCCAAATCCTCTCTTCCTCGGGAGCCCTTTGTCCTTTGCCCCCCATATCCTGATGCCACCCCCATTCAGGCTTCTAACCTGTATCTTCTCCTTTCTCATTCTAAATTTGGCCATTCTGTGTCTCATTTCCTGGTGACCAGGCTTAGTGAGCCACTTGCTTATGCACAATGGCTTACTACATTAACTTTCCCAGGATATTTCTGGCTCTTGCATATCTTCCTCTCCTTTATTGCATTATGAAATTTATAATTGATCTTTCCTATTATCGAATAATTCCCCAAGGCAAAAATTATCATGTTCCTACGGCGTGCAAATGTCTGTTGCTAGGTGGGTTATGTCATAGGAACCTCCCGGAGGCATGCCTGTGGGATGATGTATTCGGGGGCAGAGGATGCATACCCCCAGTCATCCACTGGATGCCCACCTTTATGTCTCTATCTAACCCCCTTCCTGACCCACCTAGGTTTCACACCAGGGTTTCACACTTACCAGAGGATGACGGGCTAGGAGTTGCTAGAGGATAGAAGCACCACATTTGTCCAGCATGCCTATGATGGACAAGATTTCGTTATCTTAAATAAAGATACCGTTTTCTGGATGGCTACAGATAATATGGCTCACATCACCAAGTGGGCATGGGAGGCCAATTGGCATGAGTTACAATATCAAAAGAACTAGCTGGAAGGAGAACGTATTACCTCATTAAAGAGGTTCCTGGAGTATGGGGAAGCTACTTACAAGGACAGGTAAAGAAAAGGGAGAACATCAGGTCCCCAGAGCCCTTGGTGTATATAGAACTTCCTCTAATCTAGGTTATAGTCACCCTATTCTGAAATCCATCTTGTGAGTTACACTATGGTGATCTGAAACTCCCCGTGAAAACTTCCCTTAGTTATTTTTTATCAGCATGTGGACAAGATTCAGCAATTCCTCCTGTCTTGATGGTGGGGTACCTTCAGGGACACCTCTTTTTTGGGGTATCCATTGAGACCAGTCCTTCCATCTCCTGTCAATGATAAGCTGGGAAATACTTTGGGAGGTGGAGCAATCCTCATTTACCAAGGGCTCACACAGTACCAGTATGAGTGAAAATCTGGTCTTACAAAGAAGACAAATGGAGAGTCTGTGCTTTACTAAAGGATTTATGTTAAGATTTCTTTCAGGAAAAAGCTCATCAAAGATGAGACTCAATCAGTCCACTTTTAGTTAATGCAGACTTTTCACTTATAATCTTATTATTTAAAAAAATTCTTATTATTTAAAATGCATTTATGTCTGTAGCATGCTCTGGGTAACTCCTGGACACAATGCACCTCTTCCCACTGGAGTTATCTCTAATGGTGGGACTTTACAGAGCTGCGGTGGGCCTTGGGAAGACATCTGGGTCACAGTTACGAATGTAGACTCTCTGTCTAAGGGTATTGGCTTTGGAGGCAGATGACTAGAGCTGGAACTTCAATCCTTCCACTCATTGGCTGACTTAGCCATCTGAATTGCAATGGTTGCAGGTAATAGAAACCTACTCAGACTGGCTTAGACACAAAGAAGGAAGCTATTTGGAAGGCAGGAATCAGGGCAGTGTGAGGACCCAAGGAATTTAAACCAAGATTCAAATGAGGAGGGGATATTGCCGCCAGCATAAAGCTCAGAGATACCTTCAGCCCTTCGCCATTCCAGAAGAATGAGCTTCCCTCTCCCCGCTCTGGTTATAAAACTTTTTTTTTTTACATAGGAGAAGTGTGGTTGGTCTGAACTGCATCACAGGCCACCCCTCGGACTCATTGCTGTGACCATCCGGAAGAGTGTCTAAGATCGGCTGTGGGTAACAGAGTCCTGGTAAGAAATAGGTGACGCACTCAACGTGATTTAGCCAAGGAGAATTCAATCACAGGATTATTCACAGAGAGACCATCAGGATTGAGGAAATCCAAAGTCAGGTACCCAGAGGCGTGCAGCAGAAGGAAGCCGTTACATCCCCAAATGTGAAGGGGCAGGCGAAGGCAGGGGCCCTTGAAGAAGCACCTTCTAGCAAGTCCTGTGCCTTTGGAGAAACACAGCCATTGGCAGTGAGGTGCTTGGAGAACGGGTCCCTGAGAAGCCCAACCCTTCTCTCCTCTGGCTTTCTGACGTTTGCTGAGGATGCTCCTCCTAGCAAGCGGCCAGACCCGGCCAGGCCAGGGAGCCCTGGAGGGGCAGTCTGAGGGCCACAACCTTCCAGGGCACAATACAGAGCAGAAGCTGGGTCTGGGGGCTAGCAATGAGAGAGTAACCAGTGCACGATGGGCTGTGGTTGGGTTCCAGGTTTAAGATGGGTGCTTCTCAACCAGAAGCACACATTGGAGTCAGGAGAACTGATTTTCCAATGTATGTTATGTGTTTGTCAGGAGCAGGGGTTCCTCTTATCAGAAAAAAGTGGAGCTCGTAGATGCTAAGGCGGCAAAGCAGTAATCTTGAGTAAAAGAAACAGTTGTGATAATGCCTACATCCCAGACATTGGTGTGAAAAGTGTGCATGAAGGCACTTTGTACAGATAGTTCTCTGCTTACACATTACATCTCATTATTGTTGCCGGGCTGAAGAAGTTCTGACAGCTTGGGATCTGGCTGAAATCTGTGGCCAGTTTGGGGTTGTACTGGGCCCTCAGTCACTGAGACATTATAGGCCAAGGCTAGGTACAAAGAGGGGCCCTAGGAGTCTCCACTCCCAGATCCTGATGAGTGGAATAGCCTTGGACTGCAAACAAAGAGAACCCTTAGTTGCCTGGCCTCCTGCTCTCAGGGAAGGGAGGGAAACTGGGGAGACGGTAGGAAAACTGGAACAGAGTTGCTATCAGTTGGGATTTTAAGCTTAACACTAATCCTGTTGGTTCTCTCTGGGGCGAGGAGCTCTTTGGAAAGAAAGGGGAGAACCTGGACTCCCAGGTTGTGTGGGAAGAGTATGGGAAGAATGGCTTCAGTGTATCTGCTCCCCCTCCCATTAGGACCATGAGTGTCGTAATAGGCTCTCAACCCTTTGGTCAAAATCCATTCCTAGAAAAATATCTGGGAACGATTTCTTCCGGGCACTGTCAAAAAGCAGTATCTCTCCTTGTGGCATTCATATTTGATTTTTCATGTTGGGAAGCCTTTTTCTCCTACGAAATTTCATGCCTCAGGAAAAATAGAAAGAAGGTGTTGTTGAGGTAAAGCTCTTCCCTGTATCCGAGGGCCAGATAGCAAGGTGTGTGTGTTGGGGGGGGTGTGTGTATGAAAAGGCGAGGCCTCCAGACGAGCAGGAGGCAGCCCTTCCAAGATGCCGTCAGGCTCTGTACGGCTCACATCTGGATGGGACCCAATTCAGAGGGAATATTAAGGACAGCACCATTTGGAAAATTAGCAGAAGAGTCAAGAGGAAGCAAGGCCCCCAAATAGACAGTTTTTTGTTGTCACTACTGGAGCCCCTTTGTGATATGAATTTCTGGAATTCCTTCGAGGGCATAACCGCAACATGATCTATTGATTACATATGTTTGTTTCTGATGACAGTCACTGTTTTAGTCCATTTGGCTGTACAACAAAACACCATAGGCTGGGGAAACTTATCAACAATAGAAATGTATTTCTCACAGATCTGGAGACTGCAAGTCTGAGATGAGGGTGTCAGTGTGGTCGGATGGGGGCCCTGTTCTCAGTTGCAGACTGTGGGCTTCTGATGGCATCCTCACATGATAGAACTGGACCAGGGAATCTCTCAGAGCCTCTTCTGTAAGGCCCTAAGCCCATTCATGAGGGTTCCACTGGCATGACTTTTTTTTTTAAGATTTTATTTTTATTTATTTGATACAGAGAGAGAGAGCACAAGTAGGCAGAGCGGCAGGCAGAGGGAGAGGGAGAAGCAGGCTTCCCACTGAGCAGAGAGCCCGACACGGGGCTCGATTCCAGGACCCTGGGATCATGACCTGAGCCGAAGGCAGACGCTTAACGACTGAACCACCCAGGCGTCCCTCCACTGGCATGACTTAAGCACCTCCCAAAGTCCCCACCTACTAATACCATCACCCTTGCCGTTAGGGTTTCAACATGTGAACCTGGAGGGGACACAAACATTCAGACCATAGCAATCATGAAAGTGCCAGCCCCAGGACACCAGGCAGCTTAGAGCCAAAGCAGAGCCATGTTGGCTGTGATCTCTCTCTGCACTAGCACGGAATTGAGAGTAAGGAAGCCTGAGTTCTAATCTCCAGGCTTTTGCTGAATTACTCATCACAGTCACACATGTTGTAACTCAGTTTTCCTTTTCTGTGACTCATAAGAGTATTTCAAAGTTTAACAGTAAATGATCCCGACACACTTTCCAAACACTCAAAACTATGTGGCTTTTCCCCCACTTAGAGGACAGAACATGACTCAACTCCACATTCGTCATGGAACCTATCGGACATGGGTATCAGTTGAGCTGGAACCTCAGAGCGGCGACCTCTACTACTACCCAAGCAGACTGTGGCCTCTGCGTGGTTCTTCAAGTCCCCCAGGATAAGGACGGGTTGTGGCTGTCTGGGGAGTGAGAGGGAGGGAAAGGGCAGAGCAGAAAACACTGTGTGCTTTTTTAAATCAGTGGTTCTCTTGCTCTTTGGCCTTAGAGCTCCTTTATTCTTAATTATTGAGGACACCAAAGAGCTTTTGTTTCTGTGGGATATATCTATTGCTATTTACTGTATTATAAATTAAACATTAAAAAGATGTTTAAGTACAAGAAAACACAAGCTCATATCTATTGACCGTCAGAGAGATGATGTCATCATGTGTCATGTAGCCTCCAGAAAACTCCACTGGGCACATGTGAGAGATGGAGATTAAAAGAAACAGGGAAATCATGACTTAGACCTCACGGACTCCCTGAAAGGGTCTTGAGGCCCCTGGGGCATTCACATCACACTTTGAGAACTGCCGTTCCTCTGTTTTCATTTATCATCCTACCCGGAGCTGTGAAGTGAGAAGTGTCAGTAAGGTAAGTAGGGCTGGGCTTCCTGCTGATCACAGGGACAAGTCCCTAAAAGTTGACAGAGAAGGGGAGGAGGGCTTGTGGAGTTTTCCTCACTTACTGGCTTTCAGAACCAGAAACGATCGGCTAAGGGTCCATTGTGGGAGGGGCTGGAGTTGGCGTGGGGAGGGGAGCGGGGGGAGGGGCCGCAGAAGACCCCATGGCCGTGAGGGAGGTGGAGGGGGGGACTCAAGGGGCCACAGATTGTCTCTCCTGCAGCTCCACACAGTCTCATTTTCTGCACCAGCCACTCCAAGCTCCATTTACAAATGGGTTGGGCATCACTTTGCGATCACAGGAGGACCAGGAACACCGCTCCCACGATAGAGGAAAGCACATCTTGGTTAGTGCTTGCAAGGAGAGGGGCGCCTGACAACGACAAAGCCCAACGCCCGTCCAGGTGAACCGCCCTCATAGAAGTTGAGTCAGAGAAGGTATGGTGATCTTGATTGGTCTTTTTCCAAACTCTATCTTTATTATTAGTTAATATCAACTTTTGAGGGAATTTTGTCCTTGGTTTCAAGACTTGAGTAAGTTTTCCCATTTTTTTTAATTGTTTTTGTTTTTTTAAGATTTTATTTATTTATTTGAGAGAGAGAGTGAGAGAGAGAAAGAGCACAAGAGTGGGGAGCGGGAGAGGGAGAAGCAGACTCCCTGCTGAGCAGGGAGCCCGATGCGGGACTCAATCCCGGGACTCCAGGATCATGACCTGAGCCGAAGGCAGTCGCTTAACCAACTGAGCCACCCAGGCGCCCCAAGTTTTCCCATTTTGACACTTTTTCCTCCCAATCATGTGAAAATCCTTTTCTTTCTAAAATAATCGTTCAACACATGAAATGCTGAAGAGTAGATACCTTTGGAAAATGGGATTCAGGGGAAGGAAAAGGGGAAGGAGAAATGGAAGATATATAGGCTCTTGATACTTTGGGGAAAATTAATTCATTCAATAACTATGTATTTAATACCTACTATGTCCTGGGCACTGTACTGGATTCTAGAATATAGCAGTGCAAAGGACAGACATGATTCCTGCTGTCAGAGAGTTTACAGGCTAGTCTTATAACATCATTCCCCTGCCTCTGGCTTCTTTAGGTGCACAAACTGATCACAGCATAATATTGATGGGACCTGGATTATGGGTTTGAACCCACTGTGGGCTAGGAGTTTGGCTTTGCTTCATAACCACAGACTTCAATCTCAATTCAGGTGATACTGTGCAAAGCATGTTATTAGATCAAAGTAAAACCAGCCCCTTTCCTAGAAAATCAACTCAGGAGTTAGTGAGTCATTGATGTTTTCTTTCTAAAGTAGGCACTAATCCCAATCCAATAAGAAATAGCTGCTGAAGAAAAAAAAAAAATTAACAGTGACATACCCCTTTCAAGACTGATACACACTGTGAGTTCCTTCTTATCTCGTGGAGTTTGTGAATTTGAGTTAAAATTTGTCAAACACTAAGAGAATCTTGACAAAGCAGGCTAAAAATGTCAATGCTGGGTTCTCAGATTTTGCTGAATATTGCATAATTTGTTTTTGAGCTATAAGGAAAATTGCATATATCTGACTAAAAACTTTTCCTTTCAAAGCAAAATGGAGTCATCAACCTTTTTACACCAGATCAATGATTGAAGATAGCTCTTTCCCAGTGGTTTTTCCTCTAGGAAGCATGGTCCCCTTGTCCCCCATAGACTCAAGTCCAGTGGTCAACATTCTTGGCCACATCTATGATAACCTATGGATATCATAGGTTTGAGCCTTTATGGCGGAAGGATAGGGAATCATGAAATTTTCGTGAGATCAGAGAATCTCAGAGCTGGAGGGAACCTTCTGATGCAGGACAGGAAATGTCCTCTACAGTACCTCTGACTTGAGCATCCAGCCTCCACTGGAATACCACCAGTTCGGGGCAACTCACTACACTCTAACATGCCCTTCCTCTTCTTTCACGAGAATGTTTATTATGTAAGAGCTTTGAACATCACAGGTGCCTTTGCGGTGACCCTACGGACAGGGTTAGATCAGCCCATGAGATTAGCCAGTGAGTTTCTACAATGGCCTATGAATGGCTGGATCATTTTACACATTTCCTGGCCTGAGAGAAAGTGAAAGTGCCCTGTTCTTATGGCAAACCTGCCGGGTAGCTTGGAATCTTGGAAGTATGCCTGGTCGGATCTGCGGAAATGATCTCATTCTTTCTGATGTTTGTGGGAAAGTAAGGACACTAATTATCAGACGTTTTATCACCTTCGGAGGCACCGCAGTGACCTGGACCCAACTGCAATCTTGAATGCAAAACTGAGAGTATGTCTCAGTCTCAGACGGGGGTTCACTTCTTTCTCTACCGGCTTCTCATAGATGGGCCTGACTCACCTTTATACATATGCTTATTCTCCATATGTATATGCACTGGGAATAAAGAAAAGCCTCACTAGGAGAATGAACATCCCCTCGATCCTCCTTTACTCCCCTAAAATCCTCACCATCATTTACCTCTTGTCCTGCTGAATTGTCCTAGGATGGACAGCAGTTACATTCATCTGTCCCACTCCTCTGACTCTGAGCACACACCTCAGCCCAGACACTTCCTTCGGTGGCCCCAGCTTTGACAACTGGCTTTGAACATGTACCTTGGGCTTGACCTTTCCCCTCCCTTGACCATGACATTTGCCCTCTGGCTTTAATATCGCAACCACAGGTAAAGACAGTCTCAGTGTGCCAGGCCTTAAAGAACCCACTTGCCAAGCCTACTTCTTGCTTCACTGTCCCCACCTACTTCCATGGATGAAGATCCTACTGTACACCTCTCACCTCTGGTGCCAACTGAGTCACAGAAAAACACAACTGTGCCTGCTTATCTTGTTTTCAGGGTTGCTACAGGCAATTTCTATGCCATCTGTTAAACAGTGTTGCACTGTGAAGAGGGCAGCTTTATGTGGGGAATGGTTTCTCACCATTAAAATAGTTAGGACTTAATATATTTCTGGATGGACACTGAGAGTCAAACAGGTGATACGTCTGTGTAAATATCTTGTCTCTCCAACTGTGTGGTACTCTCCTCAGAGGTATGAATGATCAAGGCCTCTTTGTGCTCCCAGGGCTTCACCCTATACTTCACACAAAGCGAAAATATCCAAATGGATGAAGAGGAAGAGGCAGAGGCAAGGTCAAGGATGTGGTGAGAAGACCTTCTGTAATGCGCTTGCTGCATTTCTGCCTCTCCTGTGGGGATTTTATAATTTAAGAGCTACATACATGTAACATAAAGGGGTGCTTTTAAATAATACCCAGCATGTTGTAACCTTCATTTTACCAGTGGTTCAAAATTTCATTATTTCTTAATAATTATAGATCTGTCATGGCTTTATTAACTCATGTTTGCTGATGACAGATGCTCAGTAACTGGAATCTATGAAATATCTGATAACATAAATATCAAACACAACAAACTGTGCTGTCACCAGAATCAGGTTTTGACTTTGGGCTGTCTTTACCTAATATGTGGGTTAAGAACACTGGACGAGAAATCTGTTCAGCTCTCCCTCTCCCTCCTCTTCCTCCTCCTCCTCCTCCCTCTCCTCCTCCTCCCTACTTCTTCCTCTTCCACTCCGCTCCATTTATAATCTGTTTTCCTTTTAAGCACATACAGACCAAGATGTAGCTGGTCTCCAAGGCAGTGTAATGGGAAGGAAAGCAGTTTGGAAAGCAGTGTGAAGGTCAGGCGGGGTTTTCCCGGGGGCCGGACTGCTCTGCCCCAGGGGTCCTGAGCTGTCCCATCAGATGGCTGGCCTCCCTCCTCTCTCTGCCTCTCTCTTCTTGCTCCCACTATGTTTTAGTTCTTCTGAGCCTTCCCTTATTTCTGAGGAGCTGCTTGGTTTTTCCTCTTCTATTTTTGGCCCGAGACTGTTTCGGCAGTTGCGGCCGTGAGGAATAGTCATCCACTAGCGAGGCCAGTGATCACTTTCTGGCAGGGTCCCTCAGCAGGGTCACCCCCGATTTGATCACGTCTGGGGTCTTTGTCTTCACATGTGCAGGTCAGGTGGCCCCACGCGCTGATCAGATGAGTGCATAAACTCCAAGGCCAATGGATTAATTTACGGTGAGAAACACGATTGCCAAGTGGGTCAGATGTGTGTCTCAGCTGGTCAGCAAATTTTCTGGCAGCAGAGTCTATGTGAGAACAGCTAATCAGGGTCAGAAGAGTGCTTGGTGGCCCCAGAATCGGTGCAAGGGGACACATTCTTGCTCTTTAGCTCTTCCTTTCACACACAATTTTGCAGAGTTTTCGCAGTTCGCAGAGTTTTCTCCAGCAAGGAGAGGGCCCTTGCCTGAAGACTCAGGCAGTGGGCGGCGGCTCTAGGAGGGAACCCAGGTCTCCCAGCCCAGGCATTTTCCACTTGACTGAGGAAGAGTCCCTCATCACCCTTTCTGAATGCCTTCACTACCTCTCTTTCTTTGGACATTTGCCATCTTTGAGCCTTTTATCTCTCTGGGACATCTCTGCATCTCCCTTTCCCACTGGCTGCCTTTCTCCGATGTCCCTCTGGCTTCTGGTTGCTCCAAACCCTGCAGGTTGTGTAACAAATCCCAATTCTAGTGGCCTCAAACAGCAACAATCATTTTTTTATCTTTTACAGTCTCGGTGAGTCAGGAGTTTAGGTAGGGCTGGGCTGGGTCTTTCTGGCTTGGGGTTGCAGTCAAATACTGGCTGGAATTTGCTCCAGGTAGACTCAAGACTCTCCATGTGGCCTCTCTGTGTAGATTAGATTGGGCTTCCTCACAGCATGGTGGCCTCAGGGCAGCGAGACTGCTTCATGACAGCTAGCCTCCCTCAGTGAGTATCCCAAGAGACCAAGGCAGAGGTGCATAGTATTTCTATGACCTAGCCTTGGAAGTCACATAGTGTGACTTTTGCCATTCTCTAAGTCAAGAAAGTCACAAAATTTCTGCTCAGTTTCAAGGGGAGGGGACATAGACCCCAACATTCAGTGGGAAGATCGTCAAAGTCACATCGGAAGAACATATGGATAGGAGATACTGTGGTCAGCTTTGGCAAGATAAACATGTCCCAGTTGCCATGCCCCACCATCCTCTCCCCATTCCACCCTGTATTGGTTTCTTAGGGTTTCCATGACATTGTAAGGCAAACTGGGTGGCTTCTAAAAAAACAGAAATTTGTTCAAAATCAAAGTGTTGACAAGGCCATGCTCCCTCTGAAGGCACCAGGGAAAGAATTGTTCCAGGCTTCTCTCTTAGCTTCTACTAATTCCTTGGCTTGTGACTGTATAACTTCAGTCTTCACATGGTGTTCTGTGTGTGTGTGTGTGTGTGTGTGTGTCTGAATTTCCCTTTGTTATAAGGATACCAATCATACTGGATTAGGAATCCACTCTCCTCCAGTATGGCCTCATCTTCACTAATTTACATTTGCAACAACTCTATTTCCAAGTAAGGTCATATTCTTAGGTACTGGGGGTTAGGACTTAAACATGAATTTTAGAGACACAACTCAACCCGTAACACACCCCTATCAAACCTCTGCAGGATCTCATCAATCCATCAAAGCTGCTTTCACTCCAGCAGATCAGCCAGCAGTTAAGAAATCAAAGTTATTAAATGAATTCATCTTGTAGTGAGATTGACGAGTAGTGTATCTTACCTTAACTCTCCATGAAAAGAGTTAAGTCAAATGAATCTGGTGGAAGTTTGGATGGTTCTGGGGAACTTCGGGGAATAGCAATCCTTTCTTTAAATCATTCCACTCACTTTTCTTCTATTTATAATGCTTACCACCTAACCTTGCAGAACAAGGAAAGGTGTTCTTGGCCTCTTGATGGTGAAAGGAGTAGATTGGTCTACTCGCTCAACAGCTTCTCCTCTTGAGCCAGAGGCTTCTGATGCCTGCCATCTTTGATTCTCAGTAAGAAGGTCATGTTCTACCAGAGCGGGGGATGCTTATGTCTTTCAGTACGTTAAATATGAGTACAGACCCCAGGACTCTGGACTCCCCTGGACATAAGATTTCTGGAGATACTCAGAACATGGGGACCCCATGCTGAGGAGGAACCTCCTCCCCCCACACACACCACCAAACTGTGCCTCCAGGGGAACTCACCAAAGCTCTCACTGTGGCCTCCTTCTCCAACAAGCTTCCTTTTGCTTCCCCACAGTTGGCTTGGCTGAGTTAAAAAAAAAAGACCCAGCAGACACAGCCACTTACAGGAGTGACTTACCACATAGCAATATAAATATCATTTACATCATCAAATGTATCTTTGTTGTATATCTTGTTTGATAAACTCTGTAAACTCAGCAAACCCTGCCCATGTATTCTATTTCTGGCTCATGAACCAACTGAGGACATGAGCAGGGCTACAGCTAACCCATATGGGACATTTGTGAAAATTAGAAAATTGTTCTTTTTCTCTGGTAGACACTGACCCAGGCAGGGTCATGGCTTAGCCCAGCAGGACATTTCTACCCTGTTTGCCCTCTCGGTGGGGTATTTATTCTTATGCAGGGCACAACCTTACATGGCAGCTCTGGTCATACCATTAGAAAACAGATGGAAATTAGCTGTAGACTAAGATGAATGAATTGATTTGGAAGGGAAGAGTGATGGTAAAAAAAAATAGGTCAGTTCATTCAAAACGGTAGAACTAGAAGCCTGTTTGTATATCCGAAGAGCTAAAATTATCTAAAAGGTTTTACATAATCCTATCATGGAGTTTATTTTTGGCGATCTATTTTTAAAATTTTATGTCATATCACACAGTCTGTTTGCACAATGCCTTGTGTGTATTAGTGACTCAGTAAATACTTCTAGAAGGAACCAGTACAGTATTTTAATTAGCTAGTCCTCATGTGTTGGCGCAAAAGAACAGTGTCATCTTACAACTGAAGTCATAGAGGGGAAATATCCCACCCAAGATGGTGTGACATTCCAGGGGCCCAGAATGAACACTCCAAAGGCTTGTCCGAGTTCTTCAAAGGTTTTAGCCACATTAACATTCTTTATTTAATACTTTGTCTTGTTATTGCCTTGTCTGTGACATGAGCGATCCCAAATATTCTAACTACACTCCTCCTCCCCCACACACGTATCAGGGACAAAAACAGAATACAGAGGTTCTCACATAAGGCAAGGTTTTTCTTGAAAGCTCTGACAAGAGGTGCCGAGAAATGAATTCGCAGCCATCCTGGGGGCCCAAATATCTGAAACCTAATATATATCTTTTATTCTTAAGGCCAGTAGAGCTGTTACATAATCTGAATTTTCCTTTCTTTCTTTTTTTTTTTTAAAGATTTTATTTATTTATTTGACACAGAGAGAGTGAGAGAGAGAGAGAGAGAGCATAAGCAGGGGGAGTGGCAGGCAGGCAGAGGGAGAGGCAGGCTCTGTGCTGAGCAAGGAGCCCGATGTGGGGCTCGATCCCAGGACCCTGGGATCATGACCTGAGCCGAAGGCAGACGCTTAACGACTGAGCCACCCAGGCGCCCCTGAATTTTCCTTTCCATTGTTATGCAGGTACTTAGTTAATGAAAGTTCTTGCAATACAAATTTCATCAATTCGTATCAATGACCTGGGAAGTGTGTGAAACTGCTCCTTCTGAGCAGAACCAATCACGTATAATTTTCCCTCTCCCCTTTCCTCCCTTCAGAGTTAGCTGAACCCAGCAGGAACTTCTGCATTCGTCCTTGGCGGGGGTGGGGTGTGAGAGAATGTTTGAGACCAGAAGGTTCTGAGTCGGTTGGAGCTGGACGGTCGGAGCTGAATGGTGGCCGAGTGGTAGCTGGAGAGCTGGCTGGCCCGGAGCCCTGGCAAGGCCAGACTGGGTCTGAGGCAAGTACCGTGGCGGCAGCCAGACCTCTGAAGGAGCAAAACAGGGGCCAGAGAGTGGGAGCAACTGAGGAGAAAAATAGCTTCTGAGAAAACAGCTTCTCAAAGGGAAAATACATTCAGGGAACAGGAGACTGCAGACGAAATGGGAAGCCACCTGGACAGAAAGGAAGTGAAACCAAGAGAGAAATGAGACATTCACCCCAAGCTAAGGCAGTCTTTCCTTTTTCCCTTTTGAGGTATCAGTAGGGATTCTGAGGTGAATCTGTTATCTGAACTCAGTGAAAGCTCTATTTTTTTTTTTTTTCTGAGCAACATGATGGTGGCGTAAATAGGGAATTCTGGGAACACACTGAGAAGATACAAACTCTGAAAGCTGACAATCCTGGGGAAATTTGAAAGGTTGAAGTAATAAAAAGTAAAACCTTTGGAGTCCCATCAGCTGCTAAAACACAACCCCTTGATGCACGTTAAAAGACCTAAAAGCATGTACTCTGCGTATTACTCACAAAACGGTGACAAATACGTGGTCTGTGCATTACACACAACAGGAAATTGCCAAACCAGATGTAACCCCCAGAGGCTGAGTACTCGGGCTATCCTTCACCTTACAGAATTCTAGAAGACTGAATTAGTCATCGATCCCTGAGGATCAAGGAGGGTTGAAGACAAAAGGCAAGCTACTCTAACCCAATGTAGGCCCTTGTAACTGGAACTGAGATCAAATTTCAAAGATCTGTAAACTTGCCCAGCTTCACAGACTTGAAATCACTCCACAGGATGACTTGTTTATAGCCCCCATGATGAAATTTTCAAGGATTGTCCCCTGCCAAAAGGAATTAGCAGTTTATCTGTATGACACTGCATACGCTATATTTTCATTAAAGCCACCAATTTTGTTAACTCCAATTTCTTACTAATAATCTGCCACAGATATTGACATTCAAATTAAATCCTTATGGCCTTCATAAGTTAATCAGCTATTCATAGAATGTATGTTCTATGAGGCCTCAGACTCCCGTGCCCAGCACATGGTGGGCACTCAATATGTAGGCATACTGATTAAATGAATTTCCGTAATGCCTACTCGGAGCCAGACTATAGAAGGCAATGGAGCCCAATGACATTCTGGAAAAGTAGCAAGTGCAGAAATGGCTCAGACATACCCTTATAAGAAAATCAAGCTCACATCAAAGAAAATGATCTTGGAGAAGGTAATCCAGAACATAATTTCTATAACATAGACCCCAGGTTTTATGTTAATAGAAGAAATACAACCCTGACAGTGACCTTTTGTGGTCATGCTGAAAAACACAACTTGGATAAAACTTCAGAGTGAACTAGGAGGGCCTGCATATCAATATTCCATTAACAAAGGGGAGGAGGGAGAGAGGGAATGGTTGGAAGTGTAGAGAGCTGTCTCCCTCCCCGAAGCAGCTGGGCTGGGCTTCCAGGGCCAACAAGCAGTTGTGAGGGTGACATCTAGGAACTCAGAGATGTCTGGTGACACAGAGTATGTTCTAATCCGCTAGTTTCCTTTTGCCTTTCCCATTTCCCAACTGACCAATCCTCAGAATTGACTCCCTCTCTAAACTCCTAAGCACTTTTTGGCTCTGCCCCTTCACTGACACTTGCTATCCTGTGTTTCTACCCCGCCTGTCACTCCAGCTAGACCCTCTGGCTAGATTCTGGCTTAACCCCATAAGAACACAGTTTGCTCGTTTGGAGGGAAAAAAAAAAAAAGAACACAGTTTAAATGTCATCTCCTTCACTTAAAATCAGAGTGATTTTAAATTGTTTAACTTCTTGGGAGCGCCTGGGTGGCTCAGTCTTTAAGCGTCTGCCTTCGGCTCAGGTCATCATCCCAGGGTCCTGGGATCGAGCCCCGCATCGGGCTCCCTGCTCCGCGGGGAGCCTGCTTCTCCCTCTCCCACTCACCCTGCTTGTGTTCCCTCGCTCGCTGTGTCTCTGTCAAATAAATAAAATCTTAAAAAAAATTAAAATTAAATTAAAAAAAATAATAAATAGTTTAACTTCTCTGAGCCTCACTTTTCTAAAAAACAGGGCTTGTCGAGGCACCTGCGTAGCTCTGTCAGTTGAGCAGCCAACTCTTGATTTCAGCTCAGGTCCCTATCTCAGGGTCGTGGGATCAAGGCCCGAGTTGGCTCGGCACTCAGCGTGGAGTCTGCTTGAGATTCTCTCTCTCCCTCTGCCCCTCCCCCTGCTTATGCTCTCGCTCTAAAATAAAATAAATAAAGTCTTTAAAAAACCCCAGGGCTTGTAAATGCTTGTCTCCCAGTGTTGCCGTGGGAACTGAATGAGCTGCCTGTGTGTGTGTGTGAAGGTGCAGAGCAGAGGGCATGGCACGTGCTGCTTCGCTCCTCATCCAGGGACACCCCCTCCCAGCCCACACAATCAGAGCGACCACTTACCGAGTGCTAACTGTGAACCGGCCGCTTTACGTATATGATCTCTGTGTTGGAGCGGCTTCGGCAGCAGGTGTTCTGTCCATTTTGCTGACGTTCAGATGAGTTATGTTTCTTTACGAGGTCACAGTTCCTAAGTGGCAAAGGCATGATCAAAACCAAGTCCTTCTCCACATAGAGCTTGTGCTTCTTCCCATACCCCACCCTAGCTGCATGCACTAGGCACTCAAGTAATGCGTGATGAAAATTGTAAGGTATCGTCTACTCCAAACCATGTTCTATAATGAACTCTGGGAACAAACCAAAAACAACTTTACAATGAATCAGAAAATTAATAAAGTCCCTTATCAATTTGTGAAAATGTGAATCTTTTTGTTTAGCTTTTGATAATGTGACTTAAATGCTGAGTGAGGCCCGTAGGGCGAGATGAAGCACATAGGGGGTTCTTAAACATTTCATGGAAATGTCAGTGAAGACCGTGGGTAACAGTCATTACTTGTCAATGCATGGTGGATGGGAACAGCGGAGGCACAAAGGGAAAAAGCTCCTTACGTTGCAAACAGACTCACCCAAGGTAGATTCAGTGGTGCACAGAATTTTAGATTCGGAGAGTTATATAGTGAAATTCATTTTACAGATGAGAATGTTGAGGCTTGGAGGGAGTAAAATGATGTGCCAAAAGAAACTCTGAAACCAGTTATAAACTTCATGTGTTTACATAAATATGTTCAACATCATTAGTCTTTAGGGAAATGCAAATTAAAACCACAGTGAGATACCACCACACACCTACGAGAGCAGCTCAAATAAAAATTAGTGACAATACCAAGTGCTGGAAAGGATGTGGAGAAACTGGGTCACTCACCCATTGTTGGTGGGTACATAAAACGGTACAGGTACTCTGGACAATAGTTCGGCTATTTCTTTAAAAACTAAAAATATACTTACCCGGCAACTGCACTCCTGGCAATTTACCCCAGAAGAACAACTTATGTCCACATAAAAATTTGTACACAATTGTTCATAGCAGCTTTATTTATAATAGCCTGAAATTGGAGACAACCAAAGCATCCTCTGTTAATGAATTGATAAACAAGGGTACATCCATGCTATGGGATACTAGTCAGCAATAAAAGGAATGAACTATATGTGCAACAATTTAGATGAATCTCAAAGGCATTATGCTGAGTGAAAACAGCCAATCTCAAAAGGTCACATACTATATAAGTCAAACTACATAATTCCTAGAACATTCTCAAAAATGACAAAACTATAGAGATGGACAACAGGTTGGTGGTTACCAGGGTTAGGGATGGTTGCAGAGAGAGGGGAAGGTGTGACAATAAAGGGGTAGCATGACAGAGATCTCTGTTGTGATGGCAGTCCTGTATCTTGATTGTGGTGGTGGTTCCACAGATTTACCCACGTGGATAAAGTAACATAGAACAATACACATATATTGTTTTGGTATCAGCTTCTTGGTTTTGGTAGTGCATCCTAACGATGTAAGGTATAACCATGGAGAAAACTTGGTGAGGGTTCATGGGATCTCTGTACTATCTTTGCACTTTCCTGTGAATTTATAATTATTTCATAATACAATATTTTTTTAAATTGAAGGACAGTGCAGCAACTCAGTTCAGTTATGATACTTGTAATTATCTGGCTTACATGAAACTAGTTCCGTGTAGAGTTTAGCCAAATAGTGGAACTGACAGTGTTAGCTTGTTAAAGTGATCTGTGCCTATTATTATAACTACCCAAATACTCTTATTTAGAAAAATCCCATTTAGTTTGCAATGGGTATACTGTAAATTAAGATAGTTAAGGGGACCCATTAACAGTGGAATAATCAGAAAAATCTGTATTTTTAGAATTAGGTAATCTCATAGTAATTCGTTTGAGGAGTATTGGGGGCATTTCCACTGCTTTAAAACCCCATAGAAGAAAAAGTGCAAGGTATTTCGTGCCTGGATCTTGCTGCTGTCTTTCATAATTCGAAAGATGCCCCCACCTAAGGTTAGTTAGCATCACCTGCCTATGTGACTGAAAATCTCATCACTCGGTGGTGAGCAGCTCAAGATGATTTGAACTTAAAGTCTCTTTGCACAGGCAGGAGAACCATCCCTTAAGACTAACTACCCTTCAACCGTTCTGATTGTTGGGTTCTCGAGCTGGTTTCCTTGCAGTAACTGTTTTCTAGAAGGTCAGAGCTGCGCCTGAATCTACAGGTAAATCACCCACTTTCTGGGGCTCTTAGTGACCGAAGAGGAATGACTAATGCTTCCCATTATGACAGTGCTGGCCAACCTAATGAATGAACTCCAGCTAACTGTTTATTTCTTAGGGGCAGTTCCTCATGGAGTTTATCCACGTATTTGGTTGGGCAAGATGGCCACAATCTCAACTCACTTGGCGTGTATTCGTAAATCTAACCCTGATCACTTTTGTCCACAACGGCTTTTCCAGACTCTCTTCACTCAGGCTCCCTGCTTGACCTCACCCCGTTTGCCTCCAAATTCACAGAGAAAGCCGAGGTTCTCAGAAGCTCCTTAGCTCCCAGCCACAAGCTATCTCCCCCTCACCTCCTTCTCTTCAGCCTCAGTGGAGTATTCTACTCTGTTCTGGGCTGGTCCCCCACCAAGGCTCTAGATCCCCTCCTTTACTGACCTCCCAAGACTTTCTCCACCAATTATCCCTCTCCCTGCTGCAACTTTAGCGTCACAGACTGGTGCAGATGCACAGAGAAAAGAGCAGAGATTTCACAACCCGCCAGACAAGGGTTTGAATACCACCTCCTCCATTTACTAGCTGTGCGAGCCTAAGCACTTTTTTTTTTAAAGATTTTATTTATTTATTTGAGAGAGAGAGAGAGAGCGTGAGAGAGAGAGAGAGCGCGCTCCAAGAAGCAGGGGGAGTGGCAGAGGGAGAGGGAGAAGCTGACTCCCTGCTGAGCAGGGAGCCTGTCAGTTTCCGGCTTGATCCTAGGACCTGGGAATCCTGACCTGAGCCGAAGGCAAATGCTTAACTGAATGAGCCACCCAGGTGCCCACTTTTTTTTTTTTAATTGTGGTAAAATATACGTAACATAAAGTTCACCAACTTAATCATTTTTAAATGTACAGTTCAGTCGTGTTAAGTAATTCAGATTGTTGTGCAACTGATCTCCAGTGCTCTTTTCATCTTATAAAACAGAAGCTCTGTACCCACTAAACAACACCCTACTCACCCCTCCCCAGCCTCTGCTAATCACCTTCTGTTTTCTGTCTCTGTGATTTGACACGTTAGGTACTTCATAGAAGGAGAATCATATGGTATTTGTCTTTGTAACAGGCTTACTTCACTTAGTAAAATGTCCTCAAGGTTTATCCATGTTGTAGCATGTCTTAAGCAAGTTTTAAGGCATTCTTTTTAAAAAAATGTATTTGTTTATTTGAGAGAGAGAGAGCACGAGCAGGGAGAGGGGCAGAGGGAGAGGGAGAAGCAGACTCCCTGCTGAGTGCAGAGTGATCCCAGGGCCCCCTGAGATCACGATCTGAGCCCAAGTTGGACGCTCAACCGACTGAGCAACCCAGGTGCCCTTTAAGCAAGTTTAAAAAAAAACAACTCCAAACTCCAGTTTCCTCACATACAAAGCACCACACCTTCCCCAGGGTTGTTGGGAGGGTTACATACTATGGGAACTCAACATTGGTTGGGTCCTTTTCCTCTTACTTTCTGTGATCTTTCCCTGGATTCAGAAACCCTCCCAAGTTCCTGGATGTCTCTCTCTACTTAAGACCTTCCCTTATCTTCACAATCAGAGTTCTTATGAGCAAGCTATCTGCAAGCTGTCTCCACTCCTCACTTCCTTGTCACTCTTCCTGCTCTGCAGAAGGACTTGTATATGTCACTACCCCTCCAGTCATGCTGTTGCTGGGGAAGTCACTGGAAACTCCCAACTGTCCAATCTACTTCTCTTTCTAATTTCACTTGTCCTTTCTGAAATATCTGACATGAATTAAACATCACCCAATGTACTTTCATTGTTGAAAGCTCCTCCCTCGGCTTCTGTGATGGTACTGTGTAGCATTCTGAACTGGTCAAAAAGGTACTTAGGAATAACATGAACAGAGGCTTTATTTGAATGTATTGTTTTATTATTATTATTATTATTATTATGTGAACTCTATGCCCAACAGGAGGCTCGAACTCATGACCCCGAGATCAAGAGTTGCATGCTCTACCGACTGAGCCAGCCTAATGTATTCCTTTTATTCATTCAACAACTATTTTGTGAGCACCCTATGTGCCACCTACTATCCTAGGTTCTAGAGATACCTCAGTGAACCACACAGACAAATGTGGTGCCCTGGCATGCCTCAGGGGCAGATACTAGTTCATTAAGGATTGGATGGTGGCTGGAGCTCCCCCTACCCACTCCCATTTTTCTGTACATTATTCACTTCTGCACTAGAAGAAAAGGTAGCTCAAGCCTCTTTCTCTGACACCATGAGCCTTGGCCCACAGCTCCCACCTTGCCTCCATGACCTGCATCACAGGAGGGTTCCCTGTGCCCTCTTTGATCCCACCCTTGTCCTTGCACAGAGTCCTATTGTAGGACTGATCCCGGTAACACTCTATTATTGATGATGATGACTCTGATGATTATTTCTGTTTTGGATGACTTTCTTTTCTCATCCACCTGTCTCCCCTATAAGGAGGTGAGCTGCATGAAGGCACTGCTGGGTGGGGCCATACTCATCCTGCTGTTCCCAGGGCCTGATACAGTGCCTGGCACATGTAGACGATCAGTGAATGTTCACTGGATGAAGTTGAGTAATTTTATTTTTTTAAATGTTAATTAATGAGAATATTGCAATGGCCCTCCTGTCCTCTTATATTTTGTTGCTTTAGAACCTGAACTGCAGGGATTTTAATAAACCCAGAAACATTTAGGAAACATCCCAAATCCTTTTTCCTTTAAATAGTCCCCCACTGCCACTAATTTGGCAAATAAGTTTGGGCTGCTCAAAGTCTTTTTTATTCTTCTTTTTAAAGAGCGTTGGAACTGGAAGGGACCTTAGATGAGCCTCATCATTTCATAGATTAGGATCCTGAGGACCGTGAAGTGCCGTGGCTGACACAGGGTCACCCAGCTGGCTAGCAGCCGGGAGAGAGGCGGTCTCCTTTGGGAGAGCGGTCATGGGTGTGTGGAGATGGGGGGCATTGAATCCTTCACGGGGCCCAGAGACCACTTCCAGCCCAGCTGCTCACCTCGCGCTGTGTGCTTGCTTTTCTGAGCAGAGAAGAAAGAACCAGGCTCAGTATTTCAGGCACATATTTACAACCTTATCTTTTCTTACTCTAAAATGTTCCTGAATACGAGCTTTTGAGCCAAGAGTCTTAGTTTGCAATTCTAGTCAATACAACTTGATTTTGTAAGACAACCTCCAGAAATGCCTAGGATATTAAGTGATACAGGACTGCAGAGAATAGTCAGAATTAATGTGCTAATGAGGTAGTAACACAGCTTCGCTCAGGATTAACACATTCAGGAGCCAACCAATTAACTACCCTTTCTACTACCTCCCAGGCATATTCTGTGTCCAGAATTTGGTAAAGCTCCTGGCCTCTGTAAATCTCAGCTCTCCTGTGGTTTTTTTTTGGGGGGGTGGCTGGAGAGCTTGGGGAGTGGGGGAGGAGTTGGATAAATGAATGGCCTAAAGCTAGCTGATGGCCAAATCCCAGAATGAGCCATCTTGTATGCTAAATATTGGTTATGTACCTGCATCATCACGGATTTGCTTAGCATTATCCCAGCCCTTCCAGCACCCCAGTTTGGGCCAGAGCAGAAGCTGTGCTCTCTGGGCTGCAAGTATCCTATTTTGCCTACCTCGTTGGTGTTGACCTTGCTCCCTCTATCATGCAGAGTCCTTGCCAAAGTAAAAAGAATGTAAGCGTCTCTGGATCCAAATGTTTAACGTTTGAGTCAGCCACAAATACCTTTGAAGGAGGGTCCTTTGGAAATATCACACCACATATATACTCCCAGTCCTCTTTCTTTACTTTAGAAGCCCTTCGATAGTCTCCAAAATAACCCCTCTCATCATGAGGTTGTTTCTTACGATATTTCACAGAGCTGAGGTTGGGAAGCTATGCCTCAAATGCTTTATATTTGAATCACTCTCTACTGCTCCTCCATTCTCTTTCCTGGAAACCTCTTCCTCCAGGGAGAAGAGCTATTTTTCTCCTCTCTTAATCATTAATTCAACAAACGTGTGCTGAGTGTAACCCTGTGCATGCCATGTACTGTGTTAGGCGCTGAAGAGGATATTTGTGGAGCAAGTCTTGTCAGAACAAAGTCAATCCCATTGCTTCTCTATCTTGTCTTTCTGTCAGAAGAAAGTTTGCCAATCATATGTTGCCTTTTCTGGAATATCAGGATAAAAAGAGAAAATGTATGAGTATTCCAGGTGTCCTGCTCTACTATCTATTCTCCTCTCCATCCATCCATCCACTCACCCCAACACTCCGAGAGAGTCCTTCCAACACGGGAGTGCTTCCTCTAGACCAAGGGCTGTGCTAAACACTGAGGATCCACGCAGGAGAAGGAAGCGCCAGTTCAGAGGGACATAGTCCTATGATCAGACCAAGAGCTAGAATGTCACTATTAGAGTGGAAGCACGTCTAGAATGCAAAAGGAACCAAGCCCATGGTTTCTAGCAGCTGAGGTTGATTGGGAGTTAATTCATGAACAGGTTTCTGGTTTTGATAGCGGCTTTAATTCCCGTTGGGTGTATTTTCAAGGAAATTTTAAAACAGCAAAATTTAGAATCCAATTTGATAGGTATAATCTTTTAATTCTTTGAGGGCATATTTGGTCCTTCTCTTTCTCTGCCTTCCTCCTTGATCTTCAAGTTCCCGACCTTCTGGAAGGCGTGTTTGTTGCTGGTCTGTTCCCTTTGTTTAGTGTGTCGTGTGCTTTCCCTTCCCATCCACATCCCCATTCATGACAGGAGACATTTCAGGACCCCAGAGAGCCTGGGCTGGCAGAGCAAATTGACATGTGGGAGTGTGAGAGGCAGTCTTTCAGAGAAAAGGAAGAGGAAGAGGTAAAAATGGCAGGCTGAGAGAGCAGAAAAAGGGGAAAAAGAAATAAGAACGTAAGAGGACAAAACAGAGAAGGAAGAAGGAAGAAAACGGGGAAAAAGGCAACACAACCCTAATCAGATCTCCCCAGACCTGGCATTGAGCAATTTCTGCAACAGGGAGTCAGGTTTAGAGAAGGGCTGGCTGGAACGGTCCTTCCAAATATGGGGGGCGAGGTGGAGCAGAATTGCAGGAATACCAGAAGACCTGACTCATTCACTGAACTGCATCTTAAAGGGCGATTTTGCTTTAATTATTGAACTGGGGGAAATTATGAAATTGTGAACTGGGGCGGGAGGGGCGGTTAGAAAAACTCAGTATCCATCATGTGTTGCTTTTGAAAATTATTATTTTGGAGCACAAGCTGTTTCCTGTCTTAAAAGCTATTATCTATCTCCCTTCCAGGTGGAGCCTGGGCTGCCTGCTAATTTAATCCCCTGGGTTTCCCCCTCTGCCTTCAAGATCTCATAGAGATGCAGGCTTTAAAAAGAGGGCACCTTTGTGTCTTCCTCCCCTTAAGGGCCTCCATCTACCCTGGCAGCTAAGAAGATGCTATTTTGGGAAACAGCAGCTGAGTGGGGAGGATTGTTAATTGTTTGTCAAACCCTTCTAGTCTAGTTAGATCTCACCACAAAAAAAAAAAGAGAGAGAAAGTCATACCCTTTCCCTTCATTCTATTTTCCTTTCACATCTGTGAGAAGAGAGGGGGCTAAGGAGCTCCTTTTCCTCTCAAGCACAGGCACATAAACTAATATTTTAAAAAATAAACCGAATTCTTCTACCCAATTGGAAACACATAAACATAATATTGGCCCGAGAACCAATCAAAATAGTTTAAAAATCATTTATAAGCCTCAAAACCAACCAACCAACCCCAAACCCAAACAAACAACAAATTCCTATCTTAACCGAAAAGACTTCAGGGGCTCTGCCATCCCTCCGGGACCGGACCTGCCCTACCCGGAGCATTTATTCAAACCACTGCGGCCAAATTGACTGAGTCGATCCCCCTCTCCCCCGTAAAACCCACTGACATACTGGAAAACAATCCTACCCAGGCACACTAATCGGAACATCCACTGTCACACGCACTCATTCCATCACGGCGTGGACAAATTCAAAATCAAACAGAAAAAGACCCAGACGGCGAAAAAGGTCCTTGGGACTCTGACCTCAGGAGCCCCCACGTGATTCTAAACTTCCTAAGCATTACGTCAGCCTGCGAGGAAAATGGGATGAAAAGACTGGGAACCGAATGCTTACGCTTCTTAAAAGGGCAATGCCACAAAACATTTTATAACTAGTTTTTCTCCTCTGACCAGTTCTCATAATGGAAGGATCCTAGTCCTACTTGACTTTTAAAGGACACCTTTTCCCAACCCCCACAATGATCTTTTGATATTTTCAAAGAATGGCAAAAGGAATGAGCTTTTTTAAGAGAGGAGTTGGATTCAGAGAACTTTGTAAGTGATAAAGATGCAGGGAAGGATATGACCGTGCTGCCTATCTCAAAATCATTTTTCCTCAGAAGAGCTCAGACTGCTTTATAAACATAAATCTGCTAATCCACACACCAGCTCCTGGTTAGACAGCAGATCTGAAACTTCCTTTTACACTGCAGGATGTGTCTGTATAAATACTTACTCAGAATTTGCTTAGTCAAAATGAACATGAGATGGGTTAGTGATTTGGGGTTTTCAAAATGAATGCACATTCATGTTAGCATTTAGATCAGCTGTGTTGATCTAAAATGGACTTGACTGATGAATTAGAATTCGCGCTATTAGTTTCAGCGATTAGAACGGGAGTGGGGAGAAGAGGCGAGATTTTCGTACTGGCTGAAGATATATAGATTGCCCTTAAAGGAGGTGCTGATACCCAGCGGGGTTTTCAGTACATCATTAATCCATAATAAATGTTTAATCAGAACAGAGTAGGCAAGAAATTACTTTCTCAGTATTAAAATCACACATTGGTAAATAGCATGGCAGAAAAAGCAAACTATCAAAAATCAACTTATTTCATGTGAAAAAAATAGCTTTTATAGGGAAAAGGTGGAGGTTAGGGTCATGAATAATAATGAGCTAGGATAAGATAAAATGTATTTGATGTGATATTTTGGTTAATATGCCACTAAAGTAATGTATGTGGAGTACTCTTTTTTTACCCTCTGGTTGTCTGTGTTTAAAGAGTTTAGCACCAGATTTGCGGAGCCCATTAAAAACTTGTTTATCAACTAGTTATTGATCCCTCAATATGTACATAGCAATATTCAAGCTTCTGGGTATAGAGGAGGCAGGATGCAAAGAAAGTATAATGTAGCATTTCCCAGCACTTGAATGTTATTGGGAAATGAGAAATATATCCACACAAAGTTAAATAGGTACTATGCAAGTAAATAAAACACAAAAATACAAAGGTTATAGATAACAAGTGGTATTGTGGTTTTCAGTAACAAGTAACAGAGTATGTGTGCCCAAGTGAGAACACTGTAAATACCAGTGGGCATGGACGGCTTCCTGGAGGAAGTGATGGTGCAGAATTTGGGCAGGAAGGGAGAGGGCATTCTGTTAAGGAAGTAGAAGATAGACATATACTTTTGATTAGACCTGTCTAGCTGGGAAAGAGATGGGTCTTTTATGTTGTTCAGGGTCCTAGAAAGGTTGAAAATGTTTGCCTGGATTCACAGAATCTCAGAATTCTAGACCTGAAGTGATCCTAAAACAATCATATCTAGTCTGCTGGTTCTCAAACGTGACTGCACATTGTAATCACCTATGGAGTTTTAAAAAATTCTAATACCTGGGTCTCACTCCAGAGTTTCTGATTTAAGTCATCTGCAGTGAGGTCTGGGCAGCTCCTGTATTTAAAGGCTCCCCAGGTGATTCTACTGTGCAGCCAGAGTTTGAGGGCCACTGATCTAGTCCAACTCCCCAATTTTATAAGATAAATAGCACGCACAGCTCGTGAGAAGCCAGGCTCTATTCACCACTCCAGGCTGTTTGTCTTTGACAGTGTATTGTGTAGTACTCCAGAGACCAGGCCAGAGCGTTGGATTTTTGCCATAAAGGTCATGGGGAGCCACTGAAGGTTTTTGTGCAGGGAAATTGGCACGTTGGAAACAAATGGTCCTGCAGCTTCCAGGTGGACATCAGAATTTGAAAAGGATAAATGCGCTCTAACAACGCACGAGAATGGTGCTGTCCAAGTGAGTTTCTGAAATTTGTTTGCGTGTTTATATTTTGAATTTTAAAATAATATTGTGAAAACTGCTGTGTTCTCACAATCGGATACGTAGAATTGTGCTTCTCCACCTGTGTGGCTACTTCTCAGTTCTAGAAAGAACTTTCGTCTGGCTGATTGGCTCTGTTTTTTTGCCTTTTTCTTAGATTTTCTAAGAAGCTAAGTGTTTTAACAACCATCTAAGTGTTTTATGGTTTACTTCCTTTTTACTTTATCTTCCCTCACAATATGCTCATGCATGTTTATATGTCCACACCACCCTATCCTTTTATTACCATTAGGGCACTGTTGTCCAATACAAATATAATTTGAGGGGTGCCTGGGTGACTCAGTTGGTTGGGCGTCTGCCTTCTTGGGTCATGATCTGGCTCCCTGCTCGGCGGGGAGCCTGGTTCTCCTCCCTCTCCCTCTGCTGCTCCCCCTCCTTATGCTCTCTCCCTCTCTCTCTGTCAAGTAAATAAATAAAATCTTTAAAAAAAGAACTATAACTTGAGCCACATATGTAAAAAGAAACAGGTTACATTAGTTTTAATAATATATTTTATTTAAGTCAGTATATCCAAAGTTTTATCATTTCAGCATGTAACCATTCTAAAAATATGAATGAGACATTTTATGTTCTCTTTTTGATACTAAGCCTTTGAACTCTGCTCTGTATTTTATAATTGCAGCATTGATTCAGATGCTAAATTTTCAATCTTCAAAAATGTTACATGATAAAGTTGGGTTTCAAAAAAAGGATTTTACCCTGTTTCAGTTTTTAGATTTGAAGTAAATAAAATTCAAAATTCTACTATATTGAACAGTGCAGGCCTAGGGTTTTATATGGTAGTGGTTTCTTATTCTGCGGCTTGAGAAGGTGGTAGGCTCATTTTAATGAGTTTGAGTACTCTATTTATGGAGGAATCTGTTCTCTAAGACTACTAAAGGAGGCAAGGTATGACAAGGATGATTATAAAAATAACCTAAGTTTCTCTGAACCAAAATATAAAATTTAGGACAAAAAGGAGGGCTAATTTAGGAAAGGAAATGGGGAGGAGGGAAAAAAAGGCAAGTTTTGGTGCCCACTCCTGGTCAAATGTTATTTGAAAATAAAGAAATTCTATAGTAGTCAAGCAGCCAAAAGGAAATAAAAAAAAGATATAAAATATGACAAGAGTGAGAGAGAAAAAGTTGAATTAAAAAGTGGCTTTGGGGGGACGCCTGGGTGGCTCAGTCGGTTAGGCATCTGACTCTCGATTTCAGCTAAGGTCATGATTCTCAGGGTTGTGAGATTGAGCCCCTTCTCCCCCGTTGGGCTCCACACTCAGCTTAAGATTCTCTCTCTCGGGGCGCCTGGGTGGCTCAGTCGCTGAGCGTCTGCCTTCAGCTCAGGTCATGATCCCAGGGTCCTAGGATCGAGCCCCACATGGGGCTCCGTGCTCAGCGGGAAGCCTGCTTCTCCCTCTCCCACTCCCCCTGCTTGTGTCCCCTCTCTCGCTGTGTCTCTCTCTGTCAAATAAATAAATAAAATCTTAAAAAAAAAAGATTCTCTCTCTCCCCACCCCCCCCACCTGCTTGCGAGCTCTCTCTCTGAAATAAGAGAGAGACACAGTGAGAGAGGGAACACAAGTGAGGGAGAGGGAGAAGCAGACTTCCCATGGAGCAGGGAGCCCCATGAGGGG
>NC_138374.1:101081991-101098641 GCF_054177405.1 Leptonychotes weddellii | reverse complement strand
ACACACACACAGCGAGAGAGGGAACACAAGCAGGGGGAGTGGGAGAGGGAGAAGCAGGCTTTCTGCTGAGCAGGGAGCCCGATGCAGGGCTCGATCCCAGGACCCTGGGATGATGACCTGAGCCGAAGGCAGATGCTTAACCAACTGAACCACCCAGGTGTCCCAGTATCGTTATTTCCTATTTACACAATAGGCGACCGAGGCACAGAAAGGTTGAATAACTTGGGCATGACTTTCTCATTTCACTTAGATGTGAAATAACTTTCCAAAGGTCACACAGCTAGTAAGAGGTGAAACAAGGTAACCTGGTCCCAGAACTCTGCACTCAAGCTTTAGAGCTCCATAGGTTTGGAGTTCAATCCCACCCTCTCCACGCATAGCTGCGTGACTTGGGGGAAATTACTTGTCCTTTCAGAGTCCTAGTTTCCTGATCTACTTTCAGAACTTTTTAAGGATGATAAATAATGGCTGGAAAGTGACTAGCACAGTGCCGGATAGACAATATCATTATTCGATATTCGGTAAGCCAAGTTCATAATCGAATATACAGTATATATTGTATACACTGGTGTGGCCACCCCAGTTGCTAAAATACTGTAATGGTTCCATGCCAGTTGGCAGAACGTCGGCCCCAGCCCCCCGAGTGCACCCTTTCCTGGCCACTCAGCCGCTCCTGCAGGAATCCGCCGTAAACCCTGGTACCATAACAGCCTCCAGGATTCTGTTCTGGTGGTTACTGCCTGTGCCATACATTTGTTAAATATTCTCGCTATCTTCTGGCTACAAAGATGAGATGGGCTCCTGCCTTCGATGACAGCACAATTTGAGAGGGGCCCTGAACATGACAGGTGCAAGTGAGGCGAGCAGTGCTGAGGGACCATGAATGCAGGGGCAGATGGTGAAACTCCCAGCTCATGTGGGTCAGCTTCACCTAATGCTTGCTCTATCAGTGACCTGTTTGAGTGGGTGGGGACATCCCAGATCATCACTACAGTTCCTTGTGTTTCTTGTTTTTTTTTTTTTAATTCTTCCTACCTCCACTTAGTTCAGGCTTTCACGACCCTTTGCCTAAACTCTCACAAGAGCTTTATGATTAAGTGATCCTCTTTGTAGTTCAGTTGTAAATTAAGTGGACTGACTGTTCTAGAATCTGTTCTGTGGTTCCCTTACTCAACAACCTTAGGTAGCTCCCTGTGGCCCCATCTCCTCATTGAGGCATGCATGACCCACTGTCATATGGCTCCAGCCCCTGTTTCTAGCCTCTGGCACACCTGCCAAATGATACGCCCTATACCAAACTTTGTTGCTCCAGCTGCTCAGAACTTGTGGATCCTACCTCAGCATTTTTCAACACCCTCTTCAAGCATAGCTTCTTTCTCCTGTCTGTTTCTTCCCTCCTCAGCCTCTTCTCCCACCCCTGGGTCTTGCGTGGGGTGATATTTTCTAACATACACTGATAGCTTCTTATATGCCAGCCTGTTCTAAGAGCTTCACATGTGTTACCTTGTTTTATCCTCACAAAACTCTAAGAGGTGGGGACTATTATTATCTCTATTTTAAGATGGAAAAGATGAAGGCACAGAGAGGTAAAATAACTTTCCAAAGGTCACACAGCAAGTAAAAAGTGGAGCTGGGATTCCAACTCAGGAAGCTTCCCTTCAAAGCCTGCATTCTTAATCAGTGTTTTATGGTGACTAATAACTATCAAAGAAAGAGAAAATAGAAGAAAAATTTTCATGTTATAACTCAAAATATGTGGCTTGCTTCTGAATTATTCATGTTACTATTTTATCTCCTTTATGCAAGCTGAAAATTCCTAGAGGGGAGGAACTCTGGGTCTCATGCCCTGGTGTCTCGATTACCATTAATAAGTTGTGGCATAAGTAATGTTACTGAGCCATCACATCCGTTGGAGTCCTTTTGACTGTGAATTACCCATTATCAAGCCCACTTATCACTATTTTTCCTAACCAAATACCCCACTTGGCTAAACTCTGGTGCAGGATTAGGCCAACTATTCCATGTGGATTCCAAGAAAGTTATGCTTAGTTTTATGATTCAGATGTGGCTGAGAGTTGTCATTTAAAAAAAAATTTTAATTCCGGTATAGTTAACATACAGTGTTATATTAGTTTCAGGTGTACAGTGTAGGGATTCAACACTTCCATACATCACTCAGTGCTCATCACAACAAATGCCCTCCTTTTTTTTTTTTTTTTAAGATTTTATTTATTTGAGAGAGTGGGAGAGAGAGAACGAGAGAGAGAGAGGGAGAGCAGAAGGGGGAGGGGCAGAGGGAGAGAGAGAAGCGGACTACCCGCTGAGCAGGGAGCCTAATGATACGGGCTCAATCCCAGGACCTTGAGAACATGACCCCGGGATCATGACCTGAGCCAAAGGCAGACCCTTAACTGAGCCACCCAGGAGTCACAAGTGCCCTCCTTAATCCCCATCACCTATTTCACCCATTCCCCCTCCCACCAACCATCAGTTCGTTCTCTAGTTAAGAGTCTTGTTTCTTGGTTTGTCTCTCTTTTTCCTTTGCTTGTTTGTTTCGTTTCTTAAATTCCACATATGAGTGAAATCATATGGTATTTGTCTTTCTCTGACTGACTTATTTCACTTAGCATTACTCTCTCTAGCTCCATCCATGTCATTGCAAATGTCAAGATTTCATTCTTTTTTATGGCTGAATAATATTCCATTGTGTGTGTGTACCACATCTTTTTCCATTTATCTATGGATGGTGAGAGTTGTCATTTCTCTTCTGCATAATAGAGTAGATGTGTATGTGATTTCTCCCTTTTAGAGTTGGAGAAACTAAGGTATCCTGAGGTTCTTTACCCAGAATCATCAGGCAGGTCTGTGGTGGAGCTTAGGTGGACTAACCCAAACTGACCCTCCAGGAACCCAGTCCAGGACTCTGGACAACCCTGTGGTGATTCCGCCTTAATGCCATGTACTAAGGATCACTAGATAGACTAAGTTGTTGACTGACCAGAAAAGTCTGGAACAGTCTTCCCCTATATTTTTACCTTGACACAAAATAAAATTATGACATCATGATGGGAACACAGGACTTCTCTATTTGTATTTTTAGAACTTCTTCCAAGGGTGAACTTATCAGTCCTTGTGTTGAAGAAAAATAACCGGGAAGAACTTGTACCACCTTTCATTGTAACCCAAGTGACACGTGTGTTTATTCTAGAATCTAGAGAACAAAGTGATAGATGATGGCTTTAGTAGAGAACCAATAATTTCGTACCTAGTCACAATTCCTTAATAAGCAGCCAAAAACCTTAGGAACTTTTAGAACCCCCTTTTTCTTTCTTGGGGGTTAGAACTGACAGATGTTACGAGTGTGTGTGACTCTACGAAGGCAAGGCACTCATCCAAAATCGGTATCTGCTATATACCTTGTGGTGATGCTATTTATTATCCAGGGGTATACTCAGATGAAAGTTCGAGTGGTTTAGTTCCCTCTGGTTCTGGCAAGCCGGCGCACAAGCCAGAATCCTTAACTACAAACCACATTCTGGCTACGCCTCCGCCCCGTCACCCGCCCGCGGCGCACAAGTCCGGACCCGTCCGGCCAGCGCGTCGTCGCCCCCTTTAAGAGCCTGCTCCGCGGGACTAACGTTCGAATAGCCCAGGCGCCCCTCCTCGGCCTCCGATTGGCCGCGCGCGGCGCACGAGGGCGCGCCGGCCAGCCCCGGAACGGTTGGCGGCCCGTCGCGATTGGCGGTCGAGGGGCGTATATAAGGCGCCGGGCGTCCGGGCGGCCCTCAGTCAGCGACTGGACCTGGGGCTGAGTTGTGTTACGTGGTGACTAGGACGCGGGGGTCGGTGAGCGCGTCACCGGAGTCGTTTCTTTTCAGCCTTCAGGTATCGAGGGTCCAGCCCCGGACCGGACTTGTCGACGCCTCTCGTTCCCTCTCAGCTTCCGAACGTGAGCCGGGGGTTCACCCCTCACCTCGGCGCCAGCCCCGCGAAGGGGAGGCAGGATGGAGTTCAAGCTGGAGGCTCACCGCATCGTCAGCATCTCCCTGGGCAAGATCTACAACTCGCGGGTCCAGCGCGGCGGCATCAAACTGCACAAGAACCTGCTGGTCTCCCTGGTGCTGCGCAGCGCCCGCCAGGTCTACCTGAGTGACCCGTGCCCGGGCCTCTACCTGGCCGGTCCCGCGGGGAGCCCGGCGGTGCCGCCGCCGCAGCCCGGGGAGCCGGCGGCCGGGCCGCCCGCGGGCTGGGGGGAGCCGCCCCCGCCGGCCGCCGGTGCTGCCTGGCCCGAGATCGAGCCGCAGCCGGAGCGCCCCGCTGACCCGGCCGCGCCGCGGGCGGGCGACGCGGAGCCCGGGGCCCCGATGACGGGCGCAGGGGAAACTCTTCGGGGCGGAGAGGTGGAGGCGGCGGAAGCTGCCTGGCGCCGCGTGGAGGGACCGCGCGAGGCGGCGGAGGGAGGAGCCGGGGGCCCCGCCGGAGGCGCAGACGGCTTCCCCGAGGGGCTCCGTGGGGCGCGCCGCCACTGCGGCTGCCCCCCAAGAGCGGAGGGCCGGCCGGGGCCGCTGGGCCCGTGCCCCCGCGTTGACTGCTGCTGCTGCGCGTCGCGGCCCGCCGAGGACGAGCCCCCGGCACCGCCGGCCGTCGGCCCCCGGAAGCGCGGCGCGGCGGGCGTGGGTGGCGGCCCGGCGCCCGGCTCCAGCCCGCTGAAGAAGCCCCGCCGGAACTCAGAGGAGCAGTCGGGCGGGGCGGCGGAGGAGGAGGAGGAGATGGAGACCGGTAACGTGGCTAACCTCATTAGCATCTTCGGTTCCAGCTTCTCGGGACTCTTGCGGAAAAGCCCCGGGGGCGGCCGGGAGGAAGCCGAGGGAGAGGAGAGCGGTGCGGAAGCCGCGGAGCCCGGGCAGATCTGCTGCGATAAGCCGGTGCTGAGAGACATTAACCCTTGGAGCACAGCCATCGTGGCCTTCTGAGCCCCCGGGTCCCCGTCGGAAGGAGGTTGAGCGGCGGGGTGGCCCCGACGTGAGGCCGCGAGGACGGCCCAGGGACCGTAGGCGCTGGGCGCGTGGCGGAGCCCGCGGGTGCTGCCGGGCCGCACGGACTGCCCTTGGCTCGGCGGCTCTGCCGCGCCGAGCCTCCCTGCGGTCTCCTCTGGAGACTTGGGGGGTGGGGGGGTGAGGCTTGTCGGAAGAGGACGATCGTTCGCTTTTGTGTAGTGTTGTTATGTCTGTGTACGTATGTTCGTCTTGTTGAATTAAGACTATTTTGTCCTTCTGGAATGCATCACCCCTTTCCCAGGGCTTAGGAGCTTGGGGGCAGACAGGGACTTTCCTCTGCCGGCAGCCCCGAGAAGGAAGCGGCTGAGAGGGCCGGGGAGTTCCCCTTTCGTACTCGGGGGAGGAAGGGACTTTACACACACCCCTCACTTGAAAGCTAGCCCCGCACCAGTGCCAGGGGTGGCATTTCCTCACAGGATTTCCTAAGACTAGAGGGATTTAGTCTGGGGGTAGAGGCTTGTATTATTTCTCTCTCCCCCCACCCTTCTATCACACTGAAAAATGTTTATACCCTGTGATTACTCTGGGAAAAGGGAATATGAGCGGCCCTTGTCTTCCCCACAGGGAAAAAAAATAAAAGCTTGATGAACTTCACAGAAGAGTTCAAGCTTGGAAATACGGAGTTTATAGAGAATAGATATATTTTTAAAAGCTCTAGATCAGAACTACTACACAGTGCTTTTAAAAAGTGTTTAATGAAACAAAGTTTACAGACAGAAGCCCTAAGTGGAAAGACCTTATGGTTTTGTAGATACGGTGACTCCAGTCTTTGTTGTATAAAGGTTGGGGGAGCTGACGAGGTTTTTGTACAGTATTTTCTCTTTCGTTGTATTGATTTTTGTATAAAAATGTAACTTTACGTGTCTAACACGTATTAAATATTTTGAAGCAACTTAATTGCCTCCTTGTCTGTAATCACCTGTCTGGGTTGGGAGAGAAGTGGGAGGAGGGAAACTATGGTCCTGGCTGGAAAAGTGTGGTTCTTAATATCAGTCATGCACAGACTGGGGACATTGTTTACTGACTTCACTGAGTATGGAGAGACGTGTTTAAGGTTTCTCCCCTAGATCAGAGGATAGCTATTAGATACTAATATCAGTGGCCAGCCAGTTTCTTGAAACCTGTCACTACAACTGCCTTTTTAAAAGTCAGCTTAGCCCAATTTGATCTTCTTCAGGCCAATCTGATGGTGTCTGATATTAAATAACTTTAGTGCCAACTTTTGAAGCCCTTCCCATAAGCAAAAATGTTTTCACAAAAACTTCCTTTTAGTATCCTGTTAAACTATATTAACATGGGTCATCTTTCAGCTTTGTTATTGAAAAAAACTGACACATAAGGGAAGCTGATGAGACTGACTTGCCCAGTTGGTCAGATCCACCCTGCAGTCCAGTGGATGTCAGGATGGAATTTTCAATGCTTTTTTTTTTTTTTCCTTTTATTGTTTTATCTGTAGAAAGTAAATGCATCAGTGAAAGGAAATTGCTTGTGTCAAATTAGATAAGGAAGGAGGACTAGTCCTCCATTCAACATTCAACTTAGCAAAACTTCCTGGTTTGCTCCGGTGTTTGGGTCATGGTAAACACGTGATGACAGCCAAATCATCGGTTGATTTTACTATAATCACTGCATTTAAGAGAGCTTTTTGTCTAAGGCAAATATTCAGTGTTTGAAAGGTATTCACTAATCTTTTTCAAAAGCAAATCAATTAGAAGCATATCTTAAAATATTGTTGCTAGTGCTTTGAACACTGGTATTGGTCTATAACAGCTTATAAATAAACAGTGTTTAAGAGATGGGACAAATTGAGGTTAGACAAAGTTTTAAGTAAGGGTTATGACCTTTGTACAGAAGGAGCAAATGAATGGTGCTTTGGTGTTCCAAAAGTTTTGATTATGTGAACTGTCATAGCTGAGTAGGCCAGTGCTTTGATTTTTTGCAAATCCATTAGTGATTCATTAAGCATAAGGAACTTTCTGCTTTATGCTCTATCACCTTAGTAATATATTCATAGAATTAAACCTTGTCTAATCAGGGTCTTATTAAAATTGACGTGTTTTTCTTTCAGAGATTAGCTACTTGAGTTCTGTTCTAGCCACAAGAGATCCATTGAGTGCTGACTGCTTAAACTGAAGAGGGAGTCCAGGGCCTGAATTTTGCAAACATTTCCTGTTGCTAGAAAGTAATTATGCTTGAACAGCTATCTCAGTGCATTTTTATATTTGGAAGGAGGTAACATTTGGTGTGTTTAAGAGGGTTGATATATTTTGGATAAGACCAAAGTTCCTGTTGATTGTTTTCACATTAAGATGAACCATGGGACCATGTTTCTGTTTAGAGAATGTAAATGGACATTTTTGGTAGGGAGACATAGCTTTGTAGGAAATCTGAAAACATCATGGTTTTTGTTGCAGGATTGTTGCAGAAGCAATGTAGTGTAATGGTTAGAGCATGGGCTCTGGATCCAGACTTCCTGGGTTTTTATCTCGGCTCTGCTACTTATTAGCTGAGGAACTTTAGAGAGATTACTTCCTTTTTCTCTGCCTCTGTTTTCCCAAATGTGAAATTGAGATAATTGTATCTACCTCACAGGGTTGTGAAAGTTAATGAGTTAATGCCCCTAAAGTTCTTTAGAAAAGGGAACATAGTGAGCACGCAGTTATCATTGTTAACTTAGAAGTGAATTTTGTGTATAAATCAGATATATTACTGTCAAAGAATTGTGTATATTTGTAAAGAAAGGCGAGTAAGGGAGAATCTATTTTAAACTTAGCCTATCTGAATGCTGGATTCTTTTCTTCTTCTCTGAACACTTGGCAGTTACAAAGCTTAGTTGCATCAGCATGGTTTTGCTGTTCTGTATGTCTCACACCAACTCTGACTTTCCTGATTGTATCAAACAACTCTATTTTCAGGGAGGAGTAAGCAGGAGTGAAAACACTCAAGGAGCAAAGATCTTGTTGACTTACAAATGCTTTCTGTGGATGAGTAAAGAAAAAAATAGCCCACAGAGTTATTTTTAGCCTGAATTGCTTGGGCATAGAATGTTTCTTAAGCCATGTTAATTGATAGGTCCTGGAAAAGAGCCTTCCTAGTGCCAGGATGGGGTTATCATACACAAACTAAGTCAGATTCACTGTGACTAGAAATGAAGCTACAGTTTTAGGACCTAACCACTTCTTGACCACTCTGAGAGGGACCTCTTCTCTTGATCAAATTAACCTTAGTTGTGGTCTAGGGAAAAAAAAACTTTTTTTGACTGCCACGTAAAAACTCGTTTAAAGTGCTTTAAAAATATTTATTTATTTATTTATTTGAGAGAGAGCACAAGCAGGGGAAGGGGCAGAGGGAGAGGGGGAAGCTGACTGCTGGCCAAGCAGGGAGGGCGATATGGGGCTGGATCCCAGGACCCTGGGATCATGACCTGAGCCAAAGGCAGACACCCAACTGACTGAGCCACCCAAGCATCCGTTTAAAGTGCTTTTTGATGAATACTCCAAGAAGATCACATTGATAGTGAATAAAGGTGATAAGTTTTAGTATAATGCTTCTTAATCATGTCACTTTAAACCTATCTTCCCTCTCAGAAATCATTGATTGTATTTGGGGAAAGGAACTAATGATGGAAAGCTTGAACTGCCCCTCCTCGGCAACTGGATTTTCTCTAAGGCAACTAGTAGAGTAATAATAACCTTTCTAATCCCTATCATTCATCACTGATTGGATTTGGGGATGAGAAGTGGAAAGGAATGGGCTATTTAGTAACATTGGTAGAATTCTTCTCAGACTAAATAAAGATAAAGTAAATATTGGGAACGGAATTAATAATGACAAAACTGCTCCGTTTTATCACTGGATTAGTCTGAGTCTCTTACCTCAACTTGCTAGGCATGACAACTCAGCTTAGAGCCTGTGAGATGGGGTTGAAAGGCTAATACCCATTGTGACATGGAGTTTGATGGACATTTATTTCCTTATACTTTTTTTAAAAGTAGAGTTAGTTCAGTTCACTGAATAACCAAAGAACTTCTGATCTCCTGCCCTAAATATTCTTGTCCTGTTTGTGAATTTTTTATTCTTGTAGGCTTGCTTTTATCCCAGCAGTTACTGAAAGAAGACGAGAATGAAAAGAAACAGTGATCCAACCCTCCCGTGACTATGAAAGAAGCCATTACTACTAGGTGCAGAACTCCGGTGGGAGTGAGGTCTGCTTCCCAGGATTCCTGGCACTCTTTCCAGTAATGAGCAGTTTGTTTCTCAGCCTTTGAACCATTATTCACATTTAAAATTCTACCCAGTGGAAAGCCTTGGGAGGAAAAATATAGTAGAAGTAGAATTGATGTTAGGTATCATTGTGATCTTAACTCCTGTCCTTGGAGTTTTTTAGTAACAATTCTTGAGGGTATAGAGAAGAGAATATGTGAGAGCAGAAAGTATAAAAGGATACCCACATCTAGTAGAATGCCTCCTTCCCGATCCAAACACAGTTTTTCCCAATGCCTGCCACCACCCCCTCCCTCGGCAGGAACGAGGGTTTTAAAAATAAAACTCTTCTCTAGCTCTCAGAGGAATATAGCCCAAAGCGTCTTTGCTGGACCATATCCTAGGGTTTATCTCAGACATTTGGAATCTTACAAGCAGGGAGGGAGAAGCCTCCTGGGACTGCATTCCTAAAAGGGCCTCTCCCTCTTCCCTACTCTCCTGATCAGCATCTTCCACCACTGGATACTGACCGCTTATGGGCAGGTGAGCGAGTTCTGGCTATCAGCTTTTGAAAACTGCAGGAAGAAGGGCTGATCCCTGTCACTACCGCTGAGCATCTTCAGCAGGTGATTCTCTTAAGGGTCTAACATAAAGTAGGCCCACGATATTTCTTGATAAATCTACTTATTTTATAAAATAAAGTTTTCTGGGACCTGGTCACAAGAAGCCGCCATGCCTGTGTGATAAGCCACATCCCTGACTTACAGAATGAAGGTCAGACCCAGCTTTCCCCTTTCTACCCATTTAGCACCAAGTCAGCCCTGGTCGCCCTCTGCTTTCTCCCTATGAACTTGAGCCTCTCTCTGCCAGGCTGCCCTAGCCCCTCATTCTACTAGATGCCAAGGCAAGGCTCCTTTCGGTTTTTCTAGAACTCAGGGATGTGCCAAACGCCATGTGTCCCCACCTGCTCGTTTTTCATTCCGTTCATTCTCTCAAGTCTTGGGGCAGGGCAGGCTGCTGGAAACTTGCTTTCTCTGAGGTAAAAGAAAACCATTCTGTTCCCTCTGCTCGAAGCACTGAAGTTGTCTCTGAGGGGCAGGATTTCCTTTGGCTACTCTCCGTACTTGATCCCTTTCCTGGATCCCATTTGAGTTTTTCTCTGGGTTGATCCACCTCTGCGTGGCTCTTTCCCACCAGTCACAGCATCACCCTGCCCTTTGTGGCATAGATACTTCCTTCGGTGCTGTAGCTGTCTTTCCTATCTGGGTCCTAGTCCTCCCCCCACCCTCTCCTGAGGACACTCACATTCATTGTTTACCTGGGGAAGAGTCTGAGTGCCCAGGGAAGAGCTGTGATGGGGAAAGATGGAGTGGAGTTGGATTTCTTGACCTTGAGACATGCAGAATCTCCAGAGATCAAGCACAGCTGTGGTAGCTGGTCGCCCAATCCTGGTTCCTTGGTGCCTCGCCAGACCCCCAATTCCATCATAATAGCAGGGGGTGGGTTTGGGAGTATCCATCTAGAAACAGGAGCAGCTGCTGAAAAACAGCCTGGCTCGTGGCCAGCTGGAGGGAAGGAGAGGCAAAGCCAGGGGAGCCCAAACTTGGGCTACACAGCATTTCCGCTCCCCCTTTCCTGGAACTGCATGTGCCGCTTTTTAGAACAGATAATGAATCACAGAGCTGCTCTGATGAAGAAATCCAAAAGTGCCTTTTTGCCTTGTCTCCCCCATCTAGGCTTTGATTAATAGAAACTTTTTACAGTGGGTTACCAGAAATGAGAGTAGGGGAATAGTTATAACCCCGCTGGAATCCTGCAACAGAGGAGACTGGTAGGAAGTGAGTTAGACTGACCCTGTGAAGAGATCCTGCAGAGTGAGGGGCAGTCATTGGGAGGAATTGCCACTGAGTCAAGTTCTCCTGCTCTCCTGCGTCCAGCTAGGCTACTACTCTTTGGCATGCAAAGTAAAAGAGAACAGGGATGATAGCTAGAGAGGTCAGTTGAAAGGGCCTGTGCATGTCTTAAGACAGAACCAACCAGAAACAACCAAACTGAGGTGAATGGGGCTTGAATATATAAACTGCTTAAGTATGCATCTCTTTATCAGAAGGAATAAACACTTTCTTTTCCTTCTCCTTTCAATGAATCCAGGGCAGGAGCACCCCACCCACTTTTTTCTCCCTAGCTTTTCTCAAGCTGCACCCATTTTCTTTAGACCATTTCCAAGTTCTATTTTTGGTTTGGAAAAGGGTGAAAGTGCCTTGGCATCTGCATTTATCAGCTTGCTCTCTCTCTGTGTGACCTACTTTAGAGACTGGAGTTGCTTTTATTTTTATGGCTATGGGAGAAATCCCTGAAAGCAAAAATTCAGTTTCAGAAGCTGAACTTAAGGGACATGGGACACTATGTTGAGGTGGTTATTACTCTATGATTTCTGTGGTTTTCTCCCTGCCCCCCGCCAACTCTACCCCACCCCACTTCCTCTTCACAATGTCTTTTTAAGAGGTGCTTCTAAACAGCACCGGCTAAGTTGTAAAGATGCCATGTGGGGGCGATTCTGGCATGTGGGCTGGCCCAGCTGTGTGCTTCCCAACCTTTGAGTCACCTCAGCATCAGGCATCTGGCCTCCTAACATGAAGCTTACAGCTCCTTAAGGCTTCTGAACTTGCCTGTGAGAGGAGACAGAGAGGGGAGAGTCTCCTATTTACTAGTCAGGAAAGATTAAATGAGGTCCGGAAAGTGAGTAGGTCATCTTGAGCAGTCAGGTGAGAACCCAAGCAGAGGCAGTGTTAGAATTCACCCTGGAGGGCGCCTGGGTGGCTCAGTCGTTAAGCGTCTGCGTTTGGCTCAGGTCATGATCCCGGGGTCCTTGGATCGAGTCCCACATTGGGTTCTCTGCTCAGTGGGAAGCCTGCTTCTCTCTCTCCCACTCCCCTTGCTTGTATTCCCTCTCTCACTGTCTCTCTCTCTCTCTGTTAAATAAATAAAATCTTAAAAAAAAAAAAAAAGAATTCACCCTAGACCAGTCCTTGGGACCCCTCTGAGGAGCATGTGGACCAGAATCTGAAATGTGACTCACTATTTGGAATATCATTCATTTTTCTTGTTTTCTATTTATAGTCCAGAAAAAAAAAAAAGGATCCACTTGCCTCATGATTGTGATATGAAGATAAATTAGTGTTTGTAAAGCAAAGCTAGAAGATATAAACAACTCAGCCCTGGGTCCTATCAATTAAGTATTCATAGGAACACCCAGAAGGAATTCATCAATGGGGAACACGAAGATGCAAACAATAGCATCCTGGTTCTCAAGTCGGATTACATTCCAGACGAGCTACAAAAACAACGCAGAAAACCCCCAGGAAACCTGACAGTAGTTAAGTGTGATCTAGCCCCTTGCTTCTCAAAGTACTGTCTATGGACCAGCAACGTGGGTATCATCTGGGAGTTTACCAGAAATACAGAATCTCAGGCCCTACCCCAGACCTACTGTATCTGCATTTTAACAAGGTCCCCAGGTGATTTGTCTGCGCATTAACGTCTAAAACGCAGATACTTCCACTAATCTCAGGGTCAAGTGGAAACTTCTCAGCCTGAGGTCACTCAAGGCCTACCTTCCCTCCTGATGCCTCCTGCCAGAGGGTATTGCCTGCAGGCTTGTGGGGGTGGGGCATGGGGCTTTTCATTTGCTGCTTCCTAGGGGGGCATGGCCAAGTTTAGAGATGATCCTTAGAGCTGAGAGTATAAAGAAACTCTCCAAGCTAGAGAGAAGGGCTAGAGAGAAGCAATAAAAGGGAAGCCTGGAGGTGGGTGCTGGAGTAGGAAGAGCGCACTGCTAGGAGAAACAGTTTGCGGAGAGGTGGGCTTAGAGCTAGGCTACTACCTAGGGAGATGTGCAACAGAACAGTCAAGGAAAACGAGAACAAAGAAAAGGTCATTGAACCAAAGATGGTTACTGGTGAATTTTGAGAGCGGTTCTGGTAGGACACGGGAGGAAGAAATCCAATTATAAAGTTGTGGAGGGAAAGGTGTGGAGGCTCTGGCTTCCCCCAAGAACTTTGGCATGCAAGGCAAAGGAGAACTGGGATGATAGCTAGAGAGGTCAGTTGAAAGGGCCTGTGCATGTCTTAAGGCAGAACCAACCAGAAACAACCAAATTGAGGTGAATGGGGCTTGAATATACAAACTGCTTAAGTATGCATCTCTTTATCAGAAGGAATAAACACTTTCTTTTCCTTCTCCTGTCAAATAAAAGGAGACTGAAGACACTAATAAATCACTCCAGGGACCTTGTTAGTGTCAGCAGCCTGCATTCTCTTCCTCGTTCTCAGCGCTCGAAGACTCTTGCAGCTTTAAACTCCAGCATACCAGTTGGCAAGGTAACAAACTGCGAGAGGGTCCTGGAGGATAAAGGATCACTCTCCCAAACCCTAGCGCTGCCAGTTACTAATCTAAAGATCTATATTTCTGATGCTTCATCCTCTTTACATATCAGGAGTTCAAAACATCTGAAGGCAGGCATGTGTTAGGAGGAAAGCAGAAGTTGGGGTTCTTGACAGCAGAAACACACACACACACACACACACACACCTGGTAGTCTGTTATTTGGAAAGCCAGTTATGAATGAGCATGGTTTCCTGGGTAAGAAATGTTCTCTTCCTTCCCTCCCAAGCAAGTCTGACCTCATCTGTCATTTTCAGTGTTATGGAGGATTAGCCTGAGGCTGAGAACAGGTTGAGACATGCCCCACAAAGAGGCTCCGGATACTGAGAGACCCGGGAGGGAAGCCGAGCAGTTTTAGGTCTCTTAAGGCAACGCTGAGAATCGGGAGTGGGAGAGGAGAGGGGTGGACGGATGGGGAAGGCAAGAGAGACAGATGTCTGTGGTGATTTCAAAAGAAACACCAGACTAAAATAAACTCCGAGTCAGAAAACAGGAAGAATGTGAGAAGACAAAAAGGTAATGGACTGAGAACTGCAGTGTGTTTGAGAAAACACAGCCCCATCCCCCAGCAAGGTCTTCTGGAAGGGGCGGGGGGATGCAGAGGGGCTGCAGAAGAAGTAATAGCTCTACTTGGTACTGGGATCATTTGATGCGAAAGCTCTAAAAGTCACAAAGCAACATCGCTGTTGGGCCTCCATCCCAATTTCCTGAAAGGGTGACAGGAGGCCCTGGCTTGTGCGTCTTTGCCTGCCTAGATATTCAACCCAGAGCTCAAAATTCCTTCAGTCTGTTTGCTTTCTGTCCTCATTAGCTGAAGCTATTTCTAAAACCAAACAGATCATCTCCTCTCGCAGATTCCCTGTTGGCCCTTTCCCCACTGCTACCCTCACCCAGGGCCTTCTCCTGACTTCTGTGTGCTGCTTCGACTCAGGTTCCCTCTCAGACGCCAGGGCTGCGGACCTTAGCTTCACCTCCCTCCTTTGCCAACACATCCCAACACTTGCTAAAGCTTATAGCATTACCTCCAAAGCCAAGCTCATTTCCATTCCTGCTTCTCACTGCCACTTTCTTCCTTCTTTACTTCAAGCCCTTTATGACTTCAGTCTCTTCTCCCCTTTTCCCCCAACACTTCCCCCCCTACAACCTGGTAACTAATAGATTACTCATCTACAATATAGTTTTGGTGTTGTTATCAGTCTCTGACTCAGAAGCCTCTAATGACTTTCCATATTCTCTGCCTGCCTGCCATTCAGTTTTTCATTCAACCATCATTTATTGTCTACTCAGCACCAGGCACTGGATACAAAGTTAAGAAACTTGATGTCTAGTGGGGAGAGAGGTAGAAAACTCATTGCAGTTCAGGCTTGATACTACAGCATTGCAAGAATATTGATGAGGAGTACTTAACCCAGACAGAGAAGGTCAGGGAAGGAGTCCTGGGAAGAGGAAGTTACTTCTGTGCTGAGTTCCAAAAGGCTAGTTGGAGTTAGCCAAATGGGAAGAGGGAAAACATTCCAAACAGACCAAGCTGCATGTGCAAAGGCCCTGAGGCCAGAGAGCTGGTAGTATCTGGATATCACAAATACTTTATTCTGGCTGGAGCACGGAGTCCCAAGGATTAGGAGAGATCAGATTACAAGAGGCTAGGCATGCCATGGGAGGGGTTTGGTTTTATCTGGAAAGATAGGGGGAGCGGAGCGAAACTTTTGAGCAGATTTACATGTAGATTCATCATTGGCTATAGTGCAGAGATGGGACTGGGAGTGGAAGAAGAGGAAAGACTGGAGGCAGGCTGAGGCAGGGGCCAGTTAGGGGGCTGTCCAGTGACCCACGCGGGGAATCACTGGGGCTAACAGGTGCAGTGGCAATTCTCCTGAGGCACCTAGTGTACACTGTTATGTACATGTTTGTTAATTTCCCGAAATTCCTTACCTCTCCCTTCCTCACTGGACTGTAAATTCTTGAAAGGTAAGTGCTGGACCTTACTGGATCCTAATCTTTTTTTTGTTTGTTTAAAGATTTTATTTATTTATTTGAGAGAGAGAGAGTGAGAGAGAGCATGAGCAGGGGGAGGGGCAGAGGGAGAGGGAGAAGCAGGCTCCCCGTTAGCAGGGAGCACAACGCAGGACTTGATCCCAGGACCCTGGGCAGATGCTTCACCAACTGAGCCACCAGGGCGCCCCACCGGATCTTAATCTTGTCCATGTAGAGGCCTTTCTGTGTCAGGATCTGCACTGGTATCAGTTGAACCAGGGAAAGTTAAGAAAAAGTGGGGTGAGGGGAAACTAGCCTAGAGGCAATAGGCAGGAGAGAGCTCACAGCCAAAAGAGAGAAAGGAATGTAAGGTTTCTCTTGCTCCCACCCCACACTTTCTGCAGCTCAGCTGGGTTCCCACTCCAGTTTCTGAGAAGCAAATTCTGAATCACCTCTTTCTTCCCAAGTTCTCTTCCCCCAAAGGATTCTAAGGCTCTAGGGGTGTTGGAGAAGGGAGGGTAGAAGCACCCACCATCTGATACTTTCCCCTTCTCACAACATGGACAAAGAGCAGTGATGTTGACAATGGCCAAGCTGGGAAGAAAGTCGCCAGAACAGAGCCTTCTGCCTCTCAGCCCTGGAACCTCGCTTCCAGCGAGCGTGGAATTTCACTTGGAAAGTAGGCTGAGGGTGATGAAATTAGTCTTGAGAAGCTGGCTGGGAGGGGGCCTTGAGGGAAGGCAGTGCCCTCTCAGGCAGTGAGTAGAGTCAAATCATTTAAGCCACTTCTCCAGTTACAGGCTGTCCTGTAGGGTAATTGCTTGTTTACTCCCTCCCAGTTCTTAGAGGCTGTTGGACTCCCGCTGCTCTGGGAGTTGTGGGCTTACCGACCCCCCCCCCCCCCCCGCCTTTACCCTCACCTTCTCCACTGCACTGAACCCACTGGGAAGGAACAAAGACCAGAGTTCAAGTT
>NC_138374.1:101022443-101081891 GCF_054177405.1 Leptonychotes weddellii | reverse complement strand
CAGAATGAGTACCCCAGGGAGGTGGGCAGGCCTGGTTACGGGCTTTCTGGGACAGGGACTTGAAGTGCAAGTAGTCCTACTGGGCTCATTTCTTCTCCCACCGACAGTCCCTCCTCCAGGGAGGGCATTTGAGTGCCGTGATTTAATAATTCCCTGAAAGACAGAGTGGATTAAAGATGTGATAAACACAAATATGCAACTAGTACTCCTAAAGAAACCAGTAGAAGATAAGTGACCCCTTGTATCTGGCCGTATATGTGCTGAGAATTTCCCAAAAGGGGACGGAGAGATGATAGTCTCTTCAATCACTAGGGCTCCTTTTTTTTTTTTTTTTTTTTAAGATTTTATTTATTTTTTGACAGCGAGACAGCGAGAGAGGGAACACAAGCAGGGGGAGTGGGAGAGGGAGGAGCAGGCTTCCCGCTGAGCGGGCAGCCCGAAGTGGGGCTCAATCCCAGGACCCTGAGATCATGACCTGAGCTGAAGGCAGACGCTTAACGACTGGGAGCCACCCAGGCGCCCCAATAACTAGGGGTCCTTATCTGCATTTCCATTGTGAGGAATGATCATGAACTGGTTTAAGTAAGACTCTGTGATTCTGTGAAATCCATTGACACCTTGCTAGGAAAAGCCATAGGTATGCACTTCATATCTTCTCCTAATTAAAGGGCATTATCACTTATTTACAAATGGTTAGGGCTACAATAAACTAACCCTTAGGAGACTGAAGGTCAAACAAACACACAAAGATACAGGATGTCAATAGGAACCCAATTGACGAGTTAATCGTTGCTTCTCTTTAGGGTTATTAGGTACTTAAGGACTCTTCCACATTGATCTCTGTTCCAGTTCGGTTCTCCCCTTTGGCCAGGGCCCGGGGGAGGCAATCAGAGTCCTTAGGTAGAAGGAAGAACAGTATCTCCAGTGGCATCTGGGGCATCTCTGCCCCTTCCTTCCCTCCACCCTACTTTGCTCTCAGCAATACTTGGGGGCCCCCCCCAACAGCTGGTGTTTTGCCAAGATTCCTCTGCCTGGACCACTTTCCCCATATATCTGCCAGGGCAAAGAATCTTTGCAGACCCTTCCCCTTGCTGTAATTACTGGTTCACATGTTTCTTTTCCCGACCGGACTGTGCCCTCCCCACCTCAAAATCGAGTTCATCTTTCTATTCCCATAAGCTAGATCAGAACCTAGCACGCGGTAAGTACTTCGCCAGAGCCGACCGGATGCTGGCTGGGGAGGCTCAAGTCTGGGTTGGGCCCTTCACATTCTGTATGACTTTCAGCAAGTCGTTTCATCGTTCTGAGTTTTAGCTTCTCCGTTTTAAAATAAATCCTGCCAATTCCAACTCACACGGTTACGAATTAAAAATGAGACAAGTGTGGAAGCGCTGAACAAAACGCCAGGTGGTGGAGGTGGTAGGAGGGGCGCTGGGCTCCAAGCGAACACATATTTGTCTTAGTCTGCTCAGGCTGCCATCACAAAATACCACAGACCCCAGGGGGGGGGGGCACTTAAACAAAAGAAATTTATTTTCTCACAGTTTTGGAGGATGGAAGTCTGAGATCAGGGTGCCAGGATGGTTGGGTTCTAGTGAGGGCTCCCTTCCTGGCTTGCAGATGGCTGCTTTGTCATTGTGTCCTCACGTGGCAGTGGTGGGGATAGATCTCTCATTTCCTTTTCTTCCAGGACCACAGTCCTGATGAACTCACTTCACCTTGAATTACCTCTCCTAAAGAGCCTCTCTCCAGATATAGTCACATTGGGAGTTAGGGCTTCAATGTCTGCGTGGGGTAAATGCCATAGGGGACACAATTCAGTCCGTAGTAATGTGAGAGGAGACTCAAGAGCACACAGAACCCTTCAGTCCTGCCTCCATGTCCCCCAGCTTGCAGATCTGGCACCCTCCTGAGTCTGGTCACCCTGTCTTGCTCTCTGGATGATAGATGGTCTCTTTAGTCCAGTATCAACATTTATTCTTTTATAATTCCCTGTCTCTTATTGGGACAGCTCTTCTGGGCTTGAGTTTTGGTTCCTACCCTTATATAGTATTTGAAGCTGTCTTTTAGGCTAAGAAGTAAAAAGGAAGTCCTCTGGGGTTTGCCAAATTAAGTCAAGAATCCAGGAGTGGTCCTGAAAAAAACACCTGAGTTTCTCTCTGACTGAATTTCTTGCCCTATTCAGAGGAGACTGGACGGAGGTAGTCTATATCTTACTAGGATATTTGGAGAAATAACCAGCAAAATCTTGGGAAAGCACTGCAGCTACGGGATGTGAAGCAGTTTGTAGATGTCCCAGTGACTGAAGCATGTGTGTGGCATATCCTATGGCTTCTGAAGAATACCTCCTACATTATCTCATCCCATCTTCACAACAACCATTTCACAGATGAGGAGACTTAGGTCTAATAGGTGCTTAGGTCCTCCGATTGTTCACCCCCAAACTCTTTCCACCATACAAAGGAACCCCCTCCCATTTCAAAGAAAACACTGGGCCCTTAGGAGGAACACAGTACCTCTTTAGCTCCTCTGCTAGGACCAGAGATAGTCCAGACTCTTGTTCGTTTCATATGAATCTTTCTTTCTTGTTCTGGAATTTTACGGAGTTTGAAGTAGAATATATGGAATGAGGTGACATTCTTAGAGGAGGAGACTTTACAAATGCAAAGTTATTATTTTATTCATGTTCGTTTGATTTGAGACTAAATTTCAGGGGACCCTGACTACTTTCTTAGTGTTTCCTTGAGATGCCCTGCCCACTTAGAACAACGGAATGAGGAGGCATTATCTGGTTTTAACCATATCCATTCACTAAACATTAATTTAGTTCAGAACCTTCTACGTGCCAGGGGCTCTACCCTGCAGGAGCTCACATTCCAAGTAAGCCAGGGATAGACTACCCCTTAAGAGGGACAGTATAAATGGAAACTCTTCTGGTCTGCCCCCTTTCCTCCCGCAGCTCTCTAGGCGCTCAGAACGTCTCAGTTCGGCCCCAATCACCCTGGAAGCTGGAGACACTCTTTTGGGGGATCTGCAACGCTCCCTTCTCACCACACCAACAAACAAAATGCGCCAGGGTCCTGCACAGTCGAAATCCTCGGGGCGGGGGTGGGGTGGGGGGGGCGGTCATCCCAACATGGAGCAATGCGCAGTTTTTGTGTTGTTTTTTCCCCACGAGATGCGGTGCACTTGGGGAGGGGGCTGCCTGGAAAGCACGACCCCGGCTCCCGACGGCGATTCCCGCTCCGGTCCTTCCCTCCAGGCCAGTGTCCCTTCGGCCCGCACATCCCTGTTTCTCCGATCCCGGCCCTCGGGCCAGAGAGGGCTTTATTTTCCGCCTCCCTCTTTCATCTGGCCGAGCGTGCCGAGGAACATCAGCCAAGGTCTCCTTCCATCCCAGGAGGACGGGCGGGGAGATCTGGGGAGGTTTTCGAGGGGCCGGGAGGTCAGGCGGGGCCGGGGAGGCTCCGGGGAGACCGTGCAACCGGCCAGGGCGCTCCCGCTACCTCCACGGGCGCAGCGGAGCTTCCTCCCCTGCTCCCGCCTTTCCGGGCCGGGCCGGCCGAGCGGAGGGGAGGCTTCCTGCGTCGGCTGCCGCGGCGCCGAGCGAGTGCCAGCCGGGGCAGCGGCCGAGCGCCGCGCGCCGCGGGCGGGGAGGGCGGAGGCGGAGGCGGGGCCGGGCCGCGCTCGGGGTCCCCTCCCGCGCGCCGCGGCCGCCGTTGCCAGGGTTACCGGGGGGTTGCTCAGGTGGAGGGGAGGCCGCCGCGGCGGGGGCCGGCGGAGCTGCGCCGCGGGCGGGGCGGGGCGGGCGAGCGGGCGGGGGCGGAGTCGCTGCCTCGTCGCCATGGGAACGGCGCAGCTATTTGCAACCCCGGGCGGTGCCAGTGGCGTCGTGCCAGGGTGCGAGGGTATTGCAGGACAGCGGCAATCTGCTGCGGCCGGGGACCTAACAATGCGCTCCTTCTGTAGCGCGGGGCCCGCCGGCAAGAGGCCGGGCTAATCGGAGGGGCCCGGGCCGCCCCCGCGCGTAGCGCCTCCTCCCCGGCGCTCGTCGGCGGGGAGCCCGGCTGCCTGGGGCGCTGCCGGCTGCACGTGCTGCCCCCGCCGCCGCCCTCGCCAGACAAAGCGGCCTCCCCCCCCCCCACTCGATGGACCCTTTGATTTCTTCCCACTCTCGCCTTCATCTCTCACTCGTTCCACCCCGCTCAACGGCCTCCTGGAGAGCCGCCTCTTTTGTGCTCGCCACCTTCAATTTGGCCCTCGCTCCAAAGCTTTGTCCTAAAAAAACGACTCCGTTTGACCTTGCCCCTCTCCCACTCTGTCATCAACTTTGGTAGCTTAATACATTTGTTAAAAGGGCGACTGCCCCCGTCTCCTCATATTTTTCAGCTTCGCATTACCTTTCCTTTTGTCCGCTCCCCTTCCTATCAGAACCGACTTTCTGGCCTCAGCCTTTTCAAGATTTCCAGAAACCCTCTTGCCTCTTTCCCAGCTTCCTTTTCACCTTTTTTCTCGCAGCAGAAGAGAGATTGCAAATGGCTACCTCGGTTGAGCCCCCTTTGTATTTCGCTGACACCGCCTTTTTCTGCGACCCCGAAATCACATTGTTTGGGTCCCATGGGTGGGGCTGTAGTTGGGAGTTGGGGAGTTCTATTGCTACCGCCATTAGCAGTCGCTTTGGTTGTAAGCCCAAGTGAGGGAAACTTCTGGGAACTGGCCAGAGACCCCTGAAATGCAACTTGAGGACTGATCGTCTCTCAGTCCATCCCCGCCTGGTCACTCTTTAGTTCGTGCACCATCTGCCTCTTCCCACCTCTGGACTCCCTTCACCCCTGCCCCTGCCCCCCTCAACATCACATTGTTCATCCCTTTGGCACCAGCCCTAGAGAGGAAAGGGCAGGTCCTCCTCCCCAGGAAGGAAGGTGGGGCAGAGCAGCTCCTGCAGGAAGGGAAGGAAAAAGGAGGGAAGGAAGGAAGTGGCCAACAGAAGAAGTGGGATCCGGTGGGAGGGCTTTGCATTGTTTTAACTTCTTTCCTTTTTAGCAAGGCAAAGCCAAGTCCAAGGCCATCCCAGAGCCAAGGTTATGCTGCCATCTCTGAGAACCCCCCTGGGACTGCCTGCCTTAGCCTGGAGGGGACAGTCCGAGGTTTTTGATGGACCTATTTAAGAGAGGTGGGTAGAGTTCAACGTGTGCTGCAGATTGTAAGCACTTACATATTTAATGTATCCATTTCCTTTTGTTTGTTTTTTTTTTTTCTGTCCAACAAAGTCAGCTTTTATTTTATTAATGTATTTCCATAAAAAGGCCCAGGGTAGAACTATGCCTCAGGTAAGGAAAATGTAACACTTCCCAAAGATCTTCTAAGTGTGAATCTGCTCTCGTAGTCTATAATAGTTCATACTTAAATAGGGCTTTGTAGTTTGTAAAGATCTGCCCCTTAACACTACCTCATCTCAACCATTATTATTACCCCTACTTGGTCCTTTTCACCACCTTACTTTAAAACTCAGCCCCTCGGGGGGGAAAAAGTACTCATCTGTATTGCTCTCTGTTTCCTCCCCCCTTTTCCTGGGCTTGGCCCAAATTGTAGGTCCCAGGAACACAGGCGGGAAGTGCTTTGGTCCATGTGAGGCCTGTGAGTCTTACATCAGCTATAAGCTGCTTGGTGATAGACCAAAAGAGGTTTGTCATGTGATTGTTATTTGCATAGTGTATCTTTGTATCTCTATTCACTTAATATCCAAATGCCTAGAAGACCGCCAGCCAGGTTTCTGGCTGTAGAGGCCTTGTCTTGTTCTTTGAAAGCCTCAGAATGAAAAAAAACCATTGATTTGTGCTTTGGAAGAGCTTGTCTGAAACATAGTCCAAAGTTAACCTGCTGTTTGTCTTCCCATCTTCTAGATCGGTTAACAGTGTCCTGAACACTGAGCAGGGGGCAGAGGGAGTGGGTGTTCGTTTTTCTCAGCCCAGGGAAGCTCATCCTTGTTCTCTCTGTGAGCCGTCCTTCTGGCGGGAAAGGGTTCTCAATAACACTCTGATGGCCCGAGATGGGGGGTGAGGGTCAGGAAGGGGGCCCAAGAACTAGGATCCTTTTGTGTTTCTTTGGGATTTTAAGTTGCTGTCTCATTGGTGGAAGAAGGTTTGAAGGGGTGGAGAACCTGGCCCTGTGGACTTGGGACAAGTGTGGGCAGAACTGTGGGGCTTGGCTTCTCTTCCTTCCATCTTACTCACCTGGTTCTCTAGAGGGAATATGCTACCACCATCCATTAGCAAACCAATCTGCAAGCCAATTTGCCCTGGGTGCTTACTTGGGGCACTGAGTTAGGGCCTCAGGGAACTGACCCTCTCCCAGAGAACAAGCCCTAGTCTTGTGGTCATTGTGTGGAGGGAGATGGGGTGCAGCGGTGGGGAGGGGAGATTTCTGGCAAATAGTAGAAAGGCTCTTCTCCTAACCAGAGACCTCAACTGTGACAGGGGCTGGGCTTCCTTAGGCATTCGTGGTCGTGGAGATGGTCAGGGAGTCCAGGCTAGAGGTCCATCAGTCAGAAATCGTGCCGTACCTGCTTCTGTGCTGGGGTGGGGGGTGAACTGATGACCCCACGGTCCCTTCTAACCCCGGGAGCTTGCAATTTTGGGATATACTCATGATCTAGGCAGTGTTCAATAAATGACTCAAGCTTTATAGTGATTCTATTGATCCGTTATTTATCAAGCATGTACTTGGATAAATACACTGGTGCTCTGCTAGGTGCTGTGGGAGATTCAGAGATGTGAATGGTGGGGTTTAAGATCTTTGTGGAGACCACCAACACTCAAAGCAAACCGAGGCAGGAAGAGTTCCAGGCCAGAATGAGAGGTCCTGTCCCCCATTACGTCTCAGGTCAGCATCCTCTTACAACATTGCCCGGTGGTTTGTTTCTTCTTGAGACGCTAGATTGAAAGATTTCTGGGGCTTTGGTCTGCAGGAGAGGGGCAGAAAAGAGAAATCTTATTAATCCAGGGAGAAGTGCTGGGGGAGCAGGGCAGCGTCTGTAAGGGTGAAAGCTGAGAGTGAGGATGGAGCCCACCTGTCAGGATACGCTAGGCTGGGGACAGGAATGAGAACCGGGAGGAAGATGAGGTGGAAATGAATGGGCCTCTGTAGGAGGAGGTAATGAGGTGAATCAGAAAAATCTGTCACTGAGATCCAAGAAGAGCCTGGGAGGTTTAATTTCTCTTGGTCTTTTTAAAAGATGAGGCATGTCAGTTAGAGGTCCCAGCCTTGTAGAGACAGATCTGTTTGGTTGGCTCCGACCAGGAGCCTGGGGATGGAACAGGTGGGGGCTTGCCAGGGCTGTTGTGAATGATGCTATCCCAGCACCAGGCAGCCTGGAATCAGCTCACGGGCCCATCCTTCTTTCCCATCTTTGGCAGGGGGAGTCTGCTAAGTCCCAAGAACTTCTTCCCCAGCCTGGGCTCAGCAGCAACCCCCACCCCGTGCTGGCCCCCAGCAGAGTCTCTGTATCTGTAGGACTCTCGGAACCCCGAAGCCAGGGAGAGTGGCAGGGTGGGGTGGAGGTCACACTGCAGGATGGTGAATGGAGGAAGGGAAGGGTCACAAGGATTCTAATTTGCTTCTCTGTTCAGGGGAGCAACCCAGGAGTCCGTTTAATTAGAGTTCTTGGCATCCTTGGGGATGGAAACCTCTGCTTTGTTGGGTTTGTGTGTGTCCTGGAATAGCCTCCCTCTTCCACAACTGTGGACACTCAGAGAATCTTGTGCCCAGAATGTCACTCAGGGGGGCCGTGTCTTTTTTTTTTTTTTTTTTTTTTTAAGATTTTATTTGACAGAGAGAGAGAGAACGAGAGAGGGAACACAAGCAGGGGCAGAGGGAGAGGGAGAAGCAGGCCTTCTGCCGAGCAGGGAGCCTGATGTGGGGCTCGATCCCAGGACCCTGGGATCATGACCTGAGCCAGAGGCAGACGCTTAACGACTGAGCCACCCAGGTGCCCCAGGGGGACCGTGTCTTGTAGGTCCGGAAGGACCTGACTGTGTGACTTGAGGGGCCTTGCAGGGAGGGGAGGGGAGGGACACCCTATTGCCCAGAAGCACGACTCCTTCGAGCCTGCAGCTTCTGTTGGGACAAATGCTGTCTGTGTGGGGATGAGGCAGCCGTGGGTCACCATCTGCTGTAAGGAGTAGACTGGCAGGCACGGGAAAGGGCCAGCCAGTGCAGACCAGGGGCCTGAAGGAGGGGGATCAGGGACCAGGGAATTTTGCTGGGGGTAGGGACAAATCAGGGGAGAAGAATCCAAACACCAGGGCTAGGATTTGGAGCCGTTTTTTACTGTCTTCACGTCATCCCTGGGAGCTGAAGGAGGCTGAGGCTGAGGCCTGGGACATCTCAGAGCATCTCTGGGTGGGAGGGTGCTGAAATGGGATTTCATTTTCTCTGTTCTGAATTTGAGGACAGGAAGGCTGCTGCTGGGAGTTTTGCTCATGTCTGCATTCAGATCATCGCAGGGTTCTCTGCTTTGAAGAATGAACGGAAGCCAGGGGCTCAGTTTGACAAGGGTTCTGCAGGGGAATTGCGGGATGCCATTGTGGGCTGCAGGAAGCTCTTCTCCTGCCCAGATGATGGATGTGATGAGCCTCTGTGAGGGATGTGGCCAGATGCTGGTTGCTTTTCTGGTTTTAGCTGTCACTGGTGGCGTTCAGCTGGAAAGCCCTGGTAAGTATTTCATGGAAACCAAAGGAGGGCCAGAGGCACCTCACTTAAACTCAGGGTCCTCAATGTCACAGACCCCTGGAATTCTGCCTGCCAGAGGCGAGGCTGGGGCTGGGGCGGGGCTGAGCTGGAAGCGGAAAGAGCTCAGGTAGAGGGTGGCATCTGCAGCTTCAGAGGGACTGACTTCGAGGCTGGGGCACTGGGCAGAATGGTCAGGCATGAGGCCACTGTGCCTCATCCAGCGTCGAGAGCTGAGCTGTTGCCATGTAAGCCAGGCAGCTCACAACCGGCCATTCTGAGACCCCAAGGCCATTCCACCTGTCTCTGTGTTGACGGTTTGGTTTTGTCTTCGATATTGACTGAGACTTTCAAGAGCTAATCGGGCTTAGCGGACAAATAGAGGCTTGCCTTCCCTTTTGGAATTAAATCCAAATGCTTCAGTGTTAGGTACTCAGTCTTTGTGGTACGTTTCTTGCCTCATCTGTTGACACCACCCTGCGCAGACGGCACCCTCTAGTCGTACTGACGGATTCGTAGTTCTCCTGAGCGTGGGGCACTCTCATTCCTGTCTTCACCCTCTCCCTGGAGCACCTTTGCCTTCCCCCACTCCCGAGATGCCTTCAAAAGAGCCTGCGTCTCATCTTTTCCAGAGCACTTTTCCTGATGCCCTCCCCTCCCCAGTCTGGAGTAAAATGGCCCTTCTCTGTGTTCTGCAGGAGAGTATGCGTACCCGAATCACAGCAGTTACCGGATTCGTATTTGGTTGTGCTACTTCACTCCTGGGTCTCCCTGACAAGAAGAGCTTGCCTTCCGGGCTTTCCCGGGGCTCAGCACAGTACCTGATACACAGTCGGCCCTGGTTTGTTTGTTTAGTGGCTATAACTGTATTTCCTCCCACCCACCCCCGCTTCAGAATTTAAGCCCCATAAGAGCAAGGATCTTGCCTTTCTTGTTCACTGCTAACCCCCAGTGTCTAGCACATAGGGGGCCTGTAAAAAGTATCTGTTGAATGAATGGTTGGAAGTGACGCGCTGTGGTCCACATGTTGGCCCTTCCCCCGAGTGCCCCAGAGACCGTGTATAAGTTACTCATTATACCTGGGCCGTGGTGTGGGGCGGTGGTGTGGGGCCGTGTGTCCAGAGCACCGCCCGTAGGCACCACATCAAGTCTTTGCTGCCTGGACTCTGCTTCCAGTGTCTGCTGCCCTGGCCAGCTCTGGGCTGGTGTGGGCAAGTCAGCAATACAGAGGGGCTGGCGTGGGCAACCGTGACCAGCGCCTCAATGCTTTCTCCCTTTCTTCCTCGTGAATGATCTTGTGATGTTTCTCTTTCTTTTTTTTTTTTTTAAAGATTTTATTTATTTATTTGAGATAGAGAGGGCAGAAGCCGGGGAGCAGAGGGATAGGGAGAAGCAGGCTCCCCACTGAGCAGGGAGCCTGACGATGATGACGCAGGCCTGGATCCCAGGACCCGGGATCAGGACCTGAGCTGAAGGCAGCCGCTTAACCGTCTGAGCCCCCCAGGCGCCCCTGATCCTGCGATGTTTCAGAGTATCCTCAGATGGCCCCACAGGACCGGTCAACCAGCCGACCCTTATGGACAGCTTCATTGTTCCCCACTGTGTAGGCTCCCTCTCCTTCCCTGTTTCTGCCTTCCTGGGTCACATACCCAGGTGTGCTACTCACATATAAGCCTCTGTCTCAGGCTCTGCCATTTTCTTTTTTAAAAAAGAATTTTTTTTAAGTAAACTCTACCCCCAATGTGGGGCTCGAACTCCTGACCCCAAGAACAAGAGTCGCACGCTCTAGTGACTGAGCCAGCCAGGCGCTCCTCAGGCTCTGCTTTTTAGGGAACCCAGGTAAAGATGACCAGGTTCCACTCCTGGCTCCTGCTACTAACTAGCTCTTGTCTTTGGGTCAAACCATTTGACCTGTCTGCTTCTGTTGCCTCAGCTGGGAAATGGGTATCATAAAGCCACACGAGGTTTGTGACATTTGATAATGTGATATATGTGAGAGTGTCTGCTTCAGTCCCTCATATATTAGGGTCTCACTAATAGTTTCTTTCTCTTCCTACTGCCTGTCTTTGTAAAAAGGCAGGTCTAGGAAGCCTGCTGGGCCTCCTAGTTGGTGAGGCCTTGTGAAGAACTGTTGCAGAGTGTGACCCCCACTCCAGTGGGAAGGCCACACCAGAGGACCAAAGGGTGACTGCACCAGATGACTCAGGCATTTGGCAACCAGGTCATTCTTCTTTGGAGCATTATGTAGACATTGGTCAAGGCAGCTTTGCAACATGCCTGGCAGGTGGGAGGCGGGGAGAGGCGAGGGTGTGGAGGCGGGGAGGAGGCCAAACACATTGCTCACAGGGCCGGGGGGGCATGTCTGAGATGCTCTTCTGGCATGAGAATGAAGCCACATGTACAGGGCCTCCTTGTGGGGGGCAGGGTGGGGTGGGGACTCCTCAAGTTCTCTTTCTGTCCCCCACTTGTTTTCCTGTCCACCCCACATCTTCTCCCACATGGCATCCTTTTGCTGCCAAGAAGAATCCCAGAGTTTTTATGTTCCTGGCCCCATCCGCCCATGCCTCCTCTCCAAAACAGCTTAAGTCCCAAAGCAAAGAAAACGGATTTCTGGCTTATTGTTGGTGATGGGAGAGAGATCTGGGGGGAGGTCATCTGCCTGGCTCCTCCTTAAATTATATACTATATGCCTCCTCAGCCTACAGGTAAGGCAGGTTCTGGGCACAGTAAGCCCATTGGTGACTGGGAAGCTCTTTGGGAAATGACTCAGGAGGGCTATGTCAGTCTTCTTGGCATCTAGTCATTACTTCTTTGAACTGTAAGGCCCCTGCTTTCCACTGTCCCTGGCAGTCTTACACTCTGAGCACCCAATTTCACCCATTTGCAGAGGGACTGTTTTTCCTCTCTTCTCCCGGCCTCCTGGCCCCCAGAGACCAGGGGAGACAGGAAGTTGGGGCCAGGATCAAAGTCTGAAGCCCATTACAGACGGGCCCCTTCTCCCAGAGCGCCCCTGCACGCCTCCACCTCCCAAGGGGGTAGATTCCTGCCCTCGTAGAAACATGGCAGACGTCTGGCCCGGGCTGGGCCTGCTAAAGGAGGCCAGGAGGGGAGGGGGCAGTTCTTAGTGGATGGCGCAGGGGCTGGGCTGGGCGCCCCTGCCTTCTCCCTGTCCCTATCAGGCACCTCCCTCTTCAGTGGTCCGTCTGGGTCCTGTTCCCGTCTGGCCAGCAAGGCACCAGTCGCCGCTCTCTGAGCTCCTCCCTGTGCCCCACCCTGAGGTCTCTGTGCTGCCAAGACAGGTGCACCTAGAGACCCGTGGCTTTGCCCCCTTCCCCCCTCCCCCATACTGCCTGTGAGGCAGCAGCAGGCCAGAGCTCAGGGAACTTTCTCTGGAGGGCAGCAGCTGAGAGTGGAGGAGTGGGGGGGAGCAAAAACAGTGAGGGAATCATCCACTGAGTTGCCAGAGCCTTTCGTCTCGGGCTCCCATCCCACACTGCTACATGCATCTGGGGATGAGCATCTGAATAGCCACACATGCATACGCCACTTGCTCATGCTAAACTTCAGTGCCCGGGGCTGGTCTTCGGTCAGACTCCTTCCCAGCCCCAACCCTCCTTCCCACGCTCTTGGACCCTCCCCACACCCCAGCCCTGGACTGGTGACCACAGATTGCCTGAGCCGTGTCCTTTATCACAGTGGTTCTCAAAGTGTGACTTCTGGACCAGCAGCAGCAGCGGTACTTGGAAACTTGAAATGCAGATTCCCAGGCTCAGCCCAGACCTGCCGAATCAGAAACGCTCAGGAGCGGGCTCAGCAATCTGTGCTTATCCGCCCCATCCTGAGGTGCGTTCTTTTTTTTTTTTTTTTTAAGATTTTATTTATTTATTTGACAGAGAGAGACATAGCGAGAGAGGGAACAGAAGCAGCGGGAGTGGGAGAGGGAGAAGCAGGCTCCCCACCGAGCAGGGAGCCTGATGCGGGACTCGATCCCAGGACCCTGCGATCATGACCTGAGCCGAAGGCAGACGCTTAACGACTGAGCCACCCAGGCGCCCCCTGAGATGGCTTCTGAAGTTTGAACACCTCTGCCTTATCACCATGGCTGCAAGAGTCTGAGCAGAGAAATGCTTGTCCTGAGCAAGGAGGCCGAGGCAGGAGCAGGTAACTGCCCCAACAAGCTGGGCTTCCTGGCGAGCATCCCCCCAAGCTGGCAGAAGGTGCTGGAGGCCACCACCCACTGACAGCAGCCGCGGAGGTATCCAGGAGTGCTGAGTGGGCACTTCTCACCACCATTTCTCCACCTGGCCTGGGAATCAGAGCGGACGTGCTCTTCTCCCGAGGGCTTGGCTCATAGAACGGTGGGGAGGGGGAGAGGGGAAAAGGGCTTCTCCTCCAGGACGAAGTTCAGGGAACCAGTGACTTGCAGGAGGAAGCACGTTAGCTCAGAATTAAAATGCTATGGTGGTTCTAGCTGTGTGGCCAGTCTTCCCTGGAAGGGGCCCCTGTGACAGTTTCATCTGGTTACTTTGATTAGTTGGGTGACAGTGCCTTATTTACGGACACACGGAGTATGGTGGAATGAGCACTGGATAAAGAGTCAGGAGACAAGAACTCTTCTGCCCACTTTGACACATCCCTGTTGTGACTCAGGGCAACTCTTTCTGGCCTCAGTTTTGGGAAACTATATACAAACTATACTCTCATCTACACAATGAGAGTAACATTATCAACTTCATTTACCTGAAAATAATGCTTTGAGGACAGAATAAGACCCTTGTAACATTTTTTGATAAGTTCAAAATGTTTGGTATCTAACCCTACAATGCTAGGTTTTGGTTTGTTTTTTAAAAATCTATGTTTCTGGGTGCCGGGGTGGCTCAGTCAGTGAAGCATCTGTCTTCGGCTCAGGTCATGATCCCAGCGTCCTGGGATCGAGTCCCGCATCGGGCTCCCTGCTTAGCGGGGAGCCTGTGTCTCCCTCTCCTTCTGCCCCTCCGTCCTGCTCCTGCGCATGCGCTCTCTCTCAAAAAAATAAGTAATATCTTTAAACTAGCTTTCTGAGATCTGAACCGCAAGTGCAAATAGAACTGAGGGGCGGGTTGGTGTGCTGGAAAGAACAACGGAGTAGAAGTCTGGAAGTCTGGACTCCAGCTTCAGTATGGCCACTCACCAGCAGTGTGTCCCTGTGTCAGCCACATTCCCTCCCTGGGTATCAGTTTCCTCATCTGTAAAATGGGAACATTAGGTTAGATTATATCTAATGTCATGCCAAAATTTAACAGTCTAAGATTCCAGGACTTTGATTTGTTGGTCCTTATCGTCTTCATTCCCAGGCAGCCTCCACGCTGTTCTGGCCTTTGCCTCGTGGAGGGAAAGAAACCAAAGGAAAGAGGTGGGACACATTAGGCTATGATCGCTACAGCCAGGATTGAGGACCAAGGGGATAGAGGATGCAGACAGAAGGCAGAGTTGGAAGGCTTTCTGGAACGGTGACAGATCATTCTCAGAAAATTTGCTGAAAGTCAGGGTGTTTTTTTCAACCGCGAAGCTTAGGTTGGCAGCTCATAAACAAGGGAGTGCCCAAGAGAGAGAAGCAAGTGGGCTGGCTTTATAGATTTCTGTCCTCCTTCCTCATTGGCATCACGACACTGGATGGAATTCGCTTTTACTCTTTCCCACCACAACTGTCAAAGCTGGAGGAGACACGGAGACAAGAAGGGGCAGGGGATGGGGGCTGGAGGGCAGGCTTAACATTCTCAACTCCACATCTCTTCCTCATCCTTAACTGGCCTTGAGTGGGCCGCTCAGAAAGGAAGGCAGACAGCAGACCCCTGGCTTCAGGAAGGAAAAAGAGCCCAGGATTCCCTTAACAAGACCAGCCCCCCTGTATCCCAAACATCATCCCTGGTTCTCTTGGCTCTGGGTGCTCGCTGCCCCCACGCAGGTCAAGGGTGTGTGCCCAGAACCTCACTCACATCCTTCCTCCGGCTTCTTTGGGGGCCACTCACAGCTTTGGGGAGCAGCTTAAGTGGCAGAACTGGTGTCAGAACGCCCTGGGGCACTCTGAGGCTGTGGCTTCTACTCCTGGGAACAGCCTGAGGCTATTTCTACTCCCTTAGTCAGCACAGGGCGGGAAGGGTGAGGGCCTGGGAAAGGCCAGTCGTGTGAGCTTCTGTAGCAATTGCTCCTTGGTAAACACAGTAATAATAGCAGGTCCGGGATTATGGTTGTTACCCCTGATAATTATCAGCTGCAGCGCATCCCCTCCCCTAGGTGGGCCACACCGAGCTCATCACAGCACAGGGGGCCGTGGAGTAAGCTCCAGATTTCCCAGATCACCTCCTCCAGTTGCTAGGCAACTAGGAGTCTGTGCTGGAAGTGGGGTGGAGCGGGGGAATCCCATTTAGGAAAATCTCCAGGTCTCCCAAACCTCTGCAATCTCACTGGATTATTCTCCAAGTGAAAACCTTGGATCACTGATTGCTCACCTGGGGGGTCAGAGGCTGGTCCAAATGCAAGGATTAAGATGGGCTGAGTGAGATTGCCCAGCCAGCCTGGGGGGGTGGGGTGGGGAGAATCACAGGGAGGGGAGGCTGGTCTGGGAGCAACCCTTTTCCTGAAACGCCAGAACTGCTGTTATGGGGCTGAGTTAGCATATGTTATGGCCCTAGCTAGTTGGAGTGAGAAGCAGCCCATGGTTGTCTGCCATGTACTGGCCAGAGAGGGTGCAGGGGTGACCCGGTGCAGAGAAGATGTAGGGGAGGAAGGCAGGTTTGTGTTCATTGGCTTGTTTTCCATGGCCAGCCCCCATGGGAGTATCAGGGAGCAGGCCCTAGTGTCTTGTGCTCTACTCCAATGCTCCACAGACCAGTGTTTGAGACCACGGGGGAGGAGAAAGTTCTTGGAGCTGCCTCAATTTCCTGCTCCAGGTGATGTAATTTGGGGGCAGGTGAACTGAAGGACCTAATGCATTGTCTCAGGCATGACTTGGGAATCTACTCCGGGGCCCCTCAGCAGGGGCAGAGTTGGGAAGGGGGAGGAGGAAACGGCAGGGACCGTTGGTTCTGGACCCTGTTGACCTTGACCGGGCACAAATGACATCTTTCTGTTGAGTTTTGAGGAGTGTGTCTAACAGCTTACCTCAGGCAGAAGACCCTGGCTCCAAAGCAGAAACCAAACAGAGGAATTAAAATTGAAGAAACCTGCCTTGACCATGTACCCAGATGCGCGTGGTGTTTAGGTGCCAGGAGGAGATGGGGAACCGAGGGACCTGGGTTCCTACCTTCGGGGAGCTCACAGTCTAGCCAGGGAGGCGTCACAGGCTCTCCTGAAGCTGGAGGTCATTTCTCATCCTGGGAATGCGCCTCTCACAGCAGCCGGAGGTTGAGGCTTTGTCCTAAGGTGGAGGTCATAAAAACCTGTTTATCTTCCCAGAGCAAGACTTGCCTCAGGGCCTGCATGTCAGAAACCGGCACTCAATTTGCCTGAGTCAGGCTGGAGAGCACCTCCTTGTCTCTGGAATCCTGCTAGGGCAGGGAGGCTGGGGAGGAGGCCAAGCACAAGCCTGGCGTGGGAGCTGAGGAGGTGGACACGAAGAGCTCCCTCCTCAGTGGCTGATCTCCTGGCAACCTTGACCACAGTCCTCTCCCCACTAGCCAGAAGTGCCCTGAAGAGACCATGACAAAAAGAACAAGCTGTCCACACACTCGAGGTGATGGTATTCCAACAAAGCAACATCGATGGTCATGATCACCTTCAGGTTCAATAGATACGGAATTCCCGCCATGTGCCAGCTACAGGGCTGGGGGCTTTCGCCGTCCTGTGTAGTGTATCGTCTCTCCATAATTCTATGATGTAGGTGTCAGCCTCACTGGACAGAGGAGGAAGCAGAACCTTGAAAGCCAGGGAGTCCATGGGGACAACTCACTGGACTCAGCACTGAGCTCTGGGCTGCTTGCAAGCACCACCAGACTCTTGGCGTCCTTCAGCTGTTTCAAAGTCAGTTTATCCAAAACCAAGTTCAGTAGGATTGACTCCTTCTGGGTTCCCAGTCCAGGCCATTCGTCTAGCTGCCCCAAATGTGGAAGTTCTCTTCGATGCCTCCCTTTCGCTCACCCCTACTTTCTCCATCTGCTGGTCTTACCAAATCACACATCGCTTGGATCCATTTCCTCTTTCTGATCCTGGATCACGGTCTTAATGCAGTCTCTAATAATTTATCTGCCTGGTCATCACAGTGGCCTTGCCTGGAGACTTCTCCACCCACTCCCACCCAACCTTCTGCTGGAGGGCGCCTCTCTCTGACCTCCGGGATAAACATAAGCCCGTTATTTTGAATAAAAGGCCCTTTTGGGTATTACTGATTATTGGTAGTAGGTCTCCTCCTCACTCTGCTCGCTTGCTGCTGGCCCCCAGCACAGGGCCTGTGTGTGGTCCCTGGGGCGTCCCGTGCTTCTTGCCCGCCTCTCTCATTCAAGCCCGTCTTCCTTTCTGCATCGCCCTTCGCCTCAGCCACCTCCCTCCACTTCCCCGGCTCCCATTTATGTCTTCCTATCGAACCCAGGCTTCCCCTCTTTTTCTTAGCATTTCCAGACCCCAGGTGGAGGTTGTTGGCCTTGTGTCACCTGTCCCCAGAAAGGAGCCTGTGTGTCCACTGAGCAGAAGTGCTTGGCAACTGCAGTGATCACTGACAAATGGACAGCCTTGGACAATGGTTTTTTAAGTGGGGGAGACCCTGCAACATACCAATTACAAAAAGACTTTTCTAAAGCTGTATGGAGACATCATACAGTTCATTATTCGAGGGGAGAGAGTCAGCATTTGTTGAAGCCGACGGAGGACCGTGCTGAGCCTTTGTCTGTGTTATGTCATTAGCAATGCTGAGACTGGGGCGCAGAGATTCTAGAAGGCACAGCCGTGGTCACTCGGCAGTTGCCTGCCACACTTGAGGTTCACATCCAGGCAAATTCTCCGCTATTTCCCTGGCCTCCTGTGTCCCCTCCTTTTTGGAGGCAGGTTTTCCAGTGTGGGAATTCCCTTTTGGCCATTTTGGGGCCTATCACGACTTTACAAGGGAGGGGACAAGGGATAGGGGACCAGGGATGAGAGGATCAGTGATGCCCAATGTACCTACACAACTCAACCTCCTGATCTTTCTTGTGTATTTTCATCACATGTCACCGTGTGTCTCCTGAAGAACAAGCCTGACGGTCGGATTGTTACAAGGTGGCCCGAAGGCTGACATCACTGTGACTCAGTATGCCAGCATCGGGCAGAGAGGGTCCATAATCAGCATGGTGAGAAGCAGAAAGAGCTGGGCCCGCGGAGGCCTCCTGGGAGCGCTGGCGGAGGACCTGCCCCCTCCCCTGCACCTGTGGCTCTGGGCTCCAGCAGAGTGCTTGCTTCTTTTGTTTTCTTCTGGAGGAGGCCTCTTGGAGGGTCATGTGAGCCCACACATCTCAGATCAAGCTCTGGGAGCCTCTTCCATTTTAGCCCACAGCATTTAGTTCTCTCCTTTCTCCAAGTTCCTCTATTTTCTAGAAGTTTCATGTTTGCTCATGTTGAGCTACTGCAGAAACCCCCTTGAGTGGCCTTAAAAAATCATAGCAACCAGAGCAAACCCAGCATTTCTATTCTTTCTTTACCTCCTAGTTTCCAAATAGTCCTCCTTCCTTGGCCAGACAATTGGCTGCCTTTATGTGATGTCTTTATGTCTTTAAGTTTCAGACTTGATGTGCTTTCTCGCGTGGCTGCCTGGAGCCCTGTGGGGCCATTTCTCTGTTGCAGGGGAAACCGCCCCAGCTGCCCTGCCTGTCAGCCCAAGATCTCCGAGGTCTCCTTAGCATTCATTTATTCGCTTAACAGACGATCATGGAGTACCTCCTCTTGGTCAGGTGCCGTTCCAGGCATGAGGAATGCAGTTGGGTGCATGACCAGATGATCTTGTGAAGCTTATATTGTTGGAAGGGATTGCAGTGGAGACAGACAGACAACTCCCCTCCCCCCAGAACAACAACAATAATAACCCCCCCAAAACAAACAAAAAAACCCCCGCAAACCCCCAAGAAGTAGGTAAGTAATACACTTTCAGGCAGTTATAAGAACTACAATGCCAATAAAATAAGATGGTACATAGAGTGAAAAAGGGAGAGAAGGAACACGTGCATAGGCCCTGGGTGAGGAGAATCTCGAGTGGACAGGAGGCCAGCAAGGCTGGAACGCGGTGGCTGAGGGAAAGGGAGGTGCCAGGTGTGGGGAGAGAGGGAGGCGTGGGCCAGATCACCTTGCTTGACGGCGTCTGTGCTGTCGTAAGGAGGTAGGTTTTATTCTACACGCAGTAGGGGAGAAACATGATCGCTTCTTGAGAAGGACCACTCTGGCTGCTGTGGAAAACAGATTTTAGGCACCAAGAATGGGACCAAGGAAACCCACTGGGAGGCTAATGTAGTGACCCAGGTGAGCAGTGATGGCAGATTCCACTGAGGGCAGTAAAGAGGGAGAGAGAGAGAAATACACTCAAGAACGATCGTGGAGAGGTCACCAGCGGTGGAGTGGAACATGCTCTGATCTGGGACTCAGAAGTCCCGGGGTTGAATCCTCAGCCCACCGCCCACCAGCTGCGGGAGATTGTGTGAATGGCCTCACTCCTCGTCTATAAAATGAGGATGATGGCCCCGCCGGCACATTTCTTTAAAGATTTTATTTATTTATTTGACAGAGACAGAGATAGCGAGAGCAGGAACACAAGCAGCGGGAGCGGGAGAGGGAGAAGCAGGCTTCCCGCCGAGCAGGGAGCCCGATGCGGGGCTCGATCCCAGGACCCCGGGATCATGACCTGAGCCGAAGGCAGACGCTTAACGACTGAGCCACCCAGGTGCCCCTCGCCGGCACATTTCTCAGGTTGGGGAGAGGAAGAAGGTGAATGTGCTCAGCTCGGTGCCTCTGTGACGGAGCCTCCACCCGCGTTCTTATGATGTTGAATGTTGGGTGAGGACACTCGAGAGAGGACACAGTGTTCCAGGGATTTCCTGGAACGCACCTCTTCTCTATTACAAGGGTGAAAAGGCAAGACTCTCATCTAGGTTTCAGGCAAGTCAAAGCTCACTCATTGTTGACAGTGAAGGGCCATTTGTAAGTCATTGCTTTTCAAAGTGGGGAAGTGGGTTTTGGGCAGGGTTAGGAGATACCCAGGGCTGGTGGGGGAGAGTAGTAGCCTGAGGGGCTGACTGATGGTGCTGGGACAAGGCAGATGGGCTTGGACCTGGGGCAAGCCTGTCACTGTCCAGAGGGGCAGCTGGTAAAGGTGTCCTTTGATGGATGAAGGCAGGCAGGCTAAGGAACAGTTTGATGGACTGACAAGTTTCCAGAAAGTCTCAGCAAGGCTGGGTTTTGACCTTTCATGGGTGGAGGAGATCAGTTTCGAGCCCTTTCCATGGAAGTTCTGAAAGCAGAGGTCCCACCCCTGGAAATCACCTATCCCAAGCGGGCTTGTTGTCAAGTCTGGCCTGTGGTGCTGTGGGAGCCAGCTGACCCCGGGGGCAGGGTGCTTGGACTTTTATTACGGCATGAATCAAAAGTTGGCATAACATGAGCAATATCGATGGGCTACGCCCCTTTCTCTTTAGCTTTCTGAAGTCTGGACTCTGGAACCTCAGTTTCTAAAGGAAAGTGGAAGGGAGCTGGTAACCGTTCAGGTACGGCACGCCTGGGACCTCGCCAAGCACCTCACACCAATCACAGCACAGTGAAGTAAACATTATCATCTCCATTTTTTTATACTAGGGAACTGGGGCTCTGAGAGAGAAAAGCATCTTTTTCCAAAGTCTTGTGACTGGTAATGGGCGCCCGAGTCCACCTACTCCAAGCCCCAGCTCCCACGCAAGCGTCTCCTGGACAGGCTAGGTATACATCAGAACCTTCCAGAGGAGGGGTCTTGGGATCTTGATTTTTCATTTTTATTTTTTTTTAAATTTTATTTATTTATTTGACAGACAGAGAGACAGCGAGAGCAGGAACACAAGCAGGGGGAGTGGGAGAGGGAGAAGCAGGCTTCCTGCGGAGCAGGGAGCCCAACGCGGGGCTGGATCCCAAGACCCTGGGATCATGACCTGAGCCGAAGGCAGACACTTAACGACTGAGCCACCCAGGCGCCCCGGGATCTTGATTTTTGTCCCTCAGGCTCCTGCGATGGCCAGGCAGGATTGGAAGCCTCTGCCTTGCACTGTGTGGCTCTCCTAAATGCCATCATGGGACATTAGAAGCGGAAGGAGAGAGTAGGCACCCAGCCTACTTTGGAACATGACCGCAGCAGGACTTAAAGAATCTTACCTAGAACGAAGTTTAATCTGTGTTAAATGGCTTTCTGGCTGTGATGTAAGTCATTGAACTTCTCTAAGCCTCAGTTTCCTGGCCTGTAAAATGCGGATCCAAATACCCTGCAGGACCATTAAAGGGACATGAGAGTAAGTGACCTAGCGTACTGTCCGGCTCAGCTGGCCCTGAATGAATGGTCACCATTAACAGGTTTCACTGCATCATCAAACCTTTTTTGGAGGGGGGAGTTGGGGGACAGTCAGCTTCTCTGTGGCCCACTTAGCCACTGCTGAGGCCCCTCCTTGGCACAGCCTATCCAGTAGAAAGAGCAGACTGCCAGGCACTCTTCCTCTGCGGAAAGCTAGTGTCCCCACAGGGCACTGGGTCCTGGTGCTTGAAGCTCTGGAACGCGGGGACACTCTGCTTTTCAGCCGGTGAGCATGCCCCCCTCCCCGGACTGGCCCAGGGGCATGCTGGGCAGGGGGGCGGCTGGCAGGGAGAGCTGAGGAGGCTGGCCCTGCGCCCTGCTCCTCTGCCATCTGGGTGGCTGGGCCCGGCAGCAGCTTGGACTAGCTCGAAGGCCCAGCAGGGGCCTCTGTGGGGCGGCAGCCTCCCTGAGCCCCTCAGCTAGCACCAGGCCATCTGGTGCCTCTGTCCCCTTTTGTGTGCCAGGGGGGAGGAGGGGCGAAGGGGGAGGGACAGATTTCTCTGGCCAGCTCTTTTCCGAACTGAGAAGGAGAAGCTGGAGGTAGAGGGCACGGAGCCTGGGGATGAGGTGGAGGGCGCTCTGGGCTCGGGACTCCGGAAGAAGGGACGGGAGGGACGGTGGTGGTGGGGTCTGAGGCGTGAAAGGGGGCAGGCTCACGAGGGAAGGAGGAAAGCTCAGGAGGAACAGGTGCCATGTGCAAACTATAAGGGGAAGAGGTGAAAGAGAGAGAGAGACAGAGAGAGACAGAGAGAGAGGGCATGAGCGAGCTGTGTGAAGAGGAAACCGTGGGGGCTGCGGAAGAGGGAATAAAAGTAGACAGAGAAGGATGAAGCCCAGGAGTAGGAAAAGGTGTACAAAATCTCTCCAGGTTGGATGCGTGAAGTCGCTGCCGTGTCTCTGCTCTAGGAAAGAGGAAGTGAGAGCGCGTGGGCTGTGGGCCCTGCCCTGGCCAGGGCCGTAGGTGAGGGGGTGCGGCTGACAGAGCAGCCTGGCTTTCTGGGCAGAGCAGCAGGGGTAGGGGGGTGGGGAGGGTGGGGCGGGAGCAGCCCAGCCCTGCCCAGCAGCTGCCAAGGTTGGGTCGAAGTCAGAACTGCCACCAGGCAGAGACTACTGGAAAGGAATGTGATGCTTGGTCTCTAGGGGTGGGGAGAAAACTGGTGTTGTTCACTTGGGGAGTAAAAGTGTGCACTTCGGAGGCCATTAGGGGGTGGACTTTAAAGGATTTCACATTCGGGAACTTACAGTGGCTTTGAGGGAGCGGGCGCCTGTCAGGTGGTGGAATATCCCTTCTCTTCCATGCAGGCCACCGGGCATGCATAAAGCAGACACAGAAATAACAGTGGTGAGCGTGCTGCTTTGGGCTTCTCTGCTTCTGCATTCGGGGAGCAGGAAGGACACAGAAGGTGGTCTGTTTTCTCTGCTGGGGACAGTACAAACTGGCCTCGGGTTGGAAGCCTCCTTCCCCCCGGCATTTCTCCCGTCAGACTCCATTCGTGGACCCCTCTCCGAATTAAGCTCGCTTCCCCTCCTGGGGTTCGTCTAGGGTTATCCCTCCCTGGCCCCTGGCCCTGAGATGTGTATTCACCCTCTAGCTCTCCCAGAAATCTGCCCTGTCATCTGCATAAGGCCTTACCGGCGTCTGTCTTCTGGTCCCATCTGGAAAGAAGGACTAAGTCACCGTTACCTTCTTGAAGCACGAAATCCACACAGAACTAATTCATGACTGAGGCACGGAGAACACATACCGCGAATATGATTGATTTTAGTGCAAATTGGTCCATTTAGCACCAACCAACATGGGATTTCCCCCCGTTTTTTTTGTTTTTTTGTTTTAAAGATTTTATTTATTTATTTGACAGAGATAGAGAGAGAGAGAGCACAAGCAGGGGGAGCGGCAGGCAGAGGGAGAGGGAGAAGCAGGCTTCCCGCCGAGCAGGGAGCCTGATGTGGGGCTCCGTCCCAGGACCCTGGGACCTGAGACACTTAACTGACTGAGCCACCCAGATCCCCCCCCACCGCCCGACCCCCCGTTAAAATCACCTGAAGATCATAGGTTGGTTGGAGGCTCTGGGAAGCCCTTTGCAACTCTGGTGGCAGGGGGTACCCCAAAGTGGAGGTGTACGCCATGGCCCTGCCCTGCTGGGCCCTGAGGAGCCGAGTGGGTGATGGGGCAGTGCTCACTGCCAAAGAGGCCCCTGCGTTTTGAAGAAGGTCAGGCTGGAGCTCAGAAGCCCCCCTGCAAGGAGCCACGAGATGTAGCTGATGGGCAGCTAGAGGCAAGCAGGGCCTGACTGGAAAGGTCCGTTCCTGTGTGTCTGCCGGCGGGCTCACAGCGGGCTCAGCTGAGCCACCTGCACAAGGGACAGAGGGGACTTTGTATCAGTGGTGATTTATTGAGCACTTAGGAAGTGCTGCCCAGTTAGTCCTCACAGCAAGCAGGAAGGTGAGGAAATCATGGCCCAGAGAGGCTAAGGGACTCTCCTACCACCCTTCGGCTAGTAAAGGGCAATGCTGCTGCTCAAACCTTGGCCAGGCCCCATGGGAATGCTCTGGAAGGCGGCATCAGGAATGGCTTCATGGACGGCCTTAGAAATGGCCTTGACAAATGAGCAGGACGTCGACATCTGGAAGGGTGCTGCCTCTTCTGAATGGAGGAAATAGCAGGCACAGCCACCCAGGCCCACGCGGGGAGCCGGGCAGACCGCTGAACACCGGCAGGCGTTTGGAAGGAGACAGCCTGCGAGTCAGGGTCGCCATTTTGTGGCATCTTAAAGCCACTGTGGAGGTTTGCCTTCTTCCCTCGGTGGTGAGGTCTGATGAAAGTTTGGACACGGGGAATCACGTGGTCAGGGCTGTCGTGGCAGGGGTCGGAGGGGGAACTGAGGCCAAGATGGAAGGCCACGGGTGTGAGCAGTGGGGAGGGCAAGGATGGAGAGGAGTGCGAGCGGCCAGGAGGAATGAAACACACACTGTGGAGCTGGCTGGGAGTTTATAGAAATATCTATAGAAAGTTTATAGACTGCGTGGTTGTTTATAGAAATGGGGAAGTCACAGAGAGGAGGTGCTTTCGGGTGTGGGGGAGGGACAAAGGAGATTAGAATTTGAACCTGGTGAGGTCAGTTGTTAGCTGGACTTCCAGGTGGCCATAGGGAACAGGACGGGCTCCCTGATAATCAACCCTAAAACCTCATCTTGAATGTTCAGCTGCTTCATTCTCCCCCGAGGTGCTGAGTTACCGATTGGGATTCTTGGACTTACATTTTGTGTCTCCCAGTGGCATCAGAACCTTGGATATACTGGGAGCTGAGGCGCCCAGTTACCAGCTGGTGCTAAGGGACAAAGACAACAACTATACAGTCCCGGCCCCAGATATGGGGTCCTCAGACCTTCAGGGAAGTTACAGATGAAGAATTTCCCTAGAGGGCTCTTCCTGCAAGACCTACTCCTCTGGTTCTCTCAGGGAAGACGCCGTTCACCCTTCCACAGGGGCACGGAGACCAGCAGCGGGGCCGGGTGGCATTTTGGCTCAAGGGTCATGACAATGGCCCTGCCTGACCAGGAGGAAAGAGACAGCTTCCTTCTCCTGGCTTTACTTCTGCACGAGAGGGGAAAGAGACAGTAACCCAGGCTGTTGACTACTCCTGGTCCCTCATCTTGCCAATTCTTGACGTCTTCTTGAACAGCTGAAAAACCTGAACCTGGATCTTGGCTTTGGGTGAATCCCCTTTCTTAGTGAGGAGGTAGAGCTCTAGGAAGAGGCAACTTATAAATAAGATCCACTCATTCCCTTTTTTCTTTTCTTTCTTTCTTTCTAATACATATATTTTTAAAGATTTTATTTATTTATTCCACAGAAAGAGACACAGCACAAGAGGGAACACAAGCAGGGGGAGTGCGAGAGGGAGAAGCAGGCTTCCCACTGAGCAGGGAGCCTGATGCAGGGCTCGATCCCAGGACCCTGGGATCATGACCTGAGCCAAAGGCAGACACTTAACTACTGAGCCACCCAGGCGCTCCTCCCTTTTTTCATCCAATAAGTATGCATCTAGTGTCTACTGTGGGTCAGATAAAGGATAGATAAGCTGAAGTCTTGCCCCTGAGGAACTGAGAGTTGGGGGCACAGATGTACACATGGGCAAGGACAGCACAGAGCCGGGGGGAGTCGGATGTCCTCACAGAGGAAGCAGGCTTCAGCTCAGGCGGGGGTTACGTAGGGAACTGTCCAGTGAAGGGGGAGCGGAAACTGTTCGCAGAAATGAAAACAACAGGAGCATCCCCAGAAATTCTGATTTCATGGGTCTGGAGAGTGGCTCAGGCACTGGTATTTTAAAAGCTCCCTAGATGATTCTGACTTGCAGTCAGGGCCCCACTGGCCCACCCCTGGTTTGTATGCAGATTTCTGCTAATTGCATGCAGGTCTTATTCAAGGAAGCATGGAGTCACAGCTGCTAAGCGTGGTGGGAAGACGGAGAAGAGCCGGTCTGTATCAATTCAGGCCGCTCTCCCTGCGGGGTCTGAGCCAGGGGCTTCTCTGCATCTCCCCTCTTGTCCCTTCCCGCTGCCACCCCCTTGCTCTGGCTCCTGCTCTCGGCTGACTTCTGCAGGGGTCTTCCAACCAGTCCCCCGCCCCCAGGATCCGGCCCCAGCGGGGGCACATGGGGCTCCTGTTGTTCGTGGCCTGGCCAGGGTGCTCCCACCTGCAGGGACTCCGTGTGCCCCGGGCCCTCTGGCTTCACACCTTTTGTGCTCACTTCACAACTTCTCCCAGCAAGGGAAACCCTGCCTTTGTGGCTCCCTTCCCACCTCCCGTTCCCTTCCTGGAATGTCCTTCATCTTCTATGAAGGTGTCCCACCCAGGAGGCCCCCACCCGCTCTTCTGGAGTTAAGGGTCCTGCCCGTGCTCTCAGCTTGCCCCGTGTTCCTGGCCTGCTCCGTGTGTGCAAACCCGCGGGAATGACCAACCTCTTCTCCCCCTCAGATGGACGCGTCTGCAGCCGCCACCAGCTTTGCTTTTGTAAGGGAGGAAAATTACTCTTTTTCCCTCTGCACACCTTAGGTGTCTTGACTGGGCCCCCTGCAAACTAGATCGACAAGGGACAGATTAACAAAAGAAAATGCAGAAGGTTACTACACATTGCACTTACACACGGGAGCACTCAGTGATGAGTAACTCAAAGGGGTGCACGGAGCTTGGACTTCTAGAACATCTTCAAAAAAGGACACTACACTTGGAGAAAAGTGACAAGACCAAGGAAAAGAGTTGTTGGCTTCCAAGGCTGGCGAGCTGTGGGAAAGCAAATATCGGGGGGAAATAATGGAAGATAAGGGCTGGGTGGCAACGTTCGTGTAGCTTCTTCTGTGCCTGAGAAGGGTCTGGAGTTGTCTCTGGTGAGTAACTTCCGATCTTCCTGGTAGACGGGGGAGCGGGGATCTCTTTCCAAATTTATGCCCTGATTTTGGGCGAAGAGCAGGAGGGCAGAGGGCGGTTCTTGCATCTTCTCGGCTGCCTTCGGCTCCAAGTCTTACATCAAAGCAGACTCTTCTGGGGTGGCGTATTCTGCTCCCCTTCACTCGCCAGGCCTGACAGCCGCCAGCCCACAGCAAGTGCACAGGAAAGGCAAGGATGACCGTGCTGCGATGAGCAGAGTCAGGGTGAAGTTGATAGCAATGGCCTGACTGCAGAGGGACGTGCAGTCTGGGCTGCTCTCCTGGTTTTAAATGAGGAAATTGTGCTTCCCCAGAAGATGAAAGCCTTGTCAGAGGTCACTCTACAAGTGTCCGAGTTGTCATTTAAGGCAGCGCTGGCTCAAGCGTGTTCATGGCTTTGTGTTGACAGCGCTGGCCCTTGGTGGGGGGAAGAATCGAGGGAAGCTGCCGTGTTACCCCTCCCTTTCCTCTGCCTTCCACAGCCGCTGCCCCGTATACGCCCCGCTCTTCTCTCCCAGTTGCCTGATTTTATTGCAGGTGATTTATTCTGGGCTTTCACCATCGGCCCCTCTGAGGGCCTACTCACAAGTTCAGAGACTCTCAGGGAGGCCCATGGCTCATTCGCCACCCCCGCCCGGAACGCAGCTTCTCCAGAGCTTTGGTCTCCGGGCCTGGGAGCCTGGGAGTGAGCGTGCCTTGCAGGAGGGGGCAGCGAGGGCCAGGGGATGGCAGGATGGCCAGTGCTGTGTCCCTGGACCTCTGCATTTGTGTGTCAGCAGTCCGGCCCGAGGCCGAGAGGGAGGGAGACAAGCCCGGGCATGTCTGGTGGGGCAGGCTGGCCTCAAGATCGCAGAGATCCTTGGGAGTCGCTACTGGATTCTGAAGCGTGCTACACTGGAGCTGGGCTTCGTCGGGGGAAGGCAGGAGAGCTGTGCTCTGGGGGAGTAGGGCGGGTATTGAGGATGATGATGGGAAGATGTGGGTAGTAGTGGTGGGTATCATTGAGTGAACGGCTCCTATTTGCTGGGCGCTGTGCTCTGGGCCTTTGTCGGCATTAGATCATTTTATCCTTAGTACAACATCTTGAGGGGAGACTTATCCCTACTTTCATATTTTACATTTTGCAGTTTACAGATGAGGAAATGAGGCTCATATGTCTGGTCATCAGTGGAGCATCACATGGCCGAGCTCCTGACCACTGCCCTTTCTGGAGACTTCACGAGTCCTCCTGGAGACACCTGGAGATACAGGGTGGGGTGTTTCAGCGGGGCCTGGAGCAGTTGTGGCTCAGAACTAGCCAGCGATGGGTTCCTATTGTTCTTGTGTCTCAGATGGGCAGGTCTGGGAAAAATCGTGGGTTACATTCATAGGTCTTTAAAAACAAAAAAGTTTTCATGCTTGACTCTAAAATAACATACTTTCTTTTTTTTTTTTTTTAAGATTTTATTTATTTGACAGAGAGAGATACAGCGAGAGAGGGAACACAAGCAGGGGGAGTGGGAGAAGGAGAAGCAGACTCCCCTGCTGAACAGGGAGCCAGATGCGGGGCTCGATCCCAGGACCCTGGGATCATGACCTGAGCCGAAGGCAGACGCTTAACAACTGAGCCACCCAGGCGCCCTAAAAAAAAGTGCTTCCTGCTATGACTCCTCTGGGCCCTTCTACTATGAATTGGCACAAACCCTAACAGCTTAAACCCTTCTGGGCAACACTACAGAAGAAAATAAATCCTGGAGTGTCATAATTGGCCACAAGCTGAACATGAGTAAGCAGCAGAGATACTGATTTGTAGGAAAAAACGGATTTGTGGCAAATGAAGTGTGATAAGGGAATTAGCCCCCCTCCCTCAGTGGGGCAAGGCAGAGGAACTTCCCTACACGTGGTGCTCCGACGGGTTATTTCTAGGTCACTTGTTGAGAACCTGGAACTCCTTCCTTCACAGAATCATTGTTGCTAATACAGGCAAAGTGCTGAAGCTAGCCTAGAAATGTGCACCTATCGCTCCGATCCTCAGAGCTACAATGAAACAATAGGAGAGAGCAATTTAGCTGCCTCGTGCATCATTCCCGGTTTCCCTTCCCGGGAAATGCCGCCTGGGATACTTGAGGAGGGGAGGGATGATGTCATGCAAGAGACACAGCTTCTTTCAATTTTCAGATTGTTAGTATTTGGCACACCTCTGCCTCTTCCTACCCCCTCCCCTACCTTCTTTCTAGAAGGCTTTCAGCTCTTCCCCACATCATCTGCATGTGTGTGCACATGTGCGTATGAGCGTGTGTGTACACCCCCCCCCACACACACACACGGCAGGACAGGACACTTCTCCCAGTCCCCCCTCCTCACCTGTCGGTCTCCCTGACTCCCAGTGTGACATGCTCCTTCATGTACTTTCCTAAGGTCTGACAATGACAGTATGACAAAAGTCAGTCCTAGCTCTGAAATATATCTCCCTCTAAATTGTACCTCCATCCTTCTGCTGCCTTCCATCTTCATTACCAACACCTTGGTCGTCATTTCTGGTGAAGGCAAGGGCAATAGCCAGAACGGCTCTTTCCTTCCCACTCCCTCCCCTGCTCCAATCCTCAGTTCTATTTTCCACACAGTGGCCAGAGCGACTCTTGACCATTTTTATCAGTTCATGTCACCTCCCTGCGGGTAGAGTGAAATCCACTCTTACCCTGACCCTGCCAGTCCTGGGCGGTCTCCCCGCCTCCCAGCTCCCCCCTGGCACTGGGCTTTTGCTCTTGCCTACCCCTCCATCTGGACCACCTTTCCTCCCTGCTGCCTTTCCTCACCTGGCCGATGTCAATTTAAATATTAGCTTCCTCCTCCGAGAAGTCTTTTTGGATCTCCCTTTCTAAAAGAGCTCCTTCTGTGCTCTCTTACAAGATCCTATTTATTTCCTTCAAAGAATGCAATCACAACCTACAGTGCTCGTGTTTGTTTACTATGCCCTTGTGTATTGTGTGTCTTCTCCCCCGGAATGGGATTTTTTTTTTTTTTGTGGGCCCCACATGCAGCGCGGAGCCCAGCGTGGGGCTTGAACTCATGACCCTGAGATCAAGACGTGGGCTGGGATCAAGAGTTGGATGTTTAACCGACTGAGCCACCCAGGCGCCCCCAGAATGGAGTTTCGAAAGCCTGGCTTTGTCCGGCCCGTTGATTGCTGTAGTGGCAGCGCCCAGAACAGTGCCTGACGTGAAAGTGTTCATCAGTGTCTGCAGGATGAACGGAGGAGTCTAAAATGCATCAGAGAGAGCAAATGAAAAAATGTTTCTGTGCTAGGGAAATTTTAGAGAGTGTGAAGAGACTTTGGAAGATGGGTGCTGCATAAGCCCCCAGAATCCTGCCGATTGAGGACTGGCTCGGAGGTGAGGTCAAGGCACAGTTGTCTGAGGCTTAGTAGTTGGAGGGCATCCGATGGGTTGGGTGAGAAAGAGGCTTAGAAGCACAGAGCCTGGAGTAAGTGCCTGACAGGAGTGGTGTAGGAGCTGATGTTTCCAGGAGGGTGATGGGGGCGGGGGGGTGTCACCATTGGTTTAGACGTTATCGCATGTATGCTTATAATACATCAGGCTGTGTCGTTTAAACGTGAACCACAAGCCCCGCTTTCCAATCCATATTCAGCGGATTGAGAGTAGTATGGCTGGGGTGAAAACAATCACAGTTTAATTGGTTTTAAATATGCTAATGCCTGTGTTGAAAGCACAGTGATGTGAGCAGATGGGAGCACACCTTTGGAGGGGGTGAGCTTTATGTCACAAGGTGGGATGACTAATGAGTGAAACAGACCCTTAAAAGATAACTAGGGGTTGTAGTTATGAAGAGTCAAGTAGAGATCTAGAAGAAACAGAATTCAGGGTGCAGGAAGGATTTGGTGGTAAGGACAGAAGACTGTAATGAGAATGGGACGCAAAAGAGGTTAAGTTCTTTTGGATGTTTGTCTTGGGCTGTGAGAAAGAAACAAAATATTACTACTGATATGATAATAATGGATTTTCATTCTCAGGAATCAAAATGTTCCTACTCACTGGATCAATGGATTTGTGGTTTCAGAGGAGCACCATATATCCCAGAACAAAGAAGTCTTGCTTTAGGGCGCCTGGGTGGCTCAGCTGCTTAAGTGACTGCCTTCGGCTCGGGTCATGATCCTGGAGTCCTGTGATCAAGTCCCTCATCGGGCTCCCAGCTCAGCGGGGAGCCTACTTCTCCCTCTGACTCTCTCCCCTCTCATGCTGTTTCTCTCTCTCTCTCTCAAATAAATAAATAAATAAAATCTTTAAAAAAAAAAAAAAGAAGTCTTGCTCAGCTTCACATTTTAAACTAGATTTTAAAAAATCCATAGCAAGCTAATAATCAATAATCTTGAGAGCCTGGTTCTTGAGAGGGAGGAGGCTTTCTACTTTTCAAGAAGATTCCTTTTCTGTAGGTAGAGCAAAGCTTGGGGATCTGAGCAGACAGCGATGTGTTACGCCATCATTCTGAGAAAGAATAAAGGGTTGGACACAAAGGAAGTACCTGCCTTGTAGAAACTCACCTGGGAGAAGCCTGGAGCAAGACTCAGAAGGGATGAGAAGGGTGGCGAGCCTCCGTGTGCCCCTGCCCCCCAGCCAGATAGGAGTGGGGGGCAAGGTGGCAGAAACAGCCCAGATGGGGTGACATGCAGTAGGAAGTAGATTTGGATCACTGGGAAGAAGATCCCTTGTATGGGGTGCCCATGCACAGTGGGAATGCTGGCAAACTGTGTTTCAGCAGAGGGGGGGCCTGACATCATGGCCCCTGCTTCGTCTCCAGAACTTCCCAGTGATGCCTGGGGGTGCATAAGGTGGCAGAGAATTAAGAGCCAGCATGCCTGTTGAGGGCTGACTGGGTCAGGGAGGCCGCTTGGCAGAGTCTTGGAGTAGACACCCAGCACTGGCACCAGAGGGAAGGTGTGGCTGAGCCCCGGTGGGTCAGTGGTGCCGGGGCACACGGAGGAGGGGGCCCACAAGGCAGGCGGGATGGCCAGAATGCCCAGGAGTACTTAGCAGGCACTGCCTACTCGAAGAGAACAGGTCATGAACGTCTCAGGCCCCGCTAGACAAGGGGCGGGAGAGCATGTGGCTTAGGGTCAGCACATGGGAAAGGCACTTAAGAGGTTTCATTCCTGACAAGATCAGAATGAGTGCCCAGCATATTAAGACCCATGAAATAAAATGAAGGGGCCATAGTCTGGTCCCATGCTTCTCTGGGCCGGTCAGCTCACTTTTGGAGCCCTCTAGTCATGCTGGGGTCTCACTATGAGACTGGACTGACAAACCAGACTCCATTCAGAGAGTGGTGAGAAACTGCCACATGAGAGTAAGGAGGAAGGAATCTAGAATGTGAATGTGTTGTCTGGAGAAGGACAACTCAGGAGCGACACACTGCTCAGGTTCTCTATGTCCCTGAGGGCTGACTCCAGATGGGGACATTACAGGCAGAGAGAGAGATTTCAGTGCCAAACGCCTAAGAATTCTGAGCTGGTATGGGCTGAACCAGGACACAAGGCACTTCCTGGAGTTGGTGTCTCCAAATGGAAGCCAGGACATTATGTAGGAAATCCAGACATCTGCCTGGACAACCTTTAAAATGTCTTCCAACCTTAAGATTTTGTGAGTTGCTGAATGAAACTCTCATTTTATAATTTATAGATTCAGAGGCGGCTCTTACTTTGAGTCAGAGCATCTGAGTAGTAAGGCCCCAGCTTCTTGGAGTCACATCGCCCTGGCTTCTGGGACTGGCTTTGTCACTCACTAGCTGAACGACCCTGGAGAATTTCCTCCCCTTTCTGAATCTCCGTTTTCTCGTCTATGAAATGGCAATACTTACCTGGCAGGGTTTTGTTGGTATTAAGTGAAAGAATATGATAAAAGACCAAAACAGCAGTTGTGTGTGTGTGTGTGTGTGTGTGTGTGGCATGAGAGAGAGAGAAGGGGGCCAAGAGGGAGCGGGAGGTGAGTACAGGACCTTCGCAGCGCTATAAAAATCTCATTTCTGCCTACCGGTTAATTTTTGTCTTAAGACTCACTTACAGAGCATCAGGGTTAATGAAAAGACGAAACAGACTCTGATATGATGCGGACAGATTCTGGCTTGAATCCTCTTAGAAGGGAAGGGAAGGGAGGGGTCTGACGTGGGGAGGAAGGGAGGCCCCAAAACTATGCTCGGGAAGGGGCAAGAGAAAGTCGTCCCCTGAGGGCTACAAGCAGATGGCTCTGGTCCTCTTCCTGGTCCTCCCCTCTGGCCATGGGATGAGTGTGGCTGTGTAGGACTCTCGTGGAAAGGAGTGGGCCCGGACAAGCCCCTCGCTTCCCCACGACTGTCTGAGGGACGGCACTGTATCTGGAGCAACCCTCAGAGGTGAGGTGGGCAAGGTTTTCTTTCAGCCTTCCCCACCTTGGCTCCAACACTTACTCCACCAGCCCCAACTCCCCCTTACCTTCTCCCTCCTAATTCCTCCTTCAGAACTTAGTTCCTTAGAAACAGCTCAGTTTGTTCGCAGGGAGGTATAAGGGACTGACGAAGCTGAAAGAGCGACCTCTCCCAGGGGCACTGACCCTCCAAGCCAGGAGCGACTCTCCACAGGGGGCCTCTCTCCTCAGCGGACCCCCTGGGCCCCCCCGACAGGCTGGGTCCTGACCGCCTTGAGCACTGGTGGATGGTGGTGAAAAACCAGGCCCAAAGCCTTGCCTGGGGGTGGGGGAGTGGCCCGGCCTGCTGGAGGAAGTGAGTGGGTCCTGCCTGGGGCCTTAGGCTGACTCAGTGATTGCTGGAAGGTGTGATGTCACGGTGACGTAGCAGTTCCCCACCCCAGCCAAAGTGAGTGGGAGAGTGAGCGACGAGTGTCTCTCATTGGCACAGAGCCTTGAGGCCTCTAGTTACCAAGTCCCCCGGATCTTGCAGGCCACTTAATGCTGCCTGCATTAACCAATTTCTTTGCCAAATTCCCACAGCTCAGATCATCTGTCCCTACAGTGATCCCATATTCTGGGCAGTCTTGGTTGATTTTAATAATTTTGTCCCTTTATTTTGCCTTGTAAATAAATTCACAGGGGCACCTGGGCGGCTCAAGTCGGTTGGGCATCCAACTCTTGGTTTTGGCTCAGGTTGTGATCTGGGGGGGGGGGGAAGGGGGTCCTGGGATTGAGCCCTATATCCAGCTCCAAGATCAGTGGGGAGTCTGCTTGAGATTCTTTCTCCCTCTCCCTCTGCCCCTCCCCCTGCTCAGGCTTTCTCTCTCTCAAATAAATAAATAAATCTAAAAAATAAATAAATAAATTCACAAATCATAAAAATTCATCCCAGGTCTGACCATGTGTCCTGAGGTTTGGGGAACATAGAGCCTCTGGCTGTGCTTGATTGGAAACGGAGCACGGGATGATGTGTATCCCTGTGACTTTATCCAGTTTCACATCCGCGTGTCTTCAACAGTATTAATAGCTCCTAATTGTCGGGAGCTGTGTCCCTTTATTTCTTCTGTCCTCTCCAGGACTCCCAAATGGGGCTGAGGATGTGAGCAGCTGAAACCCTTGCGGGGGAGCTAGCTCCCCATCTTGTCCTGTCAGGCATTCTCTCCCATCACGTCATGGAGGAAGGGGCATCTGCAACAAGGGCCGGATGGCTGGGTAAGAAGAAGCCTTCTGCTCCTGGAGGATGGGTGCTATATTCAAGGGTAACAGTAGTCAGTCCCAGTGTGGGTTTGGGGAAAACCCGACTGAATTTCTTGGGACTAGGAGTGCTTGAAAAAACCCACTCCCTGCTCCCCTGTTCCCCAAAACCGGACTCCCTGGGAGGCTGAGTGTCAGACCCACGTGGCCTAACCCAGGTCTTCTGTCACCTGGAGTCTGAATTCAAGCCCCTCCTCCGAGATCCTTCCCAGCCCCGTTCCAGCGGTTTCCAGGGGCGCCCGGGCTGGTCTCACGCTGCCCGATGCTGCCCCCTGCAGGCGGTTCTGGGGCACAGCGCTCAGTCCCGGGGGCTTGCAGGCTCCGGGCCCCTGCCTCCCAAAGGGTGGCTTTTCATCACCTGAAGTTGTCAGAGCAGCTAATAACCCATGAACATAGAGAGAATGAGGCATCTCCAAGTGAACTGGGTGTTGAAAGACACTGTGATAAATGGTGGAGGTAGTGAGGGTGACTGATGAAGATGCACCTCTGAAATGAGATGGTGGGGGTGGGGGTGAGGTGGCACAAGAAGGAACCAGTGTTTACTGCTACCTTGTCATTTACAGCAAGGCTCACAACAATCGGAGAGGCAGGTGTTCTGAGCCCCTGCTTAATGAATGATGGAATCGAATCTTAGGTTAACTAACATGACCCAGGTTATACAACCAGTAAATGGTGGGGCCTGGACCCGAACTCAGTGACCCCAGAGCTCTGTGACATCTGGTGTCCCATCACCTTATGCTAAGAGAGCAGAATCCTGCCCAGGAGGAAAATCCCTTTTTCTTTGGTATGAATGGGGTTCTTTGGGATGAATATGAGATTTTAACAGCATTCTCTTCACTAAGAGTTTTAGCTATAGCCTCTATGATGTGATTTTAGGGATGCTGGGAAGATCTCCATGCCTGAAAACAGGTCCCCAACTTGTCCATCATGTAGCTCAGAATTTCACTGTTGGAGAGTCATTCCCTTGATTAACATTGGCTACATGGTACTCTCTTGTTAACTGAACATGAGTCCTGGGGCGGGGTGGGGGGAGTCCATGTTAAACCCTTACATCTTCCCTCAGTGAGGATTAGCTTGTCACATTGCTTTGTCCCTGTGATAGAGAATTAAGGGTGTGGGGAAAGTGGAGGACAAGGCTCCCCAACTACATGCTTCATCTCCTCCCCCGAGCCTGCTTTTTTCTTTGGTGTCACATGGGCCCAGAAATCTTCAAGGTGTCCATCCCTCCTCCATCTAATTGGTCAAGAAGTCGTACCTGGCCTACCTCATAAGTGGTGCTTGCCTCTTTCCTGTGCACACTCCCAGTCTCTGGTCAGCTTGTCCCTCGCTTGTTCCTGGCTCTGGGCCTTTAATCAACCCCTGGGGCAACAACAGTGGAAGAGAACTTTGTAGAATGTAAATTGGATAATGCTGTATTTCCTCTTAAGATCTTCCTCATTGCTCAAGGAGTGCAAACTCCTTAGTATTTTATACGTGCCCCTCAGGACCTCATGGCTACCCCTCTCTCTAGCCCCAATTCTGCTTTGTCTCTGTCCATTCCTCCATCACCCCCTCCTCCATCCCATTTCCGCCGCCTTCTCTGACATTTTCCCTTTGTTCCCTCAAATGTTCATTCACATCTTCGTGCCTTTGCCAGTGCTTTGTTTTTGTCAGGAAAGCCTCATTCCCTTCGGGTGGTCAGCTGACCACTCCTTGGTGAAGCCGTCCCTGATTCCCACCCCCAGGCCCCAGGAGGAGGGGTTTTGATGTCTCGGTCTCCCTCACTAAGCTGGATACAAAAATGAAGGAGTGAATGAGTAAATGAAGCCAGCTGATGAGCGGGCTATCCATTTCAAAGGACGTGCTACCGTTGTGGACATGAATACAAACCCCACGGTTGCTGCACGCATGAGGACTGCTGCGAGGCACCAGATGTGCGTGTGCGTGCCTCGGTGGGCTACACTGGCTCTGTTATGATAAGTAATTTGATGGGCCTTGAACTTCCTCACACAAGCAGAATAGTTTCAGAACATTGCCATGGAGACGGATGAGGCCTCAAGCAGCAGGGTACCACTTAGGCAGTGACAGATTTTACAGAAAATGGGCTTAGTTACACCTTTCTTGTCAAAAAAAAAAAAAAAAAAAAGAATCCCCCAGCTAATGGGAAGAGTGCTTCCAGGCAGAATGAAACCTTGCACCCCCAGTGAACAAAAAGCCCCTGAAGTTCAGAAAACGGGGACATTAGCAGGGCAGGAAGAAGGTAAATGCTTAGCCATAGCCCGAAAGACAAAAAGAGAACGAGGATGCCGAAGCCCTGGCACGATGTTGGAGCTCCAGATGTTGTCAGAAAATAAACAGAGGAAGATGTTTCCAGTATATAATTATGTTCAGGAAAACGAGGAGGGAATCCTGTTGTGTGGAGTGATGAGATACCACACAGAATAGTCAGGCCTGGCGGAAACGTGTCCTGGGGGCTTTGGCAATGTATTCATCATTTATGACATAACTAGAACTACCATCTTCCAATTCTCCTTCATCTGCAGAGAATGACCTTCCCTGCCTGGTAGAAATGTGTTCTTTCTGGGACCAGCTCAAATGGCACGACTCCGTGGGTGAAGCCTTCCCCGAGTCTCCAGGCGGGGCTGATCATTTTCTCTGTGTGGCTCCTCTTGTCTCTTCATTGCATCGTTGGTGGCATTTATTCTCACGTCAGCATCAGCTAGACTGTGGCCCACATGAGGACAGTGCCCTTGTCTAGCCACCTTGAACCCGCTGACACCCAGGGTGGTGTCTGGCATGGAGCGTGTAAGGAGATGAACTGTCTTCACCGATCCCTACACGGAAGTCCTAACCCAGGACCTCAGAGTGGGACCGTAATTGCAGATAGGCCTTCGGAGAGGTGATTAAGGTAAAATGGGTCATTAGGATGGGCCCTAATCCAAGCTGCCTCCTCCTATATAAGAGGAGGAGATCTGGGCACAGGGGGCATCAGGGGCCTGGGTGTGGAGGGAAGACCACGTGAGGACGCAGCGAGAGGGAGGGCCGAGAAGAGAGGCCTCGGAAGTGACCAGCCCGCCTGACACCTTGCTCTGGGACTTCTAGCTTCCAGGACCATGAGAACATGCGTTTCTGCGGTTTAAACTGGCCGGTCTGTGGTATTTGGTGACGGCAGCCCTGGCAACCTGATACAGAGAACTTCCTCAAAAAATGTTTGTCTTTTTTTTTTGTCAAATGAAGACAGAAACACTGATTATGAGAAAAGGCAAAAGTAGCAGCTTTTGGTTGAAGATGTTAGGAATAGAACCTCCAGGAAGCCAGGACGGCTCACTGCTACAGAAAAAGCCGTGTGTCTGAATTGGGAAGCTTAGCTATATATTTACATATGTATCTATATATCTATAACTTTTCATAATTTATTTTGAAATAATTTTAGACTTTCAGAAAAGTTGCAAGAACAGTATAATCAATTCCCATATCCTACACCCAAATTTCCCAACCCTTAACATTTCAGTGCGTTTGCCCGGTTAACCGCCCTCTCTCCTTCTCTCTCTCTCTATGCACTTGCATGTGTGTATATGTATGTACTATGTGTGTACATTTATGTGTACAACCACTTGAGAGCAGGCTACAGATATGAAGCCCTATCACTTCTAAATACTCCAGTCCATATTCCCCGTAAACAAGGGTATTCTCTCCCAAACAACGGTATTCTACCTACTCACCATTTAGCCGTACAAATCAGGGAATAAACTTTGATACATCAACACTGTCTAATCCAGAGACTCCCCATTCAACATTTCCCAGCTGTCTCCCCAGTATCTCTTCCATGATCATATCTAGAAACACCTGGGGCCTTGCTCTCATGTCTCGTTAGTCTTCTCCCATCTGGGACAGTTCCTTAGTCTTTCCTTGTCTTTCATGTCCTCAACTCTTTTAAAGAGCATAGGACTTTCACTCTGTGTCTTCTCATGACCAGGCGTGGGTCATGCTTTTTTGATAAGAATACCACAGAAATGGTGGTGGGATGGGGGAAACATGTGATGTCAGGCCATCCCACCACTGGTGATAGTTCTCTCTCTCTCTCTTTTTTTGTTTGTTTGTTTTTGTTTTGTACCTTTCAACCACCTTCACTCATTTGGTGATATTCATCCTGATTGTTATGTTGGTGTCTGTCAGGTTTCTCCCGTGTGGACTCACCATTTCCCCCATCTACATTTTGTGGGGAGATATTCCTGCTCTTTATCAAACTTCCATCCCCCAGTCTTAGCCTTCATCCATATCCCTGCTGGAATCAACCATCACTCTGACAGTTGCCAAATGATTGTTTTCTATTTTCATCATTCCTTCTTTTATTTATTTATTTTTTTAAAGATTCCATTTATTTGACAGAGAGAGACACAGCGAGAGAGGGAACACAAGCAGGGGGAGCGGGAGAGGAAGAAGCAGGCTTCCCACGGAGCAGGGAGCCCGATGTGGGGCTCGATCCCAGGACCCTGGGATCATGACCCGAGCCGAAGGCAGACGCTTAACGACTGAGCCACCCAGGTGCCCCCATTCCTTCTTTTATTAATTGGGAGGTTACCTTAAGAAGGAGCGTTCCCATTTTCTGTGTTTGTTTATATATTTATTTCAGTAGGAGCTCTCATTTTATTCAGTAGGTTGTATTCCATTGCCATCCTTGTTTATTTTGCTATTCAGATTGTCCCAGACACAGCCTGTGGTCCTTTCAGGATGCTCCTGCATCCTTCTGGCATGTCCCCATCATTTTCAACACTTCTTTACTTTCTGATACAACAATATGTCCCAGGTTCATCTTGTGTTTTTCCTGCTCCAGCCTGGAATTAGCCCTTTCTCCAGGGAAACCTGCTTCCTTTCAGTGGAGGATGGTATTTAGAAATCAAGATCTGGGTACTTAGTGTATTTATTGTTATTGGGGTGTCATTGCTTCTAGACCCTTTTGGTGGAGAGGGCTAGGATATACATATATGTATAGGTACACATGTGTGTGTGTACATATACTGAACTCAGTAACTATTTCTATATAAACCTGTATTTGTATATTAAAAACATAAGCTGATATTTGTGCCTCTAATTCCATTCCATCTTCATGGTTCTTTATAACTCTCTCCCTTTCTATATTTGCAACTCCCTTCTCAACCTGGCTCTCATTATCCTCAATATATGTACCTATTTGCTCAATAAGTTTACTTATTAGCTAAATAAAATCAATCTCCCAATCATACCAGCTGTATATTTTACCTCCACTCCCTGCCCCCACCCTCCAGCATCCTGTGTCCTTGGGCACCAGTAGGTACACCATCAAAGGAGTTCCACATTCCAGCCCTCTCCTCCTGTCAGTACCTGGTGGGGGCTTGATGCTGACTATTCCATGTCTGGAAGGGAAGAAGAAAGGAAGAAAAGGAAGGCTGTGCTGATTGCTTTAACTGGAAGCTAAAAAGGAAGAAAAAGGAAATGCCATTTCACCTAACTACAAGGGCTTTATCAAGTATTGATTAATAAGAAAGCATGGGGGTGCCTGGGTGGCTCAGTCGGTTGAAAGGCTAGCTCTTGGTTTCGGCTCAGGTTGTGATCTCTGGGTCCTGGGATCAAGCCCTTTATGGGACTCCACACTCAGTGGGGAGTCTGCCTGAGGATTCCATCTCTCCCTCTGCCCCTCCCCCCACCCGCACGAGCTCTCATGCTCTCTGTCTCTCTAAAACAAATAAATAGGGGCACCTGGGGGGCTCAGTTGGTTAACCATCTGCCTTCAGCTGAGGTCATGATCCCAGGGTTCTGGGATCGAGCCCCACATTGGGCTCCCTGTTCAGTGGGAGTCTGCTTCTCCCTCTCCTCCCCGCTAATTCTCTCTCTTGCTATCTCTGTCTCTGTCTCTGTCTCTCTCAAATAAATAAAATCTTAAAAAAAAAGAAAACAAATAAAACAAATAAATAAATCTTAAAAAAATAAAGTATGGATAAAAGCACATTGCATGTATGAACTGGTAATGATGAATGTTCCTTTAATAAATCCTCCAATTATTTATGTTTAAATACATTGCTGCTGTCTCTCTCTTTACAAATGCCATATAACATTGTAGGCGGGGTGGAAAATATAAAATCACAGTGATAGGTCAAAGAAATGTCCAAAGGGCAACTCACAGTTGGGTACAGTCCTCAAGACAGGGACACTCCTTAGGATTTTGTAGACAAAGTTAAAAAAAAATTTACCCTCTAAAGTTGGAGTCCATAAAAATCAACCTCAAATGAATATGATTAGCAAACAAACTTGGGGTGGAACCATCTTGAAAGATGACTTGTAATTGGCTCCTGGATACAACTAGGGTGCTTTCCAAAGCTCCATGGAGGAGACTGAAGACCCTTCCCAAACCTATCTATGCAGTTACTCATTCATTCAACACCAGTCATGTTGGTGTCTGCCAGTTTTCTCCCCTGCAAAGTTATCATTTCTCTTTTTGGAATTATGTGTTAGTCTGCTAAGCGCTGGGGAATATAACAGGGGAAAAAACACAGTCTTTGTGCTCAGCAAGTTCATAGTCTGGTTGGAGAGACAGACCAGTAACCAGGCCATTTCTAAGTCTCTTGAGAGGAGTGAGCACCCAGCTCTGACTCCGTGGAGGGTATATGGAAAGGTTTCCGAGAAGAGGTGACATCTAAGCTGAGACCTGAAGGACTGGTGGGAGTTAACTAAGAGAAGGGGTGTGGATGAAAGTCAGAGAGGAGAGAATGTTATAGGATGAGGGGCCATGTGTTCCAAGATCTGGAAAAATGAGAACACTTAGGGAGTGGCAAGTAGCTCAATGTGGCTGGAATACCAAATTTGAGGAGGAATGGGGGAACATGCGACGGAAGAGTTATGTGGAGGCAGAATCATTAGAGGTCTTGGAAGCCATATTTAGGCATCGGGACTTCATCCTAGAGAAAAGGAGACATCCCTCCCGTGTTTTAGGCAGATACGGGATGCAATCATAGTCCCATTTTAGAAAACCCCTCTGGCTGTGAAGAGTGAGTCAGCCAACTTGAGGTGAAGGGCACAGTCCCCATAAGTCTGCCCTTACTTCAGACACCAGCCCCAAGTTTGGAGGTCCCCAGGATCACCTTCTCGTCATAGCATCTGGCTGCAAATTCAGGGGTTCCCATGACTACCCTCACAGTTGATAATTTGATATTTAGGCAAGTTTTATACTTAGGAGTAGACTTTTATCATAATAAAAAGATACAAATTGGAATTAGTCAAAGATACAAGTAATTGGAAGCAGGAGGGTGGATCCTGAGAGGGTTCTAAACATGACCCTTCTAAGTCCTCAGGATGCGTTGTTCCCAGCATCTCTAGATGAATACACACAACTATTGCCAACCTGGGAAGTTCATCCAAGCTTTAGTGGCCTGAGTTTTTATTGAGGCTTCATTACCTAGGCATGATTGATTGAATAACTGCCCACATGGTTGAACTCAATCTCCAGGCTCCTTCTCCTCCTTGGAGGTCAGGCTGTCACATGGCCTAAAGCCCCAACCACAAATCACATGGTTGGTCTTTCAGATAGGGCTGGCCCCACCCTGACTCATCTCGTTAGCATAAAGGAGGGGCCAATCTTGAATAACAAAGACACTCCTCTTGCTGTGAAAATTGCAAGTTTAGGGATTACCTCCCAGGAGCCCAGACAAAGGGTAGATCTGTCTTTAGGTGAGGTCTTCTTACTATGCACTGTAGTGGTGTAGTTCGACTGGATGAGAGTAAGTCTGAAAACAGGAAAATCAATTAAGTGGTTGCTGCAGAAATCTAAGGAAGAAAACACGATAGCCAAGACGAAGGAAGAAGAGAGAGATGGAAAGAAGTAGAGGGGTTTTGATACATGAAGAATAGAATGTCAGTACTTGGTAGTTGACTGGATAAGGAGGTTGAGGGATGGGGAGGAGACAGGGACTATGGGCAGGTGTCTGGCCTGGGCAAAGAGCTGGTTTAGGGCTGCTGTTTGCCAGTATCTCTGGCTTCGTGTTTTCCGGATCAATCAGCCTAGCACAATGCTTGGCACATAGTAGACATTCAGCAAATATCTGTTGAATAAAAAAATGAATTGAATGGACCCATCTTCCAGCAAAAGAGGACATGCCTGGATTCAAGAGTGCAAGCCACGCTCAACAAATGTTCACTGTCCCCTTCTGAAATATGGCCACAAGGTAGCTCATGCATCCTCAGCACCTAGACATTTTTACCTTCCATGTGGGACGTGTCCCAGGATTGCTTAGGTATGTGTGTGTGTGTGTGTGTGTGTGTGTGTGTGTGTGTACGGGTATGTGTGTAGTAAGGGGAGGTTCTATGTGAGTTGTGAATTTTATTGTTGAGTTGAAAGCCAGACACACATCCTACTGTATTGGAGAGACTTGAAGAGGGCTATGTGTTTGCCTGGAATGGAACAGGGATGAGTGTTGAGAGGAACTTTCTTTCCTCTCTCTTCATGTTTCCATATGGAGGGAGTTGGATTAGGGTAACACTCTTGGCTTCTCTCTGCCTTCCTCTTTTCTCCTTTGTAGTTTAACTGCTTAGTGAGCTTGGGAAAAGGGGCTCAGGGTACCTGACTCAGTCCCTCCCTGACTCTCTCTTAGAAGCTGGCTGCCTCTGGAGAGTGTAGATTGTCATCGGCTTCAGCTGGGCGCTCAGCTTAGTGGGGCAGGGCCCTCAGCGGGTAGCCTGCAGTGACGAAGCTCTGCCAGCACCTGGGAAGGCAAGTGTGCCTCATCCTGGAGGCAGGTTAGGAAGTCCTCTCTTACTGTGTACCTAAGTCACACTTCCTGGGTCAGCTTTAGTGTTGCTCAGTTCATGGAAGAGAAATGGTCTTTCTTTCTAGCTCTCCCCAACACAGGGCTCCCAGCAGAAGGGCAGAAGTCTGAGGCCAACTTGCCATGGCCTTTACCCCGTACCCTGTGCTGATCCCCTGGGTTCTGGTTTTATGGCTCCCTTACAGCCTGAGTTCCTGTCTTCGCTTGGGCCGCCATAACAAAATACTGGGCAGCTTAACCACAGAGATGTATTTTCGCACAGTTCTGGAGGCTGGAAGCCTAAGATGAGTGTGCCATTGGGGTTGCTCTCTGGTGAGGCCTCCCTTCCTGGCTCGCAGACAACATCTTCTCACTGGGTCCTCTTCACATGACCTCTTTTCTGCGCACATGCAAACAGACAGAAAGGTTTCCAGTCGCTCTTCCTCTTCTTATTGGTCCCCAGTCCTATGGAATCAGGGCCCCACTCTGATTCAATGCCTTCACTGAACCTTAATTACCTCCTGAAAGGCTCTATCTCCAAATACAGTCATATTGGGGGTTAGGATTTCAACATAGGGATTTTGGTGGAGGTGTGAGGGGGAACGCAACAGTCCATAACACTATCCCTTTAAAGAGCTTTCCCATTGTCTTTCATGATTAGGATATAGTTATACAGTCTGTGTTGTGATAAAGTTAAGAATTCTGTATTATAATTTCAAACTGGTTTTAAGAACCATGTACCTGGCGTTCAATAATTGCCTGTTGATGCCTTCAGGAATATGATACTTGGGTTTTGTGTAATATCGGCGTCGGTGGACTTTGGGCACGACACCAAAGGACGTGGATGATAGATCAGTCGTTTGGACGATAATATCAGCTGCACCCAGGTGCATCTGGGGAATTTTCCAGCGCTAACCAAGCAGGTGCTATTTGTTACGTCATAAAAATCTTTCAAGTCCAAATGATCTAGAGCTGGGGGCAAAGGTCACCTTTAGAAGATTATTCCTATCTTTTTCTGATGTCGTTCCTGAAAAGTTCATGTTGCTCATTATGGGTTGTTATGGTGATAAAGGGGGTGAGTTTCTGAACTGGGAAAAAATACTACTAAGTGGAAGGAGGGGCTTAAATATTTAAAACTATAAAATGTAGGCAAAATTATTATTTTGATCCAGGCTTTAGAAGTCATCCCATCTTCTCCCACGATATTGGCTGGCAATGCAATGTTGTTATATCTCCAGAGTGGCTAGAATTTGCTAGCCACTCTGGGCAGCATCCTCTCTACTGGGAGGCCACAGCCTTAGAATGAGAGCACCATTGCTGGTCACAGACAGCCCATGTCTATCCTGGAGCCAGATTTATGGGAGGTCTTAGCAGTGCCAGGTGATGGAAGTGAGACCATGGACCGCAGAGCAGGTAGAACTTTGAATTCTGCCCCTGGCTTCTCTGAGCCACTGTTTTCTGTTCTGTAAACTGGGAACGATAGCACCACACAATACTGTTGTCAGGATCAAACAAGATGGTGTACGTAGGTGTGCGCCATGCCTCGCTGATGTGAACATGCGAGACCCCTTCTCTCAGACCAACCCGATCCCATTGGGAACTACAAGGCATGGTGCCCACGTATCGATGATGTTCATTTTCTCCACGAGACGGGCTCTGACCTCCAGAACCCAGTGGAGCGTCTCTTCCAGACTTGCCGCCTTATCACCTGCCAAGGATCGTATCCTGTTTGCTGGGTGTGCCTTTTGGCACAAAGCACTTGCTCAAAAAACAGGGATCGGCTGATACCTCACCTACTTTTGTCTCCTCAAAATTGTCCTAGGGTCATGAGCTAGCTGAACTCAGCCTCCATGAGGTCGTCACTACAAAGTAACCACATGTTTATGCTTTTATCTGTTTATCTAGCAGCAGTGCCATGACTCACACATCCCAGTGAGGACTCCTGCCTTATAAGGAGGCACTTTGAAGGCTATTATTCCAAGGAGCCTATCACCTCTCAAAGCATTTTTAGAACTCCTGCTTTGAATCAGTGCCAGTGTCAGGATGGTGAATCCTCACACCTCCTGGGAACAATTATTTTTGGAAACAGTGAAAGTCATGGTGGCCAAGTTTGGTAAGTCTGGTCCTCCAGGGGGTGGGTGGGTGTGGAGAAGGAGGCATGGTGGACTGATAATCAGTTAATGTTTGATTGGACATTTCCAGTGGGTCAAGCACTTTGCATCCACTGTCTTGTGTGACTCTTAAAAACATCTCTGTGAGGCAGGTGCTGTTATCACGCCCACTTTACAGACAAGGAGTCTGAGGCACAGAGTGCAAAACACATTTTCTACAGGAACATCGTTGCTTTTTCTCCCCCCATTACTAAGCTAGTGTTAGGGGGCCCGGAAGCAGGCAGGACAGACATCCTTGAGTGACCTTTCTGCACCCCAGCAGAGATGAGGAACAGGGACGCCTTATCTAAAGACAACAAAGCCAAGAACAGTGACATTTGAACTGGTGGGGGCAGGGAAGGTACGAGAATGCAGGAACCCTGGGGGAGCAGGAAAAGGAAAGGCCCCGCCAGCACCTGGAGGACTCCTCTGGGAGAGATCGGAGAAGAGGGGAGAGGACTGGTCCAGGATTGGGGACCCAGGAGCAGGGGGGGAAGATGGTCACCAGAATTCCTAGCAGAAGGAATTCCTTTTGTGCCTCTCTTTTTTACTTTTTAAAACTAGTATTCCTGCTCTCTCTCATTCTCTCTCTCAAATAAATAAATAAATAAATAAATAAATAAATAAATCTTTAAAAAAGGGCGCCTGGGTGGCTCAGTTGGTTAAGCAACTGCCTTCGGCTCAGGTCATGATCCTGGAGTCCCGGGATCGAGTCCCGCATCGGGCTCCCTGCTCGGCGGGGAGCCTGCTTCTCCCTCTGACCCTCCCCGCTCTCATGCTCTCTCTCTCTTATGCTCTCTCTCAAATAAAAAAAATAAAATCTTTAAAACTAGTACTCCTGTTTGCTGACTCTAAGAGGAGCTCAAGTTCGTCGTGGAGAACTTGGAACATATAGAGGAGTATGAAGAAGATAAAAATGATCTGTAGGTGACCCCTCCTCACCAGGATCTCAGGCCTTGCTAAGATGCATGCTGAGCCCATCAGCACAACCGAGGTTATTTATAAGCTCCCTTCTTCTCATCCACCCACTCCCCTCTCTGCTTGGGCTAGGGAGGCCTTGAGCCAGGACATTCCCTTGCAGCCCACACAGGCTGCTATATAAAGCCCTGCTCTTCTAGGGGCTGGATCAGGACGTCCCTTATCTCTCTGCAGCAGCGTTCTGATAATGCGCCCAGTTGGCAGGCGCTCTGAGCCGGGCCAGTGGGCTCTGGTAGCTGCCACCGGGGCCTCCAGCCCCCATGTGGTCGTCTGTTCTGGTTGCCGCTGAGACCTGGCCAAGGACACTAACTGAAGCTTCAACATGGGAAGTCGTTTGCTCGTTTTGTTAGAGGGCAGTTGCCAGACAGCTGAGTTGAATTTGACGGGCTTGGCACGAGTGATGGTGTGTCCGGCACATGCAAGCGCCATGGTCAGTAGCCCCCTCCAGCAGCAGCTGTGCCTACCCCCCACTCTCTCCGCCCTCTGCCCCCGCCCCGATTTCCCTCTCCTTTCTCTTCATTAGTGCTTGGCTCAGGATTTTCTTCATCCATATGGCTTCTGCAGGCAAAGGCCTTCCATGGCCGGTGGCCTGCTGTGTCTCAGTTCCAGACTTCCGGGCTGGACTCCTCCCTAATCGATAGTGGACTATAGCACATGTACGCTCTCTGCCTGGAAAATAAGTTTTGCCAAAGGAGGTAGAACCATCTTACTGCTACAAGCTGGGGCAGGGGGGAGACAGGAGAGGCCTCCTGAAAAAATGCATAGGCTTTTGTTAGAAGGCGGGGGAGGGACTGTAAAGCATTCCCCAAACTGAGAAGGCACTTTGAGACTGAAAAACGAAGGGGGCCGCGCAATACAGTTTACACACAGTTTTATTCGGGGTAACTTACTGATGGGGGGCGGGGATCAGGCAGGTGGTGATCCAGCTGCAGAGTTATTCTCCACAAAGTCTGGACCTTAATCTACAGATTTTATAGAACGAGGGAATCTGCAGAAGGGCACTGTGGTGAGACCAAAGGGTTCGCATGCACCTAATAGACATCTAACATTTAATTAGATCTTGTGGCACCACCTGTGTATCAGGAAGGGGAGACACTGTGTGATTTTTAACAAACTTACAGAGGGCCAGAGCAAGCTCCCCTCCATCTCAGCCTTGGCAGGCATTTCTAAGGTATGTATATTAATCTCCTAGGGACCCTGGAACACAGAGCCTGGCGGGGGTGGGGGGGGTGGGGAGTGGAGTTGGGCAGGGATCAGTGAGTAGATGTGAACGAGATAAAGAGCTAAAGATGGAGTCAGTAGTGTTGGCTTTCCTATAGCTTTAAACCAGACACAACCAGCATGAAATCCTAGCTCCTTTGCTTAAAAAGAAGTGTGATGTTAAGCAACTTATATATACCCTTTGAGGCTTATTTCTCATCTTTAAGATGTGGAGTATGATATCTCTAAGAACTCATGCAAAAATTAAATAAGATGACATATATAAGACATTGGAAACATTTTAGTTGGCATTATGGTAGCTATTATAATTTTTGTTAATAATATTTTGATTTATGATCATTTGGGTAAGAGAGAAGTGGTGACTTCTTTTTTCCCTTTTGGATTCAACAGGGGAACTCTTGACCTTGGTTATTATGAGACTCATTTAGGCAAAAAGGTATGTGTTTCCATTGATATTTAAGTGAATTTTTCAAGTTCTGAGAGAACCCTTTCAAAGCAACATCTGGGCCCCAAGGAGGTCCTGGTTCACATTTGTCTTGGCCTATGAGAATCAGATCAACCTTATACAAAAGGGCAAGTCAGTGTACTCATGGCTTAGTCAAAATTTAGTAGCAAAACCTCTCTGCCATAAGCTACAAGGGACTTCAAGATGGAATGATTATATATGAAATGAAAATAGTAAAAACATTACTTATCTGAACTTAGGAGATACAATTAAAGCAGTATCCAGAGAAGAATGCACAGTGAGATTTTATGTGTCAACTTGCATAGACCACAGTGTGCCCAGATATTTGGTCAAACATTATTCTAAGTATTTCTGTAGGGTGTTTCTGGATGACGTTAACACATGAATTGGCAGACTGAGCAAAGCAGATTGTTCTTCCCAGTATGGGTGGGCCCCATCCAATCTGTTGAAGGCTTGAATAGAATAAAAGACTAAGCGAGAATTCTTTCTCTCTGCCTGCCTGTCTTTGAGTGGGGACATCATCCTTTCCTGCCTTTGAACTCGGACTCGGACTGGAACTTACATCACCGTCCCTCCCAGGGCTCCAGCTTGCTGTCCGACAATCTTAGGACTTCTTAGCCTCCATAATTGCATGTGCCAATTCCTTAGAATAAATTTCTTTATATATCCTAGAGATTCTGTGTCTCTAGAGAACCCTGACTAATACATAGTCTTATAATGAATTAATAAAAAAATTAAACAGGAATGAAAAATCAATAAGCATCCAACTGAATTAGTTAGAAAAAAGGCAATAAACCTAAGGAAAGCAAAGGAAGGAATTAATAAATGTTAAAGCAGAAATCAATAAATTATACAACAAAAAAGTTTTATAATTGATAAATTATAACAAGTAACTCACAAATAAACTTAAAGCTAATTCTTTTAAAAAAACACGATTTTGGGCGCCTGGGTGGCTCAGTTGGTTGGGCGACTGCCTTCGGCTCAGGTCATGATCCTGGAGTCCCTGGATCAAGTCCCGCATTGGGCTCCCTGCTTCTCCCTCTGCCTGCTACTCCCCCTGCTTGTGCTCTCTCTCTGTCAAATAAATAAATAAATAAATAACAAAAAAACACGATTTATAAATTGTTGGCCAACCTTGTCAAGAGAAAAGAAGGAAAAAGGCACAAAAAAGAAGGGCTAAGGGGAAAATAACCACAGATGGATGGAATTAAAAGAAACCTTAGAGACTATTTTTCTCAACTCCATGTAAATACATTTAAAAACTTGTGTTGTAAAAAAATGAACATTACTCAAAGAGATCCCTAGCCTTTGTCCTTCGCTCCTGGGAGATAATCTCCAGGACCTTGGAATGTCCTGCCTGATAAGAATGTCTTTCTTTACCTGGGGGCCTCAGGCCCCACCAAACAGTTTAACAATGTGATTTAGGATGGGAGCTTTGGGCTGCATGCTCTTCACTCTAGCTCGGCTCTGCTCTAAAGGTCGGCCACATGGCAGTCAGTCATGTCTGTGTGGTTGAGCTCCAGTAGGAACCCTGGACACTTAGGTGAATTTCCCCAGCTGTCAGTCCTCTGTGTGGCTGCATGTTGTTGCTAGGGAGAGTAGTGCTGGCCATGGGTCCACCAGAAGAGCTGGAAACTCAGTGCTTGGAAGTTTCTTGGACTCTGCCTGGTGCATCTCTTCCCTAGGCTGGCGTTAATCCACATCCTTTCACCGTAACAATCTGTAACCATGAGCACAACAGCTTCCAGTGAGTTCTGTGAGTCTTTCTATAAATTGTTAAACCTAAGGGTGGTCTTGGGAACCCTCTAAGTTTGAAAAACGTGATATATTGGATACTTTTCTGAAAAAGTATAATTCTGCCAAACTGAATCAACATCATGTTGAATCAACAACCAATGTTAGTTTCTCCTTAGTTAACCTATAAATGAATAGAAATCCCAATAAACCCAACAGTTCACATGGAAAAAGAAGGTGAAAAGTGAATGGAAAGCTAGCCCTGTAAGTTCTAATGCATATTGTAAAACTATAATAATTAAAATAGTGTAGGACATCTTGCAGTTGGAACAAAATAAGAACTCCAGAAATAGACCAAAACCTATTGGGAATTTAACTTATGAAAATGATGGCATTTCAAATCATTGGGAAAAAAAGATGAATTATTCAGTAAATAGTGTTGAGACAACTGAGTAGCCATCTGGAAAAAAATTAAGTTGGATTCATACCTAACTTCTTATATCAGGATACATACCCGGAGAGATCAGTGATTTAAATTTTTTAAAATGCTAGAAGAGGGGCGCCTGGGTGGCTCAGTTGGTTAAGCGACTGCCTTCAGCTCAGGTCGTGATCCTGGAGTCCCGGGATCGAGTCCCACATCGGGCTCCCTGCTCAGTGGGGAGTCTGCTTCTCCCTCTGACCCTCTTCCCTCTCGTGCTATCTCTCATTCTCTCTCACTCAAATAAATAAATGAAATCTTTAAAAAAAAAAAATAAAAAAAATAAAATGCTAGAAGATACTGTGGGAAATTAAGAAGTAATCTAATGACTATTTTGGAATGTGGAAGAACTTTCAAAGTATGCCATAAGATACAAAAGTCATAAAGAAAACAGATGATAACTTCTATTGCATTAAAAATTCTGTATGGAGGGATACCTGGATGGCTCAGTTGGTTAAGCATCCAACTCTTGATTTTGGCTCAGGGTCCTGAGATTGGGCCCTGCACTGGGCATGGAGCCTGCTTAAGATTCTCACTCTTGGAGTGCCTGGGTGGCTCAGTTGGTTAAGCCTCTGCCTTTCTGCCCGGGTCATGATCCCGGAGTCCCTGCTCAGCAGGGAGTCTGCTTCTGCTCCTCCCCCTGCTCCTTCTCTATCTCACTCACTCTCTCTCAAATAAATAAATAAAATCTTAAAAATAAAAAGTTCTCCCTCTCCCTCTGCCCGTCCCCCCGCCAAATTATGTATGGAAAACCAGCAAGAGCAAATTCTACAGAGTAATGCCAAACCAGGAAAAATATGGTGGCATTCCTAATACATAAAGATCTTTTACTAATCAATAAGAAAAATGACTGGGTAATAAGAAAATAGCAAAAGATATGAACAGAAAGTTCACAGAAAAGGAAACACAAATGATTTATAAATATATAAAAAGATGCTTCCCATTACACATATTAAGAGATATTATAAAATAAAACTATAGAAAAGTAGCATTTACTGTTTTTCACTTACCAAATCAACAAAGATAAAACATTTGTTTGTTCACTCGGCTGTTACAAGCATGGGGAACAGAAAGTCTTATATGTTGCTTATGACATTGAATCTGTACGAGCTTTATGGATGGCAAAAAGTGACAAACGCACATACCTGTTGACTAACATTCTACCTGTAGGAGTTTATCCTAATGACTTTCAGACAAAATAAAGTATGTACAAAGTTATTCACTGCAGCATTGTTTGTAAGAGTAAAATATTGGAACCCACCAAAATGTCCATCAAAAAAAGGATCGTCCAAATAAATTATGGTGCACTGAGCCAATGGAATATTACGCAACTCTAAAGTAGACCAAGGAAACTCTTTATGTACTAATGGGGGAATGAGCTACAGATCCACTTGAAAGTGAAAAAAATAAGGTGCAGAATAGTATGTGCAAAACAGTGTGCTATCATTTCTGTAAAACAGGAAAGAAAAGAACATCCATTACAGCGAGAGCTAAGATGTGTTGTTTAACCTCACCCTCGTCCTATGCGGTAGGTACTATGATTACATCCTGCTCTGCAGATGGGGGTAACTGGGGCACAGAGAGGCTGCCCAAGGTCATGGACCAGTTAGTACTGGGCAGTGCTGAGTCTCAAACTCAGGGAGTCTGGCTCCAGAGTTTGCACTCTTCCCACATGCCATGTTCCTTTGTATGGATACATGTGCATATTTGCTAATAATATTCATAAACTATCTCTGGTGGCTAAGGGAGAGGTGTGGGAGGGTGTATTTCACTGTATTCCCTTTTTGTACATGTGGCTATTGGACCATGTCAAGTATTACCTACTAATACATTTAAAACAAACAAATTTCTGATTGGGAGCAGAGCTCAGGGGAGGGGATATATTGCGCAGGACCCAGGTTCCCTGAGGCAGATGTAAAGTCCTGTCCTGGGCACTAAGAACCGAGTGTCTCTGCCTGCCATGCTGGGGAAACCACATGGCCTCAGTACGGCTCTGATCCGCTCATGGGGCCCTCAGAACGGTGGTGGGTGGAGGTGAGGGCTGAACTAGCCCGCTGCCTCATGCTGAGCTCAGGTCCAAGACCACAGAGCTGGGCATCAGGTGGGCATCAGGCTGGGCCCTCTGCTTGTGCTCCGAGGCAAGACATGTCTTCCCACAGGCCTCCTCCTATGGATGTTTGCTTGCTTTCTTCCCCTCTCCCGACCCCAGGGCTATCAGCTCTGTCTGTCCGGGCTTGCTTGACAGCCTCAGGGCAGTGGGATGGGGCAAGGTCTATTTTTGCTGATGCAGATAATGTGTTTCTGCACAGGAAAGTATTCTTGGGGCTAGAGGTGGTGCTGAGCAGGGAGAACCTTCAGGCTTTCAAGTGCTTGGACTTCGCCCAGCTCTGCGTGAGTGGCCCGCATAGCTGTGCTGGGCATCACCAACAGCCGCAGACCAGGGGCTGCGGGGCTGGAGCCGCTCACCCAGAGAAGATCCCCTCTCTCTGCCTGTCCCCTTCTGTTTGCCTGGGCACAGCCCGAGGCCATGAGATGGGAGAGTGTCAGGTGGCAAGAGGCTACCCCTCCCGGCGGCTTTCCTCCTCCTCAGGCTGTGATGAAGGAGCCAGAATACCCTCAACAAGCTGGCAGCAATGGCAACAGGCACACGACCACAAGGACCGAAAACTCCCCCGCCACCACGATGGCAACAACCAGACGGTACGATCACACAACGAACAACAGCAATGAGTGTGAAAACTGGAGAACCGCACCATCTGCACAACCACAGCGACCTGCGGCCACCACTGCGTCCGTGGCCATTGAGCCAACATGTATCATGCTCTGACTTAAGAGCAGGAAGGGAGGTGTGCGAAGCCTCCTGCCACAGATCCGTGGAGGCCCGGGGGTGGGGCTGGAGAGCCTCTCGGGCCTCTGTGCGGGGATGGGTTGGCAGGAAGTTGGATCAGGTGAGTTGGGTTTATGGCCTCGCCTCCTTCTCTAAGGGGAGGTGTGGTCCCTTGAAGACTTCCAAGCCACTTTGGCTCTAAGCCCTGGGGGAGAGGGCATCTTTCTCACTTCCCTTTCTGAGGCTTGTTTTCCTTCCCTGGGGACACCCTGTGATGCTCGGCGCTGAGCTCTGAGTGTAAATGGTACTCTGGTTGGAGGGGCTGGGACCGAGCAGCAGGCTTTCCTCTCATTCCAGTCTCTCTATTTGCTCTGGTGCGTCACACGAAGGAGTGGGCTTCAGGCCTTCTGAAAACCACCCCCCAATTGGGGGATGGGGGCAGCAAATTGTTGACCGGACCCCCTGAGTACTATCAGCACAAGCCCATAGAAAGTCTCTGTTCTATGCGGCCCAGCGCAGGGAAAGGCATGCTCTCAGACCCCCAGGGACCCACTGTGTGTGTGAGGAGATAGGACTGTGCACAGAGAAACGATCCAAACTCTCAAGGCAGCTGGTGCCCCGAGCCGGTGCCCCGAGAAAGCCACAGGAGTGCCTGGGGAGGGGCACGCTGGTGCTTGGCGCTCTCAGGAAGGCTTCCTAGAGAAGGCGGAGCTTGATCCAGCTCTAAAGGAAGGATTCCACTCACCCAATAGAGAGAGAGGGCGTTCCAGGAAGGGGAACAACATGAGTGAAAACCCAGAGGCCTTCCGAGGTCTGGTGGAGTCACTGAGTGGTGGGGGTTAGGAGGGCAGGAAGGAGGACATAGGATGGCAGAGGGGGTCGGAGGCTGGAGGGGAGCATCTTGGAATGCGAGGTCCTGTGGGCAGTGGAGACCACTGAGGGTTTTTCGGAGAGATGGGCAGCAACGTATGTAGGGCAGGGTCCCAGGATGAGTTTTTGGCTGCCCGGTGTGGGACTGAGCAGTAGGATTCTGAGGGTGTTGTGTGGGGGGGTGGGGAACAGGCCAAGTGACAGGCTGGGACTTGGACTCAGTGTCCCCAGTGGGAGCCAAAGGTAGGGAGGGGGTGGGCAGGAAGGACACGGGAGAATAGACAGGCTCTGACAACAGCTTGGATTCCGGGAGGGTGAATCAAGGATGGTGGCTCCAAGGGATGGTGTTTGGGCTACTGGCTAGAGGGGTCCGTAGTTTCTAGGGAGAGATGCTGAGCTTGTGCAACACAGGAAGTAGGGCTGTGACCGTGGGGGAGGCACAGGAGGCGACTGGCTGTGTGGCATGGAGCCCAGGAGAATGGGATGGTGTGGGGTGCACTTGGGTGATGACAGTTGCAAGAGCAGAAGGGACCAGGGGTGAAAAAGGGCCAGAGAGAGAAAAGCAGAGGGGCAGGTAGAGAACCGGGACGCAGCTGCAGACACAGGAAAGAAGGTGGGAGTCTGAGGCTGAGGGGGAGGTGAGGGGGAACCATGGCCTGAAGCATCAGTCTGGAGAGTGGGGCTCCAGCTGTCTGGAGGTCCCCTTTCTCCTTGGTGCCTTCCCTTCTGCCTTCCTTCTGCTTCAGGACAATCGTCAGCTCCCTAAGTGTCACAGTTGTTTACCTGTCTGTGCACCCCACTTCGCTGAGAGTCCCAAGAAGGCTGTACCTCTGTGTCCTGTGAAGGAAAGGACTTACCTGGCAGGTGGGACTGGCCCCGAGATCTCAGTGATGTGCGTGGTCCTGGGGACGTCTGAGCGGCAGACTCTTGTCTAGAATGTTTTGCTAGAATGTTTTTTCTCTCCTGGGCTGCTCAGACAGCAGTTTCCCTTTCGTGGGTACCTGCTAGGTACTGGGCATGGTGGGGCGAGTCCAGTGACAAACTGGGCACAGCCACCTTATGGTTCTTCCAGTTTCTGCTTCCAACTAGGGGCCCAAGATGGAATCAAGGGGGAAGAGAGAAGGCAGGCGAGGCAGGTAGTCCATGGGGGCAGAAGAGCCCTGAGGACCTAGAGGGCCGCAGGAGGGAAGTCGGAGTGGCTGGGGGGCGGGGGGAAGATGGAATTTTCAGGAGAAGAGAGGACGAAGTGGGTTTGGGTCAGTTTGAAGTTTGCAGTCAGTCGTGAGAGGAAGGGAGGGACTGGCAGGCTCCTGTGTGTGGGGTGGAGAGCCCGAGTCCAGCAACCATCTGTGATGGGGAGGGACAGGGTGAGGTCAGGCGAAAGGAAGACCCGAAGCTTCGGCTGAGGAGACGGGGTTTGTGTAGTCAGCGACCAGGGAGTCACGAACACGGCAGGGAGGATGCTTCGGTCAACACGTGGCGACGTCGGAGGAATCCCTTCTGTGAGAAGGGCAGGTGGTCCACAGAAGGCCTGCTGAAAGCTCAGATGTTCACCTGGGTAGTGGTCAAGGAGATTAGGCCCCAGGACCCTGAGCGGGCAGGGGATGGCAAGGATGAGGGTGTATGTGGGCAGCAGGGAGTTAGAGCAAGGGCCAGATGCCTGGGGGTGCTGGGCAGGGGCCGAGTGAGGAGGTGACAGTGGGACAATGTGAATGGGAAAAGCCGGCTCAAGATGAAGAGAACCCTGGGAGAGATGTCGGGGTGGGGAGAGGGAGAGGGAGAGGGAGGGTGAGGGAGAGGGAGAAGGGGGGAGGGGGGAGGGGGGAAGTGCTTTCTAGACCCAAGGGGATGAGGTTTCACAGAACCAATATTGTCTAGGTCATTTCCTGCTGAGGCCATGCAGAGGAGGAACTGGACTGTCTCCTCATATCACCCCTATGCTGGCCTTTAATTCTGTCCAGGTTGAGGGAGGAGAAAGCTCCCCTCCTCCACTCTGGGAGAATTGTTAGTTTTGCTGACAAGTACTCTATGCTTCCTCTTTTCTGATTTCAGAAAAGAGTACACTTTTCCTTCAAGGAAAGGGGAACCAGTTCTCGAAGCTGTCAGAACAGTGGCCTCTGAGGTTTGTCCTGGCATTTGAGAGGGGCTGACAGGTCCCTGTGGCCACATTCAGCAAGAATGTTTTCCTTTGTCTTATCCAGTTCTAGGCCATTGGTTCTCAGCTGTGGTTGGACAACAGTATTCCCCCTGGAGCTTGGAAAAAATCTTATTGCCCAGGTAGCTCCTGAGATCAATGGGATACAAATCTTGGGGGAAGACATTGGTATGTTTGAAAGCTCCTTAGCAGATTTCTGGGTGCAGCCAGGCTTGGGGACCTCAGTCCAAGGGTGCAGTTCCTGTAAACGCCTCTTTGTTTATAGCTGGAAAACCTGGAATTAATATTACACTATATGTTAACTAACTAGAATTTAAATAAAAAAATTGAAACAAACAAAACAAAACAAAAAAAACAAAGTGACTGTCTTCATGGAACTTACATTCTAGTGGAAGTGACAGACAATTGCTAAAAATTATATGTCAAGTAGTAAGTGCTATGAAGAAATGTTGAGAATCCTCAAAGATATAAAGGAGTGATTAATAGCTATATATAAAACATAACTTACGAAACAACAAATAGGCAAAATTTTAAAAAGCAACTTATAAAAAAGAACCAATTGAAATGAAAAATATAGACATTGAAGTAAGTAAACTCAATAGTACTGGATGAACACTATGAAGTCATACTGGAGGAGAGATTAATTAGAACGTAGTACTGATGAAATCACCCATAATGCAGCACAAAGAGAGAATACGTATTTTTAAAAGTATAAAAAAACAAATATATATATAGATATATATGTATGTAATATTAATTTCAGGAGTAGGATTTAGTGATTCATCACTTGTGTATAACACCCAGTGGTCATCACAAGTGCCCCCCTTAATGCCCATCACCTATTTAACCCATCCCCCCACCCACCTCCTCTCCAGCAACTCTTAGTTTGTTTACTATAGGTAAAGTCTGTTTTATGGTTTGCCTTGCTCTACCCCCCCACCCATGTTCATCTGTTTCATTTCTTAAGTACCACATATGAGTGAAATCATATGGTATTTGTCTTTCTCTGACTAACTTATTTCGCGTAGCATAATACTTTTTTACAGCTGAGTAATATTCCAGTGTGTGTGTGTATGTGTGTGTGTGTGTGTGTGTATCACATCTTTTTTTTTTTTTTAAAGATTTATTTATTTAAGAGAGAACGAGAGAGAGAGGGGAGAGGAGAGAGGGGAGAGGGACAGAAGTAGAGAATCTCAAGCAGACTCCCTGCTGAGCATGGGGCTTGATACCACAACCCTGAGATCTGATCTGAGCTGAAATCAAGAGTCCAACACCCAACCACCTGAGCCACCCCTACCACAGCTTCTTTATCTCTTCATCAGTTGATGGACATTTGGGCTCTCCCATAATTTGGTTATTATTGATAATGCTGCTATAAACCTGGGGATGCATGTGTCCCCTAAATCCATATTTTTGTATCCTCTGGGTAAACACCTAGTAGTACAATTGCTGGGTCACAGGGTAGTCCTATTTTTAACCTTTTGAGGAACCTCCATACTGTTCACCAGAGTGGCTGCACCAGTCTGCATTCCCACCAACAGTGTAGGAGGGTTCCCCTTTCTGTGCATCCTCACAAACATCTCTTGTTTCTTGTGTTGTTAATTTTAGCCATTCTGACAGGTGTGAGGTGATATCTCACTGTAGTTTTGATTTGTATTTCTCTGATGATGAGTGATATTGAGCATCTTTTCATGTGTCTGTAAGCCATCTGGATGTCTTTTTAGAAAAGTGTCTATTCATGTCTTCTGCCCATTTCTTAACTGGATTATTTGTTTTTTGGGTGTTGAGTTTGATAAGTTCTTTATAGATTTTGGATATTAATCCTTTATCAGATATGTCACTTGCAAATATCTTTTCCCATTTCAAAGATTGCCTTTTGGGGTGCCTGGGTGGCTCAGTTGGTTAAGCGACTGCCTTCGGCTCAGGTCATGATCCTGGAGTCCCGGGATTGAGTCCCACGTCGGGATCCCTGCTCAGCAGGGAGTCTGCCTTTCTCTCTGACCCTCCCCCCTCTCATGCTCTCTGTCTCATTCTCTCTCTCAAATAAATAAATAAAATCTTTAAAAAAAAAAAAAGGTTGCCTTTGCTTTTTATTTTTATTTTAAAAAAAGATTTTATTTATTTATTTATTTATTTGTTTGTTTGTTTGTTTGTTTATTTTAGAGTTGGGGGAGCAGAGGAGGAGGGAGAAGGAGGGGGAAAGAATCTCAAGCTGACTCTGCATTGATCACAGGGCCTGACTCAGGGCCCAATCCCATGACCCCGAGATCATGACCTGAGCCAAAATCAAGCCACCCAGGCACCCCTCAAAGGTTGCCTTTTAGTTTTGTTGATTGTTTCCTTTGCTGTGTAGAAGATTTTTATCTTGATGAAGTCCCAGTTGTTCATTTTTGCTTTTGTTTCCCTTGCTTCTGGAGACATATCTAGTAAGAAGTTGCTATGGCCAATGTCAAAGAGGTTGCTGCCTGTGTTCTCCTCTAGGATTTTGATGATTTCCTGCCTCACATTAAGGTCTTTCATGCATTTTTAATTTATTTTTGTGTATGGTGTAAGAAAGTGGTCCAGTTTCATTCTTCTGCATGTTACTGCCCAGTTTTCCCAACACCATTTGTTGAGTCTGTCTTTTTTCCATTGGGTATTCTTTCCTGTTTTGTTGAAGACTAATTGACCATATAGTTGTGGGTCCATTTCTGGGTTTTCTATTCTGTTCCATTGATCTATCTGTCTGTTTTTGTGCCAATACCATACTGTCTTGATGACTACAGCTTTATAATATAGCTTAAAGTCTGGAATTGTGAGGCCTCCAGCTTTGCTTTTCTTTTTCAAGATTGCTTTGGCTCTGTGGGGTCTTTGTGGTTCCATATGAATTTTATTTTTGTTTGTTGTAGCTCTGCGAAAAATGTTGTTGATATTTTCATAGAGACATTTTTTTTTGTAGTTTTTAATTATTATATGATGTTAGTCACCATACAATACATCATTAGTTTTTGATGTAGTGATCCACGATCCATTGTTTTCGTATAACACCCAGTGCTCCATGCAGTACGTGCCCTCCTTAATATGCATCACTGGGCTAATCAATCCCCCCTCCCCCCTCCCCTCTAGAACCCTGTTTGTTTCTCAGGTCCATAGTCTCTCATGGTTCATCTCTCCCTCCAATTCCACCCCCCCCATTTTTCCCTTCCTTCTCCTAATGTCCTCCATGTTATTCCTTATATTCCACAAATAAGTGAAACCATATGATAATTGACTTTCTCTGCTTGACTTATTTCGCCTAGCATAATCTCCTCCAGTCCCATCCATGTTGATGTAAAAGTTGGGTATTCATCCTTTCTGATGGCTGAGTAATATTCCATTGTGTATATGGACCACATCTTCTTTATCCATTCATCTGTTGAAGGGCATCTCGGCTCTTTCCACAGTTTGGCTATTGCGGACATTGCTGCTATGAACA